>NC_137788.1:149734759-150479443 GCF_963383645.1 Muscardinus avellanarius
TATTTCAACCCTACTAAACTTCTCTGCCCAGCAATACATATTTACTGAGCTTGCGCATAGCATGAAATTTCTCCTGGGGCCTAGGGCTCCTGCCTACATGTCTTACTGCTGGACAGCAGACAGTGCCTCTTGCAGTATTCAAGAGGTGCTACCTGCGGAGCTGGACTGGAGGAGAGTTGGCTGTAGGGAGGATGCTATTTTTCTCTTCAATCTCGGATTCTGGATTCTTACTTGCTAATGAAGACACTTGCAACCAAGGGCCAACCATGCTGAGAGGATTCCAAGAATCATACTGACTCTGTAAATCTTTGTTGTTGAAGAAAAAGAGAACAGGAGGATAAGTAAGAGAATGGTTCAGACAAGTTATTTCCTCTTCTACCATACACTATAAACCATTGGAAAGCTGGAACATGAACGCAGCTGTTTTTCTTCTAGGTTCACAGTCGACACTTTCTTTAATGTTTCTCCTTCTGATAGGATTATTTCTTTCCAGGAGAGTATCTCTCCAGGTGTCCAGTGTCCAGGACCTCCTTTAGGAAATGCTCATGTAAGATTACATTAATAACATCATTCCACCATGGCTATATTTTAAAGCCCATTGGATGTAGCCAAAGATGGAAGTCACATGTCTAGGACTTCTCAGGCTTCCTATCACATCTGGACCACATCTGGACTGAACTCATACCAACTCTCATATATGTGCTCCATATCCATTCGAGCCCTAATATTTTGGCCTCCACTTTGCCCACACCTCTGAATACCTTACCCTTTTCATCAAATTTTACACTTTTCATGTCCAGGGAGGCATTTGCCCCAGCTTCTCTTGAAGTCCGTTTTCTTGGGTACTCAGCTTGGGAAGCCTCCTGGAGTCTTCCAAACATCCTTAATTCCAGGAGAAGCTCTCTTTCTCCATGTGTCTGGTAGGAAAAATATTTTAGTGGACAAAGACTGAACAGTGATCCTGAGAAGCACACAATTGGAGGGTGAGAATGGAGTCTAGAGGAAGAGAGGGATCAGAAACAGGTCTCCAGTCTTTTCTGGATTCCTTTAGTCCCTCCTTAGCACAAGAATGATTTCTCTCCCACTCAGATGGCAAGGAGGCAAAGCCTAGTGGCCACTTTCGGTGTATTGTGGGTAGAAATTTCTGGACAGCTATAAGTCAGAGCATTCCTGATTTAGGACAGAGGCCTTCTTTCGCTCCTGGGTCCCTACTCCCTCCCTCCACTCACCTCTACTGCTGCCCTGGAACTTTAGGAAAGGATGCCTTGAAATTGGCTCTTCAATTTTTCTCTGAATTTGGCCTTAAGCTGAAAATGCAAGATTTGCCTCAGTGTGCCCAGCTCATTCCAGGTGCAGAATGGCTGTGAAATCACGAGCTGGCTATAAAGAATTTGTTTAGGTCTGTTCTAAGTGTGCCATGAAAAGGATACTTGCCTATTGCATATGTCCTTTGGGAATCTATGATGGCCATGTAGGCTATCTTCCTGAGATTGTGCTCTTTGATTTCCATGTGTTAATTTATGAAAGGCCTAGGGACCACTATTATCCCTGTTTTACAGATGAAGAAAGGGACATTTGAGCATCTGTCCAAGATTACTTAGTCTGATTTACTGCCACACCTGGGGCACAGGTGAAAACAGGACTTGAACCCAGGTCTGGCTGACTCCTAAGCTTAGCTGGTAACCACAGTCCATGCTGTACAGATCCTTTCATCAAGTTCATCCAATAGGCTGTTATTGCTCATCTATTAAGCAGACATGAGGCTATGTCCTAGAGGCATCAAGATGGAATAATAAGGCACAGTCCCTGTCACACAGCCTCATAGTCTAATGAGGGTGCAGAAAGCCTGTTCCCTGTGCTCCCCACCCGTATCATCTTTGTATCATCTGAGCCTTTCTCCTGCTCCGCAGACCCACATTTTCCAGTGCCGGCCACCTCATCCCACTCTGGCTGTCATCTGATGTCACAGGCAGATGGAATACAAGAAGAGCCTGTCTATAGTGCAGGACGATGAGAGGAAGGAGGGGACGTGCCACAAAGCTGGAATCTGTCGAACAAGCTATGTGACAGTAGACATGCTAAGGGCGACAGCTGGAAAATAGCAGTTAATAGCCCCTGCCCAGGCTGTGCTTGGGGAGATGGCATGCTGAGTGACATCATAATGGCTTGTGGAAATACTGCTCCAAGCCCACCGAGGCTGTCACAGGACACCCAGCCTGGTGCGTTTCGTTGTCACATTTATAAAGCCTACTCTTTTGGAAACAGACTCTATGCTGGTCCTAGTCCAGTAGTTCCTTCAGGAGGGGGCTATGCAGAGACGATCTGCATAGCTGGAACTAACATCTACTTAGCCCCAGCTCTTGCTAATCGACACATGTCAGAAATGACTGCCAAAGACACTGTGGTCTGGGCAAGGCACACCGTAGCTATGGTCTGCACTGAAGATAATTATGAAGACAACATGGGTTAAAATAGCTAATGTTTTATTCAATATTTCGGCGAGTTTCAATTACTCCCAATTATAATTCAACAGCTCTTCTATCTGAAACAATTATTGCCCTTTGCAATGGGTTTTGAAGTAAATAAGTGGTTTGCCATTATTAGTCAGTACTTCTGCCCGAGGTTCTTCTCCCTGCTCCACCGAAATTCAGTTGCCTTTCAATTTGTGGCTAACTACTGTTAGCTCTTGGTTAACCCTTTGCTTACTCCCCTTGTTAGTAGCTAAGTTAACTTATATAATGGGGGAAGAAGAAAAGTAATTCCAGTGACCCTTGAGACAATTATAACTAATGAAAAATCAATGGATCTAATTTTAAGAGGTGGACTTTACTTGGTGTATAATGTATTGAGCACCAGTCCCAAGACAAGTGGCAGACACAGATCATGAGATTCTGACACCTGTGTCAGAAGAGGAAACACTTGGGCACACTTTTGTCACCCACATTCAAAGCTTCCTCCCCTTCATCCTTACTATCATCTTCTATTTAATATATCATTTTTTCATACTAAGTGTTAAGTGCAAGGTAAGTTTCAAGTTGCAAGGATGACCCTCATTTAGACAGAGCTGTAATTAGGAAGGAGTCAATGGCCACAGAAACATGTGCTTTTCATTACAAAGGAAGAAGAGCTGGAAGAAACAAGTCCAAACATGGAGTTCCCAAATGGACTGCCAAAGTGTTATTCAATAACATATTTTTATTGTATCCAGCTCTTTCCCTGGAATCCAGAACTGATTCATATTATATCTGTCTTTTATCACACCGTGCAAAGCTGATTTAAAGCTCAATTATGATCACTGAATAGATTACTGGTTAATGATTGGTTAACAAGGGAAATTATTTATGAAAGTATAAATAACAGAGCTAGAGACCATTATTGGTACTGGTATAATATAGTTCTTTTAATACTTTGAAATATCTGAAATGCACTTATTACAGTTGAATTGTAGCACAAACTTCAAAGAATGCAATTTACCATAAAAAGAACTTTGCTAGAGACTACATTTCTGAGTGAATTTTGGACTATCGTCCACACTTTTCCCTGGCTATCCTGTGTCCATGTGTCAGTGGCCACTCTACAGTGCTGCGTGTTGGCTTTTCATGTTGGACAGCTGGCACCATTAATTACTGAAGGCTATATTTTTACTGTATGCGTTCTTTGCCAATTCTCAGTTCAACGGAGTGAACTGCAAATTCTAATTGTTATAAAAGTTTTTATAGGCCTCAGAATGAAAAGAGAGAATATCCATTTATTCATTTTGTTTAATATTTATAGCAGTGGATGAACAGAACCAATCTGGCTAATTGATTGACAACATCAAGAGAGCCAATTGGGGACCCTGGAACAAAGACTTGATTTCTGAATGGGAAAACTGAAGGATATAGACTTGGAGAAAAACACATGGATGAATACAAAATTCTGGTACTTTAATGCAATCTTAATGATTCTGGAGTGCATTTAACATTCATACAAATGTCAAAGTTGTAGTTGAGTATATAAATCTTGGGACTCAGTTAGATAGTCTCTCTCTCTCTCTATATATATATATATGTGTGTAGTTTAGAAATCACAGGCCTTAGAGGGATGAGATGGAATCAGTCCATCATGAAACAGCCTATCTACAGGGAACAGTCAATGACTTTGGGTTAATCTAGGAGGTGCAATCTGCTGTTTGGAGACTGTAAAATGGCCCAGGGAAAAAAATGTTAAGTGAGTTTTAAATTTTATAACAGGGTGCTTGTTTTTTGTGCATCTATTGTGAGAAAGGTTTGATTGGAATGGGTTACTAGGCACTGAGACAGTGACCAGAGAATCTCTTCTGTGATTAGAGAGAAGACACATGGGCTGTAAGATTAAAATATCTGAAGTCAAACCTTTGTTTTGGTTTAACTTGGAGATAATAGAGCACAAAGGTTTGCTCACAGAATACTCCAAAAACAAAAATAAGAAACTAAAGGTAGTATTTAATTGTATTAGCAAACTTCTTAAGAAGAAAGGTATAGTTAAGAACATAAATGGAGAACTCAAGATAATAGCTGGTTAAGAAAACCATGAATTTATGGGATGTTAGAATGTTTGAGCCGACAAGGGTATTAAAAATCATCCGCTGTGATCATACATTTGCTGATGCATTTCTTCAAGTAATAGGTTTTGGATGTCTTCCACGTAAAAAGCATGATTGAAATAGAACCTGTGCCCTTAATACATAAGGGTATCCTCTTTTTATTATAAACAAGAAAAATGAGATTCAGACAGTGAAGTTTCTTGCATGAAGACACACTTTTTGTCTAGCTAGAGTTGGACTGGAAATTCATTCCCCTCTACTGTCAATCCATTGTTCTTTTAAGTTTGCTATTCAACCACTGAACCAGGGCCTTACATCCTTACTTATTACATGGATATTCAAGACAATGAGAACTGATTGAGAAAATTCTATGTTGGATTTACCAAAAAAAAAAAAAAGAAAAGAAAAAAACACCCACTGAGAGATAGTCTCATGGGAAAGACACTCTGCACACATCAAAGAATTTTTGCAAAGATTGAATGAGAAATAGAATGCAATATCTCTTGAGAACAAGACTCTGCTAAATAAGCATAAGTACTTTCATGCATTCATATGGATTTCGGAGTTGAAGCTAAATGGTTGAAATTTAACAAAGTTCATCCTCGTTTTCCTAAAATCCAAAGAGAAAAACTGAAACATTTTCTTTGGAAATATTTATAAAATAGGTATAAATGTAACCACTTGAAAGGTCAAGCAACTAAACAAAAGCAGCAGGTGAAAACATTAAAAAAAGTCACAGTATATATATGGCAGGTTGCTTTTCATTGGAAAAAAAAAAAACAAACATGATATTTAGGGAATTGTGGTTCAGGTTGTTGAGGTCCTTTTCTGAATTTCTTGCTGCTTTGGGAAGTGGGCGACTGTCCATCCAACTTTCAGAATTAAGCCAATCAAATCATCCCAAATGACTGATGTGCCTGTCAGTCTATCTTACCTGACCACATCTGCCCAGAGATGTTCCCTCGAGTTGCTGATGCCCTCATAGATATGTACTTGCATTCGACCTGTCTCACCTTCAGCCTATGCTGTTCAAAATCCAAGTGCTTGGCTCTCCAGTCTTGAAATAAATTCTGCTCCACATTTCTCAGATTTGGCATTTGCATCTAATTTCATTTGCCTTTGGCTAAGAAATTGATGCTCCTCTCGAATTAAGCCAACCCACAGAACTATGAGAGTTATTACTAAATTAGTTTTAATCTGAAAAGTTCTTTTGGGGTTGGTTCTCAACAGGAGGATGACTTTGCTCCCTAGAAGATGTTTTAGAAATGTCTGGAGATGTATGTGGCTGTCAAACTGGGTCATGCTCCTGTCCTTTGGTGGGTAGAAGCCAGGAATGCTGCTGTCTTCTGATGCAGAGGACAACCCTCTACGACACACAGTTATTGGGCCCCAAATGTTAATAGTACAGTAATTAAATGAATGTGTAATTAAATGGAATTCATTGCAAGACTTCTCAATAACTTATAATTAATAACCACAACCATTTCCTTTTAAACTTATGCGATAATTACAAAGATTAATTTAATAGATTCTGAATATCCCATGCACATTCCTGCCTCAATTTCTTCATTACAGCATAATTCATCCTCACTGGAAGCGTTCAAGCTAAAAAATATTGCCGGGCGTGGTGGCGCATGCTTGTAATCCCCACGCTTGGGAGGTGGAAACAGGAGGATTGCGCGGGTTCGAAGCCAGCCACACTTGCTTAAGAGACCCTGTTTCCAAGTTTAAAAAGTACAAAAATAGGTCTGGGAATGTAGTCCGGAAATAGAAGTGTTTCCAGGAACCCTAGTACCACAAAAAAAATAAAATAAAAATAAATAAATAAACTAACTGGGTGTGGTGGCTCATGCTTGCAATCCCAGTAGTTGAGAGGCTGAGACAGCAGAATCACAGGTCCTCCGTCAGCCATAGCAACTTAGTGAGGCTCTTAGCAACTTAGTGAAACCCTATTTCTAAATAAAAAATATGTAGCTCAGAGTTAGAAGGCCCCCAAGTTCAAACCCTAGGACCACAAAAATTAAACTAATATTACTATTAATATTGAAGATATTAAAATGCAGATTTCTGGGCCCTGCCAAAGACAGATTGACTTGGATTTACTAGAGATACAACCCAAAAGCTGCACTTTAATAGAATTCTTACACTGAATATTGAGTTGTGAATTACCATTTCTCTGTCCTATTATGAAAGTCCAAACATTGTAAAGCTCTGCTTAAATCTCTGTTTCATAAGAGTCTTCCTTGACATCTCTCCTCTGGCTATAGTAAAATACTAACCTATTACATGCTGCTAATTTCTTTTCTGGCATTTAGTTACATTTTTAGGTCTATTAATTCGGTATGGCTGTAAACTCCTCAAGGTCAATCATCAAATTGCATATTACTTTCAGACTACCCAAAGGCCAAGCATAGTGCCTACCATAAGCAGTTAGAGGTCAACCATATTCGCTCTTTATTTTCTTGAGATTTTTATAGAACAATGTTGCATTTGTGTACTAGATCTTTCCCAGGGATGTGAAATTTCATCTAATTCCAAAAGAAAGTGTTTTGCCGATGCAGATTGCACATGCTCCCCACAAATGGCTATCAGCAGACTCCACAGAATCACAGCAAGGATAAATCATAAAAGGCAGCTGGCCCCACAAACAGCTCAACAAGCATTCTTTATGCCACCCTTCAAACTCCATCCTAGTCGCCAGCCAACCTTTACATCAAATACCATAGGAGGTGCTGTCCACTGAGACAATTCCCCTCCTACCTGGGGGCTGACACTTTCCCATCAAGAGGGAAAGTATGAAAAATCCAAGAAGGTGGGAAACTCCAGAATGGCCAGTCATTTGGGATCAAGATTGCTAAAGGTGGGAAAAATGGTAGCAGCTTAAGTTGGGAGAGATGGGCTACAGCCATGTTATAGAGAGTCATGCCTACTATATCATAAAGGAAAGCTGTAGAATCTGTTAAAGGTTTCTGCCATAGTCATGTGGCCCCAGATAGATTTCAGAAGATTTCATCTTCCATCCATATAGGATTGGTTGGACATAGGTAAGACTAGCAGTCCAGGATATTTAATAAGTGACTGAAGGGATGACATTAGCACACATAGCATTATAAGCATCTTCCAATAACCCCATTCTCCATTAAGGCAATGGAAACAGCGGCAGAAATGACCACTAGTAACTTTCTGGAAGAACTCATTTAGAACCATGTCTTTATTTGACCTGAATCAGAACCTGCTTGATACAAATGGTGTTTCCCTGGGGGCATTTATGAAATATTGTTAGAGGCAAATATTTAACATTCTGGTTGTTTGAGGTGATGAATAACAACTGGGACAAAATAATAGGCTAAACAAAAAGCTCAAAAGGGATATCTGGGCAATGAGATGGCCATGGGAGCTTTGACAATCTCTGACATATTTTGAGGCATCTAGCAGGCCAAGAGCTCATGAAAGGGCTGGTTCATGCTCACAACTGAGCATATCTTCATAAAAAACTTGACCCTGGCTAACCAGGAAGCTTTGAGAAAACAGGAAAGGAAGACAGGAATAGTGCTGCCTGGCTAAGCACTGAAGAACACACCAGTAGGTACAGGTACACAGAGACTTGAGGCAAAAGATGCAGAGACTGACTGGTTTCAGAAGTTTAAGAAATCTCTGTCTGGTCATTAGCTGGTCCCTAAGCTAACCAATGTGAGACTTCAGTGATCACATGTGTCAACAATTATAGAGTTTGCAGAATTATCTTGAAAAAGTCATGAAACAATCCAAAATCAAGAAAGTGTGTCCTTTGCACCTGGAAAAAAAGCAATCAGTAGAGACAGTCCCTAATAACTCCCAGATGTTAGACTTACTAGACAAAAATGTTTTTAATACATTCAGAGAACAACAAAAAAAAACTATGTCTAAGGACTAAGAGAAATGATAAGAACAATATTACATTAAATATAGAATGTCAACAGAAAGACATTATTTCAAAATAATGAAATAGAAATTCTGAAGATTTTGTGTGTTTAAAAACAGTAACTGGGTGAAAATATTGCTGAAAATTTTTAACAGGAAACTTGACCTGGCAGAAAAAAGGAATTAGCAAATTTGAATATAGGTCAAGTGAGGTCATCCATTCAAATTGATCTACAAATCAGTGCAATCTCTTTAAGTCCCCACCGTTCCTTTGCAATATACTGAAAGTCTGATATTGGCAAAGGTCATGTGGAAATCTAAGTTACCCAGAATGTCCAAAGCAACCCTGAAAAGAAGAACAAAGTTGGAGACTTGCATTCCTTATTTTATTTATTTATTTATTTATTTATTTATTTACGTATTTATTTATTTTTTGTGGTACTGGGGTTTCTGGAAACCCTTCTACCTCTGGGATACACTCCCAAGACACCTATTTTTTATATTTTATTTGGAAACAGGGTCTCTCCTAAGCCAGCGAGGCTGGCTTCGAACCTGTGCGATCCTCCTGTCTCTGCCTCCCAAGCGCGGGGATTACAAGCGTGCGCCACCACGCCCGGCTCATTCCTTATTTTAAAACACAGGACAAAGCCACAGTAAACAAAATGGTAGAGTTATGACATAAGGGTATGCTTGCATATTAATGGAAGAGAATTGAGAGTTTGGAAATGAAGCCATACCTTTGTGGCCCATTGGTTTTCAGTAAGAGTGCTAGAGTGCTAAAATATTTCTATAGTGGGAAGAACAATTGTTTTACACATAATACTGGGAAAAATGAATATCTAGCTGCAAAATGATAAATCTGGAACTGTAACTCAGTCTATGTAAAAACATTACTCAAAACAGATCAAAGACCAAAAAACTTTTAAAGAGAAGCCAGGGATATATCTTCATGACTAGATTAGACAGTCACTTCTTAAATATAACCCCAAAAGCTCAAGTCAGCAAAGAAAAGCACAAGTAAGTACATCTCATCAAAATAATATGTTTGTGTGTTTTGAAGAACATCAACAAGAGAGTGAAAAGACATTCTGCCAAAACTGATCTATAGGTTCAATGCAATTCCCATTAAAATACCAGTGACATTCTTCAGAGACCTAGAAAAATCAATCATGAATTTCATATGGAGAAAGAAAAGACCTAGAATAGCCAAAGCAATTCTCAATAACAAGAAACACGCAGGAGGCATTACAATCCCAGACTTCAAACTATACTATAGAGCAATAGTAGTAAAAACAGCATGGTACTGGCACAAAAACAGATATACTGACCAGTGGATTAGAATAGAAGATACAGAAACAAACCCACACATCTTTAGTCAATTAATCTTTGACAAAGGGGCCAAACACATACGCTGGAGAAAAGACAGCCTTTTCAACAAGTGGTGCTGGGAGAACTGGCTAACCATTTGTAAAAAGATGAATCTAAACCCCTATATCTCACCAAACACAGGAATCAACTCAAGATGGATCAAAGACTTAGAAATTAGACCTGAGACTGTGAAGCTAGTAGAGGAAAGCATAGGTTCAACACTACAACATATTGGCACAGGCAGTAACTTTCTCAACAAAACCTCCAAAGCTCAGGAAATTAAAGCAAGAATAAACAAGTGGGATAACATCAAACTAAAAAGTTTCTTCTCATCAAAGGAAACTATCAATAACCTAAAGAGGAAGCCTACAGAATGGGAAAGGATCTTTACCAGCCACCATTCTGATAGGGGGCTAATATCCAGAGTATACAAAGAGCTCAAAAGACTCTACACTAGCAAAACAAACAAACCAATCAAGAAATGGGCAAATGAACTAAACAGACACTTCACAAAAGAAGAGACACAAAGGGCTAATAGATACATGAAAAGATGTTCTTCATCACTGGCCATCAGGGAGATGCAAATCAAAACTACACTGAGATTCCATCTAACCCCAGTCAGAGTAGCAAGCATAAAGAAATCAAATAACAACAAATGCTGGCGAGGATGTGGGGAAAGAGGAACTCTTTTACACTGTTGGTGGGAATGCAAACTAGTTCAACCACTATGGAGATCTGTGTGGAGATTCCTAAAAAAGGTGGGAATAGATCCACCATATGACCCAGCTATACCACTCCTGGGTATCTTTCCAAAGGAGTTGAATTCAGAGAACTACAGCAACATATGCATACCTATGTTCATAGCAGCACAATTTGTAATAGCCAAAATATGGAACCAACCCAGATCACCATCAACAGATGAATGGATAGCAAAACTATGGGAAATACACACAATGGAATTCTATTCAGCAATAAAGAAGAACAAAATTATATCATTTGAAAGAAGATGGAAAGCCCTGGAGAACATTATGTTAAGTGAGATCAGCCAAGCACAGAAGAAGAAGATACATATGTTTCCTCTAATATGCCCAAACTAGGAAACACAAAGAATACCAGAGGGACTCCAGATATTGAAGGGGAAATACTAGCTAAGTTTGGATGGTAAGATAGGAGAGGAGGAAGGCCGGTCTCGATTAATAAGGGTCTACACTTGAACATGTGTAAAATTATGAATAAGACATGGTTAACCTGGACAACCATTGGTGTGTGTGTGGGGGGAAATGTGGGCGGGGGGGGGAGGGCACCAAATATAGTGTAAATGTATACTATTTATGTTCAATAAAAAAATTGTTATATAAAAAAAATCATAGCCAAGAAAAACATCAACAAAAAAAAATAACTGATTATAGTGAACCTGCATTTATTTCAGTGGCAAAGAAAGGAAGATGATCAGAGCCAGAAGATTCCCTTCACATGATAGTAAATAGTGGGTTTTTCTTGATATGGTCGTGTAGCAAATGTAATAGTGTGTAATTTATTTAAAAGACTTACAGCTACCTGAATGAGTAGATAATAATTAGAACCAGAAGCAACTGGGGTTTGGGATGAAAGACAGCATTAAAGCAGACGGCAGATATAAGGAAAAGATTTCTGCAATACAGCCTTGGGAAAGATAAAGAAACTCTATTCTAACCTGTTGGGAAGTAGAATGCTGAAATAAAGGTAAAAAGATGCTAATGGGACTAAATCAGTGTGTTCTGTATACTCTGGCATGAAATTATTACAGGCTCTTTTATCCTGAATCTAAATTGGGAAGGGTGTTGGGAAATCCCATTTGGAACTCCTGGGGGATTTGTTTTCTTTTCCAGGCCAAATTAAATAAGTTAATGATCTCTAGAGAAGATGTTAAGACCCCTATGTCAAAAGGAAGCTTTTTTTAAAAAAAAAATTAGAAGTCCAGATATTCTGGCAATATTGGCACTTTCAAGAGTTTCTGATGAAAACCTCAATTGACAGACTCACTAATTTCATTTGGGAAACGGTGTCTCAAGGTAATAGTGTTTGCCTCAGCTTTTTTCTCCTTAGAGATGGGGTACTTGTTATAGTAATTTTTTTTAAATGTTATCAACATTGCAGTTTATATTGAGGGAAAAAATAACTTGAAGAAAATCCAAATTCCCCACAAAAGGGAGCAGCAAAGCAAACGGTCTTACAAATTATGGTTCCTCTAGACATATTAAAATTGTAATATGTAGCAATTTCAATATATGTAAAACTGTAGATGATGAAATGAATTAACAAAGCGCAAAATTATATGTCAACCAATTGTGGTGTTTAATATATTCAAAAATAATTTATGTATGTCTTTCAAGAAATAAATAAAATGTGGAAAGACCAGAAAACATCATTGCCAGAGTCCCTGTCAATTATTTTCATATAACCCTGAACGACCTGTGAAGTTGGTAATAATACTGCAATTTTACAGATGAAAAGTTTATAACTGACACGGTTAATATAATTTTCCCAGGGACACTCAACTCATAAAAAACAAAGGCAAGATTCAAACCCAGGCCCTTTGACTCCCTAGTTCATAAGATGTAATAGCTTTTCTATTTATTTTCTTGGATAACCAATTCACTGGTGTCTAAATGGAGTGCGATACCAATATGAAATTTCTCTATTTTTTCTATGCACTGCTCTAATACTGAATCTGTCTTTTCCATTTGTCGATGACTATAGTTTTCTTATTTGTGGACCACTCGCTATCTTTTGGAAGTTAAGTAAAATCCAGGAGAGGTGTTGCATACCTGTAATCCAGTATTTGGGAGGCTGAGGCAGGAGGATCATAGGTTACATGACAGTCTCAGCATCTTAGAAAGATTTTCAGCAAGTTAGTGAGACCCCGTTTCTAAATTAAAAAAAAAAAAAATAGGGCTGGTGATGTAGCTTGGAGGTAGAATGCCCCTGGGTTCAAGCCATAGTACAAACAAAGAAAAGAAAAAATGGCACATGCCTAATTATATGGTATGTTAGCAGTTAGGAGGGCTCCTTGCTATTGTGATGCCTAAAATGTGTCAAGAAAAGAAAAAATATATCAAAGTAACCTAACATTGAAAAGCATAACTCTGGAATCAATGTAGAAAAAAACAAGAAGAAAAGAAAAAAGTTCTGTAGATTAAGAATCTAAATGGGAGTGTGAATGGAGAGATACATACTACCTCTGACTTCAGACTCAAGTTATCCAGAGGAACTCTGTCCGGAAGGCTGGGTGATGCCAAGGGGCTTTGTATCGTGCAATAAAGGTGAACTCACAGAATTATTACTGGGGATTAAAACACTCTAAGTACCTGTTCACCAACCTTGCTCATATTTCTTAAGAGTTATTTAGAATTACTCTCCTTTGGGCTGAACTACCTTTCCATACAGATTTATTTCACAATACCCCCTTTAGAATACTCCAGCCAGGAAACACTCATCATCCCTAAGATGAAATTGCTTGCTCCTATGGGGCTCCTCAAGTCACACCTACCCTGAAAACTATCTTTAAATGTCTAATTAACACAGTCACTCTCACATTCTAGCTATAAAATATCACTCTCTTTTATTTGTTTTTCTAGCAGGGAGGATAGAATCCAGGGTCACAGTGCCACCAACCATTTATTTATTTATTTATTTATTATTTAATTTATTTATTTATATCTATTTTTTATTTATTATTTGAAACACAGTTTCACTAGGTTGCTGAAGGTCTTAGTAATTTGCTGAGGCTGTCCACTAATGTGCTTATTTTCCTATTTCAGCCTCTCAAATACTGAGATTACAGAAATGTGCCACTACACTTGGATAAAATTTTACTTTCAAAATAAGAAAGCCAGGTCAAAAGACCATTTCTCTAGCTGGGTGTGGTGGTGCACACTTGTAATCCCAGTATTTGGGAGGCTGAGACAGGAGGATCTCAGGTTTGCAGCCAGCCTCAGATACTTAGGCCCTCCACAACTTAGTGAGACCTGTTTCAAAATAAAGAATAAAAAAATCGGGCTGGGGATGTAGCTTGGAGGTAGAATGCCCTTCTGCTAGGGAAATTTCCTCTCTTTCTGAACTTTCTGGAAAAAATGTCTTGCCTTGAATTTGAGTTACTCTCTGCATATCCCTGGGTGTCCAATAACATGTTATCCAAAGTGAACATGTTTATTTTTATTTTTTTTTTGCCAGAGTAGGGAGGAGTTTCAATATTCTTACCTTGATGAATTACCTGAAAAATTAATAAAAGCATGTGCTGGGTGACCTGAATGATGAGAAATGAACTGACCAATTCCCCATCATCTCTTGTTCCAAGCAAGTTTAGATGTGTAATCACACTGGCCCCAGGAGTCCCCCAAGAATGGCAGAACAGAGGTAAGTAATGATTTATAAATAACATATAATAGAGGTTTGTAATAACCTACAAAAAGGATGTACATTATCTACAATTAGCAGATTCATGCCTAGTGATAGTCAAATGATTTGGGGGACGCTATGCAATGAGTGGCTTTCCTAGAAAAGAACATACAGGAACAGGTGTGTGCTGTATGACCCAAGGGTACAGCAGGAGCCATTCAAAGGTCCTGCGCTCAGGCTCAGAGTACGATGTTCCAGATAAAAGTAGAAATTCAAATTTCACAAAGTAACTGGGGATAAACACACTTTAATTTCCTGCTCCCTAAGCCTGTTAATGTTTCTAAGTTTTATTTACAATTTCCATACTTGGGGGAGAACCCCTTTGTTAGGCAAATTCAATTCATTATGTCTCCCTTAGAATACTTCAGCTGGGGGTCCACTCACCATCCCTGCAACCAGTCTGAAGTTGCAGTACTTACTGAATTAGTATTCTTGATGTCACTGTTACTGGTTTTTTTGGTTTTTGTTTTTTGTTTTTTTGCTGTTTTGTTTGGGCTAAACTGGCCAATTTGATTGGACTTACAGGTAAGTACAGTCAATGTCAGGAAATGATACATAACTTTTTATTTGCATGTATTTCAATATCGATTACATCATACCATACTCATAGCATTGTACATCACTGCTGAGGAATCTGGAAAAATTTTAAAATATAGTTTTATTGGTGCATTGTAACACTATGTAATATTTCAATTTAGTGAATAAAACATAGGCACATAACTCCCAGTGCATTTCCCTCTCGAACCAGACATACTCATTCTTCCTCTCTATTCAAAATACTAAAATTGAATATATATATATACATATATATATTTATTTATTTATATTTATATACATATATTTATATATTTTTCGATCCCAGTACTAATTGGGAGGCTAAGACAGGAGGATCATAGGATCGTAGATCACAGGACACGGGATCAGGATAACCTAATCAGGGTATCCAATCTACATAGGATTATTGAACTGTTTCCCTTCTCCTCTTCCCACCTCCCTCCCCAAATTCCCTTCCACTATTCTTCTGGTCTTTCCCCTCATTTATCTGAAGTTCCCGTTTCTTTCTGGATTCCACATGAGAGTAACACCTATGGCCCTTTGCATTCTGAGACTCCTAAATTCACTTATTATAATATCCTCTAGTTCCTGCAAGTGACACAATATTGTTCTTCATTACGGCTTAGTAAGGTTCCATTTGGTGTTCCTATGTTTTTAGTGTGCAGTCCTATTTAGTTTTGGATAACTGCAGCTCAGCAGGGAATGTTACCCATTTGTTCGTAGATGTCATGTAGCTAATACTGGAGTCATTTTCTTCAGACTAGAGATAGTATCAACTTTCTGGATCACTCACAGCTGCTACTTGAGGGTTTTATACCTAACCATTGCTCAATAAAACTTGTTGACGATCCTGATTGTTCTGAGGCCTTTCTGAAAGCTCAATCGCTCTAAACCTCCATTTATCACGTGTGACATGAGAGCAATTCATTAATACTTGGGTTCTAAGTATTTTGCTACTCTGACACTCGAAACAATTTCTAGGAAAATAGATTGCATATGTGTTCAGGATAAGTCCAGTTTTGAGAAGCACTTTCTGCAGCTCATGGCATACCTAGTGATTATGTCTGTTGGAGAGAAGGTGGATACACATCTCCTATGTTTCAAAACAAATATTGCAGAAAGAGTGATTATTTTATAGATAAAAATTATACATTTTATAAGAATGAGACCTACAAATAAATAAGCCATGAATAATATCAGTTAATTTATAAAAGAATGAAACTCAACAGGTTCACTGACTTCATATAAAAATAAAAAATAATTAAAATATGATTTCATTTTCTTCTATCAAGTAACAAAATTAAGAATAAAATGAATGGGCAGGTGTGGTGGTGCACGCTTGTCATCCCAGTGCTTGCTTGAGAGGCTGACACAGGTGTTTTGCACAGGTTTGAAGCCAGGCTCAGCTACTTAGTGAGACCCTGTTTCTAAATAAAGTATTATAAATAAAGTATTATAAAAATAGGTCCGGGTGTATCACCCAAAGGTAGAAAAGACCCTGAGTTCCACCCCAATTGCCACCAAAAATAAAAATATAAAAAATAAATAAAAATAAAAAGAATAATGCTCTTTATAAAGAGAAAATAAATTATGTTTATGAGAGGGTAAATTATACAAGTGTTATGTAGAAAAAATTAATTTATTAAACAATAGAAAATATATCAGACCAGTTGATTTTATAATTTTACATCTGGAAAAATTATCAATATTTAAAATGAATAAGGAGAAGGAGAAAAAGGAAAGAAAAGTAAACAAAAACAAAAAGGGAAATGAAACTGATAGCTGTATGAGATTAATTCATTTCACTATAATTGCTGCTACAAGCTGAAAGCCTTAAACTGGGGGATATTAATTGTGTTTAATTTATCCCATAAAATATTTTAGGGCTGTTAAAAAGTATGCAAATAACTTATTATAACATAAACCTTCATATAGGAAATAAAATATAAATTCCTATACACAAAGATTGCACTTATGACTACATGCAACTCTTTACTTTCCAAAAACAAAAAAGCAAAGCAAAGCCGGGCGTGGTGGCGCACGCTTGTAATCCTCACACTTGGAAGGCAGAGACAGGAGGATCTCGCAGGTTCAAAGCCAGCCGTGCTAGCTTAAGAGATCCTGTTTCCAAATAAAAATATAAAAATAGGTCTGGGAGTATACCCGGAGGTAGAAGGGTTTCCAGGAACCCCAGTACTATGAAAAAAAATTACACAAATATTGTATCTCACATATTGGATTGCAGTTGAGTCGTTTTATGGCCAGTTCTTTTTCCTAATTTCTCCTTTAGTGCATGCTGCTTCTATTTATCATATGTAAAAATAAAAATACTGACTTGCTGGAAGAGCTGCCCATTAGTATTTGCTGACACCATCAGAGGACACCATTTTTAGATAACTTATTATACATAAGCTCATTACCTATAAACAATAGATTCCATGCTTATTTTAGCGGTTAGAGGAATCCCAGATGATCATTTTCTTTTTGCATGAAAGTGTCATAGAGACCTAAAGATTCTTATAAAAACTTTGAACTTTTGATAATTTTCTTTTACTGAGGACAAGTGACTAGTGTGACCTTGGCTAGAGGAGAATAGAAAAACACAGAAGTTAATATTTATGAGCTGTCCAGAAAAAAATCTCTAGGCTTTCAAGCAATACAAGAAATAAAAGATTTGGTAGAAGCAAAATAATAATAACAATTACAGACCATATGTAAGTAAATACAACCAAAACTAAGACATAAACAAGAAACACAAAATTATTACATGGAGTGAATAGGAGCCTCTCTTGAGTTTGCTCTACCTACTTTTAACTCACTTAATTTTGGGTACAGTTTCTCCAGCTAGACTTGGAGTGATAATTGGGTTTAGTTTGCCTTCTCAGCAAACAATAGAAAACTATACCTATTACCCTCTTATACAAATTTCCTATGTGTCTGTCTGGGTTATGGATGAGATTGTCTGTTTTTTCTCAAAGCTAAACATTCATGCTGTTTCTGAGTACAAAATGCATTGTGTGACTACAGAAATGTACATTTTCCAAATACAATATCAATGTTATATATTCCCCCTAAAATTGAAATTCAGTTTACAAGCACTTACAAAATAGTTTTGAAGAATATTATGGTGCTAGGTCTTCAATATTTATTTGCATCAGATTGTTTGGAAGAATTAATTATAGACGCCGGGCGTGGTGGCGTATGCTTGTAATCCCCACGCTTGGGAGGGAGAGACAGGAGGATCGCGCAGGTTCGAAGCCAGCCGCGTGCGCTGGCTTAGGAGACCCTGTTTCCAAATAAACAAAAATGTAAAAATAGGTCTGGGAGTGGTGTAGCCCGGAGGTAGAAGGGCTTCCAGGAATCCCAGTACCACCAAAAAAAAAAAAAAAAAAAAAAAAAAGAATTAATTATAGACAAAAATAGATAGAAACCATATAGATTATATTTAGTTTAAAATCTTATTCTTTAGATTGGAAAATTGAAGGTTAAATAGAGAAATGGTTTGCAAAAACATAAGGACAAGTAAACATACCTATATCTAGAAGCTAAGTCTTATTACATGTCATAGTGAACACCCGTAATCCTAGTATTTGAGAGGCTGAGACAGAACTATGGCAGGTTCCAGGCCAGCTTCAGCAACATAGCAAGACTCAGTAATCTAGTGAGACCCTACTTCAAAACAAACAAAAAAGGGCTGAGCGAATTTTCCTCTTTCCCCCGTCCATCCCCTCAGGTCTCCTACTTTGTTCATCTATAGTATCATGAAGTACTTTAACAAACATATCAATGTCAATCAGTGAGCAAAACATGAGAATGAGGAAAGGGGAGGGAATTGGGTAAGGGCTACTTGGGTGATGTGTGCATGTATGCCTCCACCATGCTGTACCCCATTGAGATGTATGACTACAACACAACAATAAGAACATTTTAAAAAGGGCTGAGAGTATAGTTCAGAGGTAGAATGTTCTTGGATCAATCTCTAGTACCACACCATACCCAAAAATGAATAAATAAAAATAGAAGCTAAATATGAAAGTCAATCACTAAGCCAAATATGAGGAGGGAGGTGGAAAGAATGAGTTGGGAAGTGGGGAAAGGATAAAGGAGTGATGTGTGCATGTATGCCACTACCATCTTGTACTCCATTAAGATATATGACTACAATGCACTAATAACTTTTAAGCTCTATAAATAAAAAAATAGGATCTATACTTTTCTTTACATTTTCCTCACCCAGATAGGAGTCTTGTGTTGTAAATGCCTAGGTCAAAAGTTGCACATGTTCCACATAAACACATTTTAAATGAGAGATTAACAAATGTTTAATAACGATCAACCACATCTTTTAGAATATGCACAAAGAAAGAGTAGAGAAAGAATAAGGGATAATTGTTATGCATCTATTTCTTTATTCATGGAGCCTGTATTTTCTGAACACCCCATGTTTAAGAGATATATCTTAGATACTATGCAGTTCAGTGAACATAATGCACAGTCCTGAACTCTTCATAAGTGGTTTGTCTTGCAGTAATATATTCAAACAACATTCCTCATACTTTGGCATCTATAACCCTGGTGTTGTATAAGATAAATTTCAGGTAATGCTTTAAAATTTTTTATAGAAATATGCTTATTTTATTATGTATAAAATTATAACTAGGAAATCAAACCTTATTTTATGAATAGTGTTGCTCTGAATATAAAAACATAATTTTAAGTAATTAACATCGCAGGTGGTATTGTAGACATGGAAAAATTAGAAAGTGATATAAAAATGACTCAAATTTTTGGAAACAATGATTTAAGAAGTTCAACCCCTGGTGAGGAAGAAGAAGAAGGAGAAAGAGGAGGAAAGGAGGAGTAGGAGGAGGAAGAGGACGACGAGGAGTAATAGGAAGAGGAGAAGTTTTTCCTACACAGCAGGCATAATAATTAGCAGAGGATAGAGGAAATACCTATTTTCAGGTTTGGAATTTAGTTCTAGACCAAAATGAGGCAACACACTCAGTAAATGGTCTTTTAAGCTTTGGCCAACTTAATGGCCAGAGCAGGATCACCCTTGACTCAGCCCTCTGTAATTAAGGAGGTCAACAAAGCAGTAATGTGCATCATATTGGGCTGATGGGACTTGTCAGAGATACAGAGCTAAAGCCTTTCATGGTTCACTCATTATGCCTGAGATTTTCTTTCATGCGTGTGTCCTGGAAATTGTAAGTATCCAATTAAAATATACAAAAGGCTCCCAGAATCACTGATACTCTGCAGAGAGCTGGAGGGTTCATGAGCACAGAGGAGAATAGTGGTCCTCTGATCGACACAACTACTCAGATCACCGTCCACTGATGCTGCATCCATGAAGAAGTCATCACGGAAGTCAGGTAAAGATATTAGCTGAAGCAATGTGTCAAGAAAATGGCCAAACATCCTTAGCTTCTGGTTTCTAGTAGACACAAGGAAGACTTGAGAGAAGTCTTTTCAGACAAACTGTGGCCCCAATCACTTGAAAATCCTAGTGATTATTTACAGTGAATAGTAGGACTGAAAACACCAGACTTCTTATGGTAACTAAGGAAACACCATGTAGACTCTTAACCTTTGAGGGTAGGAGGGAGTTCTGATGAGCATTTGTTTTAGAGTGAATTTCTTCTTTAAGTCCCAAGCTGTCATATATGTGCCTACATCGTGAAGGTGGTATACAGGATTCTAAGGTGGTTAATATTTCATAGCATTGACACACTAATTCAGAAACTTCTTTCTTTGTGACTCATGCTACCACTTTTATTGGGGCTTTAGTTGAGATTCTGTTCCCATATCTCTACTGAGTGTTGAGTATATACCTCCGGAATTTAGTCTGGCACCTTGCTTGGGAGATGCATGCACTACTCTATTTAATTGCTTTACCTAAAGATTGTAATGTCTCACATTCATTGGTTGAAATTAAAAGGAATTGCAAACGAACAGCCTAATTTAGCTTCTGAACTAAAAATTTCCATTTCTGTAACTGCATAATAATCGCTTCTTTTATTTATGAATAATTTAAATAAAATTCATTGCTGCTTACATTTTTTAACCTTTGTTTGTTACTGATTTTCTTGGGAGAATAATTTTATACTTCAAAAAACAAAATAACCACTGAATTAAAACTTAGCTGCCTTAATAAAGAAGCATTTGACCTTAGGTCCACCCCAGTTGGATACATTTACTTTTAAAAGAACCAGACAGCTCTTGCTGTCCCTGAACTCAGAACCATAAAGTATAAAGTTCACTGTTATAATTGCTTATCACATCTGACACATCTCAACCACCAGTGTGTTCATCCCAGCTCAATTAAATTCCCACTTATATTTATTAAGACATACCACAAAAAAGACAGAATAATTTTTATTGTGAAGGGGCTGGAGGGGTAGCTCATTGGTGGAGCACTGCCTAACATATACAATGTTGTGGGTTCAATTCTACACACTACAAAAGACAAAAAAAATTTATAATAAATAAGACGTCCTATTAGATTTTTTATAAGGACCAAGTTTGGAAAATACCACCCAGATATTGACAATATAGACTCCTTCTTCCAAGAGTTTATTAATTATTCATAACAAATAATCATCAGTTCATTAATTCATTTTAAAATGCATATCTACTATGAGCCTCTGCTAAATAATAGTTATTTTTTAAAAAAATGGGGATTGAGCTCAGGGACCATTCTATCTCTGAGCCACATCTATAGCCCTTTTATATTTTTATTTTTTAAATTTTGAAACAGGGTCTTGCTCAGTTGCTGAGGCTAGCCTTCAACATGTCATCCTCCTATCTCAGCCACCCAAGTGCTGGGATTACAGGTGTGCACCACCACACCTGGCTTAAGTAATTTTTTTTTTTTTTGTGATACTGGGGTTCCTGGAAGCCCTTCTACCTCCGGGATACACTCCCAGACCTATTTTCTATACATTTTTATTTGGAAACAGGGTCTCTTAAGCCAGCGTGGCTGGCTTCTAACCTGCACGATCCTCCTGTGTCTGCCTCCCAAGCGCCGGGATTACAAGCAGGTGCCACCACGCCTGGTTTAAGTAATATCTTTAAACTTTTATTTTTGCTTTCATTAAGCCATGATTTTTGTTTTCCCATGAACTTAAGCCTCAGGAAGCTAAGACATGCAAATCAATGACTAAATTATAGGGTCTGAGTATCTTAAAGTGGTAGAAAAGAGATTGAAAGAGTTGTGAAATTACAGGCAAGAGGAAGATGACTTCTACCTGGGGGGAAAAAAAAAAGAAAAAACAAAAGCAAAAAGCCATGCTGTGAAGTTGGTGGCATTTGAGTTGTCCTGAAAAAGGACTAGCGAACACATTAAAAGCCTGTGGGTGCAAGACCAAGATTTGGAGAATGACAAAGTAACACTGGGCTGTGGGGAGTACGAGGCAGAAGAGAGAAAAGGTGACTCCTTTATAGAAAGTCTCATTGTCACTCTAAGAACTTGACCTTTTCTCCATTGGAAGTGACTAAATGGCAAGGTGAGTGTGTCTGTCCCTAGAGACTCCCGACAGGCTTTTTGTCCACCCCCCTCTCACCCCTTCTCAGCTCTGTTCCTCTTTTCTTCTCCTGCCATCTGTTCATTTACATTAAAATGCAGTTGAGAAATATAATCTGCAGCATATGCAATGTCATGGCCGCGCTTCAGAGCGTTGCGTTAGCCAAGCTTGCTGCGGAGGGGACACAAAGTATTAACCGCTGCAGTATCTAATCATTTCACATTTTGCTTTCAAAAGCAATTAATGTGGATTACATATATTTGAATGAAGAATTTTTCTTTCATTTCAAACCTGGGAGCATCTCCAGGGAGGATTAGGTAGGTAGGAAAAATGGTTGGCCTCATTTGCATAAATTAGGGAAAGATGAATACTATTTTGTCTTTGGAAAAAATTTGCTCAAAATCTTTTTTTATACACCAGTAACCTATGACCTATCAGCAAAGTGCAACCAGAAAAAAAGAATGGGGTATGATATAGTAGTCACAGCCGAAAAGACCCTTTGTCATGTTTCACGTGCTTTGATGAAAATCAGAAAGCAAGGGAAAGCAAGGAACTTTTTTTCCATCTATATTGCTGCCCAGGAGATAGAAAGAATACAATCTCTAGGGCTGAGGGGTATAAGCAGACCTTACACACCACGCCCGCTAGAGATGAGCACAGAAAACAGAATGAAGAAGCAGGTTCAACTTAACAAATCTAGAGATTTGAGTGGGACAAAAGAAAAGACTTTCCTCAAGTCATTTTTTTTTTCTCTTTATCACTTAGAAGGTGTAGAATCATTCAGCCAGAAGCTGTGGCTAGCCCAACAAACTTTAAAAGAAGCACTGCCTACAGTAACCTAGTGATCTAATGTAATAAAAGTGAAACGATGACCTCTTATATGTCAAATCACTTGCCCACTTATTTTTATCTTTCCTAGGAGATGTGTTCACAGATGCCCTTCCCAATTCTAACCAGTGGACAACATCAATAATGAAGTCACTTCTGCGACGCTGGACTTCTCATCGGAATGAATTATATATTTGTACCTGCATCTGATTCTAGATTTACTGCATATAAAGTGGCTTTGCAGGATGATTAGTGACTTTTCTACTTCTCTGATTTCTGAGGTGTCCTGGAAATGTGAGCCAGTTCTTTTCTGGATTCATCCAGAAGTTTTGCCATGGGGTGATTGCAGGTTGCAGAGGGCTTACCTGGTGAAATGTGGATGAAATTAGCAAGAGACAGTCTTTTGGCACATGTTGGCTGACAGGAGATGGGATGTGGAGGGAGCAGCTTTGGGAGGGGTTGGGACAAACAAATTCAAGTAAAAAGTGAAGGCTTAGTCAGTGAAATGAGAAGGGACATGAGTCATTTCTAAACGATGTCCAGGCTGTCTTCGGCTTCCTTAGCCAACCTGCTGGGTCATATTGACACATTTGTAGGATTCTCAGATAAGAAAAAAAAATTACTTGTGAATAGCAGATTTGAAAGGAAAGAGAAAAAGAAGGAGGTGAACATTACCAGGAAATCTTAAGGTTTTTAGACCCACCTATATTTGGTATTAATCAATGCTGATAATCCTTGTACATATCCTTTCTTTTCAATAGCTTGCAATCTAGATGAGAAACTACGATTTATCTCTGAATGAGTAGCAAACAGATTTAAAAAGTATATGTGTGTTATTACCATATGGATATATGTATCTACGTAAGTTACAATATTTTAAGCTTTATAACAGCTCCATTTGCTGGGACACCCTCTCAAATGAACTCTTCTTTCTGAGAAATGTCCACCTATTATGTTTTTGGATATGTGGTGGTAACAATCCCCGACAGCGTCCTTTTGTTCTTCATCAGACACAAGTTTCTACAACAATCTCCCTCTCGGCCCCTTATTTATGCCAGTTAAAGGGTTCCTGTCTCTAGCAGACACCCTTTCACATTTTCATCTAAGGACGTCCACCCCACATTCTTCACTCAATTCTGCTTCTCTTAGAAGTCATATTTCTCTGTGATCACTTAGGTACTGAGTTCGTTTTCCCAAGACCCAAAAGAATTTAGAGAAAGAAGGCGGTGCAGTTCTACCTTCCCACGACCTTCCCAGCAGTTGTGTGTGTCTCCAGCCCCCTGGAAGAAGCCCTGGTCTGCTAAGACGCATGGCTTCTGGCTACTCTCTGCTCATCTTCTCATCGTCCCAATCATCTGGTGATCTTTGCAGTCTCCCTAATTAATACCTAAGCATTTGAAACTTTGATCTCAGCCTTTCTCTCCACTGTGTGTGGTATGTACGCTAATATCTCCATGGACATCTCTGCCTTTCTTGGCTCCTTGACCACATCTCATTTATGTCACCAATTTCTGTGGGTCCACCATCGACTCTTATAATGAAGGGTCTGAAGTATATATATACTGTCAGTATGTTGCTAACTGACCACACTGACTTGTTCTGGGTGTTTCTAATCTCCCTTTCCTTCCTTTCATGCCTGAACAAAAATCCTTCCTGCCACAGAGACAAGGATCTTTCCAAGACTGTCCTGTTACGGTGAGATTCAGCAGGTCTGACTCGACAGTGTTGCTAATTGACCATGTATGGTTAGTCTGTTCACTGACTGCATCTTTACTTCTTTTTCTCAAAAACCTGGAATCGACTTCTTTAAGTCCTGTTACTCTCTGGCTATCAAAGGGTGTTATGTCCAAGAAGCAATGTTTTAACATTGTATCATAAAGAGATATGGGTATATTATTTAGCATTGTTTATGACTTACGTGAAGAGGTGATGAAATGCCATTTACTCTAAATAAGGTATCAGTTTATGTAGATTTCATTAGAATGAGAGTCAGTGTTTTTTGAAAACCCTGCAATGGAAATCTGAAATCTGCATGCTAAGGAGCCATGGAACATTCATGGTAGAGAAATCAGTGAGAGGAATTAAAGTCCTCAGATAATGGCACAGTGAGAAGAAATAAAGCTTAATTCCCCAGGAAATGGTTTAAGGAGAGAGTCTCAAAGTAATTTTTAAAAATATTTCTTTTTCAGCACAGTTCTTTTATCTGACCTCATTAAAATGTCTCAACATTGTTTATTCAACATACCGTTTAATCAAAAACCTCTGCTAGATTTTTCCCAAGATTCATTTCTGATCCATATGAGCAAACATTCTGGAAGGTTATAATGAAGAAAAATGCTGGAGAATGATAGCAGCTTTCTTTTCTTTTTGAACAGTAAATATTTTATTAATCCATCTCCATTTCTTAAAATTGGTTTATCTTTGAATCATGTATTACTTTGCTTTAGATAAAAACCACTATACATGATTGAAAATCAAAAAGACTGCAACGAGATTTAGAGTTATATTTTTAATATTGCTCTTTACTTCTCACATGCAAATTTCCAATCTAGGAAATACAGAGCAAATTTACAGTTCCTGAAACCTATTTTCTCCCTAGCCTGGCATAGTGGCACATGCTTGTAATCATAGTACTTTGGAGCCTGAGACAGGAGGATTGCAGGTTACAGGCCAGCCTCAGCAACTTAGCAAGACTCTTCAGCAATTTATTGAGACCCTGTTTCAAAATATAAAAGTAACCATAGCTTAGAAGTAGAATGTTCCTAGGTTCAATCCCTAGTACCAAAATAAAGAAACAAACAGAAAAGAACCAGAAAAAAATCTACAAACATTTTTTGTAGATTCAAAAAATATGTAGCAGAGCAAGTAAAGCCATTGGAATGGAGCGACTCCATTTTACACATTAGGAAGCTGAGGCTGAAAGACCCCAACAACAATTACTTTGTGTGGGTTTCATTTACCCTATGGCTTATGCCCTAGATATTAATTACCTCAATGTTGGGAAATATATTTATAGCAGGGATTCTCATGACAATATTTTGAGATCTATCCCAATGATGTAAAAAGCTACACACACAATTATCATTAACGTTGCATTTATTTAGTTGTTTGACTTTAAGAATCACTAGAGAATGAAGAAGGTGGAAATGTTCAGGAGATGGTTTCTTCTTTTGTTTAAATTATTATTTTTTATTTTTTAGATTTTTATTGGTGCATTATATTCATACATCTTACTGGGGTAAAAATCTTGTGTGTACAGACATGTACACAGAAGTTGCAGGTGCTGAAGATAAGATGTTCTTACTTGTTCCTCCTCAGGATGCCTGTTCCCCTTGTTAATTCCAGTTCTTCCTTATGGGTTTCAGTTCATCTTTTCTGTCATCTGTTCATCTCTCCTTCCCAGATGCTGGCCTGGCTGACCTGTGCCTCGGGAGACTCTGCGGTTAGATGCATAGATAGTTCAAGGTCCAGTCCCTGTCATGCCTCTTTATTCTTCCTCACTCACAAGGCGTCTGAGATCAACCCTGACATGTTCACTGGGATATTGGTGTGCTTATATGTCGGGTTTATAACTCAAGCAGTCTTGACTTAATCTTAGTCTACACTTTGCTCTAAAAAAAAAAAAACCCAAAAATATTTTGAGAATCTATGTAGACATAGATACTCTAATATTGGAAATGCTCGCAATCAGCAATAGGAAGTTAGAGGTGAGACTGGAATTTTGGAAATGCTCATGCAGAGATAGGTGTGAATTCCATAAATAGCTAAATGGCAGAATCCTACTTGAGTGAGGTGAGTTTTTGGCAAGAACATATATTCATGATTTCGTGTATAAGAAGCTGATGGCACATTCAGCCGATTTCCTTCAGGAAATCTTAAAACAGTGATGTTTTAATCTTTTCTGTCTCTCCCTCCATCCGATCAATCTATCTGAATCTATCTAATCTCAGTCCTCACTGCTTGGTTTAAGGCGACCAGTACTTCTGCTCAGGTTTAAAATATTGGAAAAAGTATATGGAGACAAATACCAATGGTGCTACGTATTTGTAAAGAAACTGACTTTATAAAATTTGGTAAGAAATCAGTTCAAAGATTGTTATGTAAATACACAAAATCATCTACGCCAATCTCAATAGCATGTAGGGGGAAGGGCGGGGAGGAGATCCCAAGGGAAACACACCACGTGCTGTGTACATGTATGCTCCTGTCTCTCCGAACCTCAGTACAAAGTAGAATTATGATGCATCAAGTAAAATGTGGTAAAAATACTCGATAAGAATCGCTGATTGAACCATCACTTTTAGAGTCATGGCAGTAACTCTCAGCAATGTCTATAGTTTATACTCACTGAGGAGGGGTGTAGAGGAGTAGAAAAATTGTCCACATGGTCATCTGGATTTTTTCACGAATCATTTAATAATCAGAACACTTTTGTCATTTGGGGAAAAGGGAAAGCAGTATGAGATGTGTTGCTATGATGCAAGGATTGCTTTACGAGTTATTCTTTGTAGAAGATGGTTTCCAGAGTTGAGTTTATTCTCTGTAGCTAAGTATATAGTCAGAGGTGTGAGAAAGCCACTTAATAGGACCTCAAGTCTCTACTGTGTGTGTGTGTGTGTGTGTGTGTGTGTGTGTGTGTGTGTGACTAGAGATTGAACCCAGGGGCATCCTACCTCCAGGTGACATCCTGAGTCCTATTTTATTTTTTTATTTTGAAATTTTGCTAAGTTGCTCAGGGTCTCGCTAAACTGATCAAAGCTGGCCTCAAACCTGTGATCCTCTTGTCCCAGCCTCCGAAGAACTTGGATTAAACTTGTGCATGACCATGCCCAGCCCTACCTTATTCTTAAATAACCAAGAAATAAGATACAGCATAAGGTAAATGGAGGCATGTTGTCCCTCCATTACCAATAATGGCCCAGTTGGAAAACAGGGCCTAATGTGAAAGTTAGCTCGGCCCATGGATCCCACATGCACAAAGACTTAACCACTAAGTCATGTGTGTTTCTGAGCCACAGAGGGCTTTGTACATAAGGGGACGTGTATGGAACCTCTGTAGACCTATGTGATTTGTGTGGGTTAACTTGTTTTCAAATGAAAAAGAAACAGAGCTGACAAAGCAAAAGTAACTCTTCAGCTAATGCTCTCAAGACATCTGAAGTGAAATAAGCAAAGAAAGAGACCCAAAAGAGAGAACTTTCACAAAGAAAAGAACCCACAAGGAACTTGAAGGAAACATTTGTCCTGAAGAGTGTGAGTAAATAGCAGAACTTTGCATTTTAGAGAATAGGAGTTAAGATATATTTCCCACAACCTCTTCTACTAAATTCTTCTATTTTGAATCCAAAAATCTCGTAGCAAAGCCACCATTTAAAAAAAAAATTAACACCACTAGTGGCAGCAATGATAACACTTCTCTGAACATGGGGTCTCATTTGGCCTTTGCCTATCCATACATACAGCTTTTTTGCAAAATACCCTGCGACTTACAGATTGGAGTGTCTCATAGCAATGCCACCTGAATTTCTCAGTCCTGTCTGCACATGGTGCAAATGAAAGATTCCCATTGCTGGACTTGCCCCTCCACTCAAATTGTACTTAATTGAGTCACATTGACCCTTCAGGAGCCAAATCTTCTGTTTTCTTTTTTTTTTTTTCATCTATCCTTTCTTCCCTGCAGCACCGGGCAGCTTCCCTTCTTGGAGTTCTCTTTTCAGTGGTTTTCATTCCATACATCTCTGCTAATTTTTCTCCTGATTCCTTGATTGCTTTTTTTTTTTTCTCAGCATGATTTTCTGAGAATTCTCAGAATAGAGATCTTTCCTTCCTGTACCTTTAGTCCCAGTATTTCCCACAGTACCTGATACCCTCTGGATATAACTGGCCTTTTCTATAGTTCTTCCTTTGCTCTGGACCATATTGACACAGCTCTGAATATTATCATATACTTTTTCTTTTCTTCCAGGACATCTCTCACACACATGCTAAGAGAAAGTGACCTCTTTTCTAGTTCTAGGGCTGGATAATGATTTGTTTAAGCCAGTCATTACACTTTCCTTTACACTAATTGATTTACGCATGGACTCAACTCAACTGTGAGTGATAAGGAGAAAACTTTTAGGCATTTTTGGGATAGATTTTCCAAATTAGTTGAAAGAGTATTAATGTTCTAGGGTTGCTATAACAAACTATCTCAGACTGGGTGGCTTAAGCAGCAGAATTGTATTTTTCACAGTTTTGGGCTCCCAAGTAGACATGTGTGTAAGGCTGTGTTCTTCTAAGGTTAGGAGGTAGAATATGCTCCAAGTTTCTCTTTCTAGCTTTTAGATACTCACCTTTATATTCATATGACATTCTTCTCTTATGCCTATGTGTGTCTACATTTCTGCTTTTTATGAAGCCATTAGTCATGGTGATTTAGGGCTCACTTCAATGATGTCATAACTTGATTTCCTTTATAAATACTTGATTTTCCAATAAAGTTACATTCTGTATTACTGGGGATTAGGACTTTAACATATGAATTTCGAGGGGACATAATTCAATCCATGACAATCTCTTTCATTTTACATTTCTCCTGCCTGGAGCCACAGCATCTGTGTTTAACCAGGAAGAGACAATAGAATTATCAGCTCAATATACAGACAGTAATGTGGCAATATGAGAAATCTGAACAGTGTAGAGATCTTTGCTCAAAATAGTGTTTTAAGAAAACAGATTGTTAATAATCACAAGGCACCAATAAGAAAAAGGAAATTGTCTTATTTGGGGTTAAAAAAGAAAAAAATAAACAAATTGTTCTGTGATGTAAATTCCACTTGAACAAGATTGGAAAACAAAACAGAGAGAGAGAGAGAGAGAGAGAGAGAGAGAGAGAGAGAGAGAGAGAGAGAGAGAGAAAGAGAGAGAATGAGAATGTTGTTATGTGGTTAAGAGACACCAATGCAGAAACTTTCTTATGAGAAGAAAGATGGTAGCCAGAGCCGTGTATGGGGCATGCTCTTTTAATCTTCTCTTTTCCTAGGCTATCTCTGCTAGAAGCTGCAGACAGCCAAAGAAAGTGTTCAGAAAGAAACACTCAGCCAGCTGTCCTAATAACCATTTTATGAATACGAAAGACATGAGAGTTGAACTTTTCCTTCTTCCCAGTGGCACAATTCTAGGTATTACCTGACAGGCTACAAATAGGCCATTAACATAGGTGCTTTAAATCAGTGTTCCCTAAACCATGATTCAAGGAATGCTAATTCTGTGAGTTCTTAATAGATCTTATAAAAAATCAAAGTAGAGGAAAGAGGTGTTCTATACCCAAATGATTTTTTAAAAATAAAGTTTATACTGCAGAACTTTTCAGAGCCTTTACCATCCTAGTACATACAGTGCCTCTTTTAGAGATTTAGTAAGCAGCAGCATTTTATAAAACCTATAAACCTTACGATGCATCATTTGCATCCTCCCTCCCACCCAGAGCATCTCATAGAATTTATCCAAGGACTTTTTACCTCCAGGGAATCTTCTAGAATGCTCCTGGGACATGAGCCACTTGGGCCTAACTACTTTAAGCAATGGTTTCACTCTGGATTTCATTTCTCTGTTGCATCACATGCAGCTGCTCAGTCTCCTCTGTGTAAAGAACCTATTGCAGATGGGATTGCCAATTCCCTGATGACCAGCTGCCTCTGGGCAGTATTATTGGAATCCCATCTAAAACACTGAGGCAGGAGGAGATGAGATCTACTAGGGGTGAACAGAGTTGATCCCAGGAGACAGGGAGGAGGAAAGGAAACCTGTGAACTGGCTGCATCTCTGGCAATAGGCTAAATACTCAGCAAGACCCTTTGGTGCTGCCCTGCTTGCCGTTGAAGTCATCAAATAAAAGGCACTTTGCCATGGGCCCCTCTGGGATGCAAATATTCAGGTGAGAAAGTACAAGGGCTTCTTCCCTGGGGACAGAAGAAATATAGAATTTTTTTTTTCCACACATGAGTCTTTTCTCACTCCAGGGCCCAGACAGTGGTGGAGAAAGCATTGTATAGTAATATGTTTTGCCCCCAGCAGAGGCCTCCCATGCATCACAACAGAGCCTGGCTGAGTTTAGCACATGCTGGTTCCTGGTTCCAATCCTGACCCCGGCAATTTGCAGATTGTGATCTTTGGATGAGGTCTTTAAGACTCAGTTTTCTTATCTATAAAAGGGAGATTCCAATAACATTTCCCTTACCATGGTCTCCTAAGATTTAAGGGTAAGCATACAATAAATACCTAATAAATGATAGAAAATTCAATAAATGTTAAATAAATTACTATATTTTTCATGAAAATTTAAAATATATTTTGTAGTGCTGGGGATCAAACCTACAGCCTTTTTCATGCTAGACAAATGCTCTACCGCAATGCTATATCCTCAGCCCAACACTGAGACAACGTTAAGAGAGAGACAGACATGAAAAGCAATGTATAATGTTTAATTTTATTCGTTCAACACGAGTGGGCTGTGTGTTAAACATTGCTTCCGGATGTGTCTGTGAAGGTATTTCTGGATGAGATTAATATTTGAATAAATGGATTCGGTCAGACAGCGTACCTTCTTCTCCGGGGTGGGTGGGTTTCATTCAATCCATTTGCGAGTTTGAACAGAGCAAAGGGCAGAGGAAGGGAAATTCATTTCTCCCCTGACTGAATGGGGCCATCTGATCGTCTCTAGCTTTCAGAACCGGGTTATGCCATTGGCTTCCCTGGCGCTCAGGTCTTTGGAATCAGACTGAATTATGCTGCTGGCTTTCCTCAGTCTATGGTTTGCAAATGGCGGATCACAGAGTGTCTCAGTGTTCATAATTGAGCCATTTGAGCTGAATCTTCATAATGAGCCAATTCCTCATTAGAAATCTCTTTCTTTTTCTCTGGGATATTTTACTGAATTGAGATTTGTTTAATTTGTTGCATGCTAGAACAGTCACTTTGGCAGTGGCATGGGTCTATTATCACTAAACTTTGAGATATCCTTTACTGCCATTGTAGCATGCGGGGTTATTCAAAGATACATTAATTTGCTGATCCTACAGGTATTTACTACTAATATATCATGGCTGACACAATAATAAGTGATGGATTGGCGTGTGCATGGTAATAACAATGAGCTTCAGCCGTACCAATATGCTGGCAAACTCCGCTTCCGGCTTAGAAAATTGAGTAGCTATTAATAGCTTTAATAGTTAAGTGAAGTGATATACCTTCAAATTGTACAGCTTAGAATATTTTTAGGGAAATGCTTGTCTTTTTCTCAACCTTAGAGAAATAGCCTCTGCATGACATTAGATGAACTACAAACTATGTCTGAAATTCCCTTATTCCTGAGAGTCAAAGAGACCTCTTTTAACCCATGGACTCTATCCTGTGAGTGCATGGGACCCTAATTAAATTTTTTTTATCAAACGATTAGATTAACTTAAAGTAACTCCATTTGTAAAACCACCATTTTGTAACCTTGCATAAGTCCTTGTTTCTTTGTAAATTTTCGTTTTCTGAAAAGTGCAAATGTCAACCCCTCTTCTGGCATTCAGTTCCAGATGAATTAGCAAATTGAGTGGAAAACTCAATTGGAGGGGTTCTTTCTCACCAATAGGAGTAGGGTGCAGAAATATGTGTTAGGGATAAAAATTGGGCCAAATTCCCCTTCAGTGTGCTTGCTTACCAGACTCTTCGTGGTGGAATACCCTCTTTGCAAAAAGTAAACATTTGCCTGGCTGAGCAGCTACCAAGTATTTGTTTCTATAGCCAATTCACATTTCTCACAGGTGGGAAATATATTTCTGAATACAAATTTCTTATCTTGTCATTCCATACAAGTTGATCACACATTACAGTTTTGAAAGTAGCACCTTCTTTTGGTTTTTCTATGAAAACGCAGTGGCCATAGTGCCCCCAAAAGTGGTAGATGCATTTCTGTCTCAGGACATTTCTTATCCCAGAAGCCCTTGGAACTCATTTCGTTTGTCCTGGTTCTATTCCTTAGAACCTCTCACTCCCTGGGGTTCTATCTCTTACATGGCAGTGACATTGAATATCCCAAACTTCTAGCACCTCAGATTTCTCTGTACTACTTTTGAATGTCTTATCCACATCACTGATTGGAATTTAATTAGTTTTCACTACCAGGTATCTCTATGTACAAATTCTCGATAAAAGTTGAGCAGGATGTATTTGGAGGTATGATGGAGCCCACCGAAACTAAAGGATAAGGGAAGGAGGAAGATCTAGAAATGGCTGGAACTTTGGGTGTCAATAGGATGGTGAAAACGGCCCTGGTTATGAGGACTGGGCATTAAGACAGGTGATACCCAGCACAGTATGCCAAAGAAATAATGACTGAGAGGGAAAGTGTTAAGGGTTAAATTTCTGTCAGGGCCTTTGGCAACTTTATTAACCTCTCTGAACCTCAGTTTTCTCATCTTTGAAGTAAGGCAAACCATTTTCAAAATTAAAACTAAAACAAAAATAAAGTCCAACATCCTACAGGCTTATTGTGAAAATTAAATTGATGAACTTAAACAAAGCACTTAACATGGTGACTGATAGGTAATAAGTACCCAATAAATGATGGGTATAATTATTATAGTTGGTAAATGAGAGGTTACAATAAAGTGCTCCCAGATCTGAGAAATACATTACCCTTTGTGAGAGAAACTAGGAAAAATCAACACATTAAAAAATGAGATTAACCATCTGTGGAATTAAGCTCTCTCCTAAAATGGTCTGCCTGTCTGCGTGGGTATGGAGATTTGGGAAACACCCAAGTCCAATCAAGCAAGGCTGAAGTATCACGTTACAAAAGCCCAGCTGGAAAGTGATTGATGAAAAAAGAAAAATCTGGAGCCCAATCAATTATATTAGCATAACTATAGAAAGAATGTCTTAAGAAAATTGATGCACTCCAGAAAAAGGAAGGGTTAGAGGGCAAGATTTTGCTATTTTTTCATTCAGTATTGTGAGCAGGAAGAAATGAAAGGAGATTGAGGCTAGAAATGAAAGACGGGGAAAAGAGGCAATGAAACAGATAGAAAAAGACCAGGTGTGGTGTGCGTACCTGTAGTTCTAGAATTTGGGAGGCTAAGACAAGGGGATCTCAGGTTCACCGCCAGCCTCAGCAACTGAGCCATGTCTGCTGCAATTTAGTGAGACACTGTTTCAAAATTTAAAAAAAAAAAAAAAATTAAAAGGGACTGAGGTAATCTCAGCATTCTGGAGGCAGAAACTGGAGGATTGTGGTTCGTGGACAGCCTCAGCTACTTAGTGAGGCCCTGTGCAACTCAGTGAGACCCTGTTTCAAAAATAAAGAATACAAAATTAGAGCTGGGGGTGTCATTCAGAGGTAGAATGCCCCTGGGTTCCATCCCCAGTACCAAAAAAATAAATAAAATAAAAAAGGACTGGGGGTGGAGTTTGGAGGTAGAATGTAGAATGCCCCTGGGATCTTCCAATCCAAACCTACAAAAGGAGAGATAGAACAATGGAGAAACAGTGGAACCTAGAGAAAGATAAAAATTAAAAAGGAAACATTAATCCAGAATATAGGAATCAAATACCAGAGGAATAGGAATAGAGCTAGATAGGCTTTGTCTCTCCCGAAAAGAGAATCCAATATTTTTACTTCCTCCAAGCAGATTTCTTATTTCAATTTTCACTCTCAGATAGGTAAGGGGTGGCTCAGACAGCTTGGTAGTGGGACTCAACAGCCAGACTCATAAGAAAGCTCAGAAGGGGAAGGAAAGATTTGCCTTGGCAGACCCTTTCTTTGTCAGCACTGACTCTGGAATTGAGCAGGCTGTCTGGAGGAGTTCAGCTTGAGAGCCACAATCACTGCCCGCCATGCTTGATTAGATTTGCATTTATTTAATTCAATGAGTATCTATTCCCATCCCATTCTGTACAGAACATTGTGTTATTTGGGCAATGAATGATATTGTTAGCAATTTTTCACTCTAAATCCTGGGCTCTCTTTTCCTTTCAGAATTGTAAAACCAATAACCATCTTGAGCAGTGAAGGAGACTTATTTGGGGCCAGGAATAAAAAAATTGGAAGGTAAACTCACAGTTTCCCACTCCTTGGGCCTCTAGAGCTTGTAGGATAAAAGAAGTGAGGAAGAAGGATAGGCTAATAAAGGGGAGATTTATGTTTTTTACATCTTTTCTGGGAGTGGATGCAGATTTTCCAGGAATTCAAGCACTTTTATTTTTTTATTTTTTTATGTTTTTTTTATTTTCCCAGTTGGTTGTACTCGTGGCAATTGTCACCTAGAGTATGCCATTCAGCTTGCCAATGAGATTATGATGAAGTCAGAGGTTGTCTAGAGGTCATTCTGCCAAAGTTTTAGACCTAACCCTGTTTAGCTAGCCACAGGAAGAAGAACTTATGGCCTTCAGGTATCCTGGCCTCAAAGATAAGCAAGTTTAGAATACAAGGCTAGGGCAGGGTAAAAACAGTATTTTTACCTCTCCAGAACTTTTAATACAAAAGTCCCATAAAGTTTATGCATAAGTGGCTTAAATAATTGCTAGCAGAGGGGATCAAGGTGCTACATAATCATTCAGAAAGCAAGAATCAGTTCTGGCGGGTGCATGCTTCCTGAGACAGGGACATTCTGCAAGGTTCGGCTTTTGAACTGGCTCTTAAAAACAAAAGTGGGGAATGTCCACAGTCAGATAATAGGGTGTGGATGACATGACAGAACCAAATGATAGGATGGATAGTAAAAATAAGTTGGGGAGTGCTGGGGCAAATGGGAAGTCAACTAGATATAAGTGGGTGATGGGGAAAGAGGATCAGAAAGGCACCATTGATTCTGAACCTCTTAATTAGCTCCAGCAACTACTGGAGTAAGCTGCATACAATAGATGTTCAGTAAAAGCTCAGGATTGGTTTACTGCTTTTCATGTACCCAGATTCTCAGGTAAGTTGCTGATATTTGTCCTATGCCCCAAATTCTTTCTTACCTTTTTATTTTTTTAACTTTAATACACCATTAGTTTTGGTAGGAAGAGCTGATTTCAGTGAAGTGTATTTTTAAGGTTTTTACATGGATTGAACAAACGGGCTTTTTCTATATACACAAAGAAATGTGGGGTAGGGAGAAAGAGAAAGAACTTGGTGAAATCAGTCAAACAATTGGGTTATTTGGAAAACAGCAGGAACGTATTCGGGGAACACCTTCCACATTCTATTTTAAGAAGTGCCATGTTTCTCAGATCCAAGTATTTCCCCTGTACTATCTCTACCATCAAGCCTATGTGGGGTGCACTTCTTGATAGCAAACTGATTCTGGCATGAGTTAACAAGCAGACATTTTACAATTAAAATAAACATTTGAAGAATTTCCTATCCTGCAGGGCTTGAAATTAAGCTAGCTTCTTTGCAGAAAAGTTTAAAAATTCTGCTTTTAAAAACAGGAAGATGAACTAATTTACCTCTGAAACTACAATTGGGCAATTATCAAAGAGGCTTTGGCTATTTGCCATATATGAGTTCCCATAACCAGTGGGCAGAGGGCTAAAGAGCTAAGTGAAGGGTAGTTTCTACTTTAAACAAACTTTCCATCATCTTAAGCCAATGAAAGATGCCCTGAGAGAGAAGGCAGAAAGCAGTGAATTGTGCTTTCCTCTATCAGCTGGGGTCTACTCAGGAAAATAAAAACTACTGCAGTTATTTTGGCATTCAGAATATAATACAGACTTGGGAGACAGGTGTTGAATGGTTGAAAAGACAAAAATGATTCCTGAGGTAATATAGAGGTACCCACTTCAGTAAACAAATACCAGCAGGCTGGGAGCATGCAAAGAAGAAAGGACTATCGGAAACTGGAAGGTTGGACATGGGCTCACTTGCTGGGGCAGGGTAACAGAGCTCTAAGGAGGGAGGGCAGCCTGGCTGGTACAGCCACTCCTGAATTCAAAGCAGTACTTGCATGGATCTGAGTCCTAAGCCTATAAGACACAGGAAGTTAAATTTGGGGGTGTGTAGATGGGTAAGTGAGGTGTAGATATGCACTGAAAATTGAATTAGTTGCATCTATAAGGGTGAGAAACTTGCTGGAGTGAAGTTGATAGGAACAGAAAGCAAATTTAAAAAAAAAAAAAAAACCTGTACACCTCCTCCAGTCTCCACTAGGATATCCCCCATTGGTCACAAGGAGCAAAAAGTAACTGGGAAATTAGAAATAGATTCTCAGAATCTATCTCTAGTATCCTAGAACTGAGTGGAGAAGGGTAAATTCAGAGACTGTAGCTTAATAACTGAAACAAACCCTAACAAGAGGCACAAAGAGAAACTGCACAGGGAATTTTAGACACTATATAAAATCTATTCTGGGCTCAGTGGTCAGAAAAGGCTCCAAAGGCAATAAGTGATCTGATAATTTTGTTAAAGCTCAGGTAGATTCCACTGTGGGCCATTCATTCATTCCACAAATATTTGAATGCTTGTTCAGTGCCAAATGTTCTGTTAAACACTGGAAATATAAGAGTGATAGTATGGTTTGACTATAGAATGTCTCCTGAAAAAGCTCATATATTGGCAATGCAAAAGTGTACAGAGGCTGAATTGAATTATGAGAGTTCTAATCTCATCAGTGGACAAGCTCACTGATAGATTCATAATTTGAATGCGTTTCTTAGGTGGTAAATTAAGCAGGTAGAGTGTGGCTGGAGGAAGTGAGGGTGTGACCTAGGGGGTATACATACCTCATCCCTTCCCTTTGCTCTCTCTGCTTCTGGCCTTTGTGCTGTGAGAACAGTGTTTCTTCTTGCACATTGCCACCACTGCTGCCATTTATGCTTGGAGCTGGCCCTGTGGACAGAAAGCTCTAACACTGTGAGCCCAAATAAACCTTTTCTCCTCTAAGTTGTTCTTGCCAAGAATTTTGGTTAAAGAAATCAAGAAAACTAGCTAAAACAGAGGAACATGATAGACTATGTACTTCTTTTCATCAAACTTAGAATAAAAAGAAAAAAAAAACAAGAAACAACAAACACGCCGATATTATTAGTTCATAAAGAAAAAAAAAACAGGGTAATATGATCAAGAGATACAGGAGAAGGCTAACGTCCTCTTTGCAATATATTTTCTTCCAAATAGAATGTTGTGGGAAGCATGTGTATCTTGGGTACCCAAGTAGAGATGTGCGATAGACTGCTCGAGTTGCAGGTGTTACTTATGGGAGGTACAGTGCTGAAGGACTTGTTGGAAGACTATGGCAAAAGAATTAACCTATAAATATCTGGTTAGCAATATGTGGAATGGAACCAGTTCCTGGATTATCTGACTTGAATGTAAATTAGATGCAGGAGAATCTCAGTGTGAGTTTGGGCCAATGTGGATACACAAGCGTTTTCATCAAGTGGAGGCTGGCATTGCTGGTCTGCTTTGGATGAAGGCGATGTTGTACATTGTCAGGGAATTTGTGGCTGGAGCTAAAAGCAATCCCTCCAAAGCAACAAGGAGATAGGGTATTCTCATGAGGGAAAACAGCCCAGGCAACAGCAGAAAAGAGGAATTTAAAAAAAAAAAGTTCTGTGGAACAGAGAGTAGGTAATGATTATTTAGATCAGAGAAGCCAAGGAGGAAAAACGCAAATACTTAACAGTGAATTAGTATTGGCATTCTTCTTAGAATCCTTTTATTCCAACTTATTCCTTTTTCATGTTGAGATAGAGGGACACTGAGACCTTGAGGACTTAAACATCTTAATAAACTCACAAGTTACTTAGTCTCCAAGCCATGGCTATAACTCTGTTCTCCTTACACTCATCCGCCTATTATATCATGAATATTGTATAGCTCATGCTGGGAAATTGCAGCTTTAACTATAAGCAGTGAGGAAATATAAAAGGCTTTTGAGCAGAAAAATAGAATAGGGTATGTTAGGCTTTGCAGATAATTAATTCTGATGGTCAGGGAAAAGATGAAGACCTAGGAGGGCCGTGTGGACAATCTTAGTAGAGGTCAGGGGAAATGACGGCATGTACACAGCCAATAGCCTTATTTTATATATATGCACACACACACACACACACACACATACACACATATGTGGTGTATGTGTGTGTGTCTATGAATAGTGTGTATATATAGACACACACATATATAGGTATACATACATATATACATATATATATATATTATATGCATATGTGTGTGTGTGTATAGAGAGGGGGCAGAACTCAAAGGTATTCTACCACTGGGATACATCCACAGCCCTTTATATTTTTTTTTATTTTGAAGAAAGAGGTTCTCACCAACTTACCCAGCCTGGTCTCCAACTTGTGATCTTCCAGCCTCAACCTCCTGATTGGCAAAAAAAAAAAACCCACAAAAACCTAAACTAAAATGAAAATCTAGCTCATCACCTTCTTTCTTCTGGCACTATCTCAAATTGTCCTACTTCCTTCTCTATAAGTTCTCTATAAATTCTTCTCTATAAATTCTCACTATAAGTGAGAATCAATGAGCAGGTAAAGGAGGATATGGTAAGCCTGAGGAGAACATGTGAGCTGACAAATTCTCTCCTTTTTGGCAGGAGATAATCATTTAAGCTTAAGGTTCTGTCTTTTCAGTAAATTAAGAGATTTAACTAAAAAATTGTGTATATATAAAGGCACACATATGTTTTAGCAATATCTGCACTATAACTCCTTTTAGTCTATAAACTCTGTATCTCTTAAGTGGTTTCTATTTAAAGTGCATATTGGGACATTTAGAGACTGAAGTGGAAGATTATTGATAATTTTGCATGAGTGCAAATGGAGACTATCCCAGACAACCAAAGTCATCCTATTTTCTAATTGTTTTTTCTTCTCTTCTCCCAACACTTAGTTTTCATGCCAAGCAGTGTGGGAATTTGAAGAATGCTGACTACATTTGTGAAGTCTGCTTCTCTATCCATTTTTAGGAAATTTTGAAAATGTCCTATTTAGTGAAAAATTTGGGGATTGTACACATTTATATACAAATCTCAACTTTGCAGCAGATCAACTTTTATATGTCTTTGGACAAGCTATCTAACCATCCCTCAGTTTCACTTTTGGTCTTTATAAAGATAGTAACACCTACTTCTCAACTTGGTGGTGATGATAAAAAAAATAATACACAAAAGTGATCTTTCACTTTTTAAAACATAAACTTTTTTTTCCACTAAAAGCATGCAAACAATTCATGCCAGAAAAATGCTAGAAGACATCTCTGTATATCATATCTTTATCTGTCTGTCTTTCTGTCTATCTACCTACCTATCTAATTTTTCCATCTGTTCTTTTGTCCATCCATTCATACAACCAACTATCTTACCTTTTGGGACTCTGTAGTAAAGCTCCAGGTTATCCAGTTGAGTGGATGGCACTTTAGTGTGAGTGCCAGAATCACTGATATTCCTGAAACATTTTTATAAGTGTGAAATACGAATTCTCTAAACATCAAAGACAATGGCAGTCTTTGGGCTGGCATCAATAATGTTCAATAGGATAATTACAGTGTAGTTATAGGATACTGTACTTGTTATACACAAATATAATGAAGCCCATATGATGAAATCCATCACTGACTATAGAAAACATATTTATTTGACCAGTCTTCTAGTCACCAGGGAGAAAATGGCCCATGTTGTGCTCTCTCAGATGAAGGCTGGTTTTTCCTTACTTGTTCTTTTCTTAATTTTTGTTGCTGTTTTTTTACAGGTTAGTATGCCTATGCCATCTTACAGTTTACAGATGGCTTTCTAATTTTCTAAATGATCTCACTGAAGAACATATTTTGTAGGTGCATTTTTTTAATAGTATATGTGTAGTATATGTGGTATTGAACCAGAAACCGAGAGGTTATATAAACTGTTTAGGATTTTCAGATATTAGGTGAAACAGTCGACCTTTCAAGCCCAGGAATTCAGAGTCAGTATTATATTAAGAAATATTCATCCTCTGGATGTTCCTCTTCAAGTATAATCTTTGATCAAGTTTACTTCTCTGAAGAGTCACCTCCTTTCAGAAATTACCTGCCCTCCCTCTGGGTTTTTCAGCTTGATCCCAATTCTGTAGGAATCGGTTAACGCTCCACAGCTCAGTTAAGACGTTCAGATGCCCAAAGTGCCAAAATATTGTGTTCCCAAAAACCTCTAACATGGACACAAAAGTATCTAAGCCAACCCCTGCATGGATGTTGATGTTAAAAATAGCCTACTTCTATGTTCTCCTGTTACCAGATTTTGTATAAGCTCACTGAAGCTGAATTTGTCTAATTTATTTTGCTTTTATCACTAATTTGTTTGTGTGGTGACCTTGCTGATGGTATTCTATGTACGTGCTTGCTGAATTACTGGAATTGAGTGTTGACCTGTTCTCTGGGTTTCATAAAATCAGAGCATTGGATGAGATCACATTTGATAGCCTTCTAGGCTCTCACCTTTGACTTCGTGTGACCCTAATCAGTCTCACCAGAGGCAGCTATAAAAACATTAGCTTTGGTCTGAGGCTGCAGAACTCTGGGATCACAGCTCTGTCAAGGGCCCAAGCAACTGGAGTTCCCAGCAAAAAGGGTCCAGAGCCTCCTTTCTGCTCAAAGACCTTTGCAATCCACTTGCTCTCAGCAGTCTGCTGTCAAGCTTTCTTTTCTCTCAGCAATGTGAACGTTCAAATAAAGCACACAACACGCTCAGGATCTTCCCTTTTCACACTCAAGGAGCTTACATACAGCACGATGAGCATTTCCAGTAGAACTGACTTCAGATTTCTGGATCTACTTACCAGCACCTCCCCAAGCTCCATGTACCTACCACCTTATCCTTTCTTTTATTTATTTACACTGATTTGCATTTTGAGGAAAAATAAGACACAAACACAGCATGAGCCTAAGGGAAAAAAACAAATTAATGCCCTTTTCGGTATCACAGTGGCCTCCTGCCTGATCTTGAACAACTAGCAAACTGTCCAGGTGGCAGCCACTCTACTGTGTCTGTCTCATCCAGCCAAGTGATTGCAGTCGCAAGCTCCTTTGCTTTATTTTCCATGAGGCTTCCAGCTGGAGGTGCAGGCTGTCTCACGCCCTATCTGCCCTAGGATCCCTCAGATGCCACCTCTTATGCCTGTTTTGAAGGATAAAATAGCAGAGGATTCATGATTCTTTTTTTTTCCTTCATGTTTTGATTAGAGAAATCTTTTGGGGCACAGTGCAGGGAGGGTCATCTTTCTACAGAGCAATGGTCTCTCTTCTACTCCCAGCTCTCTTGGCACTTGCTGAGATACTTGCAGGCAAGTATGGGACTGGATAGACTGGGAACTATGAGATCCTAGTGCTCTTCTGACCCATCCCAATCCTAGGAATACAGGACCAAACTGGGCCCACTTCACCTATTTTGGAGAGAAAAGTATAAGCTGGGGTAGAGGGTGGCTGTCAGCCTGCAGCCAACTCCCTTAGATTCTCCCTAGGTGTGTCCAGTGTGTCTGAACTACTCATCGAAACAAAAGTGCTACATTCTCATTTCAACCATCTGAAAAGGAAGGATCTAAGTCTCTGCCCACAGGTCCTCGGGGCTGTGTTATAAGCCCCCATTTGTTCATTAAACTAGTAACTGCTCTTTCTGCAAACATTTATTGAGCAACTGCCGTGTGCCTGGTAGAAAGCAAAATGTATCCGGCATGAACTGCCTTCATGCCGTAGAGAGGAAAATACTTAAAAACTATCTCCACTAATTGTAATTCAGTGTGGATAAATGTTCTACATTTTAGTACCGAATACTGAGATTGTAAGGAGGGGCATTCTTTCTGGCAAGGTAGGTGGCTTCCTGAAAAAGGTGACCTTCGATCTGTATCTATTATGGCGGGGAAGAACATAAGCTTTGGGTGGCTAAATTCTTTCTCTCCTACTCCTGACCTTTATGCTCTTGTGCCAGTAATTTAACCTCACCAAGACTCAGGCTTCTCATCTGAAAGGCAGGAAATAGAATATCTACTTCAGAGGGCTGCGGTGAACATGAGTAAACTATATATAAAGGACTTAGTAAAGTAACTGACACAGGTAACCTTGGCTATTTTTAATATTGTTATTATTTTAACACAAGAGGACAAATGAGTGGAAAGAAAGGGGAAGAGTGTCATAAAAGGTAGAATTGCGTATGCATAGGCATTAGGCTCTCTTTCCCCTTATGCTACCCTTAGACACGCAGAGCTATGATGTGAGATCTGACCCAGGGCAGCGGGAGCTGGTGGACATCAGGGTATTTATAAAGCAGCAGACTGATCACATATGTTCTTCCAAGCCCTATTTTCATCCTGACATTGGCCTCCAGCTCCACATCCTCTCCCCTCCCTTCCCAGGTCTCATCCAGTGTATCAGCACATCTTCTCCGAAAGGACTAAGCCCTCTCCTATCCCAGTACTTTCATTAGACAATTGGTGAATCATCTGACTGATATATAAGTGTTAGGAATTCAATATCAAAACCCATATAAATGATTTTCTGTTACAGAGTTGGGATTATTATTATTATTTTTTTTTTTGGTACCAAGGAATCTGTTTTACACTTGATAGAAACTTTCCATTTTGGGCTTACAGCAATATTGGACAGTGAGGGCAGGAAGACAGAGAAAGAGATTGATTCTCTAGAATATGGGACAAGACCATCACAATGGTACAGTAATAAAAAGATAAAATCAAACATAACTTACCCCGCGGAGTGTGGGGAAGCCTTGGTGAGGTTGATACAAGCTTAACCACAGGTGCTTTGAAAAGATCCACTGATGTTTAACACGCATAGGGATAAATATTGCAGCCAGCTCCAAATCTAAGCTGCAATGAATGAATGAGGCAAGAGATGTGGGGGAAGGGGATGGGAGAATGTGCTTTCTTCTCCATAGTTAAAAACACAGGGAATTTCTGGCCACAGTAGATGGGGCAGAATGGAACCAGCCATCTGGGTAGCATCGTCCTTTCCCGTTTTAAGCAAGGCTGAAATTCAGACCAAGTGGGTAAAACCCAGTGCAGTGGCACAAGCCTGTAATCCCAGCAACTCAGGAGGCTGAGGTACAAGGATCCTAAATTCCAGGCCAGCTTGAGCAACTTAGGGAGAATTTGTCTCAAAATAAAAAAAGAAATCTAGGTAAAGTACTTATGAGTTCAATCCTTTGTACCAAGAATAAAAAAAGAGTAAGAAGAAAAAAAGATGAAGTAGGTGAAATACCTTCTATTACACACCCAAAGCAGGTCTCCAAGAATTAAAAGGCCAGCATAAGGTTGGATGAACGAGAAAATGTTAGTGTTCAGTTTGTAAGCAGCCAAACTAAAGTTCTTGCAAAATAATAAAACTCCTGAGGCCCTTCTGCCACCTGGGGTGAGATTTTGGCTAATCTACTTCAATTTTATTTTATTCTGGGTTTCGTTTTTTGTTTTGTTTTTAGCTGAGTTCCACTGCTCCTTGGTAGAGAAACTCTCACTGTATCAAATGTCCTCTCTGGGCTTTAGAACTTCATTAATTAGCATCTTTTAAATGGTTGGGTAATATTCTTTTCTCCCTTTTCCGAGCCATTTCCCCAAGCCCTAATTTTAATAAAGCTGGTGCTCATGAACATTTGAATTTTAAAGCCCTGGGTTATAAGAAAGACAGAGGATGCATTTTAAAAGAGAGCCAATCAAGGATGACTTAAATGACGAACAGGACTTCTCTGCTTTTATAAACTTAGTCTTAAAGATCCAATATTATCTTAAGACATTTTCTCTTTTCTCTTTTCCAGTAGAAACAGCAGAGAACAGCTTAAAAGCCCTACAGGCTTGATTTGGGAGGCACAGACTCCAGGGAAGAATTATAAATGTTACTCTAGCATATTTTAGTGTGGGTGGCAATTTCATTTAAAAATAGAGCAATAATAAACCTGTTTTTATTTTTCATAGATAAGCACTATATTTCAGGTTGTAAAGGTGAACTATTTAAGAGCCTTCTGAAACACACACACACACATACACACACACACACACACACACACACACACACACACCTAACAATTCCTTTATGCAGGGATAAATGCATTTACCAGTATAGACTGTTAATAGGAAGGATGGTTGAAAATCAACTCCACGGTTACAGGTATCCACCTGCCTTGATACAATGTGGTACATACGTTTCCCTAGCAACTGGGATAACATCATAACCATTTGCACTGTTGCAGAGCCTAAGGCCCCTGGGTGGCTTCAGGTGGTAGTGATGATATCTGCTGTTGCTGGGGCAACATAAAACCTTGACCTTCTGAGACCTACCAGGCAAAGTGTGGAGAAATACAAATTGTGAGTTCTCTTTAGAGACCTGTTTATGATTACAGGAATAGAATTTGGTATTTAGCTGCCACTGAATCACTGATTAAATCCATACACACACACAAATAAGTACATAGTACCTAAATAATACTTAGATGCTTACAAGTCTCCCTTTGGTAGAGAGAGGGTGCTGCTACATTTATAAATGGCAAACATTTTCATCTCTTCCTTTGAATCAATCTATTAGTTGACAACTGGCAGTGGACTTCAGTCTTCCCCAAATCACCAACCATCTCACCCAGTTTTATTTGATTCTGGAACCAGACCCTAGCGTGAGGATTGAGGGGAAAACTTTGTAGTTATTCTTCAAACTTGTAGTAGAGATAGAATCCTGGAGCTGAGAGAGTCCGTAAGGAATTTCTCCAAAGTTGGGGGAAGAGAAGTAGGCTTGTTCTTCTTTGCCTCGGGCCTTATTTCATCTCAATCTATACTCTCTGCCTTGCCCTTGACAGTTTTATACCTACTATAGAGTCCTTTCAGTTCTTCTTTCTGCCAAATATTTGGAGACACCTCTTTTCTGAAATATTTCTCCACTATTTGGGACTAAACCATCATTTCTCCTATCTTCAGTGTAATTGGAATCTGACTGTGCCCCTACTGGCAAATGAAAACCTCCATCTCTGGAGATGAAAGGAATAAGACCTGCTGTTCTTCCAAGTTTATGGTGTCCTTTGTCCTGATGGGATTTTCTCGGGTCTACTTCCTGAGCGGTTTCAATACCTTTGGTATCCTGCATATTGGGAAAACAACAGAGGAAACTTAGTCATTTAAACTACATTAGTGTTCTCCGAAGAATTCAACTTAGTGTTGATGAACGTTTGTAAGAGATGATTAAGGGACTCTACCTTTTAAGGAGGAATAGTCTCTGTGTTCTTATCAATAAATCAAGTATGATGTTTTCTGCCTATCTGCAAATGTGTGATGCCTTTTGACAGAGTCCAGATTTTTACTTCTCATGAATATCTACCCCTTTCTCAAGTGTAGAATATTTTATTCAATTATTATTTCTCATCTATATTGCTTATTTTTATGCAATAATACCTTAATGTGTTGTGAGGGGAAAGGGATACTGAAAATTCACTGCTTTGAAAAATGAATATTGGTCCTATTTATTTACACTCTCTCTTTTATTGCCAGTGCAGCAGGCTGGGGGGGTTGCCTAAGAGAGAGAGTGTGATGCTCTTCCAGATGCAAATAATAGAGCCATCTTGCACCCAGCAAGGATATAATGGTGTGGATCAGTCCATTACTGGGCAGCAAAACAGGATAAACTATTCTTCAAGTGTACTGGGTCTCTGATGAAAAACCCTTTTCATGATTCTCTTCCTCAGGAAAGAGAGTAAATCTTTTCTTCTTCCCTTCTAGTAATTGCATTTTTGGGACACAATTGCAGGTTATCTCCAGACGTCCCACAGGTGAGGATATTGGATTCCATTGAGGTTTTGATGTAGCAGCTCAGCCCTTGGCTCCTTTGTGGTGTTCTATGCCATTTTTGCTGAGTAATCAGCATGTCTCCTGAATGAACAACGGAGCATGCCATTTGCAATTTGCTCACTTAAAGTTGGGAGCTCCTTTCTTTCAATGGTGAAGAGCAGAGCTTTTAAGCAGTGATTTGAAATGGGTCCTTATCAGAACCTTGCTTGTAACTCGAAGAGAAAGAGACTACTAAAATGCAAAGCGCTTAAAGGGAAAAAAAGACAGAACTTAGTTACTTTGGATCACCGATGATCATTCCCAAATGGATGTAATTTACTTAAATTGCCCGGTGGAACTTAGCATCCCGGGTTTCAGGCTTAACATATAACTACTTGTATTTTTATGGCACTTAGACTCTCTCTAAAGCCACTCAATGCCTTTTTCAGGTAAATTCGAGGCAGCCTGATGGATAAGAAATAAATCTAAATTTGCACAACAGATCAATTAGTAGACTGGTATCCCTACCACTGGGAAAAAAAATCACAGCATGGCGTTTTAAGTAAAATAAAGCTTCCCTGGTGAGTTCTAAACGAAAGTGGATTTTCCCCCATTGTATAGGTGAAGAAACTAAGATTAGAATTATCTCCTTAGTAAAAAAAATATGATTCATACACAACCTTTTAGAAATATATCTATTATATAAAAAATAATAGGACTGTATTGCACAGAACCATGTCGATGACACAAACTCTCAGTGGGAAAACTGTCAGAAGATTTGAGATTCAGTAATAAAACCCTTGAGTCTTCCAAAGTTATTGCTATATGTGAAACAGACCTTTCACTTATAACTGAAGATTCTGTCTCCAGTTTCTTGAGGAATCACCAAACTAAGAAAAGCCAAACTGTCATCTTTTGGAAATATTTCAGCATTTGTCTGAGACAGATACCTTGCTCAATCAATAAATCCAAGAAAATTGAAGATTATGAATAATGACATCTCATATGCAAATGGTTACTGTCTTGCTTGCTCTTCCCACCAAAAAATCTTGTTTTTGACCGTAGTGACCATAGTGACCTTGTTTGCAATATAAACTCATCCTCTTGGCCACAGCAAACCAGCCTCGGTGTGAACTCCATCCCACATCAAGCCGTTGGTATTGTCTATCGAAACCAGGTTAAATGACATCGACAATAAGTCAGTCCAATGGTTGTAGTCACTGGAACCAAGAAGGCATGGGGACTTGGGCATAGAAAATATTGTTAATTAAATGAACCATGATAAAGAGACAGAAGGCTAACGTGAAAGTCAGAAGAGGTGCTCAAAGAGATGTAGCACCCAGAATCTATGTGACTAAGAGAGCTTCTGCTTGCAAATTTGTAAATACTTAGAAGAAAATTGACTCTGTTTCTTGTTTTCATTTCAGTCATCTTATCATTATGATGAAGTTTTTGCTGATGCTGGTTATAGATAAGATGATCTTTTTGGAGCCTAAGAGGCCTTGAGAAGTCTGTGCAACCTGATTTAGCACTAGTCTTCAGTATGACTGTTTAGTTGAAACATTGACATATTCAGATGTGATTACTAAATACCTGGACACCACAGATTCACCTGTTTAAGGAATCCGTCAAACAAAAGCTTGGAATTCATCTTATTCTTCTCTAAATTTTATGCAAATATTTGGGTCTTATATTCTTCCAGGCCCACCATATTCTCATCTCCTGTATATATATATATATGTGTGTGTGTGTGTGTGTGTGTGTGTATGTGTGTGTGTGTGTGTGTGTGTGTGTGTGTGTGTATATATATATATTGCATTCTTTTTAACCTTCTTTATTGGCCTCAGTGCAAATCTCAGTCTTTTACAACTTCCAAAGAAAGTACACTCAATAAATAGTTTTTTATAAAACAGATTTTACACAAGAACCGTAGAAGGAATGGGTTTCCATCATGTAATACACAGCAAAATATAACAAATAAAAAACATAATCAAATCTTTAAAAACATCTTGGATATTCCTGTTCTCTGAGTTTCTTTCCTGGGCACTCTGCCACCAGGGTTTTTATTTTTAAAAGTATCTTCTCCATTCTTTATCCCCTTTTATATTCTGTTCTACCTTGTCTCTTGTCTAACCTCTTTTTTTTTTTTTTCTCATCTGCCCTTTCTCTTTCTCTCCCAAAGAAAACATAGAAACCCTTTCCCATTTTTCAGGTTGATCAGATTCATCTTCTTCTCTGAAAACTTGGCAATTGTCAGGGTCTTATTCCTGGTGATCGTATCTTCTCAGAATAGGCATAATAAGAACCTTTTCAAAGCCACTGTAAGCTGAACTCGGTGCCAGTTGTTAAATGTTGGGTGGTCGCAGTAGTGGTATTTTTACCACAATACCTTTGCCTTTCAGTTTGTGTAGTTTGGACTTTATGTGACCAGTGATATCCAATTGGCCCTCTGTATGGCAGTCCCTCATGGACCACCATCTGACAGAGAGAGCATGGCTGAACAGGGCAGGATCCTGGCCTTTCTGGGTCTACTTAATCCAGAGCAGTGCCGAGTGAATCAGCCTCACACAATGGTGTTCTATGTAAGAATATATTTGAAGGGAAAGGTCACACTGCTAAAAATAGCTGATAACCTCCTGGAGCAGGAAATGAGAAGCCACTGAAGAATGTTAAGCAGGGCAGTGACAAGATTTAACCCATGGCGGTGGGTCTGATAGAAGAGGCCGTTGGGTTAGGTCCCCACTTAGGGAGTAACACAGGTGTCCAGCAAGACAGTAGCCTAAGCCACAGGGCAGTTTCTGAGACAATGTGGCTGGGCTTGGGGCCACTATAACTTTGGGGCCTTAACCAGAAGAAGGCATCACGTACCTGTAATATTTCTAACCTAGTGACTGGGTGAATCCTGGGGCCATCATTGAAAGGAGAAAATATAGTAGGAGAAATCAACCTCTGAGGACAGGTGGGAATCTAGATTTGACTTTGTTTCAAAATCATTGTGCTTTCTGGATAGACAGATAAAGCTGCCTAGAAGGCAGCTGATCATGTGTTCTATAACTTCAAAGAGAGGTTAGATTGGAACCACAGACTCTGGAAGATTCAACAATAAAGGTCACCAAGAGGCACAAAGTGGGAATGATATGCAATGAAAGATTTTTGAGTGGGCGGTCCTGGACTCTTACATATTGAGAAGCTATTTAGAATTTTTTAACAGTGTCTTTTTTTTGTTTGTTTGTTTTGGTACTACCGCTGAGATACACCCCCAGTACTAATTTATGTTTTATTTTGAAATGTTGAAACAGGGTCTCGCTAAATTGCTGAGGCTGACCTGAAACCTGTGATCCTTCTATCCCAGCCTCTCAGGTACTAGGACTATAGACATGCAACCACACCCAGCATTGTGCTTTTAACTTTTTTTTTCATTTGTAATGTGCTGCTATTATTTGAATGTGTGTATTCCCTTTGCCCCTAAATTCTGAAATTGAAACCTAATCTCTACTGTAGTGTTAAGAGGTAGAACCTTAGTGGGGGATGCAGGGGGAGGCCCTGACAGCTCTGCCCTCATGAATAGAATTTAATCTATTTGTACATGAGGCTTAAAGAAACTTGGTTGCCTTTCTTACCATGTGAGGCCGGAGCCAGATGGCTTCAATTTTAAAGCAGAGAGAAGCTCTCACCAGTGGTCTAGGCTCTCAGCACTTTGCTCATGGACTTCTCAGACTTCAAAATATTATTCAGAAGAATAAGTGTATTTTGTTTATAAGTGATTCAGTCTATAGTATTTTTGTCACTGCAGTCTGAGTAAACTGAGGCAAGTGCTTTGAAGAATATATTAATTTATGAGAGACTCACAGCCTGGAGATTCATGTCACAAATATGCACAAAGAGAAACTGAAGGAGAGTGCCATGGCATCTGATATTTCATTGTCCCCTTCATAGTGCTTCTGAATACGCTGTGACATCTTACTCAAACAGCGGAGACCATCTTAACAGCCTCAGCCTCAGGACCATTTAGCGCCTGGCTGGCCTCACGGCAGATATAACTGAATTGACTGAAAACACAGTCAGATTGTTGGAGTTATTCAGCTGCTCTCGGAGTCATCTGTGACTCAATTGGAACAAATGAGGAATAATAAACTTGGTATATTTGTGTGAGCACGGAAGTATCTGGCCGAAAAGTTGAAAATGAAGAACTAAAATGAAATGCATAAGAAACCAATTTATGTGATGCAAACAATCCTTTGTAAGTTGAGCTGATCTTTTGTCATTGGGTTAAAAAAATAATAATTCATCCAGGTGTTTAACTACTGCATAAAAGATGCTGAAGCCAAATATACAAACAGGGCATTTGTCTCTACCACCTAGAGTCAAAAAATAAATATCACTCACAGGAGATTGTTCTTTTTCTTGGAGGGGAGTGAGCGAAATAAAAGGTTCTGGGGGAAATTACTGGATGGATGCCTGACAGTACAGTTATAACAGAGGCTCAGCTCACTGATGGTATGGCACACTGAAATGAATCTTTAATTCCATCTAGGTTGCCCAGCGCAGGTGGCCATTGGGTGATAATTGGAGACTTGGTTATGATTTTTTAATCTACACACTAGAATTCCTCCCATGTCATTAGAAGTCTTTCCCATTTGGTAATCTCCTAACCCAAAGATATTGCTTTCCTAAAACAGCTAAGCTCAGCAACAGTAAAGAGTCCCAACTATTTAAAGAACAGAAAAAGACTTTAAAGAACCAAACAGTGTGATAGAAATTTCTTTGATTTGCCTTAGCTTTTATAAATAAATACTCAACTGAAATGGCCAACCACATAGCCTAATAATGCCCTCATGGGAAATGCTGATTAGAGATGATAATTTGTGTACCGTTCATATCTACTAAGATGCTCTTAGTTCTAGCCCAATCCCAGTTAATGTCAATAAAGGATCTGAATGCCTCACCAAGCTTCATAACCGATGGACCTTAGAGCAGCATGTTCTAATTAGCTCTTAGAATGAAAGTTTTTGTCCGCTTAGAAAAAAATCTATTCCATGACCAAGGTGAAAGTAACTGGTTTTGAACATGATTCATTGATCAGTGACAACTCGCCCAAGTAATCAAACTTCTGAGGGCTGGTCAATCAATGACAGCTCTGTGTTTCTGAAGTCAGCCTATTGGTAGCATCCTCACTCTAAGAGCTGCTATTTTGAAAATCAGCTACTTTTGAAAACCAGCTTCTTTGAGTCTTCAGCTCTGCAGTTAAACTTCAGCCAATCCCTGCAGACTTCTACTTCTTGAACTCCCCTGGTCTAGAAATTCCAGACGTCTCCCAATCCAACCTAAACTCAGTTCTCTTGTTTCTTCCCCAGGACTGTGTCTCACAAGCACAGATTTCTCTTGCTTTCAGAAGAAATAGTGTTTTGTTTGTTTCTTTGCATTAGATATTTAAAAAGTGGCCTCCTCTTTGAGCTCTCCAAATATCTTCAGTAAGAATTAGTTAGAGATGGTATCAACCACTTAGCTCCACACTGGGGCATATAAAGAGTGGAAGACATTCCAGTTGCTATCTCTCCCAGCTGACTCCTGTCAAACAAGTCTCTCCATCTGGTCTACCTCAATTATCACCATTTTTTATTTCACCTTAGTTTAGTATCAATTTACCTTAGGGTATTTTGATAAACATAAGAAACATCTAGGTATCCAGTGTGGTGGCACCACCTGTAATCCCAGAATTAGAAAGGATGAGCCAGGAAGATCATAGGTTCAAGACCAGTTTCAGCAATTTAGTGTGTTTCTCAATGACCTAGTGAGACCCTGTTACAAAAACAGAAATGATAAAAAGGGATGGGGGTATACTTGGAGGTAGTATGCCCCTGGGTTTAATCCCTAAAAACACGCACACACACACACACACACACACACACACATACACACACACACACATACACACTTCTGTGTTTTTCAAATGTCATGTGGGTGATTGTTCTGTATACCTAAAGTTAAGGAAGCATGTATATTGTTTCAAGTCTTAAGAAGCAAGATGAGGGTTATCATGTGTCTTGCCAGTTGTCTAATAACATCCACTAGGACAAGAGCAATGGTCAGTGTAATGTAGATTTAAAGAGGCAGAGATTAGAGCAAATACCTTCTGCTGTGCCTACAGCATATGCTAATCACATGGTAGGTGGGGAATTTTAGGGACTGCGGGTAAAACCCAGGGCCTTGTACATGCTAAGCACATGCTCCACCGCTGAGCAACATCACTATTCCAGGAAGTCAGTTTAAACAAATGTTGATGGAAGTCCAGAAACAAAATAGCTGTTAAATACTGACAACCACCATACTCTCCTGAGCTCAGATTTGCAGAGCCTTTCCACACGGACATGCTGTGACCTCAACACCATGTTCTGGAGTCAGGTTCCTCGGATTTTATTCTGGCGTTATGCCAGCCAAATTCTGTATCTTTGTCTCTCCTACCCAATAGAATTCAGTGTGTAGATGCTATGAGATATTTAGAAACACATAAGTGACAGCAAAGAAATGGACATCAATTAATGTGATTATCATTCTACTTCGTATCCAATTTATTAATCTCTTCCCAAACCCCACTCTCCTGGGGTGTTCCCTATCTAGTAAATAGCTGCACCAGCCACGATATTCCAGGATCCCCCTTGAGCTTTTCCATCTGATTTCATTTTTTATTTCTAATCTGCCTTCTAAGACTTTTGAAAGTATCTTTTTTTTAAATTAAGCTCTTGCTAAGTTTTTGAGGCCAGCCTTGAATTTGTAATCCTTTTGTCTCAGTCTCCCATGAACTGAGATTACAGGTGTGTGCCACCACACCTGGACCTGACTCCAGTCTTTCAACAACCCACACAGTGTATCTTATTTCCAGGTTCATCCTTCCAAATAGCAGAGTGGATGAGCTCACTGCATTTCTTGAAACTCCTCAGTGACCTCCAGGTATTCTTAGGATACCGTCTAAGCTTCCTAACATATTCAATACGGTCTTGATCCTTTGCCTTTGCAAGACTCATCTCAGTGGGACTCTCCTTAAGCACACGTCCTCCCTTTGGGCCCTCTGTCGAGCCACATTTCTCTGTGCATTTCCCAGCCTTGTGCCCTCCATTGGGAGCACTGTCATGATAAATGCAGAAGGACGTGCATGTGTATGAGATGTGGAAGGACTGGAACCCAAAGGAGATACTGATTCTCTCAAGACCCTCTTATTCTAAATTCTCACATTTTATGTTAATAATACAGATGTTCCTCTATTTGCCATGGGGTTGCATTTGCAGAACCTATCCTGAGCTTAAAATATATAATGTCAAAATTCAAGAAATACATCTAACCTACTGAACATCATGACTTAGCAACACAACATGCTCCAGAGTATAGTTTCTTTACCCTTGCAATCCTGTGGCTCTTTGGGAGCTGTGGCTCACTGCTGCTACCTAGCACTAAAAGAGCTTATTACATAGTGCTAGCGAGAGAAAAGATCAGGGTTCAAAATTTGAGTATTATTTATACTAGATTCATGGTACTCTTGTATTATTATAGAGTGGAAGCATTCTAAGCTGGGACTTTTAGCATTTACCTCCAGGATTGATGGTGGTGATGCTAATAATTGGTAGTCATTATTCAGCCTTAGATTTTTAACAACAGTCACAGATGCTAAAAAATTATAATTTCTCCCAACAATTTTGTTCTGTACCAGAGCTCATGAAAATGCTTCCCAAATCCTCACTTGGTGCCTTCCTGGTCTCTTAATAGAATCCCATGTCCCCATACCATTTTCCTCTGTAAAGCTTTGTTCAAGTATTGTCTCTGGTTCCTAGATTGACACTTGGATCTTATTTTATTCCTTTACTTAAATCTCTGCTTTTCAGAGTGGACACTAGACTTTTCTTATCAGTTGGATTAGTATTAAGGAGACATCCTCTACTTCTACTCCAACCTCCTAAAATCCAACCAGTCTCTGGCAAACAGTCCCATACTTGCTTTGACTTCCATTGGAATCGCAAGAGTGAAACATTAGTCATAGGCCTTTGGACAATTCTTCTAGGATATAATCCACAGTCAGTAGGCTGGAAGATAAAGTTAATTTTCTTAACAGCAAGTGAAAAAAAAAAGTCTAGGTCATAAGAAATGTGTGTGTGCTGGTGTGTATAAACATCAAAATGAGAAAAACAAAACATCTAAACCTAATTGTAATGCTAATAATGAAGGAAATCTTGCCAGACAAATTTCAACTTCATTACTGGCTTTAATTAGCAAATGAGAATACAGCTAGAATACAGTGAATGTCCTGGTCTTGACTTTATTAACACATTGCACAGAGCACTTCACAAAATGAGAGCCCATCAGGGCATCTTAGCAAGCTTGGGAGTGAGTAACTGCTGCAGTGGAGACTTGGCTGGCTGTGTGAATAGAGAAGGTTCCAGAAATGACAGCCCTTTGGAAGGACGATGACATGGACCCTGTCTTATTCAGCATCTTTCCTAATGATGTGGAAGGGGAAGCACAGAGTATATTAATTAAATTTGACAAGGATGCTGATTTGGTTACAGGCGAAGAAATAGGAAGGAAAAAAAATAGAGCTTGTAAGAGTGCAAATATTGCATTCTGGGGGAAATACGCCAGTATAATAATACTCAGATATCCCAAAATAAGAACTAGGACTCCTTCAGGGAAATAGAGATGGGAAGGCTACACTTGTTTTCTTTTCCCAAAGGGGCGGGGAGAAACACTCCTTATGCGTCCCCTAAGGCCAAACAAAAGCTGAAGCACCTATAAGGCTACCTCAAGACAAAGTGTTTTTTTTTTTTTTTTCTTCAACTGAGATTAAGTCACTTGGAGTTGATGGTTTCTATGTATTTCCCTTAAGGGATTTTTATCTTATTTGCCCACCACTTCATTCTTATTATAGTTTTCAGTCATGCCATGCCCAACTTCTATGTCATTGTTTCCTCATTACTGGCTTTAATTAGCCAATGAGAGGACAGATAGAATGTAGTGAATGTCCTGTCTTAGAGACAAAACATGTCTCTTCGGGTCAGACTCTACCTTCATCGCCAATCAGCCAGGAGTTTCCATATGGTTTGGGGGCTGACTTTGAACAGGAGCTCATTTCTATGTTATCAATTATGTGAAAATAAATTAGTAAAATAATCAAGACCTTTTAACCTCCATTTTATGCAGCAGTGTTTAGTTTCATGGCTTTTTATAATGACCTTTCAAAGACGGTTCATCCTGAGAAGGTCATAATGAATCTTAATTTATTCCTTTCCTTCTCATACCCTTTTAAGAACACGAAACAGCTTTCTTCGTATATTCTTATCTGCATCCATAAATGATTTTTGTCTGAGGTTTTAATGTCCCTTGCTTCACCAATTGGCTAGATCACATCGTAACAATATCAGGAACTGGTTCTAATATTAGTCTTATATTTTGCCAGGCCCATGACTATGACCTGAAGGAATGATGAGTTCTCCAGGGTCTTGGCCAATTTCTCCTCTAAGTGACAACAAGAGAACCAAGATGCCCATTGCTCATGATTCCTGGATATAGAAGTGGAGAACTAGAATAAACAAACAGCTCAGTGTTATGAAGTTCTCTTCCTCAGGAGCCTTTAGGCCACCCCTAATCACCTGCTATCAGGCTATGGTTCTTCCTCCTTCCCTATAGCTTTAGAGATAGAGCATTAACTCCCTGAAGCCAGGGAGGAGTTGGGAAGCAGGTATAAAGGGACCTCAGGAGCCTATAATATGCCTTTGTCCGCTACCAAATGCCAGTATCTAATGATTTCAGCCCAGCACCTACACCTAGCTCACATGATGCTCACTAATGTGTCAGGTGTTACCCCACATTCCATTTGCATCCTAGGACTCCCTTAAATTCTGCATGTGTGTGGAAAAATAAGTATCTCAGGTCTTCGGATCTTAAAACAAAACAATTTATAAAATCAGTGGTTGCCATATTGACTTAACAAATGTGTTAATTTTATAACTTTTTGGCCTTTAGCAAATCTCTTTAATCTTTCCAATTACTTCATCTGCCTAATGGGTACAATAAGTCTCTTGCCATGTAAGGTTATTGTGAAGATTAAATGAGACAGTCCATTAAAGTCTCTTAGTGCAAAAAGGCCTCATTAAAAGCTATCAGAATGCTGTCGGCTGTCAATCACCTTTTCAGAGCATCACTTAATCACATTTGCAAAAGGTAAGACTGATAGTATCTTTTTGTTATTTTATGTCTATTCAAGAAAGTTTTGTTGAGAATTTAATGACCATGCAGGCAAAACATTCTGTAGATTTGGGGCCATACTGCAGAAATCTCAGCTTTGCTGGTTTGAAGTGATTTATCTATATATCTGTTCAGTTTTATTTGGAAAAAAAATGTGTCTTGGACTCAGTAAGAAAATTAAGATTATACCCGTCTGTATTTTCCAAATCCTTTAATATTTTTGCATTTGTATTAAAATTAACTATGATAATAATTTCCCTATAATCTAGGACTGGGGTTGGTGAATTTTTCTTATAAAGGGACAGTTTATAAATTTCATAGGCTTTTCAAACCATACAATCTTTTTGTAACTACTCAAATCTGCCATTATAGTGCAAAAATAACAAATGAGGATGTTCCAAAAAAACTTTACTCTCAGTGTCAGGTAGAAGGCTGGATTTGTACTATGGGCCACAGTCTATTTATACCAGTTCTAAAGTAATGTGGGAATGATCATTTTTTGTGTGTGGTATTGGAAATGGAACACAGAGGCTTTCTACTTCCAGGCTATACCCCTAGACCTATTTTAGATTTTATTTGGAAACAGGGTCTCACTAAGTTGCTGAGAGCCTCACTAAGTTGCTAAGGCTGGCTTCAAGCATGTGATTCTCCTATCTCAGCCTCCCAAATACTTGGATTATAAGGATGTACCACCATGCCCAGATGAAATGATGATACTTTACAAGTATTGAAAAGCTTTTAAAGTAAACCCAGGAGGCAATGGGTGCCCTCCTCCCATCCCTATCTGGACCCAAGGGATGCAGAGCTTTGCTTTGGGACCTGGTTAGCAAATTCTCCCAATTATTCTAGTAGTATAAATGGGTAAATTAAACAAGACTACAGAAAGTCTGGTATGAATGTGTGACTTGTACATTTACAGGACCCATATGACCTGGACTGTAAGTCAGACCATCTTCCCAGCACCCTACAGACACACCCCGAGTCTCAGCTTGGAATGGGCAGATTGTCAGTGCTAGCTTGTTCTCCAAGCTGCCTTGTTCCTCTTGTACCAAAAGAGTACACTTCAGGAAGTTCAAGAAGGTCTAGAACAAAGCAATGGGAATGATTAAAGCTCTGGAAAATAAGACTTGTGAAGAGTGCTCATAGTAATTACAGCTATTCAGCATAAAAAGGAGAAAACGGAGGCTTGAAATGCGATGCGCTATTATTTAGGCCTAATGTCTTTGAGACCCTCTCTCTGAGTGTTCCCCTCCCCAACACTCCCCCTTATTGTTCTTTTTTCTTTCCAACTTGTGTCTAGAAAGGGTTGTGCTGAACTTAATGAGATGGGGAGAGTTCAAGTAATGATGAGATTCTGATTTTTTAGAAAAATTCATTAGAGGTCAGTAATAACTCAGGGGAAAACTATTATACAAATGAAGAAACTGAGACCACAGACCTTACCCACAGATGTGTCATAGATGTTAGTCTCCCAAAAGACACAACTTTGGTGACAGAACTGGACCAGACACTGAGAATCCCAATTCCAGAGCCAGGGGTCTATGTGCTATACCCTAGTGACCCCCGCTGCAAGTCTTCTTACTAAATAGTGACTTGCAATTCACCGTGTGTTCTCTGTACTTGATATATTTCTTTATTCCCACATCATTCTGGAAGGCAGGTGGCCTTGTGTGCTGGTTTTTAATCAATATTTTACCCACTAACTAGCTTTAAAAGGCAATATTTACCCTCTCTGAACTTCCATTTCCATTATAGAATACCATGATTCTTACCTTGTTATGGGTAACAGAAGCCATGAGCCATGCAAACATACACTAAGGAACTAGAAAGCATCTCCTAGAAGAGTTTCTGTTGCTGCATCACAGAAAATTATGAGACAGAGAGAAAGACAGTGAGCGATCTTCCCACTCTAGTCTTGTTTCCTCCTTCCTGGAACAGGCCTAGAACAGATACATGCTGATATTCTGCAGAGAGCAGTAATGTGTGAAAGACCCCTGATCTGATTTCCATATTCCTTAGTTCTTTTTTTTTGTTTTTTGGGGTGGTCCTGGGGGTGGAACCTAGGGGATTTCTCCCTCCAGGCTATACTCCCAGACCTATTTTATATTTTATTTGGAAACAGGGTCTCAATAAGTTGCTGATAGCCTCACTAAATAGCCGAGGCTGGCTTCGAAACTGTGTGATCCTCCTGTCTCAGCCTCCTAAGCGTGGGGATTACAAGCGTGCGCCACCACGCCCGGCTTGTTCCTTAGTTCATGTAGATCCTTGTCTTATACTAAATCTACTCACCAGTATGCTCTGGTTTTTTTTTTTTTTTTTTTTTTTTTTTTTTTTTGGTGGTACTGGGGTTCCTGGAAACCCTTCTGCCTCTGGGCTACACTCCCAGATCCATTTTTATACTTTTAAAATTTGGAAACAGGGTCTCTTAAGCCAGCCACCTGCGTGATCCTCCTGTCTGTGCCTCCCAAGCCCAGGGCTTACAAGCATGTGCCACCATGCCCACCTAGTATGCTCTTTTTTTTAAAGGGAGAAAGAGAGGAGAAAAAGCTATTTGAAGACAATGAAAATTTTATGCACTGTACCCAATTACCTAGACGATCCTGTAGAGTTCAGGTGAGGTGCCTTATCCCACGACCAAACAGTCTTTTGGTCAATGTCACCCTGAATGTCACAGCTCACATGGTGCAGAATGCTGAACAGAGGTCTCAACAGCTCATTCACCTCTCCATCTTCCTAAAGAGAGGTCAGAGATGCAGATGTGCATTAGGAGATTGCCCTGGGTCTTGTGCTGGACCCGTGATTCAGTGGAGAGACAACATGAAGGATTTAGAGTCAGATAGGCCAGGGAAGCAATCGGGGTGTTGTCATTAGCCGGGTGACACGAGGCATCGGTCTCTGGCTCTGTGTAATGAGCACAACTATTACACTGGATTGCTGAGTGGTCAGGTGAGATGACACCTGTAAATTGAGAGATACACGACAAATATAAAAATGTCTGAGGTCACTTGCTAAGTGCTGGACACTGGCTTTAGTTTTCCACATGGTCAACGAATTTCACACTCACAAAACTCTTTAAATGAGTTTAGTTTTGTCCATGTCTCAAGACTGAGGAGATAGAGACCTAAAGAATTTGGATAAAAATTGGGCATGGTGGTACATGCTTTTAATCCCAGTATTTGGGAGGCTGAGACAAGAAGATTGCAGGTTGATGACCAGCCTTGATTACTTAGTGAGACCTTGTTTTAAAAATAAAGAGTAAAGCCGGGTGTGGTGTCGCACGCTTGTAATCCCCGCGCTTGGGAGGCGGAGACTGGAGGATCGCGCAGGTTCGAAGTCAGCTGCGCTGGCTTAAGAGACCCTGTTTCCAAAAAAAAAAAAAAAAAATAGGTCTGGGAGTGTTGCACGGATATAGAAGGGCTTCCAGGAACCCCAGTACCACCAAAAATAAATAAATAAATAAATAAATAAATAAATAAATAAATAAATAGTAAAAAAAAAATAGGGCTGGAGGTGTAACTCAGAGGTAGAATGCCTTTGTGTTTAATCACCAGTACCTCAAAAAAAAAAAAAAAAGTTGAGAATTACCTGTATCATACGATTTATTTATTTGGTACTGGGCATTGAGCCCAGGAACATTCTATTTCTGAGCTACGTCCCCAGTACTTTTTATATTTTTATTTTGAAAAGGGTCTTACGAAGTTGTTGAGAGTCTCACTAAATTGTTGAGGCTGACTTCAAAGTTCTGGGATTACAGGTGTGTGCCACCATGCACAACTTGCTTTACATAATATGGGAGTGTGAAAGCCAAGATTTGAATCTAGACAGTCAGACTAAATCTCTGCTTTTTAAATTTTATTTGAGGCATGGCCAATATTCAATAAATTGACTTTCTTTAAAGTGTGTGCAACAGGCTTCTTGGAAGATGGAGACCAAGAGAATAGCACATATCAGTCCTGCTGATACTCAATCTCTATGATTGTGAAAACAGTATCTTAACAAGAAAAAGAAACCAGCATTAATTTGAAGAGGGCACCAAAAATTGAAAGGCGGTGGAAACAAAGCTAGAAGGCAGAAGAGAGAAGAGAAAAGTACCCTAACCACTTCCAATGGCTGCACCTTGGTGGCACCATATTCCCTTATTGACCAGGACTGTCAGAGAAACCCAGCAAAAAAAAAAAAAAAAAAAAAAAAAAAAAAAAAAAAAAAGCCAATGACTTGAGACAGAGTAAGGAGCTGCATCTCATCAGAATTGTAAGCTATTGGCACTACCTGCTCAGACCAGGCCTGCAGCAGTGACAGCCTAACTCACCACATCCTCCAGAGATCCAGAGCAACACTCAACAATAGCAGATTCAAGATGGCAACTTGAGTGAGACAGCATAATTCTAGATGTAAGATCTATAACTCAACCACTGGGAAGACTTTTTTTTTTTTTTTTTTTTTTTTGGTGGTACTGGGGATGGAATCCTTCTACCTCTGGGCTACACTCCAAGACCTATTTTATATTTTATTTGGAAACAGGGTCTCTTAAGTCAGCAAGGCTGGCTTCAAACCTATGCAGTCCTCCTGTCTCTACCTCTCAAGGTCTCATAGACCTAGAAAAATCAGTCATTAATTTTATATAGAAAAACAAAAGACCCCAAATAGCCAAGTTCTCAGTAACAAGAACCAGGCAAGAGGTATCACAATTCCTGACTTCAAATTATACTACAGAGTTATAGTAATTAAAACAGCATGATATGGCACAAAAACAGACATATAAGCCAATGGAACAGGTTAGAAGGTACAGAAACTAACCCATATACTTATAGTCAACTGATTCTCAACAAAGGGGAAAAATATATGTGCTAGAGAAAAGACAGCCTTTTCCATAAAGGGTGCTGGACAAACTGGCTATCCACTTGAAGAAAAGGGAACTAAATTCTTAACTCTCAGCTTGCACAGAAATCAACTTGAGATGGATCAAAGACTTGGAAATTAGACCAGAGTCTATGAAACTGTTAGAGGAGGGCATAGGTTCAACACTCCAACATATAGGTACAGGTAGAAACTTCCTCAACAAGATCCTCAAAGCTCAGGAGATTACAACAAGAATTAATAAGTGGGATGGCATCAAACTAAAAAGTTTCTGCTTATTAAAAGAAATCTAAAGTCTACAGAATGGGAGATCTTCACCAGCCTTCCCTCTGACAGAAGTCTAATTCTAGAATATACAAACAACTTAAAAAACTTTACACTAGAAAAGCATACAACCCAAATCAAGAAATGAACAACCTAATTGAATAGACATTTCATAAAAGAAGAGATATAAATGGCCAACAGATACATAGAAATGTTCAACATTATTAGCAATCAGGGAGATGTAAATCAAAACTACACTGAGATTCCATCTAACCCCAATCAGAATGACGATCATGAAGAAGTCAAATAACAGTAAATGTTGGCTAAGCTGCGAGGAAATAGGCATTCTTCTGAATTATTAGTAAGAATGCCAACTATTTCAGCCACTATGGAGATCAGTGTGAAGAGTCCTTAAAAACACTGGGAATAGATCCACTATATGATCTGGCCTTACCACTACTACGTATCTTTCCAAAGTGGTTGAAACTAGAGACCTACAGTAATATATACACACCTTTATTCATAGCAGCACAATTCACAATAGCTAAACTATGGAACCAACCTAGTTGTCCATCACCAAGCAGATGAATGGATTTCAAAATTATGGGAAATAAACACAATGTAATTCTACTCAGAAATAAAGAAAAGTAAAATTACATCATTTGCCAGAAAATGGAAGGACCTGGAGAATATTATGTTAAGTGATATTAGCCAATCACAGAGTGTGAAGGGTCATATGTTTTCTTTAATGTGTGCAGGATTGGGAGTAATTGGTATACAAGAGAGACTCCACATGATGAGGAGAAACCTCAGGGAGGCAGATAAAGAGTAGAGATGGAGGAAGACTTAGGTTCACTAATAGAAATACCACCATAATGTGTGTACATGTGAGTGTATACCAACGTCAATCTGGGTACTCTGTACTGGGAGGGAGAAAAACGGGGAGGGCACCAAGAATGTGTGCATGTGTATCTCATCGTCAATGTGATTTACATTATGAGGTCAGACTATAATGCACCAATAAAAGCACAAAAATTAATAAAGTGTGCAACAGGCTAAGTTTTGACATATGTATACGCCTTTGGAATCTCCACCAGAATTGAAATAATGAATCTATCAACCCTCCAGATTTCTTTTGTCTTTTTGTCATGTCTACAAACTGCCCCTCTGCACTCACTTCCCCAGTCCCCCGCTGCCAGGAAGCTATCAATTTGTTTCCTGACTCTTTAAAGTCGTTTGCGTTTTCTAGAATGTCATATATATGGAATAATATAGCACTTGACTCTGTATTGTCTGGCTTCTTGCACTTCACGTAATTACATTATGATTCATCTTTATGTTGCATCAATAATTCATTCTTTTATATTGTTGAAATGTAGTTCATTATATGGATAGAAGCACAGTTTTTGTTTGTTCCTTCACCTGTTGATGGACATAAGTATGTTTCCAGTTGGGGCTACTATCAATGAAGGTGCTATAAATGAACGTTACTTATCATTATTTACATAGAAATTTGTTTTTTTCTGCTTTTAATCACTAAACCATCATAATGCCTACCTGTATTTGAAGTAGAGTTAATAAGCCTTAGAAGAACTAAAAACCTGTGGCCTTACATGAAATTCCCTTATTGAAATTGCAGATTATCCAGGAGAGAGCTCGGTGGTTACACAACTTTGCTTTTGTTCTGAAGTAGCAGAATGATGAGAGCCCCTTGCATCCTCTTCTCTTACATGTGGAAGCTTCTCTTAAGTAGGGAAGAAGGCAACAGGACAAAAGTAAGTGGCTACTGGAATTTGCTTTACTGGAAAGCAGAGCCCAATCTACCTGTCAAGAATTTCAGCTGGACGTGTTTTCAGAGCAGTTATTGGTGATGAATGACCGGTCCCAACCACATTACCTGCCAGCAGTTAACTCGAAAACACCAATGACTTCGACAGGAAATGAGATCCTCAGATGTTCCCAGAATCAGCGAGACAATTCATTTGATTTACATCCATAGCATTTCAAAAAAATAAAATTTCATCTGCTGCTTCTAAGCATTCATTTGGGGTGAAACTATATCACTTTAAGTGAAACCCATCAGTCAGGATATTTCTAAATTACACAGCGGCTAACCAGGAAGGAAAGCCAGTGAAAGAACCAAGAAATCACAGCTATACCAAGACAGAAGGACAGGCCTGCAGATGCGTGGAAGAAAGAATCAGACCTCTTGGTGTAAAGCTCTGCTCAGCACAGAACACAGGCCCGGGATAAGTGTCTGAAACCTCAGTGATAAAGTCAAAAGTCCAGATGGCTGGAGAGAAGGAGAGAATGCTTTGCAAAGCGGGCAATAAAGTATTCTTGGAAACTGGAAGCAAATAAAGCAAGGCTCTTATGGCAGTCCTGTTACTTATTTTCTTGCTTGTAGTCTCTTCTGTAGGATTTGCAGACACTAATATGACACAGAGAAGATAGGAGCAATATCTAGGGAGCAGAACAGAAAATTAACGGGATACAAAACTCCTATATCACAGAAGGAGTGAGAAAGAGCAGCTTGTAGAGAATCAGCCTGAGAGGTGCCTGTTGCTCAGTCTAGTGTGGAGGTCCAGTATTCCAGAGTGGCCAAGCATTGCTTAGGGAGCCGGTGATTGCACAGGATGCAATGCATTTACTTCTAATATTTTCAGTTAGAAACATCTAATATTCTACTAGAAATCCACAATTGTTTTTTACTGTGAGGTTATCTTGAAGTCTGCTTCCTACAGCACTACTTACCCCTACCTATTGTTGCAAACCCAGATTTCAAGTCAATTTGGGAGACATTTTTGAGATAGCTCTCTACTATGAGGAGCCATTCTGAAACAGGCTTGGTTTTACCTTAAGGTGATTGTGAGTGGGAGCACTAAAAGATGGCAAAGGACAAGATTGGAATGCTTGTTTATGGGGATCAACAGCAAATGAGAGTGAAGGTCGCCCTAAATTATGTCTAAGTTCTGGTTGACCTCTAACTGACCTACTAGAAAATCCTGACTGACTCTAATTTCCAAAATCTTTATTTGTGGTATATGTATGTATGTAATAGAGATGAAAGGTGTTGACATGAACAAGTTCAGTGTGGAAGGTATGTGAATCACAGCACTAGCAGAAAAGAGAATTTAACTCAAATAAAAAAATATTTCAGTGGAAGAAATGACTTACACAGAAATTGTCAGGGCTTAGGGAATAAATAGGAATGCCCAGAAATCCAAAGATGCACAGCTGTATGGCAAAGCAAAAGCTAGTTATAAAAGGAAGCAGCAGACACCCAGACTGAAAGGGAGAAGATCAAAGCCAGGACAAGCTCTCTCACCTCCTGCCTGTTTCTTCTCCTCCCTCCAGTCTCTTGCTGATGTTTCTCATTGGCCAATCCCAAAGGGAAGCAGACCACCAGGGGTTTGCAGCAGTCAGCTTCCTGGGACACAGAGCAGGGCAGAGAAAGAATAGTCCTAGTGAGCAGGAAAGTAAAATGAGCGGCTAAAGCCGTTTCAGTCTGCCCTTTTGCCCCTTAGCATCTGTTCCTTTTTTTCACTCAATAAAAATTATCAACCTCCAAAACAGAGGAAGGAGTCAAATGGGCTACCATATTCTCAAAAGGTGATGTCAATCAGACTAACTTTTTAAAGTGACACATCTGCCTCATACTTAAATCATTAATGGCGGCCATTTCCAGAAATCTTTACATAAGATAAAAGGAAAGTTGAAAAATAAAAGCAAGTAGTACAAAGTTTATGTAGTTGCTGCAGTTACTACTTATATACATAGTCACAAGACCTAAGTCTCGTTGGTATGCCGTTCTTTGTCTGCTAACCATTTGTTGTCTTTATTCTCTGCTGTCTGCTTGGGACTTCTTTCTTAGTAAAGTGACCCACAATCTTAGTGTAGATTTTTTATTTATTTTTGGATTAGGGGAACGGCAAGAGGGAGACTCATGAATCACTGAAGTTCCAGACCCAGTCCTGCTTGCTTCGAATGTATGATTGTGTAGCTCTCACTGTATTCCTCTTGGTCTGATATACCTGAAAACTACTTGAAAGCAAACCTAAGAGATATTGTCTCCAAGTATTAGCCTCCTAGATACAGAGCCGAACATAGAAGGGAAGAGAATGGGAAATATTCAGAACAAATGGTTTTAATGCTGGATAATGCTGGCCTGGCCCATACCTGTGGAATGGGGGGAAGTCTGGGATCTGCTTTGGTCTGGAAAGTCAAATGCTTTTTCTGAAACAGAGTGAAAATCTGGTTGAGGCAAAGATAGATCAGTGGCTCCTGATGTGTCGGATCCATGTGGCTGACATCCACCTAATCAAGAAGCATTGTTTCATCATTGTATCAAGTTACTATTGTCCTGAAAAAAGTGCTTATCATATAATGATGATTTTATCACACACCTACTATATGATATATCCTATAATAATTATAATGGAATATATTAAGAACTCTTTGCTGAAGGCTTTTCAATCTGTAAATTAATGTTTCAAATAGATCTGTTTGATTCATGGTCTATATCATCTAAGGTCAAGAAATCATGGAGCCAATGTACCACGTACTGACACCTCTGAAACCCTGAGTTGATTTTTCTAGTATCACAAAGTCCTCTGAAATTTAGAACCAGCCCTACTTGCCCCTAATCTATGGTTCTGTGGCTCTCATTTTTATCTTATTGGCCTGATATACCTGGAAGCTACCTGAAAGCAAACCCAAGGGGTGCAGTCTCCAAGTCTTGGCTTGGCAAAATCAGTTACCAAAGGAAACAGAAGATGACCATTGGATTCATTTTTAGATAAGAAGCTGAGACTTAGAAAAATTAAGTCCCATGTCATACTAGAGAAGGCAAGTAAAAGACAAAGAGAAGATTCAGATCTGGAACATCTGCTGCAAAACTCTATACTCTTTTAACCCTTACTGCATTCTACTGGCTTTAAGTTTCATTGCAACCTGCAAGGGAATTATCGTCTCCATTTGTTGGGTGAGGAAACAGATGGAGAGTGGTCCAGTAGCATTCCTGTATTACGTAGGTAGTGAGGACAGGAGGCTGGGATGCCAGACCACCTTACTCCTAAACTCAGGTGCTCTCTGTTTCTACATAATGTTTGTTTGTGCTATGGTACATTAGTGGAGAAGGGCGGATAAGTGAATGAAGACCTGAGGGGAGGAAGCCAGCAGCACCACAGCAAGCAGAGGTGCCAGGTAAGAACTTGCAGGCAAGGACTGGTGTGCCTGCATGACAGGGCTGGGGTGGCATCAGAGGCCAGTGCAGAAGAGATCTGAGTGAGGGATGGAAGAGAGATGTGAAAGGTTTTGCACCCAGCTGCTGATCATATTTTGTTTGTCTTAAGTGGAGACTTTCTTGAATTACAAACGTAATGGCAGATTTTTTTTTACTTAACAAAAGAAAATTAAAAAGAAAAAAAAATACAAAATCACATGTCTTTAAAATCCATGCCTTTGCCCTGCTATCACCACAAGTACAAAAAGAGAAATAGAGCAGTTCAGTTCCTGTTGGTGAGTTGCCATGGAGACAGCTCCCACGTGGTCTCCCAGTGTGACACACCACGGCAGGAGCCTACAAACTTAATTATTTATTAATAGGCTTTTACCAGGGCAGTCTCCAGAGGTAGAACATCTTGTTTCCAAGGCTGGGACCATGGTGAGAAACAGAGGCAGAAAATACTATGCAGTTACAAAGAATTAATTACAACCTCTGTAAACTCACTCACTAACATGCTTTTGGATAAACTGTAGTGGGATTTGCGGGCACTCAGGTGTCTGGGGAGAGAAGAAAACTGAGCGCTGGGTCTCCAGTAACTGACTCTCCTGTGACACTGAGATTCCCCTGCACTACTTCTTCCATGCAGTAGCTGCTCTAGATGGATTGGTAAATTGAAAATCCCAGGGGGAATTATATATGATTAATATAAAAAATAAAATATACAATTATAATTTAGATGTCTAAGTATATGCTATATATAATGTTTCAATCTTTGTACCTCTCTCTAAGCCTAGCATAATCAGATTGAAACTTGGTAAAGTAAGTAGTTAGTTGTGAGATATTTAGAAATAATATCGGTGGGAGCTTGAGCTGGGCTGGTGGTGCATGCCTATGATCCTACTATTTGGGGGGATGAGACAGGAGGAGCACAGATCTGAAGCCAGCCCTCAGCAACTTAGCAAGATCTGATTTCAAAATAAGAAATAAAATAGGGCGGGGGACGGACGGTGAAGCTTGAAGATAGAATATCCCTGAATTCAACCCCCACGAACACACACACACACACACACACACACACACACACACACACACACACAATAAGTGATACTGGAGATAGATTTTACCAGGAAATATGTGATTCCTTGGGCACTTATTTGCGTAACTGTGTGTGACTTTTTATTTATATTTAAATTTTATGAATGGAAGAGGAGAAAAGCAGTTGATTATTTTAAATTAATTTATTGGTTTATCCATTCTTTCATCCGTTCAACTCGAGAACTACGTATTCACAGCCAAGTATAGTGGTGCATGCCTCTAAACTCAGTACTTGGAAGGCTAAGCCTGGAGGATTGCAGGTTCGAGGACAGTCTCATTAACTTAACAAGATATTGTTTCAAAATTTAAAAAGGACTAGGAGTGTAGAATGCCTCTAGGTTTAGTCGTAGTATCAATAAAATAAAATAAAATAAATAAAAAGAGAGAGAGAAAAAGAGAAAAAACTACTTATTCACTCTTACAGGAACCAAATGTTGACTTGAATATCACACAGTGCATGTCTCTAGGGTGTGTCAATCTAGTTATATACATAAGACACGTACACAGATCTTCAAATTCATGGTAAATGATTATTAATTATTTTAAGAGATACGTGCATAAAAGGCTCTAAAATTAGCAAGATAAAGAGCTATGTCACAATGAAATCACAGAATGAGTAGGGATGCTTCTGAGATTAAACTAGTTGCCCACTGAGATCCCTCCCAACTCTAAATATCTGAGTTTATGTAGTCAACTCATCTTGATGTGAGGTCTTGTGAGTAGCACACAAATACTTGTCTCAGTTCCACTGTTGGTTTATCTTATATTTATTGTTGCTTGGCAGATCTACATGCTGTGTGTTAGTCAGCTTTTTTTGCTACTGCGAGAAAATAATGGGAAAATCAATGGAGAGGAGGAAAGATCTATTATGCCTCAGGATTTCAGAAATTTGGTGAATGGTATGCTGGTTTCAGTTTCTTAACTGAAGTTGAGAAGGAATGCCATGACTGACGGGAGTGGCACAGCAAAGCCATATACCTCCTGGCAGCTGGGAAGCAGAGAAAGGGGCAAGAAGGGGCCGAAAACCAAATACACCCTTTCTGAGTTCACTCCCAGTGACCTCTGTCCACCAACTACTTCCCATCTCCTATATGTCCTACTACCTGCTAATAATGCCATCAAGTTATAGCCCCTTAATGGATTAATCCATCATTGAAGTCAGAGATCTCACCATCAGGTCACTCTCCAAGAGCCCCACCTCTGGACATTGATGCACTGAAAACCAAGCCTCCAGGACATAAGTCTCTGGGGGTCATTCAAGATCCAAAAGATAACATGCCGTAAGTAAACTGTTAGGGAAATGGTTGAGAGTTGTATTAGTCCCTTACTATTATTGTAACAAAATATCCGATTTTGGATAAATTTGAAAAAAAAAAAAGACGCTTATTTTGTTTAAAATTTAGGAGGTTCAAGAATAGAGCACTGAGGTCGGCCTGGTTTTGGTGAGGTCTCCCTGGGCTGTGTCACACAGCAGATGGCATCTTGGCAGGAACATGAGTGGCAGGGAGAGGTCCCATTATGATACAGGACGTCTTGAGTTGAAGAGCGGTTTGGCTTGCTCTTTTATAACATTATTTTCACAAGAACTAATCAAGGTCCAACAAGAAATATCGTAATCCCTTCCAAAGGCAGAGCCCTCAATAACTCAATAACTCAGACCCTATCTCTTAAAGGTCCTACCACCTCTATATCACCCCACCGAAGGTCAAACCTCCAACAAGTGTGCAGCTGGGGGACGCTTTCCACCTTGTTCAGACCAGAGCATGATATCTTAGTCTGCCCTTTAGCAATGTAAAATTTAAAATTCTACTTTCTTTGAGTTAGGGCATACTTATTTGATAGTATCTGATGAAGTTGAGTCTACCTTATGAGCAGCTATATGCAGAGCACTTTACTGCACTTTAGATCCAGAAAGCTTGTAGGAAAGAAAATTTAAAAAGCCATTGTCTCTTGGTTGTTTATTATATATCAACTTTTACATATAAAAGTTAGGTCTAATTTCTAAAATATCACAAGATAAGTATAACTTCTCAGAGTTATTTTTTGTCAATGAGGAATTTAGGCTTGAAAATATTAACAGGTCTGATATCCCAGAGCTTGTTAGAAAAGCTAGAGTGTGGGAGAGTAAACAATTGTCTCTAACCCATAGTCAGCATGTCTTCAACAGGATTCTATGATTCAATCTATTCCCAATTCCCTAGTTTCATAGTTAAGGAAATTAAGACTTTGAAATTTGAGAAAGCCCCATATTCGTTTTGATCAAAAGATTTTAATAAACCAAGAAGAGTTTGATCAAGAACCTTATCTAAAATTAATAGCCGTCATCATAATTAACAGTAAAGCTTATTGAAGTCAGAAATGTTACAAAAATTCATGTAATCACAGCTATTATATAACACTGATCTAAAATTTTGGTGACAGAAATGAGAGAAGGGAAGATTAAATAGAGTTATAACAAATAGTAGAGGAGGAATTGTTCATAATTGATTTCTTGGTAAAACCAAATGCAACAAATAAAAATTTTTATAAAGCAAAGATTAGAATTTGGAATGTTGGGTAGTTCCAAATTATGTGTTAACAGTGACAGCAAAGGAAATACTAAAGATCTTGAATAGATGAAATGATTTTGAAAAAGAATAAATATAGAGGACTTAATTTTCTTAACTTCAGAACTTTTACACAGCTTCAATAAATGGATATTGGCTTAAGGACAGACAAATTAAAACAACACAAATGAGAGTTCAGAAATAAACTATTTTTATACTCAAATGACTTTTCATTAGGGTGTCAGTATAGCTAGATAAGAGAAAGAATGGTCTTTCCAATTAAAGATTTAAGAGCTGATATCAATGCAAAAGAATGAAGTTGGCTCCCATCCTTATATCATAAAAATGATTAATTCAAAAGAGGACCATAGAACTAAATGTAAGAGTTAAACTATAAATCCCTTAAAAGAAAAAAATACATAAATCTTCTTGATCTTGTATTAGTCAAACCTTAGATGAAATACTAAAGCACAAAAGAAATGGATAATTAAACTTAAAAAAATATGTGTGTTTTCAATTGATAACTCAAGAAAATGAAAAACACCCATAGATACACTGAAGTATGAGAGAACATATTTTCAAATCATATGTCTAATGAGGAACTAGTATCCAAAATATATATTAAAATCATTATAATTCTGTGATAACAAATAAAATAACCTGATTTTTTAAGATTTAAGAGTTTTTAAATAGACATTTCTCTGGAAGGAAAATGGCCCCCAAAACACATGAAAAATATTTTTAACATAATTAACCATTAGAGAAATGTAAACTGAAACCAGAATGAGATACCCTTCCAACCCTAATACAATAGTATGATAAAGAGAAATTGCAACCCTTATGTATTTCTGATGAGAGCATAAAATCATATGCCTCCTTTCAAGAATGTGGAAGGCTCAGAATGTAAAAAATAGACTTACTGTATTATTGAGCAATTACACTTCTAGGTATGTACTTCTCAAAAACAAAGACATATATACATATAACTTTGCTTGTGTGTGTCCTTAACAATATTATTCATAATAGCTAAAAAGTGAAAATACCCCCAAATTTCCATTCGCTGACCAATGGGTAACATGGCATATCCATTCAAAGCAATATTATTTGACAATAGAAAGAAATAAAATGTTAAGACATATAGTAACATGAATAAACCTTGAAAGTATTTTGCTAAATAAAATAAACTAATTATAAAGACCACATATTATATCATTCATTTTTATAGCAAATGCAATATAGGCAAATCTACAGATACAAAAATAAATTAGTTGCTTCCAATGGCAGGGAACTTCTGGAGAGAGGCTGATAATTTATAATCAATTCTAGTGATGGTTGCACAAGTCTATAAATATACTAAAATCATTGAATTACACACTACATGAGTTATTTTTATTGCATTTAAATTATAGATCAATAAAGATGTATTTTAAAAACACAGCACGTATGTGTATTTACATATGTGCAATAATGTGAAATATAAACTAAAACATCTCACTTAAAATAAACCATCATGTAAATGCTTATAATACACAAAAATGTATACAAATCTATTCACTATTTCTTTCTTTACCCAATATTTGTTGAGTACCTATTCTGGCTCAGACATAGATCCATGGCTTTGATGTACACCAGTTAAATGAAACAAATTCTTCTTTTATATTAAAAAATACCCCACAAAACTCCACTGAAGGTTATTACTGTTTCTAAACAGAACTTATAAATGTGCCTATTTTCCCCCAAATGGTGTATGTATTTCATTAGTTTCAATTCAAATTTTTTGGAAATATGACAAAATAATAAAAATGTACTGAATCAAATATATCCATGATAAAAATACAATCAATATAATAATAATTTATGCCTACTTCCTTAACAGGATGAATTATATATATACCACAGCTCCAAATCCTACATCATTTTTAGTAGTAGAACATAAAAGCTTTCTGACTAAAGTTGAAAAAAGATAAAGGTACACACTATACCCAGAACTATTCATCATTGTGTTGGAGACATGAGCAATAAAAATTAGACAAGAATGTAATTAGAGCCTGGAGAGTTGAAAAGGAAGAAATAAAGTTATTCTTATTTAATAATGGTGTGATCAATTATCTGGAGAACCAAAAAGAATCCATGGAATGCCTACTATGAACAAAAATAAAATTAAACAAGCATTCAGCTTATAATAGCTGCACACATAAAGCAACAACATTCAGAGATGCAACAAAGCTCTCTGGAAATGAACCTTTTATAACAGGGAAAAAGTTATTTTTATTTTTTTATTTTTTTGCGGTACTAGGGATGGAATCCATGGACATTCTACCTCCTGCTATACTCCCAGCCTTTTTTTTTTTTTTTTGTAGTCTATTTTTGAAACAGGGTCTCACTGAATTGGGAAGGGCCTTGCTAAGAAGCTGAGACTGTCCGCAAACCGGGTTCCTCTGGTCTCCACCTCCTCAGTGCTGGTATTACAAGTGTACGCCACCACACCCAGCGGAAAAAAGTCTTAAAATGTGCAGGATCTATAGGAGGAGAATTGTGGAACACTCCTGAAAGACACAAAAATAAAACTGAAACAAATGGCAAAACATACCATGTTCTTGGAAGAACATTTAACGTAATTAAATATGTACTATCTGTAAGATAACATATAAACATAATGGGACCCCATTTTAAAAAGAACAAATTTGTTATGTTTCTGGACCCAGAAAATTAATTATAAGGTACATTTTCGAAAACAAAGAGCAAAAGTAGCTAAAGTTTCTCTGGATAAAAAATTTGCAAGCGAAATCTTTTGAAAAAAATGTGAGACAGACTAGCATAATAATGTAATATATATCATATACCCAGGGGAAAGCTGGACTTCTTGATAAGTGGTGATATAATTAATAAGTAACCAAATAAAAATTTGGCTTACTTATCAATCACATATCAGATAGAAATTCAAAATGAACCAGAGATTTAAAGGTGAAAAATAAAATATTATAATGGAAGAAAATATGGATTAATTATTTTCTGATGTATAAATGAGGATACATTGCATATTATGGCTCAAATGTTCATATTCAGTAGGGGAAGTTTGATATACATAAGTGTGTTTAGTTATTTTACATGTATCTACATAGTCTATGTAATACATGTGGTATATGACTATATGATGTAATATGCAATTATAAGTATATAACATATATTATTGTATATGAAATTGTTGCAAGTTCCAAGCCATATTGAAAAAAACTTCCAAAGAATAAAAAACTATAGATAAATGAGCAATGAATATAAAGACATTTTATATTGCTCTGTACCTCAATATGATATATAGTTACAATGCACTAAATTTAAAAAATAAACTAAAAAAATGGTCCTTCACCTGGGAAAAAGTATTTAATTTTACTCCAATAAGAAATAGAAAAACTATACTGAATTGCCATTACTCTCCTTTCAAATCATCAAAATCCAAAAGATTGACAAAATACACTATAGGTGAGACTTTGAAGATGACACAACCTTGTATATTACCAATAGGCATGTAAATTTGCAAGGCTGGAGACTCCAAGGTAGTAACACATGCGAAGTCCACTGAGAGAAAGTGCCACAATTGAACAGTCAGTCCAGTGCCTATTAAAGTCACAGTTGTCTGTCAAGACTAAAAGTTATATATATGCAAAGACATTAGGATTTAGAGATTAGACCAGTTACTTCATCAGAAGAAAATGCTCAATGACTAACTCCAACAGATTCCTCAGAATAGAGATCTCAAGGTAGGAGAAATGGAGGATGAGAAAAACATGTGGTGAGCAATGAGCCTTGGTTTACACAGCTACATCTAAATGAACAATGACAGATTCTCTGGTAAGAGAGCACTAATGTGGTTTGTTACAATAGAAGGTGCATCTGCCAAGAAAGTTATAATAGTTTACATCTGAACATAATTAATTGACCCTGTGAACTCAGAGGTGGGAGATAGAACAAAAAAGTTGCGTTTGTCTTATTTTTAATAATACTTTTTGGTGTGTTTTAATATCACATTATAAGGTAGTTCATAGTGATTGGGAAATATATGCACAATGTGTTTGAGGGCGGGACAGAAGTAAGAAAAAATAAAGAGAAAGAGAAGATGGAAACATCCTAAGATCTCATTTGAATGAAGGGCAATGAGGTGGGAGACTCATAAAATATGAGGTATAGAAAAGGCTGGGAATTATATTGCTAAATATGTAGGGTCTGATTACAAATCTTTGGAAATGGAAAGTTACCAGAGAGAATATGAATACACCATGTTATGTGTGCATGTAAGTTTATATCACTTTGAATCTCATCATGATGCTTAATGGCATTGGGTCAATAAATGCATTAAAATATGGCAAATGTACTAGAATTTCTAAATTAAAACATCAAGAAGTAAGCTGGGCGTGGTGGTGCATACTTGTAATACTCCTTTTTGGAAGGCTGAGACAGGAGGATCACAGGTTCGCAGTCAGCCTCAGGTACTTAGTGAGGCTTTCTGTAACTTAGTGAGACTGTTTCAAGATAATGAATAAAAATAGGGTTGGGGGTAGAGCTCACAGTTAGAATGCCTCTGATTTGATCCCCAGTACTGCAAAATAAATAAATAAATAAATAAATAAATAGTCAAGAAGAATGAATATCAACTTCAGGAAGCTAGTCAGAGAAAATAGTATGAAAAAAGGAAATCAGTAAGACATTAAGTGGTAGATATAAAGATGGAAGAAAAATGAATATACATATCTGGGAATTAATTAAAATTTTCCATAAGAAATAAGTAATCAGTAAGATAAAATATTAGGCTAAAACATATTATTTTTGAAAGGTACATTTAAAAGTTAAGAAATAAAGAATGAAAAGTGGTGCTAAAGAAATTAAATAAAGAAGGGCATAAAAGGACAGAAATGATATTAATTTAATCAAAGTGGAATAGAAGATTGTAAGTGACATAAGGACATAATTGCAATAATAGATTCGACTAAGGTAGAAGATACTATCTGTCATAAACACGATGTAGTAAATAATAGTTAAACAGATAAGTCTATTAGAAAATCAAGAACAATTTGGTAAGCATCCAATATAACAAAATATTTTATTATATTTACTTTGAAATTAGATCTTGCAGGTGAAAAATTGCTAAAGACATAAAGAAATTTAGTTGTATTATTAATACTTTAATAAAAAAGACGTATATATTTCCAATATATAACATAGTTTTGTAGGTCTACATGAAATTTACATAAATTGACCTGAACATAATTAGAAAGATTTGATAGGTCACATGCTATGTTTAAAAATCTAAGAAGTTAAATGTAATGTGTAAAATATCACCAGAATAATCTCTTCACCTATAAAACAAACTACCAGGGAGGTATTCCTTGAGTCAAAGTCTAAATAAAACCTGACATTATGAACTATCCAGAAAGCAATAAAAGGCTTTAACAAAAAGCCTAAATTGCAGCATAATATATAATTTACATTTAGAAGAATTTATAAAAATGAAAGTAGTAGATGTTACTTGTCTCAATATTTAAGAGAAAGAACACCAAAATAACAGTGAAACTACAGCCACCTAACCTCCAGATCTGGAAAGAAGTATTGGGAAAAAAATAGCCAAATATCCCTTGATATTACTTATATGTGAATCTTAAAAAATTTAATCACATGAAAGATGAGAGTAGAGATTTGGGGTGGGATGGGGAAAAGGTTGATCTGTGGGCAGATAAGAGAAATAATTTTAGGTATCCTGCTTCACAGTAGGTTGACTATTAATAAGAATAATGGGATGCATATTTCAAAAAGAGGTAGAAAAAAAGACTGAGTGTTCTTACCATAAGGAAACGATAAATGTTTAAGGAGATAGATATGCTTACCCTAATTTTAATATTATACAATGGATTCATATATCAAGCCATCACATGCTCTCCCATAAACATGTACATTTTTATGTTAATTAAAATAAAGGGGAAAGGTAGACTTAATTTAAAAAATACTACTAAAAGATTAGTATCTTTAAAAACTTATGAAAATTTAGAGGATGTTGCTTGAAAAGACTATAAAAGACACTTCAAGATCTTAACGAGAAACCTAAAAGAATAAAGAGGGAAAGAGTAAGAAGAAGGAAGAAAAGGAAAAAGAGATAAATAGAATGCAAGACTAAAGATTAGAGAAATGTCATTACAAGCATTCTGCCTAAGGACAGTTTCAAAATGTAAGAGAATACAAACCAAACATTTAAAGGCCTAGAAAATAACACATTATTTCCTAGTAAAACATAAAATATAAAGTGATCCAGAAAAAATAGAAACTTGAATTGATCAAGTACTATGAAAAATGAGAAAACAATTAATGTTCATGGCATGGGAAAAATCATCAATGTATTCACAGCTAAATTCAATCTTTTCTTTAAGGGAAATATTATTTCAACTATCAAACTATTACACATCCTCAAAAAATGTTAAGTTCTCAATTAAGTCATTTTGAGAGTCTTTTTACTTTAATTTCAAAATTAAAATTGTTGTATATTTTTAAATGAAGAACTGAATACCACCATGATGAAAAGATGTAAAACAATGATACATGCTACATAATGCATGACCTCAAAAATATTATGTTAGGTGAAAGAAGCCAGACATGGAGATCACACACTGTGTGGTTCATCTGTGTAAGGTGCTCATAGAAAGCAAATCTATGGACACTGGAAGCAGATTATTGGTTCCCCAGTTTTGGGGTAGAAGCAGAAATTTGCCGAGGTGGGCATAAGAGATTTTCTTTTTTCTTCCAGTGTTGGAGATTGAACCCCAAGCTTCTGATAGGCAAATATGCTAACACCCACACCCAAACCCCAAAAGGGATCTTATAGAATTGATGAAAATGTTTTAAAACAGAATTGTAGCAATCATAATAAAACTGTACATTCACTGAAAATCTTTGAGTTGAATATCTAAAGTGGGTAATTTTTATGGTATGTAAATTATAACTCAACACAGCTCTTTTATTGTAAGAAATGAGTATCAGATAAAAAAAAACCAAGACCATTCTTTATGAATATACAAAGAAACTAAATAAAATATCTATGTAAAATACTACTAATAGATTTCATGAGAGTATCATCCATATTCTGTTAAATAGCATTTCTTGCAGAAAATCAAAAGATTTAAAACATGAATGATTACTTATAAATTAAAATAAGAATAAAAATACATAACTTAATTTGATCAACAACAGCAGCAAATATTATTTTAGCCACAAATTATTATAATTTAAATTAACAGTAAGAATCCCATTGTTAAAACATATTTTCCTGAAGTTCTAGAAATGCAATAAAGTAAATACATTAAAATGATATAAAAATAGCATTAAAATTTTATCTTACAGATAAAGTTATTTATACCTAGAAAATCCAAGAGCCTGCAAGTAAAAACAAAGTTTTTCTTAAAAAGTGGTACCCTCTAGTAATCCCAGTACTTGGGAGGCTGAGACAGAAGGATAGCAGGTTCGCAGTCAGCCTCAGCAATTTAGGCCCTCTGCAACTTAGTGAGACCCTGTCTTAAAATAAATAACAAAAAGTAGGTCTGGAGGTGTAGCTCAGAAGTAGAATACCCCTGAGTTCCATTCCCAGTACTGCAAAAAAAAAAAAAAAAAAAAAGAGGCTTTTACTGATATAAAGTAAAACCAAAATGCTATCCACAATGATAGAAAACAGAACAAAACATTTGGAGACTGAATGAAATAGAACAAAAGAAAGAAAGAAAGAAAGAAAGAAAGAAAGAAAGAAAGAAAGAAAGAAAGAAAGAAAGAAAGAAAGAGAAGGAAAGAGAAAGAAAGAAAGAGACTTATAAGTAAAATTTCTACAAAATATTTTAAAGGCTATAAAACAAAAACTGAACAAGAAACAATACATAAAATGGTTGATAAATTTTATAAAAGTGTCAATCTTCTGAAATCGATGCATTATTTACTATAACATCAATTATAATCTCAATATATCTTTCTTTTTGAAATTGCATAAAATTATCTTAAGAATTTAAATGAATAAAAAATGCCAAGAAAAGCATGTAAGAAAAGAGCAAGGTAAAACTTGATTTACAGCCGGGTTTGATGGCACACGCTTGTAATCCCAGCATTCTGGAGGCCGAGACCGGAGGATCACGGTTCGCGGACAGCCTCAGCTATTAGTGAGGCCCTCTGGAACTTAGACCCACTTTCAAAATAAAGAATAAAAAATAGGGCAGGGGTGTAGCTCGGAGGTCGAATGTCCCTGGGTTCCATCCCTAGACCCGCAAAAAGACACAAAAAAACCTTGATTTATATTAAAGATCATCCAAAATATCCATTTCAATCAGCTCATCATAATATTGGCACAAAATAGACAGACTACGGCAAAGCACAGTAAAATCCAGAACTATATTTGAGGAGAAATAATCATTTAAAAATAATAACAACAGTAGTATTTGAACCAGTCAGAAAGCATAAATAATTTATAATTGTTATTGGCACAATTATTTATCTTTCCAGAAGGAATAATAGTCATTCCCTCTCTTACACAAACACAAAATAATGCGAAAAGCGTTAAAGATTAAATAAAAAATCAGTAAGATAGTAAAACACTAGAAAAGGAATATTCAGGACATTCCACAAATTATTTAGAGTGAGTGTAAGCAAGACTATATGTTTATGGACCAGAAAAGTGTTTTTCAGCTTTGCATGGGAAAATATTCTCTAAATAGTGAATAGAAAACAATGATGGTTCTGGAGAAATAATTTAGCATATCTGATATAAGAAGCGCTTTATATAAACAGGCCTTTTAAACATCCCCACAGAAAAATTTGTGAACACTATGAGGAAGCAGTGCACAAACCAGCAATTTCAAATGGCCAACAAATGGTAAAATCCACAACCTCACCAATAATCAGTGAGTCCAAATTAAAGAAATGGGATTTCCCTTAATGCCCATAAGATTGGCAAGCATCGAGCAGATGAATAACACCTCTTGCTGGTGGGAATACAGAGAAAAAGGGGTATTTTAATATATTGCTGTAGAAATGAGCATTATAATAGCTTTTTTTTTTTTCCTGGAAAGCAATCTGGCAATATCTATTAAGGTGAAAGTATCCTTTGACCCAGACATTACACTGTGGAACCCATCCCAGAGAAAGAAGTGCACCAGAAGGGAAGGGTACGTGTACAAGGGCATTTATTGCACCATTGTTTATTTTGTCAAAACCCAGAAGCTGAGTGAATTTCATTTAGTGGAGGAATGGTTGATACTGTGGATATTACAAAGCACTAACGCAGCATAGTACTAGGTCACCTTAATCAGTTCCGTGATGTATTGACTTGCTATGTAGAAAGAGCAGGATGTGTAAAGGTAGTGCTAATGTGATATCATTTTAAAATGAAATATATGAAAAACAAAAATAAAATAATCTATATTTAAAGCATACATATATGAAGACACACATTATGCATGTGTTTGTCTGCCTATCTAACTCTCGATCTCTCTCTCTCTCTACCTATCATCTATCATCTATCTGTATTTCAAGAAAGAAAAATGTGAGATTATACCAACCGGCTTGTTAAAATTGATCGTGTGAAAGTAGAAACAGGAGATGATGTAAGTAAAAGCATATAGGGAAGGAGACGGGAAAAGAACAGAGCGAAGAGAAAAAAGAAACTGGGCTCCATGGCACACATTTGTAATCCCAGTCCTTGAGAGGCTAAGACCAGAGGATCACAGGCTTGAGGACAGCCTCAGTAACTTAGTGAGACTCTCAACAACTTATTGAAAGCTTGTTTTAAATTAAATTTAAAAAACATTGGCTGGGAGTGTAACTCAAAAGTAGAATGTCCCTGGGCATTACCAGTGCCTGTGATTCAATTACCAGTGCCACTAATAAAAAAAAAAAAAAAAAGAAAAAAGAAAAAAAAAAGGGAGGTGAATTGGATATAAATAAGACTCAAAATTTGGAATCTGATTTTAGCTGTGATAGACAGACCCTGTGGTGACCTCAAATTGTCCCCTCTTTTTCAAGATGCATTAGCTGTACAACCTGCTACCCTGAATTGGATGAGTTCTTGATTTGCCTCCAACAGTAGGATAGGACAAAGCTGATGGGATGTCACATTTTTGTGACTATGGTGCTTTATTTTTCTAATGGCTTTTTAATTTTTAAAAATTTTTTAATTTTTAAAATTTTTTTATTGGTGTATTGTAGTCTTACATCTTAATGAAGTACAAGATGGTAGAGGCATACATGCACACATCACCCAATTAGCCCCTACCCTTTCCCCACTCCATTCTCTCCCTCCTCCCTCCTTCTCATGTCTGGCTTAGTGATTGACTTTGATATGTCTGTGAATGTATATGATGTACATTAGAGAATTTCTCTCTGCCCCACTCCCATCCCCCTCAGGTCACCTTATTTGCTCATCTATAGTTTCTCCTTCTTTGTCTAGAGTTCTTTCAATGATCAATTTTCTTCTGAGCTTCCACATAAGGTAGTTTTGGCTTTCGTTTCTCTGATTGCTAATGTTGTTGAGCATATTTTCATAGAGAGAGCATCTGATTTCTTATTTTTTTGTGACTGACTAATAATGTCATAATGTTCTCCAGATACATCCATTTTCCTATAAATAACATAATTTTGTTCTTATTTATGACTGAGTATAATTCCATTGTGTACATATCCCATAGTTTTGTCATCCATTCATCTGTTCATGGATATCTTGGCTGGTTTCATAGTTTGGTAATGGTGAATTTTGCGGCTATGAATATAGAAATACATGCATTAGTATGGTAATTTTGTTTCCTATTTTTTTGGTAGATACCCAGAAGTGGTGTGAGCCTATTGTAGGTTGCATTTATGATGTTGGGTTATGTTCCTTCTATTCTGATTCTCTATAGTGCTTTTAGCATAAATGGATGCTGAATTTTGTCACATTCTTTTTCATCATCTATTAAAATGATGTGATTTTTGTTTTCAGTTATGTTTCTGTGATGAATTACCTGGATTCATTTTTGTATGTTGAGCTAGCCTTGCACATCTCTGGGATGAACCCTACTTAGTCGTGGTGTATGATATTCTTGATGTGGTTTTGATTGTGTATTGCTAGTATTTTAATAGTTTTACATCAAAGTTCATTAACAATATATGCCTGTAGTGTATATCCATGAGCTATACATGGATATTTTTATTTGGTTTTGGTATTAATGTGATGTTGGCTTCATAAAATATATTTGGGAGAGTCCTGTTTCTTTCTATTTCACAAAAAATAGGTTGAGGAGTATCAGAATTAGCTCTTCTATAAAGGTTTTATAAAATTCACTTGGGAAAACATTTGGTCCTGGGCTTTTGTTTGTTGGTAGGGTCTTTATTGCTGCCTCAATATCCTTTATTGCTATTGATTGGTTTAAATTTTCTATAGCTTCTTGACTTAGTTTAAGAAGGTTGTATTTATCTAGAAGGTTTTCAATTTCTTCCAGATTTTTCATTTTGTGGGAGTATAGTTTTTCAAAGTAGTTTCTGATAATACTTTGGATTTCTACACTGTCAATAATAATATCTCCTTTTTATCTCTCATCGCTGTAATTTGGGTTAATTATCTCTTTTTTGTTAAGTTGGCTAGTGACTTGTCTATCTTGTTTTATATTTTGAGAAACCAGCTTTTGGATTTGTTGATTTTTGTATTTTTTTATTCTCTATTTCATTGATTTCTGCTCTGATTTTAATAATTTCCTGTCTTCTACTGTCTTTGAGGTTAGACTCTTCATGCTTTTCAAGGGCTTCAAGGTGTGTCATTAGGTTATTTATTTGACGATTTTCTGTTCTTCTTATGTGGTCACTCAGTGCTGTGAATTTTCCTCTTAATACTACCTTCAAAGTGTCCCATAGATTTTATATGTTGTATCTCTATTTTCATATGTTTGTAGGAATTTCTTGATTTGACACCTTACTTCTTCTATGACCCATTCTTCATTTATCAGTGTGGTGTTCAGTCTCCATATGTTTGGTTTCTCTGAGTTGTCTTATAGTTGATTTCTAGCTTTATTCCATTATGGGCTGAAAAGACACAGGAAGTATGTTACATATTTTTTTCAATTGCTGGTGCTCACTTTGTGGCTCATGATGTGATCTATTTTGGAGAAAGTTCCACTAGCAGCTGAGAAAAATTTGAATTCTGCTGTAGTTGGGTGGAATATTCTATGTGTATCTAATAGGTCCACCATTTATTGATGGTATTTTTATGTCTGAGGCATCTTTACTGAGCTTTTGTCTAGAAGACCAATCTAGCAGTGTGAGGGGGTTGTCAAAGTCTCACATTATTATTATATTAGTACTTATGTATAATTTAATGTCACTAATAGTTTGTTTTATGTAAAACAAGTAGCTACACCTATGTTTAGGGGATAAATGTTGATTATTTTTATTTCCTCTTGCTGGATTTTTCATTTTTTCAGTAAAAACAATGACCTGTTTCATTTCTTCTAATAAGCTTGGGCTTGAAACCTAACTTGTCTGATATCATAGTTGCTACTCAGGTTTGTCTTCAAGTTCTGTTGGCATGAATTACCTTGTTCCATTCCTTTAGCTTTAGTTTGTTACTATCTTTACTTATAAGATATGTTTATTGCAGGCAGCAGATAGATGTTTTCTGATTTTTAATCCATTTTGTTACCTTATCTCTTTTTATTGGGGAGTTGAGACCATTTATGTTCAGTGTGATTACTGAGAAATAATTTTTAATTTCTAGCATTTTGAGTTTTAACTTCTCTTTGAGGTAGTGTTTGTTATTTTTTCTTAGTTGTTTGCTTGATGAAAATTCTTGTTTCTCTGGTTCTTGCATGTATTAATTATTTCTTCTTTGCAGTTAATCTCTTTGAGTATTTTCTCTAGTGCTGGTTTGGAAGACATAAATAATTTCAGCTTCAGTTTGTGGTGGAGGACTTTTATTTTTCTATCTAATTTGAGACACTTTTGCTGGGTAGAAAAATTGGGGCTGCAAGATATTTTCTTTCAAAATTTGGACTATCTTAATCCAGGATCTTCTGGATTTTATGACTTGGTTTGGGAAGTCTGGAGTGATTCTAACTGGTCACTTGTTCTTTTGAATGTCACTTGGTATTTTGTTTTTTTGCCTTTAAGTTTCTCTTCTTGCCTTCTATATTGGTCAGTTTGACTATTACGTGGTGTGGTGAACCTTTCTCTGATTTTGCCTAAAGAGAGTTTTATAAGTTTCCTGTACCTGTATACCAATCTCTTGTTTGGTTTGGAAAATTTTCTGATATTACTTCATTGAAAAGAGTTTTGATCCCTTAGGTTTCACCTTCTATTTCCACTTCTATGACTATTATTCTTAGGTTAGCTCTTTTAAGATGGGCCCATATCTCTTCAATGATGAATTTATGCTGTTAAATTGTTTTTTCTAAATTATATACTATGTGTTCATGTTCTAAGAGCAAGATTCTATTCTCTGTGTGATCTATTCTATTGTTTATAGTTTCAATTGATGCCTTTACTTCAATGATTTTATTCCTTATTTCTTTCAGACTCTCTAAATTATTTTCAGAAGTCCTGTCTAATTTCTTATGTTATATTCCTGGTTTGTCCTTCTGGCAATCTCTGCAATGTTGTGTTGTTAGGTTCTGTTATTTTGTAGTTGTGGGAGCTAATTGGTTCCTTGTTATTCCTCCTCTTGATTTCAGAAGTTTGTCTTTGTTGCTTTTGATAGATTTCTCTCAGTCTCTAGGTGTTAGCTGATATATTCAAGGGCAAGTTGTGTTGTATTCAACATTGAATGTTGAGTGAGGAGGTAAGTGAAGTTGTAAATGCAAAAATAGGGTAAAGCCACAGATAGGATTGAATAGAGTGAGGGTATGAGTTCAGCAAGGGAGCATATAGTAGAGATTACAGATAATGAATATGTTGTAGTATTCCAGTAATCAATATAGAGTGTTTAATGTAGTGATATAAAGTGTATTTAATATAAAATTGAGAAGAAAAAAGAAAGGAAAAAGGAAAGAAATGGAGACAAAAGAGTAGGTATATACAAGGAAAGAAGCTTGGGAAAGGAGTTGGGAAGAGAAAAAACAAGCATACAGAAAAAACTAAAAAGCAAAAAACAAAACAACAAAAGAATATTGTAACCCTGCAAATATATAAATACTCAACAGACGGGTCCTCTGTAGCCTCTCTCTGTGTAGACACTTAGTGCCACTGGAAACTCTCCTGCTGCAAGCCTGGTTCTCTGAGTCTTTCTCAGTCTATGCAGATAGCTGGTATCAGTGGAGCTTGATCTAGTATTAAGCATAGGTCTTCCTCCACACTTTCCACCTATGTGGACCCTAAATCTCTCCCTGCCTGTTAAGCAGTGGGTACCTCTGAGACAAATTCCAAGGTATAATTAAGAGTCTCTGGTCTCCACAGTTAAGGCAGGGTTGGTATGACTTCTTCCTGTTCACTATGATTGGGTGGTCCGTGATGAGCTTGGAGATTCTACTAGTTGGTCTATTGTTAAGCATAAGTCTTCTTACATGCTTTTATTGATGGAGGGCCTGAGTATCTCTGATCCTTTGCTATGTCCAACAGCAGACTCCACTACCACCTTTTCTGGGCCAAACTCCAGAGTCTCAGACCCAGCAAGTTTATTGTAGCTGCACAAGTACCTGCAGGTGCCATGATGGATGTTCTCCCATGGGGGTGGCGGGTTCATTTACAATGTTTTGAGCACTGGTCTGAATCTCTGTTGGGCAATGTGAGCTCAGCCACCACTGCTGCAAATTGTAGCTGATGTTGTGCAAGAGGAACAGAAGGCTTACAATTCTGATGAGCTACAGCCACTTACTTCGTTTCAAGTTGTTGGTTATTTTTCTGTGAGTCATTGGCAGTTGGGCATGATGAGGCAAGATGGCATTGCTGCAGCACCTGTGGCCACAGTTGGAGGAGGGTGGGGTTCTTTTCTGCTCTCTGATCAGTCTTTTAGCTTGTTTTCTTGCTGCCTTTTACTTATTGTGTTCTTTGTAAAGTTTTGGTATCTTCTTTCTTTTATAACAAATATATTTTTATGGGTAATGGAAACCTAGTGTCAGTAGGACTGATATGTGCTGCTTGCCTTGGTTGCCATCTTCCTAGAAGCCAACCACAGTGTTTTTAGCTTGAGACTTCTGTCTTGCTAAGAGTCACTTCTGTTGACTGGCTTTATTGAAATGAGCTGCCACATGGCAAAGAACTAAGGACAGCTTCTCAATGAGCCAGCAAGGATCTGAATTCTCCATAAGTACAGCAGAGCAGAAGTAAGGCTTTCTTCCACTTGATCCTTCAAATGAAACTACAGCCTCACAATACTGTAACTGCAGGACAGCAGGGGATCTAGACAAGCTGAACCTGGACCACTGGCCATAGAAACTGAGCAACTGCAAATAAATGTCATATAAAGCAGAGGCATGTGTAATTTAACCATTTTTTCAATCATATGTCTTTGTGTATTTATTTTTTTTTATATTTTTGTGGTACTGGAGAAGGAACCCAGGTGCTTTCTATCCCCGGGCTACAATCCCAGATCTATTTTATATTTTATTTGGAAATGGAGTCTCATTAAGTTGCTGAGAGTCTCACTAAGTGGCTGATGCTGGCTTCGAACCTGCACAATCTTCCTGTCTCAGCCTCCAAAGTGCTGGGATTATAGGCGTGCGCCGCCATGCGCGGCTAACAGAGAAAAATTAATCACAAGTACCCTTAATTGAAAGCTAACAATTCTCCAGAATCACTATAGTACATGGTGTAATATAACTCAGAAAAAAAATCTCACTCTCCTTTTGCAGGAGTTAATTTGCTAGAGGTCAGGAAGTTGCTGTTTGGCCCAAATGGAGGTTACAAACCTGTATGATAACAAACTCAAAAGTCACTTTGTTTAGTGACTAAAAGCTATATATAAATTATATAGTTTTATTATTATAAATATTATATGTATTATATGTATAAATTATATATAAAGTATATATAACTATATATTATATGTAATCATATATATGAATTATATAATATATAATTATTATATATAAACTATTCATATATATATATATATATATATATATATATATATATATAAAGTTTTAATCCATCCATTGTCAATCCAAATAGAAAACATCTGAATTGCCCGTGGTCCCCTTTCTGAGCCACTGCTAAAAGCCTCTAAGCCTTTAAGTGCTGAAAGACCGAAAATATACCTAGGTAGACCTTTGGTTAGGTGTGCTTAGAATACTGTCTAAAACTAGAGGGATAGCTCAGGGGATAATATGTTGCACAGGGCTTTGCATTTCATGTCATGAATAATAATAGTTCTACAGGTGTGAAACTGAAGAGCAGGGGCAAAAAAAAAAAGTACAAAATTGAGGCTGAGCATGGTCGGGGGAATACTTGCAGATAGAAACTCTAAGACACGGCTTTCGAAGATGATCCAGTGAAGATGTCAAATGAGTGTTTTTGTAGAATGGCCAGTGGTCAATTAGTTTGAAAAATGTTGAGGTGAATTTTTTTAATATCGTCATTGCAGAGTTTTGCAGACAATCTATTATGCTTATGCACCTTGAATATTAGCATAAACTTCAACGTGTTTCCATTTTGAAAACCAACTTGGCTGAATATTTGTATGTTAATCCTGAAGCTTTAAAATATAAAAAATAGGAAATGTTTCTCTATTCTTCCTACCTCCTTTTAAACATGTTTCTCTTCTTCACAAAGTCGGCATGACATTACACTTCCCGTTTTCTTGTCATACAAGGTGTCCTTCAAAAAGTAACAAGCTACCCTGGGGAAGAGAAATCCTGACAGTCATTTAAAAGTGTTCTCCAAATGCACACTAAAAGGGGTCGAGAGTATTTATTAGGATCAGAAAATGATCCTTCTATAAATAAAATCTAGTGTAGTTCTTAAAAACTAAAAACATAAGTTCTACATATTAGTCATAAAGATTAAAAAAGCCAAAAAGGTAGTATTTTAGAGGATATTTAAAGAAGAGTAAGAAACTGAATCAAGGCTATCATGAAATGATTTCTTAACAAAAATATCAATTATGATGATAATTTTGATAGTATTTTATATATGCAATTTTAATATTATGTTCCTCACTAGCATCTCATTTACTTATAATCACTTAGTGAGATGAAAAGTGAGATGAAAGTCATATATTACTAATGTTCTAATTTTAGAGTTGAAAAAAGACAATGTAAGAGACACAAGAAAATATATACTCAGGGATTACACATTGTATTACGTGAAGGAATTGGAATGAAGAATATATTAAACTTTAAATTTTATAAGGATAATGTCTTACATTCTGTGTGATTTTCTCTGACCAATTTAAGCAATTTGCTATTTCTTTCTTCAGCTGTATCTACTTTACTGTTGAAATCGACCACAAAATCATTGTTTTACTTTTCTAGAACATCCACATTTTTTTCTTATTTAGAAATGCTATTTGGGACTTAAAATTATCGGTTTGCTTTTGCTTTCTATTTTTTACCCCACTTGACAAAATAAATTTGGATGCTTTAATTGTGGAATATTTTTAAGATCTTCACTTATATGCCCTTCCATGGGGTTGAGCTGAAACTCAATGATGGAGTAGTGCCTAGCATGCATGAGGCCCTGGGCTCCATCCCCAACACAGCAAAACAAAAAACAATTCAACATAGCCCTTTCATATTATTGTTCCCTCATTTTGGAGTGAATGTTCTCTTTGCTTTTCTGTTGAATCTTTCTCATGCTCATTGATTTGCTTACGGGCTAGAGACTTTTAAATCTAACTTCAGTTCTAACTTTATATTCTGTGTCAACCTCACCTGTTTTGAGTGGGGGATTTTGAACGACAGAAATGAGATTATGGATTCCCGAGTTCTATTATTTTTTTAATTACTTAATCTACTTAGGGGTTTATGTTTTCTCATGGGGAAAACTAAATTTGAACCTCAAAGCCACACATGATGTCCTTAACTCCATATTTTTACAGCTAATTCTTTTTATTATTTTCATTTTTTATTTTTTATTTTTGGTGGTACTAGGGTTCCTGGAAGCCCGTCTACCTCTGGGCTACACTCCCAGATCTATTTTATATTTTTGAAACAGGATCTCTTACACCAGCACGGCTGGCTTCGAATCTGCGCGATCCTCCTGTCTCTGCCTCCTAAGTGCGGGGATTACAAGCGTGCACCACCACACCGGGCATGTAATTCTTTTTATACAATCCTTATTCCTTTTATATAATCCCTATAAGATGATAAATTTTCCCATTTCTTATCTAAGTCACTTACTGAAAGTGTGTGTGTGTGTGTGTGTGTGTGTGTGTGTGTGTGTGTGTGCGCTTTCTTAGCCATGTTTTAGATTGAATAGCTCCTTGTAAAGGCTAGCTTTATATTCCTTAGTAATTACGTCTCCCTGTAAGCAAAAATTTATACTTTCAAACCTAAGGATAAGAAGGAAATTCACTGATACTAGGGGTCCTAGTTCCTTGTATCACCTCTGTTTGCTCAAGTTTTTTCAGTAGGAACATGTGAAGTTCCCTTTGTCCAGTGCTGGTTCAGTGTTCTCTGTTTATTGCTTCTTTATTTCTATATATGTGTGAACGTGTACGCTTACATTACCTATTCATCAATTTGTCAGTCGACTGTTTGTGGCTTAAGCTAGTAAGAGGAATTCCTTCTTAGCCATATTAAATATATATATCTATCCCTCGTGTCTTAAATCATATCACTTTTCAATATTAATCTTTCACTTTGAAATCCATAACATAATTGACATTAAGGAAACTATAATTATGGCTTGTTCATAAAATCTCAGAAGACTAGAATTAGGAAGCAGATCATAAAATCAAAAGAAGCAATTTAAGAATGAATGAAAGGAAATATCATATTACTTTCCACAACAGGTAGCAAACCTACAAAAGTGCTTCTTTAAGTGGTATTTTAGTTCAGGTAATGATGTGTTAGGCATCTCGGGAGGTAATTGTTGTGAAGAACTGTCTTTATTAAACCATAGATATTCCTGGAGGCAGATTTTTGTTATTCAGTAAAGATGCTTAATGGGCGGGCTATGCTTGACACCATGTTAGAAACCCAGTCTAGTGGGAGAAGACAGGGGCCATAGCAGCACAAAGGGTGGGAGCACACAGCAGGCCAAGGGAGAAGTATCAACAGGTGACTAAAAGAAGATGTTGATTTTTGGTCCTGTATATATTTCTTTCAATGAAATTCTTCCAAGTAGCAACAGTTTAGGAGGCAACTCTGGTGTTCATTTTGTGATCAATTTGCATTGTAATTTATTCCCTTATTAGGTTTAATTTTAATTGTTCACTAATAAGTAAACAAGGCTTCAAAATTCTTTCAATTCCCATAACCCAAATACCCAATATTTCGAATATTTTATATGCTCTAATGCTCAGTTGTTGGGGTGAGAAGTTAAATGACTCTTAATGAATTACTTTTCTTTTCTGCATGCAACAAGTCCAAAGTTATGTGTTGGATGAGAGGGAGAAGGAAATTGAGGTCTTGAAGAAAGTGGGAGGCTTAGAAAACATGTTTTAGGGAAGAAAAGAGGAAAATGGCAAGTCAGCTGTTGTTGGTGGCCATCCATTTGTAGATGCTCATGTGTCTAGTTATGGAAACTTCTCCTGCAGAATGCCACTTCTTGTCCCCAAAGGTAGACATATGAAACATCTGTTTTATCTGTTTTCATCCAGATATGGTCTGTTGTCAGACTTCTGTGGTTGCATGGTGATGCACACTTGTAATCCCAGTACTTGAGAGGCTGAGACAGGAGAATCACAGGTTCACAGGCAGCCTCAGCAAGCTAGTGTGGCCCTTTGCAACTTAGTGAGACCCTCACTTCCAAATAAAAAATATAAAAGGGCCGAGGGTATAGCTCAGAGGTAGAATTCCCCTGGATTCAATTCCCAATACCAAAAAAAAGCAAAAGAACTTAGAACTTAGGGTATGGCAAATATATATGTATTTATGAAACATTATGATAGAATATTGGAAGCTTTGCTTTAAAAAGGGGCAGATAGTCACTGTAATTTGGATATAGCTTGTAGTTCAGTATGACCACAAATAGGATGTAGGAATATGATCTCTCAAACATTTGTCTCTTTGCTTCATCTCTCTCCTCTTTGGCACGATTCTTCTACCACCTTGCCAAAGCTAGAATAGGCACAAAGGAAAACAAGTAACAGTAAAGTGTGTGTGTGTGTGTGTGTGTGTGTGTGTGTGTGTGTGTGTGTGTTGCTGGGGATTGAACCCAGGAGGACTGTAACTCTGAGCTATACCTCCAGTTCTTTTTAATGTTTTTAAACTTTGAAATGAAGTCTCACTAGGTGTCTGAGAGTTTCACTAAATGTATTAAGCTGGCCTTTAGCTTGGAATCCTCCTGTTTGAGCCTCCCAAATACTGAGATCACAAGCATGCATCATCAAGCCTGGATGTAAATTATTCTTTAATAATTTACTATGCTTGTGTGTGTGTGTGTGAGCGTGTGTGTTACTGGAGATTGTCACGAGGAACATTCGACTTTGAGCTTATTTTATTTTATTTTTATTTATTTTATTTTTTGAAGCAAGTTCTCATTAAGTTGTAGAAGGTCTTGCTAATTTTCTGAGGATGCCCATAAACCTACACTTCTCCCATCTCAGCCTCCTACATACTGGGATTACAGGTGTGTGCCGCCACACCATGCTTGACTTTGAGCTATGCTTTTAAATTAAACTTTCTAGCAAATTAGGAGCATGGGTTTGGATACTGATGTTTTTACTTTTTAAACTTTTTAGTTGGTTTCTTTCCTCAGCGGGTCCTTTTTGCTGACTTCTCTCTGCTGAGCACTGAATTATATCCCGAGGATCAATGATGAACAAGACCTGGTCCCTGTCCCCATAAAGCTCACAGCAGAAGAGAGACAAATGGCAAAAACCAAAATGATGACACGGTGCAGTCATTCTATCCCACAGTAGAGTTACCAACAGCATTTTAAAAGCACAGAAAGGAGAATGATTTATTTAGCCTTAAATGATGATTAAGTACAATAATAGCTTCCATTTATTAAGCCTCCTACCTTGTGCCAGGTGCTGTCTGAAAACCAGTTATATTCATGACCTCATTTGATGTTAACATCAGTACAGGTGTGCATTTTTTATTATCAGCATATGAGTAAATCGAGTGGTACACAGGGTGAAAAGGTTACCCAGAGGAATGTAAGTTCAAAAATTGTCAAAAAAGACCCAATAAGTTGTTATTTTTGTGCCGCAAGTGCTTGCTTTTTAAATCTTTAATTTGGCCTTATTTGTGAATCCTTAACTATATTTGAGGCTCAAATGACATGGTAATTGTTATGTTCTGAGAGCTTAGAATTTACCCAAATACAGATGATTTATGTTGTACTTTTAAAATCACAAAACCATTTTTTTTTTTTTTTTGGTGTGGCACTGGGGAGTGAGCTCAGGCAGGGGCTTCTATCTCCAAGCACACCCCCAGCCCTAATTTTTATAATATATTTTGAAACCAGGTCTCACTGAGTTGCAGAGGGCATCACTAAGCAGCTGAGGCTGTCCATGAACCGTGATCCTCCAGGTCTCAGCTTCCCAAATGCTGGGATTACAAGTGTGCACCACCACGCCCGGCTCACAGCACCATTTCTAAAGCTCTTACAGTTGGGGGCCATGGAAGACATTGCTAATCAATTGGATGCTCTTCCACCTACTACTCTGGTAGGCATGATCAATATCAATCGGAAAACTGAGTGTATTTGTCATCTCTGTTCTACAAGGTGCAATTCCTTGATGCATACAAATTTAGTGAAAAGATGCAATATTAAAGGAAGTTATGGTAGACAAGGCTCATGGAAAATATAAAGATGAAGGTCAAATGTATAGAGGATGCTTTTGAGATGGGTAGACTCTTGAAAAATATATGTTAAATATATACTACAGGGAGAGAGTGTTGTACTTTCCTTTCTTTTTTCTGTATTCTGTGATCAGTGGGATTTATGTGATGTATTAGTAGGGCTTGAAAATAGCCTCTCTGTTTCCTTGTTGAGAGTATGAAGACTATAACAGGCTTGCTCTAGGAGGAGTCTGGGGAGGGGATCTGAATGAACCACTGCATGGGCTCCAAGGTACCTGCCTCTGAATGTTGATGGAAGGCTGCGTTCATGGTGAGAGTAATGCTGTTGGTCAGCTGGAGGGCTTTCACCAGCCCTGTATTCTGTCACCCCCCAGATGTCTGCCTTCCTATGAAAAGTGACAGGTGATACATTGAGTCATGTTGGTAATGTAAACTTCGGTGTGTGCCAGAATCCCATGTCTACAGTTCTTATGACAAGTACTTCTTTTATGTACAATTTATTTCTCTCTGGAAAGCTCTGTCTAGACATAGCCAGAGTTTCCAGGGATAATCCTCATCTTAAATGTACTCTTCCAGGTTTGAAAAATGAAGGGCAGGGTCGGCAATGGGTTTTCCTGGAGGATCTGCCCAACTGGAATTGTGGCCCACTGTGGAAATACACCCATTTGTGCATATTCCAGGATGTGAGGATTTTAACAAGTCCTACCCCCACTGTGTCTGTGTGAGTTTTTCACTACCAGAGATGAAATTTCTGTATCCTTTTCCCAGTTAATTTTGAATGGGCTGTATTCCATGCATAAGTAAAATATATTTTATTTCTAAATGTATAAAATGGCACCTTCATAGCCCCCCTTGCTGTATCTCTTGCCTGGCTTTCTTTATCTTTTTTTTCATCATAGCACTTATTAACTTCTGACTTACTATATAGGGAACAGCAACTTTATCCCTTTTGCTACAGTAACCTTGAAACATCCTACATCCTTATCCATTTTCAGTTAAGTTTGAATAAATGACTGATACCAATGTAATTCTTCAGAACAGAAACCTTTGCCTGTCTAGTAGTAAGAATGATAAATGTGGAACCAGAGCCTCCTAATCTAAGTCCTTGTCCCTCTGTACTTGCTGACCTGATGTGTGTGTGTGTGTGTGTGTGTGTGTGTGTGTGTGTTTCTGAGACTCTGATTCACATCTTAATACAAGGATGCAAATTTTTCTCTATGCAAATTATAGGATTTCCCCAAGGATTATATAATATGAAAATACCGCGAAAGTCAAGAACACTAAAGTACTATACAAATATCACTTCCAGTTACATTGTAACATGATCATAGCCTTGGGGATAGAAAAAGACTTTCAGTGGATCACTGATGTTGAGAACTTCCAAGAGAAAGACTTGGTCTTGGCTGATGAGCAGTGCCTCAGAAGTGGTTTCTGTCCAATTGATTTTAGACTGTCTCTTCCTTCCTTTCCTTCCTTTCCTTCCTTCCTTCCTTTCCTTCCCTCCCTCCCTCCCTCCCTCTCTCCCTCCCTCCTTCCCTCCCTCCCTCCCTCTCTCCTTCCCTTCCTTCCTTCCTTCCTACCTGCCTTCCTTTTTTCTATCTCATTATTATACACTAATTTATTCAAACAACAACAGCATAAACTTTTCTTACATACAGTAAGGAGTTTAGATGTGTTTTATCAGTTATAAACTTAGATGGTTAAAGTGACTTGTAGAGTTAATTTTTCATTTAATTTTATTGGTGCGTTATAATCCCACATCATATTAAGATTCAGGGATATGGTAGAAATATACATACATACAGCATTTGCTGTATTTCTCTCTGGAGCCCACCTGGTCACTCCTCCTCCCTGAATATTTTTCATTGATAGTTTTGTATATGTACATATAACATTATTTGAAGTGTTTCTTCTATCAACTTTTTAAAGTTCATTTGATGACGATGAGATCAATCCATTGGCAAGTCAATCCATGTTTAAAACGCAACTGCAAAGAAGCACAATGACTTTAAATAGAATTATAAACTATCTTACGTAGTAAAAATGGTAGGCAAAAGATTTCTGCCTGGACTCAGTGTTTCTGCAGCCAAGAGCTGAGCAGCACATTGGTAACTTCATTTTCAGCAGGATAAAGGATGAGGGTTGTTCTTAAACCAATTAGACAAAGTCTGGACTCGGATGCTCTAGATTCTTGGGAGAAAGAATATCAGCTTTGAAGTTAGAGAGAACTGGTTTTAAGACCTAGTCTGACACCTGATTGTGATGCATCCTTGAACAATTAAGTAATTTCTAAGAAAATAATAATATCTGTCATGGAGGTAAGATCATTGTTAGATCAAATATTAAGTTGGCAGAGATTATAGTCATTATAAATAAAGATTATAAATACAAAGATTAACATTTGGGATATGGTGAAGAATATCATGGATATAAGATCCTGCCCTCATAACCTTCCTGCTTCACACCACAGGCCCTTCCTAGATTCTGTCATTCCCAAATTTCTCTCACCCTGGCTTGATAGTCCCTCCATTCAATCTTTAGATCCATACTATGGGCTGCTGTCATGTTATTCTCCAGACATCTCAAATTTACAGGGCCATTATCATTTCCAAATAGTTAGCTAATAGACATGAGTAATTTATTCAAATCTGTTTTAATAAGCTAAGGTAATGATGTGGTGGTGAGGGGAGATGGAGAATAATCCCAAGGTCCTGTCTAGGAAATTTCAAAGGTGATACATTGATAATATGAAAATTAATTTAAGATGCTAAGTGAACAATACTTTTAGTTACAATTGCTATATTCCGTACTGCATTTGATGGAAAAATAAAACGATATAGTAAGCCCATCAAAACCTTGACTGATCTTATGTCTATGTTTTTAGAGTGCAACTAACTAAAATAAGAGGGTAGAAGATTTGGATTAATAATGTCTTTGAACTCCCGTAAATTGTAGTGTCAAATGGGTTCAGCACAGAGGGGTGGTTAAAATTGTAGATGTTCTGAAAAAGGTTTTACAGGAGGATTTATTGACAGGCCTGAGGATGACTGATTTAGAAAAAAAGATAATTAAAGGAATCTATGGAAATATTATTTCAATATTAGAGGCCAATGTGTGGGAGAAGAAGCAAACTTATTTTAAATTAATGCAGAGAGAAGAACTAGGATTGATAGTCTAAAGCTTCAATAAACGAGCTTTCCCATCAGTGCAAGCACAGCCTTTCTGTTCATTAGAATCATGTGGAATCAGGTCCTGATCAGCTTCCTTAGGCTGAGTCTCCTCCTCCTTGCTAAATCTGGAGTTTCTCTACAAACATTCCAGTCTCCTTTTAGCTATGTCACATGCTAAAGCTGCTGATGTAAGGTGCCTTTCCTCTCTATTTCCTCTGCATGGACATTAATTGAAATATTTTGTGTAGAAGAACATGGTCACATTTTAATTAGTTGGCCTCGATTAATAATGGACCGATATTCTAAATGTGTTAATGGGTTTTATTTGAAGGTAGATTTCCTCCAGTTTAGAAGAACAATTTGTTCCCCAAAGTCTTCTTTTTAATCAACATAATTTTGAACCTCTCCTACCTAGCTGTATAACAATCTCAAAAAATAATAAAGGAAAGAAATGTCTGCAAATGTGGCCTCACTTTGACCAAATGACCTTGAGTAGCTCATTTTCCCTTTCTAGTTTTCGGTATCCTTGTTTTCTAAAATTAATCATCTAGAATGGATGATCTCTAGGGTTTCTCCCCGCTCTAATTTTCTGTGATTCCATTAATCAACTTTCCCCACAGTGGAGTAGGCAAACTCTTAATTATCCAATGAAACTTTGATAGATTCTGTGTAAATAGTTGTAATTCGCTCTTTGTGTTTTACTCACTTAGGCTCCCTCTTAAATAATCAGCTGTATAATTTAGAATTGTGTCCTCAGTTGGCCCTGTGTTTACATGCTGGTTGACAAAAAAAAAAGAGGGGATGCTTTATCACAAATGTGTATTTCATTCAGATCATTGGGCTTGAACACCGACGGGAAAATGCCTTTAGCGTTTAAAATCTTTTGTTGAGAAAGATGACTCATTATGTGCTAGGTGAAAATAATGACATGCTTGTAGGAAATTGATAATTTTATGTCTCCTAGAAATGCAGACAAAACAAGAAAAGGAAAAGTGTTAGTGAAAAAGAGTTAGGATACATACATATATGTATATATTACATATGCACACATACACAATGCTTGTAATATACAATGTGTTTATTGGGGTTTAAGAGATTTGCTATTAAATTTAGTCATTTAATTATATGATCATGATTTTTATTGTATTAATAGAATTTTACAACAATCACCACAATGAATTTTAGAACACTTTATCACCCCAAAAGGAAACTCCAAATCCTTTAGTAGTTATTCCTCATTCTCTTCCTTCTTCTTCCTCCACTGCCCTTCTTCTTCCTTCTGGACAAGCACTACAAATTAGTTTGGCCCAATTTGAAAATGCTAGATATTTTGTATAAATAACATCAAACAATATTGTGACTAATTTCTTTTGTTTAGTATAATATTTTTCAGTATTATGGATTGAGCCCAGGGGCACTCTACCACTGAACTACATAGCTATATATCCATCTCTTCTTTATATTTTATTTTGAGACAGGATCTCACTGAGATACTCAGGCTGACCTTAAAGTTGGAAGCCTCCTGACTTAGCTTCCCAAGAAGCTAAATTATAGACATGCATCACCTCAACTGGCTAGTATAATGACTTTAAGGTTCATTTGTGATGTAGCAGGTATTAAGACTTAATTCTTTTTATATTGGAAAAATATTAAATGTATGAATATACCATTAGTTCAGCAATTCAGCAATGTCTTATTCATTAATCAGGCTAAAGGCATGTGGTTATTATGAATAATGTTGGTAGGAATATTCATGTACAAATTTTGGTGTACATATATGTTTTCATTTCTCTTGCATGGACACTTAGAAGTAGAATTGCTGAGTCAAATGAAAGCTTTATATCTACTTTTTGAAAAACTGTCAGGCTTTTTCCCTGAATATCTATACCATGTTACATTTCTACTAAAAATTATGAAAGTTTTAATTTCTTCACATACTATCCAATTGCCTTTTTTATTATAACTGTCCTTAGGTATGAAGTGATATCTCATTGTGATTTTGATTTGGATATATACTTTAATTAGAGATGATTAATAAGCATTAATATATCAAAATGGATTATCTCAAACTCATTTTTTATTTTTAAAAATCAAACCATTTTTTGGCTTCCGTTTCATCTGGCTAAATGATTCACAAAATAATAAAACTAAATGAAATGGTCTAAGTTTTGGAGCTGAAATGTCACTATGGAAGAAATACAGAGACTGATTCATTGTTCCCTTTGCTTGGTCATTATCCTTCAGGGATGCTTCTCAACCCTAAACTTGCTTGGTCATTATCCTTCAGGGATGCTTCTCAACCTAAACTTGGTTCATCTGCATGCCACCAGGGTCTCCAGTCAAATGGCTTCTTCTCTTTGCTCACTGAGAGTTCAGAGATCTTTTACAGATTGTATTAATTTCTCTGTATCTGCAGGGAACCAAGAAAACTGTGATCTCCTCAAGCCTCATTGTCTGAGTTCCTTTCCCCAGAAGGAGTTCATGCTTTCTCCCTGTTGAGTTTGGCTCCTCTATGATCAGGTTCACTGCAGTAAGATTAACCTGTCATTAAAACATATAATTGTACTTCAGTTTTCTCCCCTTTCTTAAATGAATGCTGAACTTAACTCCAAACTCCCTTGCCAGAAAGCAGCTAAAAAGCCTTTGGCAACAGAAAGCTGATTATTTGCAAAAGTGGGACTCCTAATTGGAAAATGTGATGGAATGAACATAGTGAGTCCCCAGTAATCTCCTTCTAAAATGATAATGTGTTCCACTTAATGAATATTAATGTGTCATATTCATGAGCCTGGAAAATTTGAACTTGTGAGATAAGAATTTGTTCTACCTAGGAACCAACATGTGCACTCATTCACACTTTCCCCATTCACAGAGACAAGGGTGCCATTCTTGATGGCACACCTCTAGCAGACAGCAATTAACATGTATGCAGACGCCTAATTGGTTATGAAATTTTTATGCTTTTTTTTCTGTTCCTGGGAATAATTATGCATGTTTTTATACCCTTTACTCTGTTTCTTTATAAATGCCTAAGAGCAATTGGCTATGTATTTTACCTCTTCTTTAATTTTGCTGCCCATAGGGACTGTGTATCATAAAAGGTGACCACAATTAGAAGGACTGATTGTGTTACTAAAAAGTACAAAGGGCTCTATACATCCAAATTTGAATTGTGTGTGTCAAGACTTTTACCCACGGCTCTACATTTAGTGCAATCATGTAGTTATTACTTAAAATATATTTAGAAATTTTATTTGAAACCAGGTCAATTTTCCCAGGAAAAAAGAAAAGTAAAATCATGTACTATGAGGAGTTTGGTGGAGCCAAATATGTTTAATTTCTTTAAGACATAGTTTTTGTATAATAATCAGGCTAGATCTCATCAGGGCCATGAAACAATTAAAACTAATTCTTAAGATAATTCTACTTTTCAAACTTGGGAGTTTTAAAGAAATATACCAGCCACAGTAAAAGACCTGTACACATAGAATTTACTTTTCCATTAGTTGAGCATACATAAAGAACACTTGTAAGATAAAAACAGTTGACAAAAGCCGGGCATAGTGGCACCCGCTTGTAATCCCAGCATTCGGGAGGCTGAGAACAGAGTATTGTGGTTCGCGGACAGCCTCAGCTACTTAGTGAGGCCCTCTGCAATTCAGTGAGACCCGGTTTCAAAATAAAGAATAAAAAAATAGGGCAGAGGGATTAGCCCGGAGGTAGAATGCCCCTGGGTTCCATCCTCAGACCCGCAAAAAAAAAATACAAAAAACAGTTGACAAAAATAAATGCATTCCCTATCGGGGAAAAATATATTTTGCCCAATTATACTTCAGAGAGGATAAAATTGAATGATGTGGGAATTCTGTTTTCTTTTGTTTTGAGCTCAAAGCCAACCTTCACATAATGTCTTCTCCCCCCCCCCCCGGCTGAAATGTTACCTCTGTATAATTAATGAGAAAAATGGTAGAGGGAAGACATTTCTGGAAGGATGGGAGAAATTGCAGGCTGCCTAGTAGCAGAAGATCCTCAGAAAGATAAGAGACCCAGCAACAGGTACAGAGAAGAATTTGAGAAGTGACAATTTGAATGGGTAATTTATTTAATAGTAAATGCTGTGTTAAGGTGTTATTAAAAATACTTTGCTATTTTCCTTATGAAATTCTCAGTGAGGACTCGGTTGTATTTTATGCAAAGGTAAGTTTTGAGAGCCACTCTGAGGTGTATTAAAGGACTCTCTCCCAGGACAGAATCCTGGTTTGTTTCTGTGTTGAGCCCATGGAAGCACTGGGCCCAAAGGAGGCACCCAGTGGCTGTTTGTCCTTCAGTTCCCTTCATCTTCCCGGGAGTTCCCCAACTCTCACCAGCCGAGTATCACTTCTTTCTCTCTTGATACAGATACGGTAACTTTGGGAATATCACAGTGCAGTGATTCTTAGCCAAGTTTTATTTTTGACTAGGGATGAACCCAGGGGCCTTTTACCTCTCAGCTATACCTCCAGCACATTTTATGTTTTGTTTTGAAACAGCGTGGCACTAAATTGCTGAGGATGGGATCTAGTGATGATTCTCCTGTCTCAGTCTCCCAACTACTGGGATCACAGTCATTGGCCACCACACCCAGCTAGCTAGCCAAACATTAACACCATGAGTGGCAGAACTACAGGTGATAAAATCAGTTCTGTAGCAAAGACAGAATTAGGGGGAAGTCATAAAAGTGACATTGAATGTATGTATGTCAAAAATAATGTAGAAAGTATCTGTTCCCTGAAACAAAGCAAATTTCTTATCATTTTGAATCTGCTCAGGTACATAAATGTCCATCTGATTTATAGTATGTAATTATTCAAAAGAAGTTGCTGCTAAGCTTGGGGGGTCTGGGGCAGACCCCTACATTATAAACCAATCTGAATCATTTTTAATTTGCATCCTATTTAATTTTCCTCTTCCTTTGAAATATCTGGCAGCATTAGTTACTGGTGAAGTTCCTGGCTACGGAGTTGGAAGGCCAAATTTAAATCTTAGCTGTACAATGCGTGACTCCAGGTAGGATTTCTATCTTCTAGGTACTGTCTCTACAAATGCAGATTAAAATCATGCTTATCTGAGCCAGGGGTAGTGTTACATGCCTGTAATTCCAGTGTTTGGGAGGCCATGACAGGAAGATCACAGGTTTAAGACCAGTCTCGGCAAAACAGCAAGACACTCAGCAATCTACAGAGACCCTGTTTTAAATTTAAAAAAGAAAAAAAAAAAAAAGCCAGGCGTGGTGGCACACACTTGTAATCCCCGAGCTTGGGAGGTGGAGACAGGAGGATCGCACAGGTTTGAAGCCAGCCTCGCTGGCTTAAGAGACCCTGTTTCCAAATAAAAATATAAAAAATAGGTGTCTGAGAGTGTAGCCCAGAGGTAGAAGGGTTTCTAAGAACACAAGAACCACCAAAAATAAATAAATAAATAAATAAATAAATAAATAAATAAATAAATAGGGGGTATCTCTGGGGGCATAGCTCCGAGGTAGAATGCTCCTGAGTTTAATGCCCAATAGCACCCCCACCCAAATTATACTTACCTGACACAGTCAATTGGAAGATTCAATGAACTGATAAGTGAAGGGCTTAGTCCAGTCTATGAAGACTTAGTCAGTCTTCCTTGTCTGCTTTGCTTTCCCTTCCCTTCTTTTCCCTTTCCCTTCCCTTTCCTTCCTCTTTTCTCTTTTTTATTTTCTTTTTTGATCCTGGGGAATTGAAACCAAGGGGCATTTTACCTCCGAGCAAAACTACCAGCCCTTTTTATTTTTTGTTTTGAAACACAGTTTCCCTAAGTAACTGAAGCTGTCTTCAAACATGAGATCCTTCTGCCTCCACCTCCTAGAAACTGGGGTCATGGGCATGTGCTGCCCAGCCTGGCTCCTTGGCTCATTTAAAGATTGACAGGATGCACACGCTCCTACTGCTCTTTTCACGTAATGGTACTTGGGGAGTTTGGTGTCCTGTCCACTCACACAAAGGTTGGTGTGTGTTGAGATCTCTCTTGGCCCCATCAGAGGCCTGGCCCAAGGATTTCTTTCACCCAAAGCCCTCTTCTCTGCTTAGAATTAGGAGGAGCCCTGGCCCCTGAGGCTAAGGCTCGGCAAGTTCTCAACTTTGGCTCTGACACTGACTCTCTCTTAGTTCTTCATCTACATACAGTAGAGCACCTTCTCTGGAATCTGAGGACAGGACCTGAGAAAGAAATAGAAAATAATTAAATAGAAAAATATTGAGCACCCAACATACTAATACCCTATCTGGCCTAACAAAATTAGCAATTTCGCAATGCAAATGTTCATAATCTACCTGATTAATGGTAGTTTTACTTTTCTTCTCCTTTTACTAAAATAAGTAGAAATGTAGTTGAAGAATTAGAAGACATATACATGGCTGTTAATATTTTTCACCTTTCAGAAAGAAGAAATTTAAAGAAGAAAGGAAATGAAATAAGACACATACATATGCATACAATACAGCAATGGTAGTGAAATCAATTTAGGGAAATATCACTGTTATTTTACACATTTTTTTCATACATATTTTCTTTATAAATATACCTGTATGCACTGGGGTTTGCTGTATAGTAAAATTCTTATATTAATGGTTGTTTAATTCTACTGCCATTTATTGGGGTATCTTGGACTTTTTGCTCTAAAACTTACATTTATCTATCAATTTTAAAATCTGATTTATCATTTAAGAGTATCATTGTGTGTGTGTGTGTGTGTGTGTGTGTGTGTGTGTGTGCACGCGTGTGCGCACTGAGGATTGAACCCAGGGGCATTCTACCTCCAAGCTATATCCATAGCACATTTTATTTTTATTCTGAAGCAGGATGTCACTAAGGTTGACGAGAATCTCCCTACTTGCTGAGACTGTCCTTGAATCTGCAGTCCTTCTGTCTCAGCCTCCCAAGTACTAGGATTACAAGTGTGAGCTACCATGCCTGGCTGAAAGTATCAATTCTTACATAGTTGCTATGGTCTGAATGCTTTTGTTCCTCCAAAATTTGCAAGTTGAAATCCAGTTACCACTGTGTGGGCCTTGAGAGAAGAGGCTTTGGGGAAGTGACAGCTAGGCGGTGGAGCCCTCATCAGTGGAATTGGTGCCTTATAAAAGTGGTACAAGGGCGCTTGTTTGACTCTTCAGTCCTGTGGGGACACAGCAAGAAGGTTCCTTCCATGAAGAATAAGGCCAGAATTGACACAGATCTATTGGAACCTTGATCTTGGACTTCTTGGCTTCCAGAGCTGTGAGCAATGTATTTCTGTCATTTATAAATGGCCTAGTATCAGGTGTTTTGCCTGCAAGAACTAAGACAATGTCAAATGTATCTATCCTTTTTCTTTTATAGCTTGGGCTTTTGAGTCTGGGGTAGATGGTTTTCACCACTGCTCCTGAATTTTGCATATTGTCTTTAAGATAACCACTAAGTCTTTTTTTTTTTTTTATCGGTGCACTGTAGTTATACATCTTACTGGGATACAAGATGGTAGAAGCAGAAACACACGCATCACTCATTCAGCTCTTCTCCACTTCCCACGTCATCCCTCCCTCCTCCTTCCTTCTCATGTTTGGCAAAGTGATTGACTTTGATGTGTTTGTGAGTGTACATCCTGGACAGTAGGTCGTCTCTTCATACTTCATTTTTACATTAAGGTCTTTAATCTTCAGAAAAGGTTTTCTTAGATTGTATAAAATCAAGAGCCACATTTATTTTACTCTGGATGGGTAGCCAGTGCTCCAACACCATTTTTGAAATGTATGTTCTATTCCAGCTGAACTGATATTGATAGGAACTGGGATGTCTTCCTAGATTTCTCTCTCTTAATCTCATTGGCTCTTCTGGCCAATGACTTATTGATTGTTACAGTAGTTTTAAAATTGTCTGAGTTCTGGCATGGCCAATATCTGCTCTTTATTTGTTTCTATCTTTTTAAAATTTTGACTATTATTCCAAAATTTTTATATGAGCTTTAAGAGCCACTTTATATAATCATAAAGAGATTCCTGGAATTTAAATTAAATGGTATTATATTTATCAGTTTAGAAGGATTGTATGCTTTGCGACCTTAAGTCTTTTTAAAGAGATGGCATATCTTCTACTTGTTTAGATATTATTTTATATCTTCTGAAGCATTATATAACTTTATCATGTTTGCATATTCCTATAAGCCTACTTTTGTCTTTTACAATTTTATTTTTGCCATTATGTATAATTATTTTCTTCCTATTTGTATGTATGTACAGATATTCTTATTTTTATTTATTTATTTATTTTTGGGTGTCTGGGGATGGAACCCAGAGGCATTCAACCTCCGAACTACACCCCCTGCCCTATTTTTTTATTCTTTATTTTGAAACAGGGTCTCACTAAGTTGCAGAGGGCCTCACTAAGTATCTGAGGCTGTCTGTGAACCGTGATCCTCTGGTTTCAGCCTCCCTCTCTTTTAAGATTTTTAAACAAAAAAGGCGAGCATTATAATTTTCACCTTTCTTTTCTAATATCTGTACTAGAATCTTTTCATTTGCTAGAACTTCTAAGTTAAAGTTAAATTATAATGATAGCTGAGAATATTAGTTCTTTATATTTGCTTTAAATATAAAATATTATCTAAAATAATATGTTCTACTGAGTTTGGTAGTTCAATATTTTTATATGTTCCCCTCTTTAATTTTAGTTAATATTTTATTTAAGATAATTTTAAAGTTTTATCTAATATCATTTTAAATTTTTTCAAATATTTATTCTTTTATTGATGTACAAATATACTTCTTGATATTAACTGTCCTAATTTTCCTGAAACAAACTATACAAAGTCATAATATATTATTTTAGTATTTTTGTAGAATTCATTTTATGATATTTTATTTTAACTGAGAAATATGCAATTTTTAATGAAGTATCTTTATTGTTTTGGTACTTATATGTATAAATATATATGAATAATATATATTGGTATAAATATATAAATAGATATAGGAATAATAAATATATATATATGTATATATATGAATGATTTGGATAAATATTTACCTTTTTATCCATGATGGTTTGCATAACACTGGAATGACCTATTATTTAAAAATTAGATAAACTCACCTGGAAACTCACTTACTCTTAAAATCTTTATTTTTCCTTATTTGATAACTAAATATTCAAACTTCCCACTTTTTATTGGGTCAGTTTTGGTAACTAACATGTTGCTAGGAAATAATCTAATTTATTCAGGATTTTATATCTATTGCCAGAGACTTGCACACTTGATGGAATGTTAATGAAAAATGTAGAAAAATGCAATCTTATGCATAATGTTATTTAATATAAATACGTAAAATCTGATATGCATATGGTCATGTGTAGGATGCTATGAATAAAAAACAATTGATTGGGCCAGGGATAGGTTGTTTTTACTATGTCCATGTGACATCAGCAGTATTATTTAAAAGACAAAGCATTGAACTCTAGGAGTTAAGTGATGAGGTTGTGCATTTGAGCAGAGATAGACTCAAAGGGCGAGTCTGGCAAGTGTTCAGTGATGATGTGGGTCACTTGCTGAAGCCTTCTGATCTCAGTCTTCCTGGTGTGGAATGGGAACGATCACGGTGCCTTCCTCTTAGGGTGAGCATCAAATGTTGAGACGTGAAAGCTCAGCACAATGTCTGACAAGTTATTAAGGCTGATTTCTTGTTAGCCAGTATCGTCAAAAACGCAGACCGCGGGAGAACACGATGCTGCAGTCTGATTTTCATCACCACTGATACCACTTAGGATTCCATTTAGTCTTCTTCCCCAGCCCTTGGGGATGAGAAGACCCAAATGAATAGTCTATGGTGTCGCCACTTTGTTGTTATTAAACTTACAGGCCTTGGCAAGTCAAGAGTTCAGTCTAATTCAAGTTGATATGCAAATGGCAAAAGACCTCCAGGCAGAAGTGTCAGAATGATGAAGAACGATATGAAAATGAAGATTAATGGGCTCATGGAGGAAAATGGAAAGAGTTTAGACAGAGGAAAGAGAGTTCCATAGACAAACCTTGTCAGGAATGCAGGGCTTAACTCCTGTTTCCACCACTTACTGGCTGGGTCTTTGAGATGCAGTGTACTCACCTTTACAATGGGACTACTAATAGAATTGGAATTTTGTAAGAGTATCCCAAGAATTAAATCACATAAGGATCACAGGTTTAAGGCCAGCCTCAAAAACTTAGTGAAGCCCTCAGCAGCTTAGTAAAACTCTGTTTCAAAATAAACAGTAAATAAGGCTGGGGGTAAAATTGGCTCAGAGGCAGAATGACCCTGGTTCAATCCCCAGTACAAACAACAGCAAAACTAACAAAAAGAATTAAACCAGATGATAAATGTAAAGTACTTGATGGATAGTAGCTATAAGTAAATTCTCTCATAAAGAGGTGGTCAAAATAATTCAAAGATAAAGATTCTCAGATAAAACATGGAGGGGCGGATGTAAATTCCAGGATGGACTCAAAGCACCTCATGAAGTCTCAATGGAATTGGGCATTCTAAGTGGCCTGAGTTGATAGAAAGATAATGAAAAAAACTGTACCACCATATTGACTAGCTCATTTTTAGACTCATAACTAGATTTGGAAGAAGTCCACTTGGCAGGGTCTTGATGCTCAAAATCCAATTGGATTTTCTGGATGCTAATGTTATGGCAATGGAAGTAATGAGAAGTGACCATTGGTTTGCAGATGTGCACTTAGAAATCACACTGGCAAGAGAAATGTAACTCCAACATGATGCCATGGAGGGAATGGAATTGACAAGAATAAATATACAGATATTATAGAAAGACTAGATGGAGCCTGAAAAGAGAAAGGAGAGAGAGAGGGGGGGGATTGATATATATCATGAAGATCATAAACTTTGGATTAGGACTCCTTCTGCATTATTTTAACTCCTAATTGTTCTTGAATATGTTACTATTGTTTTGTTATTGCATTCTAATCTGGGCTTTTAAAGGGACCTAATCATGATGGGCAGAGGAAGTAGGCTTAGCACAGAAGTTGTCTAGAGAAAAAGTGTAGGTTGACTATTAAGACTTCTACTTTGAATGTGAGGAGACCATTTTGGTGGTTGCTGCAAGAAATACTTTAAGCCAGTTAGAGAATAATTGGCTTCTTCAAAAGCCAAAAGGTGTATAGAAGAATTCATGACCAGATAGACAAGTGAGAAGAAGAGAAGACAGAAGCCAGAGGAATCAGGGAGAAATAAATGTGGCCAGAAAAGCTGGAACTCAGTGTACATGTGACCTGACCAGTTTGCTTAATACCTGTACTCTAATATTCCTCTTGCAGCTAAAAAATAGTATGAGCAATTTAAATGAATTTGAGTATGTTGTGCTGGATCAGATCAGGAGGCCAGGGAAAAAATATTAGTGACAGGCAAAGAAGAGTCCTGGGAGCATTGTCTTTGCATCAGAAGCCCTGCTTCTTGCAGTGGAAGATGGAAAGACACTGTAAACACAGGAAAGCCAACCAGGGCCCTGTTTATCACATAGATAATGTCTCAGATTTTGTAGTTCAGGAAAGGGTAATACAGAAGTATGAGCCTGGAAATTCAAATTAAAGCACAGAGATACATTTATCAACTATCAAGGTGGCAATGATTTAAAAAGAATTATAAGAGGTAGTGTTACTTGGGATAAATGGAGAATGAAATTCCAATTTACACATTACAGGTGGGAATATTTATCATCACACCTTTTCTGGACTCGAATTTGGCAATGCATACAGAAAGCCTTGAAAATGTGCAAACTTTCAAAGCCACTGTTTTAGTTAGGATTATGTACTACATGTGATAGAAAACCAACTTCTAAAGTGACTCAAACCAGGTGTGAGGGTTAAGATGGCGGCGGCCGCGGTCACACTGACAATCGCGGCCATCGATAAGGATAAGCTTTCCTCGGGGAAACCCTGGACACCAGATTTTGGTTTAATATCAGATTGGGACAACTTAAGGAGACACTTCCAACCGTGACTTCCTATCTAGAATACAGGGGAGAGAGTGGATAACAGTGGAATTGGAAGCAAGATGATTATGAGGCGCCAGCCACGCAAGAAAAGCGATTTTTGGAGGATCATCCTAGAAGGGATTGGAGAAAAAACCACTTCAGCTGTGCATGCTGGGGAATCTTAACATCATATCTTGTAAGAAAAATGACCCAGGCGTGGTGGAGGGAGCCAAGCAGTGCAGGGCGAGGAGCCTAGCTGAGTGTTCTGGGAACTCAGCGCACCCAGCAGCTGCACTCCTATGCTGCGCTGGGGGCCACGGTGTACCCGGAACAACAGATCCTGCTCTTCACGGTGGGGCTGTGGGCCTCCGATCTTGGAAGGGAGATAAAATTCATTGCTGCTGAGTGCTCCATCTCACAACCCCTTCAAAAATAAATAAATAAATAAATAAATAAATAAATAAATAAATGAAATATTTGAGAGAGGCCAAGATGGCAGCAGAGGCAGTCAGGATTCAGGAGATGCAGACGGACTCTATCCAATTCACCTGGAACTTTTGGGAGGAGAAATCCCCGCAAAGGGGGACTGCCCCTGCCATGCAGGCTTAGAAATTCTGGGCATCAGCCGGCTGTGGTGGCGCACGCTTGTAATCCCCGCGCTTGGGAGGCAGAGACAGGAGGATCGCGCAGGTTGAAAGCCAGCCGCGCACGCTGGCTTAGGAGACCCTGTTTCCAAAATGAAAATATAAAAATAGGTCTGGGAGTGTAGCCCAGAGGTAGAAGGGCTTCCAGGAACCCCAGTACCACAAAAAAAAAAAAAAAAGAAATTCTGGGCATCACATCATGTGGGGAGGGAGCTCAACCAAGAACCAGGTGGAAGGCAGCTGCACGGTGGCACTGATGGCGTCGCTGCACCAGTGGAGAGGCGGAGTGGCAGCACGGTGGCACATCAGCACTGTGGCCCTGGTGCTGCTGCCGGTGGCAGAGGTGGAGGCTATTATTTTGGAGAGGCAGACATCTGATTCAACCCAACTTGATCTCCTGAAGAAATTGCCCCAAAGGTAGAATTTGAAGGGGCAGAGAGATCCAGCTCAGTCAACCTTGAACTTTCAAGGAAATCTCCCCAAAAGTAGACTGGCTGCTTCTGACACACATGCTCCAGAAGACTGGACAACATGCTAAGTGGCAAAAGAGTTTGCGGGTATCAGAGGGGGCCCCGCAGAGCTGGGATGGGCCTACCCACTGCATGTTCTGGGAGCCATCAGCCCTCATGGCCACCACGCTCTTCAGTGCAGAGTGAGAGGCCAGGGTCAGGGTGCACGTGAAACAGCAGAGCCTGATTTCTTTCTTTCTTTTTTTTTTCTTTGAACCATTTTTATTTTATTTATTTATTTTTTATTGGTGCATTGTAATCATATATAACATTGGAATACAAGACTTGAGAGGATATACAAGCACACATCATCCAATTAACCCTCATCCAACCCCCATCCCATTCCCTCCCCCTCCCTTGATCTCATGCTTGTTTGGTGATTAATTTTGATACATTTGTTCATGTACCTCCTGCATTTTAAAGAGGTTCCATCCTCCACTATTACATACCCTTGGATTTGTCACCTTAGTTGCTTCACTATAGGGCCCTTTCTATAGATCTTCCTGTTGCCCCTTTCCTCCTAGTTTTTGTTGATTAGGGGAAGCATCTGATTTTTATTTTCTGCGATATTTCTCTGTGCATGCCACGTTGCAAGTATCGATCCCACTCTTGACAGCCCCAGTAGTGGCCTGGCTACACAGTGGACTGATCCAGACCTCACTGGCTCAAGCAGCGGCCTTGCCTCATGGGAGGCCCTGATTCTGGTCTCGCTGGCCCCGACACCAGCCTAACCCCTCAGCTGGCTCTGATCCTGGCCTTGGAGGCCCCAGCAGCAGCCTTGCCTCCTGTCAGGTTCCAATGCCGGCCATGGCCCTGGCATCAGTCTAACCCCTCAGCAGGCTCCGATCCCAGCCTTGGAGGCCCCAGCACCGGCCTTGTCTCACGACAGGCTCTGATCCCGGCCATGCTGGCCCTGGCACTGGCCTAACCCCTTGACAGGCTCCGATCTCGGCCTCGGAGACCCCAGCACCGGCCTTGCCTCACGGCAGGCTCCGATGATGGCCTCGCTGGCCCCAGCATCATTCTAACCCCTTGGCAGGCTCTGATTCAGCCTCGGAGGCCTCAGTAGCAGCCTTGCCTCATGGAAGGCGCAGAGCCTGATTTCTGAGGTGAAGCTGTGGACCTCTGCCTTTGGAGGGAAGACAAATTTATTGCCACTAGGTATTTGGGGTCCCAGCTTTTGTAAAAGACATGCTCTGCTTTCTCATATTAAAAAAAAATAATAATAAAAGGAAGAATGCCAGGCATGGTGGCACACGCTTGTAATCCCAGCACTTAGTTCGGAGGTAGAGACAGGAGAATCGCACTGGTTCAAGGCCAGACTCGCTGGCTTAAAGGACCCTGTTTTCAATACATACATATATATATATATATATATATATATATATATATATATATATATCTGGGAGTGTAGCCCAGAGGTAGAGGAGTTTCCAGTACCACCAAAATAATAATAATAATAATAATAATAATAATAATAATAATAAATAAAAAAGGGAACATCTGTAGACGACTTGCTCACAGTGATGGAGACCAGAGCCCAGTGCACAGTAAGGCCGGTGCTGGGGACTATGAGGGCAGGATAGGAGCCTGCCAGGCAGATAGGCCAGTGCTGGGGCCAGGGAGGCTGGGATTGGAGCCTTCTGTGAGGCAAGGCCAATGCTGGGGCCTCCGTCCGAGACTGAGATCAGAGCCCGCCGAGGGGTGAGGCCGATGCCAGGTCCAGTGAGTCCGGGATCAGAGCCTGCTGTGAGGCAAGGCTGTTTCTGGGGCCTCTGAGACTTGGATCAGAGCCTGACGAGGAGTGAGGCCAGTGCCGGGGCCAGTGAAGCCAGGATCGGAGCCTGCTGTGAGGCAAGGCTGGTGCTGGGGCCTCTGAGGCCGGGATCCGTGCCTGCTATGAGGCAAGGCCGGTGCTGGAGCCAGCGAGGCCAGGATCAGAGTCTGCAGGGTGTCCAGGCTAGTACCGGGGCCTTCAAGAATGGGATTGGAACTTGCAATGTTGCATACACAGAGAAATATCACAGAAAATAAAAAAAAACAGATGCTTTCCCTAATATGCAAAAACTAGGTTGAAATATGTAATAGGAAGAGATCTATTTGAAGAAAGGGCCCTATAGAGGAGCAATTAAAGTGACCAATCAGAGGGGATGGGATGGGGGAGGATGGAATCTCTTTAAAGCTCATGATGTATGTAAACAAATGTATCAGAGTTAATCACCCATCAAGCATAGGATTGAGGGAGGGGGAGGGAATGGGATGGGGATTGGATAAAGGCTAATTGGATGATGTGTGCATGTATAGTCTCACAGTGTCTTGTATTCCATTGTGATGTATGACTACAATGCACCAAATATATATATATACATTACAAAAAACATAATAAAAATAAAGTGACCCAAACCAGATAAGAGTGTATTCCTTTATGGAGTGTGCAGCACCCCTCAGAAGTGCCATGGTCCCACAAGCCTTCTATCTTATTGCCTGATTTGCTTCAGTAAAGACTTCTCAGGTCTTCAGTGGCTCCTTTGGCCCCAACTGTACTGTTAGCACTCTGCCAAACAAACAACAAAGAAAGAAGACTTTAAGTAGCACTTTTCAGAAGTTATACACTACACTTCCAGTGCCGAGAGCTTCTGGTTGCAAAGCTGATTGGGAAAATATAGTCCCTATGCCAGGTACCCATGTGCTCAGCAAACATAATTCTGGGTTCAAAAAATTAAACAAAAAATAAGGAACAACTACTGGACATAGCTCAGTAGCAATCTATGGCCCATTTCACTATTCTAAGTTTATGAAAGAGATTGGTGAGCATGTGATTCAAATCTGAATATATGGATGTTTATGGCAACACATCTTAATATGAGTAAATTCTCTTTCATCTAAGTATACAAATAAGGGACTGCTTTTATAAATTAAAATTCATGAACATATAACATACTCTACAGCTAGTCATGTGGTATATCAAAGTATATTTCCTGATATGGAAGAATAATTGTGATATATGACCAATGACTATAAGCAATGAACAGAGTGCTATGGCTAGTATTTGAAAGAAAACTTTCAGATTAGTAAGAAAAAAGTTTCATATTTATAAGAAAAAGTATAAGTAAAAATGATTTAGAATAGATATGTACATTAAAATGTTAATCTCTTTGGTTGATTGGTGAAATTATTGGCAATTTTAATTTCCATCTTTGTATTTCTTCATATGTTCTGATTTTCTACCAGTGAACATGATGAAAAAGCAAAAACCTCAAGCAAAGTCTTGGTTCTACCTTCTTTTATGTTGCTATATGTGTTTATCTTTTTGAATCTTGCAATTTCTCAAATCATCTTTTTATGTTTTGAGGGAAATTGTGTCAGGGACCCTAACAGGGGTCCCCGGGGACAGTTTCCAAAACCATAACATCTTCTTCCAAACCATAGCACCAAACACATTTTCTGTTTTTTTTTTTTTTTTTTTTTTTTTTTGGTCTTTTCTCAACCTATCAACAATGCCAAAAATACCCATCCTTTTCTGTGTTTGACTGTTAAACTCCATCTTCCATAATCTTTAATGTCTTCTTGGATGCTATCTATCTCTTTCTTAAAACAATTCCAGTAGATGTGATCTCCACTAACTTTTTAACTTGAAATGGCTCCTTTCTGTCCTACAGAATTACTATTTTTAGCTCCTCTTCTCCATTTTTTAGTCTCGCAAATTCCCTGAAGCTCAGGCCTCTCTGTTACTCATTTTTGTGTCTGTCATTATACTTATCACAGAATTTAAGTACAATAGGACTCAGCCAGTGTTCAATGAGCTAAATTTAATTGAACAGAATTTACATACGTGATAAGAAGTTTGCCACTGCCCATGGGAAGGACAGGGAGAACAGAAAAGGCAAAGTAACCTGGAGAGGATGTTCCAAGACTGTGAATAAAACCAGGCAGAGTGAGATGCAACAAAGAGTTTACAAAGAATAAAATATCCTTGAGCGTTCATTTAATGGGAAACACCAGAGTTAGGGATTAAAAAAAAAAAAAAAACAGATCCAAAATCTTTTCTCATTATGCACAAATCTCTTTCCTAAATTTGACACTTGGAATGTCTTGAGCACTTCTGTTGACAAAGAACTCATTACTTCTCATAGTGGCTTATTTCTGTAGAAGACAGCTGTCATTGATGGAAATTTCTTTCCTTATATTGAGACAAAATAAGCCCTATATCTTTGGCCATTTTTCCCGCTTCACTTCAAATATTCCTCTTCCATGAGAGCCCTTCATATGTTTGAGCAAAGTCATTGTGTCCTTTCCAAGTCTTTATACTCTTAAACCAGTATTTGATTTTACTCAATAACCCCTTGCACATTGTAATAGAAGACTCTTTGGACTCAGTCTTTTCCATAGGCTGATAGCTATCATTGGTATTATCAGGTCTGATGGCACAGTGTACCCCTCTTCAACTTGCATACAACCACCCCCTAACAGGTGACTACTTCTCTCCCTCTTCAAAAGGATCTCAACAGTTCTTCAACTTTTTGAGTGTGAATCAAAATAAGTATTTCTATAAACTGTTTCTATGAACAACTTTGCATGTGATTCTAAACAGAAATCTCAAATTTTTTTTTTCTTCCAACCAGATTGCCATTCCCAAACACTATCCTTAGAAGTAAGGAAAGCTCCATAAAAAAGGTGGATATCCAGATCATGCGAGTGAAGCTTGGGGCTGCCTGGGGGCTCCCTGAGGTGCAGGTGTATAACACCAAAGAATCATGCTCTAAAGAGTGGGTCAGACCTTGGACAGAGAATACCAAACCTTGAGTTTTGTGTATTTGTTTTTGTTTTTCTTTTACTACTGGAAATTGAACCAAGGGGCATTCTACCTCTGAAGTACATCACCAGCCCTATATTACTTTTTTTTGTTTGTTTGTTTTAAAACAGGGTCTCACTAAGTTGCTGAGGCTAGCCTTGAATGCTTCTGCTTCAACCTCCTAACTACTGGAAGTATAGAAATTCATTAATATGCTCCAGCCTGTTATTTATCTGTTAATCTCATCTCTTTCCAACAGTCAAGAAGCCTTATCACTACAATGTTAGAAATTAGAAGTAGAGCATGCATGAATGGAATTAAAAGAGGGATACAACTCCAGGATGAAGTGCACCTTGAATTGGTGATTTACTCTTAGGCCACATAGAAATATTAAACTTTTATCTCTGTTTATGTTACCAAGTGTCAGACAAACAGACAAAACCCAGAAGTGAATAAATGAAGGAATACATGAATTGTATACAGCACGCAGTTTATGAGAGCAAATAAACAAAACCTTCAGAGAAAAGAGAAGTTGTTTTTGAAGTGGAGAGACTATAGGTCACCTGCAGGTTAATAAAAATCACAAAGAAAGTGCTCACATAAATCAGAAACCTAATGGGTGCTGCTTCTTTTTCCACAGGTTGAATAAAAATATCTAACAAATAAACACTCTTAGAACTGAAAAGGCACCAAGTATCTATTTTTATTGACAAAAAAACCCCCCAAAACCCAGTGTCTTGTGCAATGTCATGCCCCTTTCTAGTTGAGGAATTAGACTAAAAATTTAGGAGTCTTAACTTCCAATTTACATTCTTTCTGCCACAAAAATAAGGAACGTGTCCCCCCCTCATATATATATCAAAGAAGATATAGTCACTAGAAAAAAAAACCCTATGAATGGAAGAAAACAAGGGCAACATTATACCACTGTTGTATAAGGGGTGAGAGAGAAAGAAACAGAAATAGGGAATGATGACTGGGATGAATGTTCAAACCAGCAGCTCACTGCCTGCAGAACTGGTGTTGAGCACTTGAGTAATAAAGTGAAAACAGAGAGTCAATTAGATATCTGTATGGCTTTTACCTATGTAGGAGAAGACAGAATTACAAATACACAAATACACTATTTTAATCTCAATGATGGCTCTGAGATTCTATCACTGTTACCTTTGATGATTGGATTCACACCATTAGGTTATCCTTAGTCCTCAAAGAAAACAAGACAGCTTCCCCTGACAGAACCAACCCAAGCTTATTAACCATGTTTTTAACCCTTAAAACAGATCCATTGGGCCTCCCTGTGTGAATTAGTTGGTCTCTTTTCATTTCCTTAAAATACTAATACAGGAGATTATAAATTGAGTGCGATGGTACACACTTGTAATCTCAGTACCTGTGAATCTGAGACAGGATAATAGAAGCTTCTAGGACAGGATCAGCAAGTAGTGAGACTCTTATTAACCTAGTGAGACCCTGTTTCCAAATAAAGATTAAAATAGGACTGGGGGTGTAGCTCAGGGGTAGAATGCCCCTGGGTTCCATACCCAGTACTACAAAAGGAGAGAGAGAGAGCAAGAGTGAGAGAGAGGTTATGAGTCAGACATGCTTGGTGGCCAATATCTGTGACCCCCGTACTTGGAAGGATTGCAGGTTTGAAGCCAGCCTCAATAACTCAGTGAGACCCTTAGCAACTTAGGGAGACCTTGTTTCAAAAGAAAAAAAAAATGGAGCTGGAAATAGAGCTCAGGGGGAGACCTCTGGGTTCAATCTCTAGTAGAAAGAAAGAAGGAAAGAAAGAAAGAAAGAAAGAAAGAAAGAAAGAAAGAAAGAAAGAAAGAAAGAAAGAAAGAAAGAGAGAGAGAAAGAAAGAAAAGGAAGGAAAAAGAAAATAAGTAAGTAAGGGCAAGATGCTATAACATCTTCCCTCTTTTCAAGGCACTTCTGTTCTTTAGATTGAAACCTTACAGGACAGGGGCAAGAGCCTTCTCTTCTGAATCTACCACAATCTTGCAAAGTCCTTCCCAGGAAGAGAGAGGGGCTTGGGAAGGAGGAGACAGTGTTATCCTTTGTTGATGGTGATGATCTGCATGGATGTTTGTGTTCTTTATCCTTCCTCTTTGAGACTGGATAACAAAGAAATGCAAAAATCTTCTTTCTCTGTAACATCTTTGCAAAATGGAACTAATTAGCCCATTTGGGAAAGTGGTATGTAGTTCAGGGAAACAACAGACATCCTGTATTTTCTAAGACAGTGCCAATTTCAAATAGTCATTCTTAATGTGTCTGTAAATCTATGACATATGCTGAAAATTTAATGCTTCTGAGGTCCCAATTACAACATCCATGTTGTATTTTTTTCAAAACATGTTTTTTTTGTCATTTTTGGTTGTAGAATATGTGTTTTGCACACTGGCCTACAAGGCAGGGCTACTGAAAGTGTGGTCCCTGGACTGGCAGCAGCATCGGGGATGCTTATTAGAAATTCCAATTATCTAGCCCCATCTCTGGCATCTGTATTTTAGTATCATCTTTCTCAATGATACTTTCGTGTGGTACAGATAAAGGATCACTCCTGTAGGGTAGGGCCTTCAGAATTATACTTTTTGATACAACATACACACAAAAATGCTTTTTTATAACTATCATGTGAGTCTTAGGAGCCAGTATTATTCCAAAAATTCAATTCTAAATTTGTTGGGTCATCTGAGATGATAATGACAGATTTTCTAAACAATCCTTCTTCTTTAGCAATAAGGTATTTATGAAAACTCTGTGATGACTTTTGCAGCCGATAGCATTCTACCCTGTCATCTTCTGAGAGTGTCTGAGCTCCGGTAAGAGGTGCCCATTTGTAAAGATTAGTTACTTGCCTTCTCAGAAGATCTAAGGATTTCTGCAGTTCTGACTTCCTGAGAAATATACCCAAGATAATAAAGTGCTGGGAAGAATAAAACCCTGGCCAGCTACTTTGCTTTCTTCAGCCTAAAGTCATGGATTTTGCTCAAGTGGCCACTCTCTCCATTTGCATTGCATTTAACAAAAAGGATACGTGATGGATCCCACACTAAATATCTTTCTGGGGCCATGGAGATTCCCTTCCATGTTACCGGAACATAAAAGAGATCATAATATATGAGATATGTCAGATGGGATTTGTTGTCATTAATAGGATATTCTACCACATGGCAAGTGGATTACTGATTAAAATATAACAAGCCAGCTAGGTAGATATTTTTATTTCCATATTACAGATGAATAAATCAAGGACCAACACTGAATGTCATATTTGGAATGGAGACATACATAAATGCTCTTCCTATAGACTTTCCATAGCATCACAGGATTTCCCCAGCATGCTAAAGGTTCTGTACCTGGGAATAAGGCATTTTCCAGAAGATACTAATGGCATAGTGTACTGGGGGACAAACATTGGCAAAAAGTGAGCCAGGAAGGAGAATGAACACCCAGATAGCAGCCATAGTCATCCATGCTGGCTAATACAAGAACCTCTAATACAAGAACCACACCATCTTTCACTATTACTTTACACTGCTTTGTTTTGTTTCGTTCATGGTTCTTACAATGACCTGGCATTTTTTTATTCTTTATTTTGAAACAGGCTCTCACTAAATTATGGAGTGCCTCACTAAGTAGCTGAGGCTGGCCATGAACCTGTGATCCTCCTGTCTCACCCTCTCAAGTATTGAAATTACAAGCATGTGCCACCATCCTCAGCTCAATCTGGCGTTTTAGATGTGTTCATTGGTCATTTTTCCTTTTGTTTTAAGTTTGCAAATGAAACATGAACTCCATGAGGGCCCAAACTGTGTCTATTTTGTTACACAGGTAAAACCTGCTCCCAGAACAACATCAGGCACATAGTGGATACTCAATGAAGGACTGAATATATAGATAATGACTGAGTTATATGTAAAGACAGAACTTTCACCCATAACCTATAGCAACCTGTCCAGCAAATCAACCTCTTATCTACTACAATAAACAACCCAGAAAGTCAGATTGCTGTGAGACAGACTCTCTGAAGTCAGATTGCTATTTCCAGTGATAATCTAGGAAGCTGAACAGTAACTTCTATAACACTTGGTACCAAGTGGCCGGGACTTAATTAATACCCGACAGTTTTCCTAATTCTCTTTTTCATTTTTCTTTTTGCTTTCCTAATTTTTCTTCCCACTTGCAACCTGAAATCAACTAGAGAGAGCCAAATACTTACCCTTAGCCAGTCTCATCATGTCTATCTCTACCTAGCCAGCTTGCAGCTATGCCCAACAATGGCCTTTACTCCAGTGGACCTGGAGCTCCACTTTCTCCACAACCAGGCTTTTCCACTCACCCTTGTGCCTTCTCTTACATCTCTGCCCAAACACATGTGACAGGGGCCAGCTTCCTTCCTGTGGCACGCTCAGAATGGATACCTTTGCTTTGTCTATTTGGTTAGTCTTTCTTTATTTCCACATCAATCATAGATGTTGAATAAATGAAGGAATTGGGTAAGGACTAATTGAGTGAGGTGTGCAGGAATGCATCTACCATCTTATACTCCATTAATATATATGACTACAATGCACCCATAAATTTTTTTAAAAAAGTAAAAAAAAAAAAAAAAGAATGAATGAAGAAATAAATGTCACCTGATTCAGCTTCCTTAACTTGAGTCAGTTGGTTTGTTGGGCAGATCAACCAGAGAAGCTTATGGGATTGTAAGAAATACACTGTATGGCAATCATAGTGTGTGTGTGTGTGTGTGTGTGTGTGTGTGTGTGTGTGTGTGTACATCTGCATTCATACAAAGAGAAAGCCAAAGAAGACAGATGAGACTCATAAAACATTCCCCAGGGGCATTTTAAAACACATTCATAGTCATGATTGTGTCAAAATCTTTATAATGTTGAATCCATGGGGGAAAAAAGGTAATTACCACTATTTATTTTTCCCAAGAAAAATCTGAATAGCGTACCCAAAATAAGAGGGCAAGAGCCAGTGAGTGGAAAGGTGTCTTCCGTCTCTCCAGGCAGAGCACTAGGGATTAAAAATGCCAGTGTTCCACTGGCTAAAGACAACAATCAATACGCCCTCAAAACAGAAGGACTCAAGAATAGCCCTCAATATTCCCAAACCTTCCCCACTAAAGTAGAAATAGCATTTATGATTAGGCCTGAGTCCGATTATCAGAGTGTTAAAAATGTGTCTTTTACCCAGAATTTGGCCAAGTGTCCCAAGAGATTCTTGAGAGCACGCTTCTAGTTTGAATATAGAATCTAAGTGAAAAGGGGATTAACTAAAGCCAGTTTATGGCTTCTGATTACTTTTTCATGCACTGAACTTAAATTGTCTCAAAGCCTCATACTATGTCAACTTTGTTTCCTGGCTGGCCCAGTTCACAGAGGCCTGTGTGCAGGTAATTGCATATGCGTGTGCACCCGCATCTGGGACATATCTCAGTTTTGGGTCAGACAGTACACAAGGGTAGTGTTGACCTTTTTATGCATAATACGTGTGGCCTGGTCTTGACAGGATGTGATTAAGATGGAGAAATTAAAGGGCAATAGTGAAACCTAGTGATTTTCAAAGCAACTGTAATATAGCAGATCAATAACTCCCAGCTTGTTTTTACACCCATCTTTGTTGTTTTTGACAGCTCCCCCACCACACCAGCCACTGTGTATTTCAGGGATCCCTGGGGACCCTCCAATGGGTCAGCTGGTTTCACTGGGATTATTTCATACTGGGTTGAAAGTAGCGGATCATTCTGGGCATGCTGGAAGGCAGGATTTGTAGGGATGTGTGAGCCCTGTGATTCACTGGTGAGATTGTGATGACAAATTACTTGCCTGAGGGGCAGACATAAAATGTTAGGAGACAAGCCAAGGTCATTACGCTGGCTCCTTTGAGTGTCTGGGTTGTTTTCAGCTATGGATGCTGCCTTTTTTTTTTTTTCCTTTATTGTTAAAGATGGGACGGAGAGATGTCTCTTGTTCATACAGTGCTGAAGATAACATAGATAGACCATGTTTTTTATTTTAGAAATATCATATGAAAAAAGTGTTCCTGATGTAATCTGACCCCCTGCAGGTCATGGTGGAACTTCATTTGCATTATAAGAAAAAATGCTCTGAATATATACAGCACCATATGTTATAATAGCCTTATACATGAGTTATTCATTATCTTGCTAATTGTCCTTAAGAGGAGATAAACCAAAGCCATTTGTGCTGATGCAAGGCCTATAATACCAGTGCTTGAGAGGCTGAGACAGGAGGATCACAGGTTTGAGGCCAGCCTCAATTACATAGTAAGGCCGTATTCAAAATTAAAATTAAAATAGGGCCAGAGGTGTAGCTTCCATATAGAACTCCCCTGGGCTCAATCCCTAGTACCACTAAAACAAAAGGGAGAAAGAGTTAATCAAGAGTTGCCCCTGGGTAGACTTATTTCCATATAAAAACTAATAAAAGTTATTTGGGTTTTTCTAATATGTATCTCATAATGACTTTTCTTCTATGTGCTGTCTCGGTCATTTTTAATTATAGTGGGAAAATAATATTTACAGCAACTTTCATCCAGTAGGTTCAAAATATCCAGATCACAGTAGTTTTTTATTAATTAAGATGAAGTTCTTTCTTTCTCTTTTCTGTTTCTTTCTTTTAATTTTCTTGCTGCCACAAACAAATCACAAAATTTCAGTGATTAACACGGGAAAGGTCAATTTCTTGCTATAAGCAAAGCTCAGAGCAAGTAGGTTCTCTATCTCTGAGCATCGCTGTTCTGAACCTGTGACCTCCAAGACTGACATTCTGGGAGGTGGGGCTGAACCATGGTGGGAGGGGAGCTAAAGGGAAGAGCTGGCATCATGCTCTTTCATATCCCATTGGCCAGTCACATTACCCACACTGGGAAAGAAAAAGCATATGTTGGGTATTTTTTGGATAATTGATGCATACTAACAGTTTTTTGTTGCTGTTGTTGTTGTTACCACTTTCTCTTCCTTTTTTTTTTTTTCTTTCTTTACTTTGCAATTCTCTTATTTCTAGACACACAGACTGGGGTTTCTTTGTTGTTTGTAATTCTTCATCACTGTGTTTAATCTCCCAGTTTCTAACATTCTATTTCTCTCAGCTTACCAAGTTGCTTAGGGTCAAAGAGGAGAATTTCCATCCATCTCAAAGAGAGGGTTTGCATTGACTACAATCCCTAGATTACAAGCCAAGACCCAGATTAATATTGGGCTTCAAATTTCTAATCTGACTGCTGATATCATTAGGTAGTTACCTTAGAGATGAGCAGAGCTGGGAAAGAAATGGGACAGGAGGATCCAGCCAGCCTTTCTGAGAAAAGACGGGAACATTGCCCCGCCCAGCTGTGGTTAGAGACTTTGCAGGCTTTATACTGTAACTTTAGATATGATTGTGAAAATTCCAACAAGGCAAATTTAGTGCAGTCAGCACTAAGCTACAGCACAAAACTCAGAAGTGACCACTCTGAGTTACTATGGATGAGGAGGGATGGAATTTTTGGATAGTATGAACTTTCATCATGTGACAAACCACTTCCTTTTTCCCACTCCTGGACCAACCAGCTCTGTGACCATACCAAAGGAAACCTTTTAAGCTCGCACTATCTGTGTTCCCCAATTGAAGATTTTCTTTGGGAGGTGACAAGAACCAAGGAGAACTCCCTGTGTCGTGACATCACATGACTCTCCAATTTCAGCTTCATTTATTGGCTTTGCCCATTTTGAAATTTTTTTTATTAATCTCATGAAATCACCCCCAAATGCTTGTTCCTGTGCAAACCTCACATTTCCCTCAGTGAGTCAGCTCTTGCCAAGTAGCCTAGATGGGGACTATCATCAAGTTTCATTCAGTCATTTAATTTTATTATTTTCCCTATTCAATAAAGTGTGTGCCCTCTGGGATTAATTCCCATTAGGAGGCAAGAATCGAGTTAAACACATCTATTAAAATGCATATGAAATGGAACAGTGGAAAATTAAAAGAGTCTGCATTTAAAAAATACCAAATGCATAGCTCTTTTGTAAGGAAAGGCAAACCAGCTGATAAAGCTTCAGCAGCAGCTTTGGGAATGCAAAGTGGTGCCTACTCCATGCCTGCAAAGCCAAGAACCCGCTCCCTGAGCCCCTGGCCCTTGTTTCTTCTTCACTTAAGAAATTGAAACTCAAGCTCAGAATTATTTTAAAATTAGGAGATCTTGTGACAAGATTGCTATGTTTCCAGCAACCTATCTCAAAAGCCGACGAGTGAGTTCTTTCTTATTTCTCTCCTTTCTGAAAGAAGCCCATCCTTAGTAGGTTAGCAAACAACTTCCTCTTGAATCTGACACACCCAAGCTTCCTTGATTAGTCAAGTTCAGCCCTTTGACTCTAAGTAGTCCATCAGTCTGTTGAACAGAACATTTGACCCCGCGGTGCAGGTATTAACTTTCTTATGAATAGGGTCTTTTATAGAGCAAGGTAGCAGAAAACATCATACCAAAATGCACCACTTTGGAATTGGCATAAGGATTATGTTGAACTGGGGGTAAAGGGTAAAAAGCAAGTAGATGGAATGCTCTCTGCCATCCCTATATTTGCCTAAAAGCAAGGTATATATTTATAAAGATGCCTCTCCTCTCTTTTCTACCAGGAATTAAAAAAAAAAAAATGACATTAGACCTTTGTCAGCCTGGAGATAGTGCCAGAGGAACTTACATAACAAATTTTACTAACTTGTCCTAAGCTACCATGGTTTGCTCATAGTGTTATCTTCTCTTGTTTTGCTTTTTCTAGAGGCTTCAGCTTTTTCTTCTTTGTCCTGTCCTCTCTCAAAAACTGGGTTTGCTTAAATTATTTTTTTGTCTTGAAATAGAGTCTCAGTGGGTGGATGAGAGTCTCACTACATTGCTGAGGCTATCCTTGAACCTGCAACCTTCCTATCTCAGCCTCCCAAGTACTGGTATTATAGACATGGACCACAATGCTTGTGTATAAAAATGTATATATATATTTTTTTGCTAAAGATGCTATACCAGTCAGAGTCCTAAACTGTCTCTTTGAGAGTCCTCCCTTTATTTTTTCCCATGTATATATGAAATATATGTCCATAAACTTCTGCCTGTTTTTCTTTTGTTAATCTTTTATTATAGGGGTCCCAGCTGATAACTTAAAAGGGAAGAGAGACAATTTTTCTCTCCTACAATAGCATGGAGTGTCACAGAGATCCAAAGAAGCTGTACAGTTGAGAGTCATGTTCAGACACTAAACATTAGGTAGCAGTTTTTTCTGTGGGAAGGGGATTTCTTCTCCTCAGAAAAAAAAAAGGGCACTGATTACCCTCAATTGCAAGATGTCTGCAGCCATTAACTAGAAATAGATGGGCAGTAGCTTGGTATATAGTAAGAGTTCAATATATGATAACTCTTAGCTGCTTTCATTTCCTGCATAGCCTCAAGAGGTTCTCTCAGTAGATTACTTGCTTTAAGTTTTCTGGGTCCAACTACCTGTCACTTGGCACAACTTGGCACCATCTATTCTATCCTTTTCTTTGAAGAGGAAATAAGCAATAGAGACCCACTCTGGCTAAATGCCTCACCCAGGGGCATAAAGTTATTGAATCATGCAGAGTCCAGGTATTACTTCTGACTTATTGAGAAAGATGCAAATCTACAGTCATATTTCTTTTCCTTTTGTTTTGGAAGGAGCATTGGATGTGCCCAAGTCCCCACAAGGCAGCAGAAGAGAGCTTATGAGAGGGATGGATGTATAGGTATATTGGTCGATGCTGGTCTCAAGAGACCCTGGTCTCTTATCTCATTGCAAGAATGGTATTCCCGATCAGGAAGGTTACACATAGGCCTGAAGTGTCATTTGTTAGATTTTCCAGCACAGGTATGTCAGGAAGTCCTGATTTTTCTCATCTTAGAGATACTCTACCAAGGAAAACCTGATGAAATCAGGAAGCTAAGGTCAGCTGAACAAAAGAAGATATTTCAGTGAGACATCGCTATTGTTACAATGGTGCCTCTTGTGTCAGAAACCATACTCTATGCATCATGGGAAAAAGGATCTTGAATCAACTGTGAAGTATTGTTTTACCCAATTTTAATTCAAAGCATAAATTAAATGCCTCCTTCAAATTTGGCATTGTAACTGTGGCTAGGGGAACGAGAGAAGAATGGGCTCTGGTCCCTGCCCTCAAGTTCTATAAATCATTTAAGAGATAAAATTTAAAAGTTTAAATTACTTATAGAACCTACAGAACAGAAATTAATTAGTTGCCAAAATTTATGTTTCAGAGAATAACTATTATAGGAGATAAGGCAGAAAAATTTGCCAAGTCCTGTCAAAACAGTTGGGTACTTAGTTTTAGGAAAAAGATAAGTAGATTTTATCCATCTTCTGAGATGTCTTTTACCAGATATTCAGAGGTGAATCTCAGCAAAATTAAAAGACAAAGGAGATCAGGAGTAGATATGGAGATGTTTCTCCCCTAAGAATGGTGATGGAAATGAGCAAAAAAGAAAAAAAAATTGAAGAAGGGTCATCAATGTACAAACCCCAGGTGTAAATGTTCTATGAACAGTTGGTATTTTTTTTAAAACTATACTTTAATGTTAGCTAACTTTAGAAAAATAAAATCAGATTAAAATTTGAAGAAAAGCCACCAAACATTGTATACGGCAAAATGTTCAATCTATTAGAGCACACCTACATTTACCTATTTGCCAATGCAGTTTGTTTTGTGTAGATATGAAATTTAAGCTTTTCCTACCATTGGATATATATTTGGGGTGTGTGTGCGTGTGTGCATGCGTACGTGCGTGCGTGCGCGCATGTGTGTGTGTGTGCGTGTGTGTGTGTGTATGGTACTGGGGATTGAACTCAGGAGCATTCTACTTCTGAGCTAAATCCCCAGCCCTATTTGATTTTGAAACAGGGTCTTGCTGAGGGCCTTGCTAAATAGCTGGGGCTGACTTTGAAACTCTCGTTCAGCCTCCCGAGTACTGAGTTGCAGGCATGTGCCACCAGGCCCAGCTCTGTTTGGTCTCTTATGTGGGAGCCACAGATTTACCTCTTTCTTCCTAATGTAGGCATTCCTGTGACCTATTATGGAAACTAGCATAAGCAAACACAATTACATAGTTCTTATTTGGAATGTGATCTTATAAGCGCATCTTAGTAGCTTTGAGTGATACTATAAAGGATTCAACTGTGAACCAAAATGTCCAAATACATTTAAGACTAAGGAATAGCTATTTAAAAATATAAAAACCAAAACTCTAACAGTTTATAACAATTTATCTGTAAGAGTCAGCATTATTTAGAGACAATGTAACAAATTAAAAATTCAGAGATAAAGTGAATATAAGGCCTGACGTAACTCCCAAAAAGTCATCCGATAAATTAGTTTTTTGAAGTTTGTGTTATTTCCATTTGTTTATTATTTAAGCAGTAATTTCTGCAATGTGGAATTTAAAATTTATTGATACTGAACATATTAGCCTTTTCAAATGCATACTGATTATCAGCATTAGCTTTGATCAGATGGAAAGGCTTATTACTAAAGGATATATGAAAGCTATCAATTTAGAGGTGGAAAACTGAGAGCGAGGTCTGAACCTTGGGATCACCAGGTCTTATTGGCTTGCAAAGATAAAAAAAAAGAAAAAGGAGATATCTACCACCAAAGTAAAGAAGCTCTTTGTCTTAAACTTCAGCAGCTTTGATATTCTGTGGCATCTCTTGATGGTACATTGAGGGGACTAGAATATACCCAAACTGTATATGTAATTTTTAGTAATCTTTAGATAACTAATGCTTTAGGATAATTAAAAGCCTTTCTCAAAACCACCACATGCATTTGGATGTAGCCTCAGTGTGGCTGTGGTCACAGATACTGAGGTATTCCTGAACACACATGCTCTGTTTGTCTGTTACTGACATCTCAGAATAATACGCCTCGCAGGTGTGGAAAGACCTGAGGCTTTAGCCCATTGTAGAAGGTGGACATGATCCAGAAGATCATGTCTAATGATGCAGGAGTTAGGAAGTCTCAAGAAGAGTGAAAATGGAGTTAGTTTCAATGAGAAAAAATAATTCCAAGAAGATACTTTTCTTGTCACCACAAGGAGGAAAGTCTAAACTAAAGGTTGTTGATTGGTGAGGCTGAGGAGACACATACCACAGAGCCTGTGTAGAGAGGATAAAGTTAATTTCAACCTCCAGTGGCTCCTCCATGCCCAGCAGACTTGCTGATGTAACCCTGCCTTGTTTAGGGTAGAATAAAGGTTAGGTAGTAAAGACCAGACCCCTAGCTTCAGTCCCCAAGAATGAGAACTGAAGGCAGAGGCAGATCATTGGAGGGAAACCAAACCTAATCATTCTCTCCTGCTGGTGAGAACTCACCAAAGTTTATTTGTACTAGGATCAGTAAGTTCTGTGACCATCAAGAGGAAATCACAGTCCTTGTCCCCAGGAGCTTACAGACTGGAAAGCATAATATAATCAAATAATGATAATGTAGGATGGTGAGTGGTCAGAGGACTTTCAGAACAAGATGGGAGAGGGGCCAGAGAAAAACAACTGGATGGAGTTTATCGGTTCCTAAATATCAGGAATAAATGAGCCAAGGACAGATGGAATCTAAAGGCAGTTTCAGAATAAGAAAGAATATACCCACACCATGACAAGAGCTTCACAACTCTCAAAAGCTAAGTTATGGAAGCAACTTAGTTGTCTATCAACAGATAAATGGATAAAGACAACGTGGAATATACACACAGTGGCATTTTACTCAGCCATAAGAAAGGAAATTATTTTGTTTGCAGAAAAATGGATGTGACTGGAGAACATTATGCCAAGTAAAATCGGCCAGACTCAGAAATCAAAGGTTATTGTAATGCCTCCTGCATGTTTCTTATTGTTGAGAATTGCTTTGGCTATTCTAGGTCTTTTCTTTCTCCATATGAAGTTCATGATTGATTTTTCTAGGTCTCTGAAGAATGTCACTGGTATTTTAATGGAAATTGCATTGAACCTATAGATCAGTTTTGGCAGAATGGCCATTTTGATGATATTTATTCTGCCTATCCATGAGCACGGGAGATCTTTCCATCTTCCAAGGTCTTCTTCAATTTCTTTCTTTAATGTTTTATAGTTTTTGTCGTAGAGGTCTTACATCTCTAATATGCCCAAACTAGGAAGCACAAAGGATACCAGTGGGACTCCAGATAATGGAGGGGAAATACCAGCAAAGTTTGAATGGAAAGATAAGAGAGTAGTAAGGCTGATCTTGATTAATGAGGGTCTACATCTGAACATGTGTAAAATTATGAATAAGACATGGTTAACCTAGACAACCATTGGTGGGAGGGGGGAAGGGAAAACGGGGGCGGTGTGGGGAGAGGGCACCAAATATTGTTTAAATGTATACTATTTATGTTCAATAAAAAATTGTTAAAAAAAAAGAATTGAAAAAAAAAGAAATCAAAGGTTATATGTTTTCCCTCATATGGGAAAGCTAGAAAGAAAATCAGAAAGAAAAGTGATCTCCTGAATATGAGGAGAGTGACCAGTAGAGTATTGGAAGAGTATTGGGGGAAAGAGGAGGGGAAGAGGAGTTTGGGAGGGGAACAGACGAATTGATCTTATGTACATATATAAATGTCTCACTGTGTGTCTCCTGATCACATATGAAGTAGGTGGGAGGCATGGGGAGGAAAACAGACCAAGTGATGGATGTGATGGGCATGTATGACTGTATCACTCTGAATCTCACTGCGGTATACAATTACAAAGCACCAACTAAAATTAATTAAATAAACAAATAGTGTATACAACGGCAGTATGTGAGGAAGCTGGGTCGACATGGAGAGGAGTTTATGAGGAACCTTGGACAGAAAACCGGGGCGATGAAGCCGGAGACAGAGAACAGGCAGTGTCATTGTGGCTCACGGCTGCTGCCGTCAAGCCACGTGTATTCTAGGAGGGGAAGCCAATAGATAAATCATAGAATACATACTGCAGTTCAGAGCCCCATTGGGCATTCCTATAGATGGAAACCATAATCAAATTCAAGAGGCTAAATGAAGAATTTAAGAGGTAATTTCATCTGCATGCTAGCCAGTGAGCAAATTTGAATAAACAACATCACAGGAGCCCTTGATGAATCACATACATTGGAAATAAGCAAGGCTTTCTTTGATCATGAGGAAAAATACAGCGTTGTAGTGCAATAATAAATGCTGAGAGGCTGATTTGATAGGGGAAGAGAACGTTAACTCTGGGAGAGGGAGGAAGAGAAAAAATATTCTCCCTAAATGAGGTGAGATCTAGTTGCATCTTTAAAGATAAAGAGATATTTATTAAAAAGTCAAGGAAGGTTAAGGGCAGTCTAGCCACAGAGAGCTGCCTGCGTGCACAAAGTCTTAGCATCCAGCAGCAGGACTGGGGAGTGAAAAAACAAAGCTTAAATGGAGAGCCCTTGATTAGGAGGCCTGAAAAAAATGTGTTGGTAGAAGGGGTGAATGATAAAAGGGATCGATTTTATTTTGCCAGGGTTGGGGAGCCCCTGAAGGATTTTAAGTCAGAAAAGCATACGAAATAGAGTTTCAAGAACAGCGTAATCAGTTCTTCAAGCTAAGGGAAGTTAATTAGGAAATGTGAGAAAATTGCCTCTATAATTTTCTTAGCCTGTACATAGTTGATGCCTGGAATTCGGTTGGAATGCAGTGTTATATATGCTTTCCATTTGAAAAGATAAATGGAGTTTTCAAAGCCCGCTGCTACCTCTGGTCTGACCGGGTAAGTCTGATCAGTTGCAGTGTCAGCCCCTAACCCAAGGAACTCACAGGAGACTCATCACAGTGGTTGCCTCCAAAGAGGGAAGGGGAATACAGAGAGGGAAGAGGGGGAGGGAGACTGGAAGAATGGAGATATACCCTCTTCTCCCGTCTCTATGTGGCAAAACACGAATGCATTACCTACCACCGTATTAGTTACTTGCTTATTTTAACCACAAATATCCATGTGCAATTTTCTTTATATAATTGTATTAACACACACGTTTCATTTTCTGGTAAGCAAATATTTTTAAATGAAACAAATTTTACAAGAGGGGCCTAGAGCCAAGGAAAGAAGTGTAAATGAGAAATATAGAATCTAGTTCTTATGTCATGAATAAAAAAAAGTAGACTGCATTGAAACAGGCAAAGATATGTAAAGATCCAACACAAAGGGGTTTTAAAGTTTTTATTGAGGGGATAAGATATTGGGAATTGAATCCAGGGACATTCTACCTCTGAGCTGCTCTTCTAGCCCTTTTTATTTTTTGTTTTGAAACAGGGTTTTGTTAGGTTTCTGAGGGTCTCACTGTGTTGCTAAAGCTGTCTCTGAATCTACTTTCTTCTGGTCTCAACCTTCCCAGTACTGGGGTTACAGTTATGTCCCACCATACCTAGCTGTCTTTTAAAGTTTTGATTATAGCAGGAGGGTTTTAGGCTAATCCCCTAGCTACGCATGTAATTTTAACAGGGAAGAATGGTATTTCTCACTTATTTTGCTATGGAGTTCTTTGGTAACTAAACTAGGTTTACCACTGATAAGAGGGGGAGAAAAGATGTGAAATTTGAGAAGTTTTTAAGATAGCTGCGAAAGTAGGAAGAAAGCAGTTATTGCTGAAAGAAGTTCAGTTTCCCAATGCAAAAGAATTTCATCCCAGGGTATTATTAAAATCTGCGAAATTTTCAGAATCATTAACCTTAATCTTGGAGGATTCTTGGTAAACCAATGATTAGGTTTGTTTTGAAACCCTGTTTCAAAACTAAAACCAATTAAATAGGCAAAAGGGGAAGTGTAACTTTTGAAATCTGAGAGGGAAGTTGAATCTTAGCCATGACAGATATTGATACGTGGACATTTCTCTTGGGTGAAAATGACAGCAGTGTAGGACTAGAGTAATAGTTCTGTCTTCCAGAGGCGGAAAGAACCCTGAGTCATCTTGATCCTATACAATCTTTGTAGAGAAAGATCACAGACTCAGAGGGTAATGCAAGGCTTCCTTTGTAAACATTGTATTGGCAGGAAGGGAAAAACTGCACTACAGTGTGGGAATGGGTGATTCCTTACACCAAGTTCTCTTCTATCAGAATCACTCAATTTTTGCCGGACGTGGTGGCGCACGCTTGTAATCCCCCACTTGGGAGGCGGAGACAGGAGGATCACGCTGGTTTGAAGTCAGCCTCTCTGGCTTAAGAGACCCTGTTTCCAAATAAAAAATATATTAAAAATAGGTCTGGGAGTGTGGCCTGGAGGTAGAAAGGTTTCCAGGAACCCCGGTACCACCAAAGGAAAAAAAAAAAAAAAGGTTTTTGAAAGCAATAGTGGTTGCAAAGAATGGGGATTTGTATGATGTCACTATATTCAACCTGTGAAACAGGTTGGATGTATATAATAGGGTTATCTGTTTGAGAAAACTTTAAAGATTTCAACTTTTGGAAGGCACGCTTTACATTCTACTGGTTATCGAGGGCTGATTTTGTTCTCTCGACACATAGAAAAGGAGAGTGTGTGCCAGGCATAGTGGTGCTCACTTATGATCTCAATACTTGAGAGGCTAAGGCTGGAGGATCACAGGTTTGAGGCTGGCCGCAACGACTTAGTGAAACCCTCTTTCTAAATAAAAAATAACATAGGGCTGGAAATAAAGCTCGAGGTGGAAAGCCCTCAGGTTTAATCCTCAGTCCAAATAAATAAAAGCAAAGGGAGATTGAGCATCACCCTATAGAATAAAAAGTTTAATTTTCTTCCTTTCCTTCCTCTCTCCCTCCCTTCCTTCAGTATTCACACTTTGCATCCTCTGTGCTAGGTAGGTTCTGGGCTAAATGCAAAGTCAAGAAGCTCATGTAGGTGAGGGCACTCTAGAGAGAGCACTCTTAACCTCCTGACATCTCTCACCCTTTTCCAGGTAGAGTAAAAAGGTGAGCAGCTTCAAACTCAGAGAATAGCAAGAGCAAAGGTCCTGTGTTGGGAAAAGGCTGGGTCACTCAAGGAGCCTGCAGAGCTTGTTATCTCTGCAGAGGGAGAATGTAGTGCCTCAACTTCTAGACAACAGCTCTGAGAAGAACACCTACAAGAAAAAGAAAATCAGAAAAGCCTTCTGTATGGGGGATAGTTAAACTGGACTGCTCTTGACCGCCGAGATAATAATTTATTAGTTTATTCGCAGTTAGTCTGAGATAGAAGAGAGAGAGAGAGAGAGAGAGAGAGAGAGAGAGAGAGAGAGAGAGAGAGGAGAAGAATGCCTGCTGCTCCCAAATTCTTGAGAATTCTTTACATCTTTAAGTTACTAGAAATTTTCTCATCTGTGAAAATCACCCTTTTTGGTGCTTACACCATGTATATTTAGATAATATAAAAGCAGATTTATTTTAAGAAACCTATAAAATGGAGGAATTATAAACATCTATGAATCAGAGCGGAGACAAAGTCAACCTAACATCCTATAAAAAGACCAATATACTGTGAGGCCATCATATGATCTATGCTTGAAAAAACTGAGGTTACCAGGCTGCTGTCATCTCCCCATCCCTTTCCATGCCATCTCCCATGACATTTCCTTTTACAAAAATATCCTGAGACCCCAAAAGTGTCTCTCTCAGGAGAAAACAAACCCACATTCTCTCTTGAGAATAGGCACCCTCGCCTTGTGCTTTCTGATAAAGTTCCTCCTCTCTTTGCTTAAACTTGACACACATTTTTAAATTATTTTCTGTGATGAGGCAAGAGTCTGAAAAGTCTGAGAAGGAGTCACTCTAAGGAGTTTCTCCTCTGTAATTTCTTCTACAAGTCCTTGTGTGTGGAGGGCATGGGGGGAGGTGAGTCCTGATTCTCACAATTACTAATAATCGAGTTATTTCACTGGATCCTTTTTTATTTCTTAGCCTTTCTTCCAATTTTGTAACTCATTCCTTATAATCAATTCCCTATGATGAAACACATAGAGTAGAGGTTTCAGTCAGTCCTGTTGATACAGAGAGTATGGGAAGATGGGACATGGTATGGCTAGTCCTGAGGAGATGACCTTTGAACTTAGATGTGAGTGAGGTCAAGGGACCAGCCGCAGGAAGAACTCACAAGGCAGAGGGTGCCCAGGTGCCCTGGCGAGGGGCAAGTTTGGTCAACTCTAGAATTTATTTGGCAGGATTATGCTTTAACCTCTCTTCCTTTCTCATTAGATACTGACTCCAGTTTCTTTACCCTGTCTGAACATTCTAGTAGCCTGGATTCACATGATCATAGAACTTTCTAGTAGCCTATGAGCAGTGCTTCTGTGTACACCATCCCAGAAGGTACCAGCTGGAAATCTTTCATTAGCTCTATTTCCCAGGGCTTTGGTTGGCATCAATTTCTTAACCCAAGTGATGACCTCTGTTTGCTTTATATTGTTCTAAAGATGTTTAAGCTCTCTTCTCCATCATCTTCTCCTTCTCTATCTCCACCAACTTCTCCATATCCTTCCCTCCTCCATTTTCTTCTTTGTCTTCTTCCTTTTCTCTTTTTCCCTTTCCCTTTTCCTCATTCCTCAATCTCTTTTCTTGCCATCTCCCCCTCGTGGATATCAGCTGTGATGAGAAAAAATATTGGGTGATATCTCCATCCCATTCTGAAGGCTGGCAGGGAGATTTATTGCTGGTTTACATTTGATATTAGAGAAGAAATCTTAGATTCAAGGATATTCCTTGATTACTGGGATTCAGCATTCTCTTCCTTGAAGCCACTGCCTTTTCACTGTCAAATTAATTTGCTGTCAGTGTCATCAACAGGGTAACTACAACCTACAGTGAGATGTAGTGTCCCTTTTCACAGATAGGCAAGCTCTGCCCTTCAACTTAGACTCTTTTGGGGAAATGCTATCCAATTTGTTGATCTCCTAGGGATGAACATTGGCATCAACTGCCCTCCCAGGAGAAGCTGGAGCTTTTACATCCCTTGTATCAGAAGGTGGTCACATGGAGCCTATTTAAGACTGGGCTGAAAGAGCAGGCTATAGTTTGCAAACAGGTATTTCTAATAAATTAAAAAAAAGGCATTTTCCATTTGCTTTGGGGAAGTTTTTTAAATGAAAGCACAGGTAGACTGTATCAGATCTAGCCCTCTCAGTGATATTGAAAACCAAAATATTTTTGTATAAAAAGGAATGCATGGTGAATATAACTTTGATCTCTCTACTCTGGCTGATGGAACAAAAGTTGTTTATTCAGGACCAGGTTTAGTGAAAAGTGGGCCTCTGTACAAGAGCTATGGCCTGTTAACATGCTAGTCATCAGTCTACAAGTTCTTTATGGTCTTTACAAATCATAGAATCAAAGGCAATGGTGAACCTACACCTATGCTCACAAAGGATCTTTTAGGGGAACAGAATGCCTGGATGAAATGAGATTTATTTTTGTACTTCTAATGACAGAATTTATGGGTAGAGAATTCTACAGAGCTGATATAGGGGCTCTTTACTGACTTTCTGATAAGTCGGGGTTCCTCCCCCTTCCCCACATGACCTCATTGAGGCCAGGAAGTGGAACCCTGGAGGCAGAGAGAGTCTGCCCGGCAAGCAATATCTTGTGAGAGGAGCAGCTTAGTGCCACCCCCCAAAGTACTGGCTTAACAGAACTACCTCCCTGGAACCCAGGGAGCTCCAACGACCGGGCTAGGACCGTTCCCTTTCCACGGCTGGTGGACCCATCCCGAAGGGCGCTGAATAAAACAGACCACTGGCTGTCTCCTTCACAGTGTTTTTTTTTTCATCTGGTGCTGAACCTGTATCGGATTTCCTCTCCCCCACTGGACTGCCACACCATCGCACTGAACCACCATTTTCAGCGCTTCCCACCACCTCTACACTCACAGATTTCGGCACTCCCTGCACCGGCATCCCATTCTTCCCGGCTTCTGCTTCAGCCCCACTTTTTGAGGCAGCTGGTGCAGAAGGTGTGGTTCATGTCCATGTTCCTTTTTCCCTTCCTGACCTTGCTCAACTTGAAAAGAGACTGGGTTCTTTTTCTGCCAATCCTTCCGGGTTTATTAAGGAATTCCAACATATTGTACAGGCATATGATTTAACTTGGAGGGATTTCATGTCATTTTAACCTCTTCTTTAACTCCAGACGAACGTGATTGCATTTTGAAGGCTGCCAGGGAATGGGGCCAACTAGGTTCACCTAACCAATCCACAGCTCCCTACGAGAACAGCTGCAGTTCCCTCCGAGGACCCCCACTGGAATTATAATAATAGGAGTGAGGGAATAAAAAACAGGAATCACATGATACTATGTCTTCTTGATGGTATGCTAGATGCCTCCCATAAAGCGGTTAATTATGATAAGCTTAAGGAAATCACCCAGGGTCCAATGAAAGCCCAGCGGTTTTTCTTAATCGGTTGCAAGATGTTTTTACCCTCTATACCCTCTTAGATCCGTCTTCTGAGGCAGGCTCAGTTTTATTGGCAACCCATTTTATTGGGCAATCAGTCCCTGATATTTGGAGAAAATTAAGAAAGGCCGAGGATGGTCCTCAAACCCGTATCCGAGATTTGTTGAACATGGCATTTAAAGTTTTTAATTCCAGAGAGGAACAGACAGAAGTGGAACTCTGACTTCGCCAGATGGCAGATCTACAGGCCCAAGCCCTGGTAGCAGCCCTACAGCCAGCTGAGGATGGTCATCCCTCAGGGTGATGAGCACCACCTAGGGGAGGATGGCAGCAATGGCAGCCACCTCCAGGAGCCTGTTTCAGGTGTGGAGGCACTGGTCACTGGGCACGTAGTTGCTCCCCACCATGTCTATCAACCAGGCCATGCCCGGCATGTGGCCAAGAGGGACACTGGAAAAGTGAGTGCCCTTGGAGAAGAGGTGAGTCTCAGGTGCCCCAACACAGGGGAACCGCCCTTCCAGACCAGACCCTGCGGTTGGCCCTACTCGGCCTGCCTGAAGAGTGACACTCTCCGGCCTCGGCGACCTGTATTACTCAAGCTGAGACCAGGGTCACTCTCCAGGTAGTGTGTAAGCCAATCTCCTTCCTGATTGATATGAGAACTACCAACTCCGTCCTCCCTTCCTTCTCAGGACCTAGTTTCCCTTCTCAAATCTTGGTTCAGGGGATCAAGGGCATGCCCTCTTGCCCACATACTACAGGCCCCCTTTTATGCCATTTGGAGACCTTTATGGTTAACTATCTGTTCCCTTATTCCTTCATGTTCCATCCCCCTTTTAGGTAGAGACTTTTGAACCAAAATTGGGGCTGAAGGCTGAACTTTCATTTAATTTCCCCACGGCTTCCATTTTCTCTAATATATTTTTGATGGCTGCAGCTACAGTTGATGACCAGGAAGCCAAACCTCCCATTCCAATACATGTGGTTGACCCCATAGTATGGAACACCAGCACCCCAGTGTGGCAACCCACCACACACCAGTCCGGAATGTCCTTCATGACCCCACTATTTCGGCTTCTTTTTTAGTTTATTTCAGTTTCTCAAGGAAAATGGTAAACTTTCCTTTTGAGACAGTGAAAAATTGAACTTTGTATAGATATGTATCCTCATGTGGAATGCCCTCTGTTCCCTTGCGTTGAGACCAAGTCATCCACGAGCACTGCAGGGCACAGAGATTGATTGCCCCACCCTTAGAAGTCAGCTGTATGTCTCACAAGTCTGTACACATGGCCATTGGGCATTTTTGATGGCATGCTAAATATATTTTTAATTGGTTTTATGTTTTAGTTCTGTATTGCTATTCATGAATTTTTAACTTGTCCTCTTAATTAGGTCATAAACTACTTAAGAACAGGGATTGTATTTTATAATCTTTTTTTTTTTTTGTTCCTCATGGTGTCAACCTAGTTCTGAGCACAAGAGAGCTCTCGATAAGTTTGTCAATTTGATGTTTAAGGATATATATATTTGTGTGTGTATCCTTTATATGTGAGCCTCTGTTTTGTCTATGGTGTGAGAGTGTATGTGTGTGTATGTGTGTGTGTGTTTTCTTCTTGTATTTAAGGTAACAAATAGAAAGTCAAGCATATATAATGGGCTAGTATAATTTTTCATAAGTTTTTGCTGGGAGGTATATTTTCAATATTTAAAAATGTGGTCTGTTGATATTATAATTTATTAAGGTATTGATTTTTCTCTTCCAATTTTTGTCCAGTCCATTATTTCACTCTCTTAGGAAATAGCAACAAATTTATCTGAATAATGTAGCTTAAAACCTAGGAGTCACCACTCATGGTGCCTTTTATTCTTTTAACAGATTTATTAAGGGATAACTAATATGCAAAAACATCATACATATTTAATGTTTAAAATTGATAAGTTTGGCCGGGCGTGGTGGTGCACGCTTGTAATCCCCGCGCTTGGGAGGTGGAGACAGGAGGATCGCGCAGGTTTGAAGCCAGCCACGCTGGCTTAAGAGACCCTGTTTCCAAAAAAAAAATATATAAAAATAGGACTGGGCGTGTAACCCAGATTTAGAAGGGTTTCCAGAAGCCCCAGTATCACCAAAAGTAAAAAAAATAAATAAATTGATAAGTTTGGACATATTCCGAGACCTATGATACCATTACCACATCAAGGTAATATTATTATGTGTTACCTCTGGTTCTGTTTTTTACTCTCTTTATGGTCCAAAACAAGCCTTCCAACTGGCAAGTCAAGTGTAAGAGACAACCTCTTCTTCCATCTTTACCTTAAAGTATCATCAATCCCTTGATTGACAATAGCCTCCTCAAAGTCTCCTGTTTCCATGGTCACCTTCGTACTTTGCATACAACCAGGGTATTCTCAATGCATATTGATAGATTCTTATAACCTCTTGCTGTAGATGTGCCAATGAATGTCTGTTGCACTTAAAAAAAATTAACCCATCCCAAAGGCATGCAATGGTGCATCATTTAGGGTTTGATTTCCATTTTCTCAATGAACAATAATTTCAAGAATGTTTTCATATCTTCATTTGAAATCCATCAATATGTGTTATTTAGTGAGATTCCTGTTCAAATCTTTAACTCATATTTAAAAGCTAGATGGTCTGTTTTTTTAGAATTGGATTTTGTTAGCACTTTCCATATTCTGGATACGAATGCTATAAAATATATGTAATATGTGTGTTTATCTCAGTATGTGGCTTTTTATCTTTTTCGTTTTGTTTTGTTTTGTTTCTGTGGTTCTAGGGATTGAAACCAGGTGCATTCTACCTCCACGCTATACCCCCAGACTCATTTTATTTTTTATATTTTGATATAGAATTTCTTTGATGAGGATCTCACTAAGTTGCTGAGGCTGGCTTCAAACCTAAGATCTGCCTGTCTTAGGTTGGGTTTACAGGCCTGAGATACCCATCTGATGCTTTTCTTTTTTTTTTTTCTTTTTTTTTTTTTTTTTTTACCAGATGTGTATAGTTTTGCTGCAGTTCAACTTAGCAATGTTTTATTTTATAAATCATTCCTCAGGTGTTGTATTTAAGAACCTTCTGCCTAAACTAAGTTGACAAAGATTTGCTCCTGTTTTCTAATAGGACATTAGAAAATTTAGGCTTTCTTTTAAGATTTATAGCTTTCTTGTTTTTTTCTCCCCACCTCTCTTTTATTTTCCTGTTTATATCTAATTCTACCAGCTCTGTTTGTAGAAAGACTATTCTTTGTCCACTGATTTGCTGTTTCATCTTTGCCAAAACTCAGTTGAGTCCAATTGGGGGTCTATTTCTGAGTCCTCTGTTCAATTGCACTGCATTATGTCACCAGTATTATACTGTCTTCATCACTGCATGTTACAGTTTGGATTTGGAATGTCTAAAAAAAGCCTATGTGTGGAAATCCTGGTCCCCAATGCAGCATGGATCAGAGATGGGGCATGGCTGGAGGAAGGGGTCACCGGGAACTGGATTTGTCTTTGATCCCCTCCTCTCTGTCCCTTTGCCTCCAAGCTCCATAAGCTGAACAGTCTTCCTCAACCCGACTGTGTCACCATGATGCTCCTGCCCTGAAGTCAGCCAACCATGGATGGAACCTCTGATACCTTGGCCAAAATAAACCTTATTCTCTCTACGTTGTTCTTATAAGGCATTTGTTTCATAGCCACAAAAAACTAATACATTGAAGTGTACTATAATCTGGAAATTAAGTAATGTGAGTCCTCCAGCTCCATTTTTTCTTCCTTTCTATTTTTATTTTTTATTTTTTGCATTCCAAGTGAATTTTAAAGTTAGCTTGCACATTTCAACAAAATGTCTTGCTGGGATTTCAATTAGAATTACTTGAATCTACAGATTAGTTCCAGGAGAATTGACCTTTTAACAGTACTGAGTTTTCCAATCAATGAACACAGTATCTCACCACTTATTTAGGCCTTCTTTGATTTCTTTCCTCTGTGTTTAATGTCGTCAATAAAATGTTTGTACCTATATGTGGTGTATGTATGTGTATTACATATGTTTATCTCTTAAGTTATGCCCAACTATGTTATATTTTATTACTATTATAAGAGAAATTCTAAAAGCTAATTTCTGATTATTTATTGCTACTATAGAGAAATAAAATTGATTTTTATTATTGACCTTCTATACTATGACCTTCTTGAATTCACTGGTCTTAAAAGTTTATTTATAGATTCTTTGAGATTTTCTATTTAGATAATTATTAGTCTGCAAATAGAGGCAGTCTTCTTTCCTCCTTTAAAATCTATACACAATTCTTTTACCCTGAATCCCACATTTTGTAGTCAATAGAACATCTAGTATGATGTTGAATATTATTAGTGACAACAGATGACTTTGACATTTTTTTCGTCTACAGGAGAAAATACATCATTTATCATTAATTGTGCTATTTGCTATAGAATTTCATAGATATATTTTTTTACTCTGAGGAAGAACCCTTACATTCTGAGTTTCCTTAGAGTATTTATTATGAATAGATGTCAAATTTTGTTAAAGGCTTTTTTGTATTTATTGAAATGATTGTATGATTTTTTTCTTTAATCTATTAGTATTTTGAATTACACAGATGGGTTTTCTAATATTGAATTTCTAATATGATTTGCTAATGTTCATTCCTGGGATAAACTCCCTTGGTCAAGATGTGTTATCATTCTGTATCTTGCTGCATTCAATTTTCTAATATTTTTTGAGGATATTTGTTCCCATGATTATTAGGACTATTGCTCTATAGATTTCTTTTCTTATAATCTCTTTAGTTTAATCTCAGGGTAATTCTGGCATAATAAAATGTGTTGGAAAGTGTGTCTTTCTTTCCTATTTTCTAGAAAAGTTTAGTATAAATGGTGTTATTTCTTAAACGTTCAGTGTAATTTCCTCATGAAACCATCTGGGTCTGAAAATTTCTTTGTGGAAAGATTTTAGCCAAAATTCCAATATAGTTAATAGCTATAGAACTATTCAATATTTGTGGAGGAGTTTCTGTGCTTTGTCTTTCAAGAAAATTATTTATTGTAAAATTATTATAATAAAACATTTTATTTTATATCTTTATTTTACTTTAACATCTATAGGATCTATAGTGAAATCCCCTATTTCAAAATTTCTGCTATCAAAAATGTATTTATTTTTCTTTGTTTCTTCATCACTGAGCCAGGGTATGATAGAATTTGGCAATATTTTTAGTAATGGGCTCTACATAAATATTTGTTTATGCATATCATCAGTCTTTGTCTCAAATATTCAACTTTCTTATAGTGGAAAGCAGTCATGAAAAACATCTAAATAAAGGTGTGTAGTTGTGTTCCAATAAAACTGTACTTACAAAAGCAGAGTGTGGTTTGGACTTTGCAAATAAACCAAAATTTGACCATTGGTCTACAAGATCACTAACTTTACAGATCATTTCAAAAGATTAGCTTTTATTTTAACAAATTCCTTTTCATTGCTTTTCTTTCACAATTTTCCTGATTTCTTGTTTTACCCTTATTATTTCCCTCCTTCCTGCCTGATATGTGTTCTTATTTTTTCCAGTTTTATAAAGCAAAAATTTAGACAATAATTTTGAAATCTCTCTAGTATAACTTTTAAGTTTGTCAATTTTTTTAAAGTAATGCTTTAGTTGTCTCCCATAGTTTTTTGTTTATTTATCATTAATATTAATTATTATTATTTTCTGGTACTAAGGGTTGAACTCAGGGACATTCTACCTCCAAGCTATATCCCCAGCCCTATTTTATTTTTTTATTTTTATATTTAGAAAGAGGGTCTTGCTAGGTTTCTGAGAGTTTTGCTAGGTTTCTGAGAGACTTGCTACATTGCTGAGGCTGTCCTGAACCTGTAATTCTCTTGTGTCAGCCTCCCAAGTACTGGAATTACAGACATGTGCCACCATGGACAGCTATTTCTTAGAGTTTTACGGTTTTATTTTCATTTGATTCAAAATATTTTCTAATATTTTTCATAACTTTTTATTTGACCCAAGGGTCATTTTGAAGAGTGTTTAATGTCCATATTTTGGGAAGCTTACTAGGTATTTATCTATTAAACTTCCCAATAAAAACTGTATTTAAAAACTTTTTTTCTTAAAAATTTTAATTCTTTCTAGACGAGTAACACAGCTCATATGATTTAAATTATTTTGGTTTTGCTGAGGCTTATTCTCTGGCACAAAATGTGATTCATTTTCATAAATGTTTTATGTGCACCTGAAAGCGGTATGTGTTCTTAAACAATACGCATGTTTGCTGGAGTGTTCTTAAGTGTTAGTTTGGCCACACTTGGTGATACACTCATGTATTTCTGCACCCATACTAAGATTTTGTGTACTTGCTCAACACATTTTTAAGAGAAGAATTTTGGCATAAACTATAAGCTTTTGCTTCCTGTATTATGAAGCCCTAGTGTTAAGTTCACTCACATCTATGGCTGCTTTGTCTTTTAGGTAAATCAGTGTGCCCCTTTTTATTTTCTCTTTGTAATAGTCCTTGCTCTCAGCTCTACTTTGTCTGATACCATATAGCTGATCCAGTTTCCCTTGGGTTAATGTTTTCACATCATTCATTTTCCTGTTCTCTTAGTTTATATACATTTTACACTTTAAGTGTTTTTTTTTTTTTTTCTTAAAACAGCATAGCATTGGGTTTTGCTTTTTTAATCCAAAACAAATTGCTATTTGTTTTTAAGGTTTTTTTTTTTTTCAGGTCTGGGGATGAAACTCAGGGGCATTTGACCCCGAGTTACACCCCCTGCCCTATGTTTATTCTTTATTTTGAAACAGGGTCTCACTGAGTTGCAGAGGGCCTCACTAAGTAGCTGAGGCTGTCTGCGAACCGTGATCCTCCAGTCTCGGCCTCCCGAATGCTGGGATTCTAAGCGTGCGCCACCACGCCTGGCTTTGTTTCTAAGTTTTTTAAACTCAATTTTTTTTTTGTTTTTTGTTTTGTTATCAGGCTCTGTTATTGCGGGGTTGTGAGAGCTCTTTCCTCCATTGTTGTTCCTCCCTCCCATGATTTCAGAAGTTTGTCCCTGCTGCTTTTGGTGGATTTCTCTCTATCCTTAGGTGTCAGCTGGTATATTCAAGGGCAAGCTGTATTGTATTCAGGAGTGAAGGTTGAGTAAGGAGGGAAGTGAAGGAGTAAATGAAAGAACAGGGTAAGGTCTCAGATAGGGTTGGATAGTGTGAGTATATGAGTTTGGTAAGGTAGTTTATACGAGAGATTAGAGATGGTACAAATGTGGTTGTAGTATCTGTTATCTATGTCTACAAAAATTAGAAATAGCAAACTGAATGGAGCTTTTTGGTTTTCATTTCTGTTTTTGTAAATTGTTTATGAGTAGCACTTGCTTCCTTTCATGGCAAACTTACAATAGGCATTTACAATGCTTGGTTTTGTGTGTGTGTGTGTGTGTGTGTGTGTGTGTGTGTGTGTGTGTATTGTAAACTGTCATACACCTGCATGTTCAGATCAGCTTTCAACACCTTGCCCTTTGGGCTTCCAATGTCATGAGATACCTTCTGATTTTCTAAAGTGATTTTCTAAAGTGTGGGGGGATTTTGTTGTTGTTTTTTGCCACTGCTGCTTCTTTTGAAACATTGTCCTACTCTTTCTCACCACCCTTCCTCACTTTTGTCAGTAAGTTTATCCTGTGGTTGGAGATCGGGGTCTCTTGGATGAGAGCACTGTCTATGTCATGGTCGGCTACTTCTTTTCCATAACTTTATGTAATGTAAATTTTGCTAACAGCAGCATCACTTTTTGATCCATTGCTGCCCTGTTGGCCAGTGCTCCTAAAGGAGGAAAAAGGATGGGGGAAAGAAGGAAAATCTCTAAAACACACAATGTACTTAAAAATATCGAAGTCAACCACTAAGCCAAGCAAGATGAGGAGAGAATGGGGTGGGAACTGGGTAGGGGTTAAATCAGTGATATGTACATGTATGTACACAAAATTTTTTTACCCCAATATGATGTATAAATATAATGCACCAATAAAAATTTAAAAAATTAAATAAATAAATTATCTATTTTTTCAGGAGTCCTATGGGGTTACCACTGAGTAGTGTTTAGGAAGCAACAACACCACACACTTTGCTGTCAGTGCAGGGGCATGAATGAAAGATGTGCGGTGATGGCTCCTTGATTGTGGAAGTGATTTGGTTAGTAAGCTCATGATGCATATGTGCTACTGCTCACATAGTAGTTTGTGGACTTAAGAGTTGACAATAATTTTTTCCCTGCGATTATTTGCTATTATCATATAATGGTAACTGAAATTTGACATGAGCCAGCTAAACCACCGAGACTGAAAATTAAATTTTTACATCAAAAATGCAAAAGATTTGCATGGAATGGGGTGGGGACTGGGTAAGGGCTATTTGAGTGATGTGTGTCTGTATGCCTCTACCATCTTGTACCCCATTAAGATGTATGACTACAATGCACCAGTACAAATTATAAAACACTTAAAACAGGGCTGGGGTGTATATAGCTTGAAGGTAGAATTCCCCCTAGGTTTAATCCCCAGTACTGAAGAAAAACTTGCCTGGTGTGGTGGTGCACACAGGTAATCGCACTACTTGGAAGGCTGAGACTTCAAGGCTAGCTACTGTAAACTATTTCGGCCCTCAGCAACTTAGTGAGACCTTGCTTCCAAATTAAAAGATAAAGTATGTTTAGGATGTAGCTCAGAGGTAGAACGATCCTGGGTTCAACCCCCAGTATCATCAAAAAATTTTATTTTTCTGAAACTATCCGATAAAAGCTTTAGTTTGGTGACTATTGCAAACATTCAATGAGAGGAGAAGAGTCAAGTAAATTATGGTACATTTGTATAATTAAATGCCATAGTCCCTTAAATGTAACAAGATGCTAAAAGATGAAGGAGCCGGGCGTGGCGGTGCACGCTTGTCATCCCAGCATTTGGGAGGCTGAGAACAGGGGATCGCGGTTCGTGGACAGCCTCAGCTACTTAGTGAGGCCCTTTGCAACTCAGTGAGACCTGGTGCCAAAAAATCAAAATAAAGAATAAGAAATAGGGCAGGAGGTATAGCTCGGAGGTCGAATGCCCCTGGGGTTCCATCCCCAGACCTGCAAAAAAAAAAAAAAAAAAAGAAGAAAATCTTCTGTAATAATATTACTGTTCAAAGACACAATACAAGCTGAGAGTTGTGGCGCACACTTGTAATCCCAGTATTTGGGAGGCTGAGATGGGAGGATCCTGGTTCACGGACAGCCTCAGCTATTTAGTGAGGCCCTTGCAACTCAGTGAGACCCTATTTAAAAATAAAGAATAAAAAATAGGGCTGAGGGTGTAGCTTGGATTTAGAATACCCCTGGGTTTCATCATCAGTACTGCAAAAAAAAAAAAAATGCACAATACAGAACCAGGTGCAGTATAATCCCTGTACATGGGGAGGCTGAGACAGAAGGATTGCAGTTTTGTGGCCAGCAGGCAATAAATTAGTAAGACTCTGTTTTAAAATAAAAAAATAAAAGAAGAGCTAGGGTTGTAGTTCAGTAGTAGAACATCCTCTGGGTTCAATCCTTAGCACCACAAAATGGCATGATACAAATTGGTATACTACTGCACAATCATGACAGGTCACATTTATTGGGCATATATTGTATAAGGGCAGTTTTATGTACTTTACACATAAAATAACTTAGCCCTCTCATGAAACAAGTACTATTACTATCATTATTGTACATATGAGATAGCTATAGCTCAGAGTGGTTAAGAAACTCGCCCAAGTCACATATCTACTAAGTAACAGAAAGATTTAAAAAAATGCAAAGTAAAAGACCATCTGACATTTTATGATTCACTTTATCTCTATTATTGCTTATTATCTCTACTTTAAAAAATTTTCTTTAATGTTTCTCATGGGATTTATTATACATATTATTAACTTAGCACAGTATAACCTCAAATAATGTATCACCTCACTGGAGATGCAAGAACCCTGCAACCATATACTTTCTATTCTTCCCTCCCTGTATTTTTAATATTGCTTTCATAAATTACAGTTTCACAAATGGTTTAGATCTCCAAATATTTACTTTTTAAAATTTTTATAAATTATCTGTTAGAACCATTAACATTTGAAAACTGTCTTTTTATACTTAGTTCTATTTTGAGCATTTCCAAACTTTATTGTATTTAATACAAATGAAACTTTCTGGAATCATAATTCTTTTTAGTATAAAAAGTTATTTAATATCCTATAGCACAGATTTGCTGACACTAAAGACTCTTTTAGCTTGTCTGTTTATTTTTTAAAGCATTTTATCTCAAGCTTTAAAGTACATTTTTGCTGGGAATAAAAATGTAGATTGATAATTTTATTTTCTCTCTTCCATAAGTTCCAAAGTATTACTCTATTTTTCTGCTAGCTTGCATTGTTTTTAGTAAAAAAAAAATCTGTTGTAATTCTCATTTGTTCTTCTTTACCTATGTGTCTTTTTTGTTATCTTTAAGAGCTTCTTTTCATTTTTTTTTATTTCTTAGCAATCTAGATAAGATGCTTAGTGTTTGATTTTTTTTCTTCCTGCTTAGAGGTTTTCTTCATTTTAGCGATCTGTACTTTTATAACCATTTTTATTTTTGGAAGAATTTTGGTTTTAATTTTTTCACATTGTTCCTCAATTTTATTTTTCTCTCTTCTATTCCTAGATACAATCACATATTTTACATGAATTAATATTTTCATACAGCTCTTGGATGCTGCATCAATTTTCTTCTTTTTTATTTTAGATTGGGTAATTTACACTGACTTATCTTCAGCTCCATTTAATACTGTTTGCTAATGATCCTGCTCAAATAATTGTTTATCTCTGACATAATTTTTAAGCTTTATTATTTTTATCATTTTTATTTTTATCATTTTCATAGCTTCTATTGCTTTATTAAAATGTTCCCATATGTTCATGCCTATTGTGCATTTTTACCATAAATATTTTACCATCTTAACCATAGATGTTTCAAGACCCTGCCTGGTTGAGTTGATTTCTTTCTTTTTTTTTTTTTTTTTTGTGGGTTTGGGGGTGGAACCCAGGAGCATTCGACCTCCAAGCTACACCCCCTGCCCTATTTTTTTTATTCTTTTTTATTTTGAAACCAGGTCTCACTGAGTTGCAGAGGGCCTCACTAAGTAGCTGAGGGTGTCTGCGAACTGTGATCCTCCTGTCTCAGCCTCCCGAATGCTGGGATTACCAGCGTGCACCACCATGCCCAGCTGAGTTGATTTCTTTAAAACAGTGTTCCCTCAGACTCTTTAGGTATTTCATGCTCGTTCACTGAGTGATCAACATCTAAGACAGAGTAGCAGTAACTGAAGAGATCAGCATTTTCTCCTAGAAGTGGCCGTGCCTGCGCTAGGGCAGCTAGTGTTCCCGGTACGGCAAACTTAGGAGCTAAACAGGGTTTTCTTTTCTGTTGTTGTGATTACTTTCAGTGTCTCATAGGTCTCAAAATTTTCTATGACGCCTTTTCCTTCAAGTGAACGCCAGTGTGGCTAAAGGTTTTTCTCGGATCTTGTCTTCCTAACTTTCTGCCTAATTCACGTCTGTACCACAGAGAAGGTAGATTCCCTTTACTCTCCTCCAGCTATATAATATTTTGGTTCATTATGTTGCCTTCCCAGACTAATATCATCAACTTAGGGGGTCTCTTTTGATCGATCCCCTCAGCCAGGGAGACGAGAGTTAGAATTCCTCCAATTTTCTCTTGTGTGGGAGAATTCCTTGGCCTTCCCACAGTCGTGGGAAACCTTTATTAATATTGGGATACAATTCTGGGCTCAACTCTTCAGCACTCCTCCTGCAGGGGTGGTTTTTTTTCTCCCCATATTTCCCCCACTAGCAATGAACAAACATGTGCCATGGGGAAGACAGTGTTGTTGCTGGGTCAGTGCACTTTGTTCTATGTAACAGAAAGGTCTGAGCAAAGACACAAGGCCCCGTGCCTTTGCAGCACTGCTACCTTATCTCTTCCTTTAGGTCAGTACAATTTTAGGGTATTCTCTCCAGTTTTCTACCTTCAATCATAATGTACCTGGTGAGAAAATGCAGAAAAAAGAGCTTTGGAGTGGCTGCAGATTTACCTGTGTCTGTGTCTGCAGCTGCCAGGAGTGCAAAGCCTATGCACAGGCCCACCCTTGGCCAGCAGCAGCTCATTTACATTTTAAGTCATTTCTGCTTCCAACTTGCAGGACAAGCCCATCTTTTTGCAGTACCCATGCATCTCACCTTTCCTTGGGTGGGTAGCGCAGTGATATTCCCCATAGATTTAAGTTCATTTCTTTGCGTTGGCAATCTGGTGAGTTCTGACAAAGTTGTGATTTCCTAGTTTACCCAGCTTTTCTTGATGTTAGGTGGGAGTGACATTCCTCTCCAGTATCTGCCAGCATCTGTACTGTAGAGTCCTCTCTGTTCCATCTCATTTTTTCCTAATATAACGTCTGACCTTAACAAAAACAATGATGTTCATAATAAGAGACAAGGAAAGAAGTTCTTTCTGACTTGTGTTGCCTACATTTGACTCCGCCTGCTATAGAAGACAAAGCTAGTTGAAGATGGAGACCAACAGAGATCATTGTACAATTGGCCGGCAATGAGATTCTGCTGACCTGGACCAGAGAGCAGCAGGGAGTGGTGGTAGCAAGAAATGGTAGAATTTGGGCTCTGTTTTGAGGGAGTACTCTTTGTACTTATTGACAGACAAGATGTGAATGTGAGAAAAATAAATGACCTAAGAGCCTCTGAAGTCCTCCCCACAGGGTAACTCAGCTGATAAGTAGATTTATTCTACAGGAGTACAAATACAGATTTGTTTGACATGAAAATATTCATTTTCTGTGCATGCCCATACATTGACATGCATAAAATCTTGTCTGGGTTGGATGAAACAATATAAAACCAGAAAAAATAAAAATAAAGAAAGCCAGAGAAGATCTCGGACACATGTAACACACAGGGGAGTCTTTGTCACCAATTCCACAAGTCACTGTGGAGCTTAACTAAGAGCTCTTGTGTAGTGAGGAGAAAGAATGCTAAATAAACTCCAGAGTGATTTATGGGGAACATTTGTCTAAACTTTGTTTTTTATTAAACACCAGCTGATTTAGAACTGTACATATTATAAATTGTTTTCATTTACTCTCGTGCGTCCTTCAACATTTGCATAAAAGACTCTTTTCTGTTGCATCTCATTTTTTATAATATAATGTCTGGCTTAAAAAAAGAATCATGGGCATAATAACAGGAAGGAAAAAAGAATAAAAAATGAGAGGGAGGATATAAATGAGTTTAACAAGTGCACTATTAATACTTAACATCATTGTAGCTCATGCTTGAAAAACTCAAGGTTCTCACATCCTTTTGAAGCATGACTTAACGACCGGACCCTATGAATACAGAGGGGGAAGCAGGAGCAGATTTGGTAGAGCTCATGGTTTATGGCTTGCAAATCACCACCAGATAGTTTAAGGCACTCATTCCTCTCTGTCTTGTTTTTATGGGTACTATTTCTTTCACAGCCCCCCTCTTGACACAGTCCATTGGTGAGGGAGAGAGGAGGGTCTTAATTACTGGCTTCTATGGGGCTTGATTAAGAAAGAGATCAGTTAATCCCAGCATTCAGGAGGCTGAGGCCAGGGGCTTGAGGTTTACCACCAGCCTCAGCTACTTATAGTGAGACCCTTCATAACTCAGTGAGACTGAGTTTTGTTTTATTCACATATATTTTATTTATATTTATATGTATTCATATATATATATATATTTCACATATATTGCATTCACAAACTTTTTATTTTATTCACAAATACAAAAGACTAAAACACAAAAAAGAGATCAGTTTTTTAAATGGGCAGGATCAGAAAAGGGAACAAACTCAGGGCTCTGTCTTAAACCATAGGATAAGGAGCCTTTATCTGGGGACAGAATTATGCCCAGGTGGCCATGGGTAACCCTACCTGTGCCCTCCTTCTTAAGTTAATCGTATTAATTGCATTCACACATGCAGTAATTAAGAACATTTATGTAGAACCGTTTGGCTTATGCCCCAAAAATGAGGTTAGAGGCATAGCTGTATGAAATAAATCCTCATTTGCTTACTAAGTTAATAGTTACTGTAGAAGGTATAGGGGAGACATAATTTGGAAATGAAATTTTGCTTAAATAATCAGTGGAGTATCAAACTGTGTAATTGTTTTCTCTGTGTGTGTGTGTGTGTGTGTGTGTGTGTGTGTGTGTGTGTGTCTGGTGTTATGACTTGAAACCAGGATTATTTTACCTCCAAGCTACACCCCTAGTCCTATTTTATTTATTTATTTGTAATTTGGAAACATGATCTTCTTAAATTGCTGAGAGACTTGCTAAGTTGATGAGTTTGTCCTTGGAACTGTGATCATCCTGTCTCAGCCTCCCAAGTCCTAGAATTATCAGCCTGTACCACCATGCCAGGCCAGTATAATAATTTCCAATATGAGATTGATTTGGGCTTTAAACCTTTGTTCAGGCTTATGGAGGAATTCCTAAAGAGCTTCTTCTTATCTGCACACTTGCTGTATGCCACTGGCCTTCAGGTCACACTGGTCAGAGCTGATATGCTGGTGGTGCAGACCAGCATGGGAGGCTCCGGGTCCCTGAGGACACTCTGCAGAAGGTGGAAGGGCCACGTAGGCTCCTCAGGCAGCTGTCACAGCACTGTGCCAATGCCAGGGCCTGGGGAGCAGGGCTGTTTTGCTGTTGGTTCATTCTCAAAGCCTTCCATTTCAGCCTGTGCAATAGTCTTTTCTTTATGCTCTTGTGCTTGGTCTCCATCCCTTCAAATCTCTCTTCCTGCTCACCTCCCTCTAGGATTATCCTCTTTGGGATTATTCTTTGATTTCTATAACAAAACCCTGGAAGAGGTCTTTTCTTCTGCTTTCATGGTTTTCTCAATCCTGTGTCACAAACATTGATGGGTGAGGAAGAGCTCATGTGAGTTGCTCCAGTAGATATGTAGATGGAGGGTATTTGATAAAGAAGGAAAGAGCTGTTTAGCTCCTAGAGGTGTGAGGGAGTGTGTCACATATGTAAATGAAGAATGGAATTCACCAGAGCAGACAGTACATTTGGAGTTGGACTTCAAATCAGGCTGCAAAAAACGAGAGCTCACCCATGACACCCAATTCCAAGTGATTTGTGGTCTGAGGTAATTCCTTTTAAAATTACTAAATGTGCTTTCTGACAGGGGCAAACTAATACCGAAAGGTAGAGGATAAATTTGAAGAATTATCTCTGAAAACTTGATTGTGATAATGATAGAAGAACTTTAATTTACTGCTTTATCTCCATGGTTAACTCTGCCCCTTGTCTGTCTGAACTACAAAAAGTGAGTTCAAGTGTTTCTCATTATTGTCCAAATATATATATTTGGATAAAGGGGTGGAGAGAGAGAGAGAGAGAGAGAGAGAGAGAGAGAGAGAGAGAGAGAGAGAGAGAGAGAACACTACCTTGATGGAAGGTTACCTAGCTCCAATCATCCTGATGACCTCGTGATGCAGACATCTCTGTGCTCACTTTAAGGAGCACAGAAACTCAGAAAAATGCTCAGCTAGCATACTAAGACCATCTGATTTCCCAGCATATCTGTCAGACTCTCTATCTTGCTGCTACCTAACCTGGGTTAATAATGTGCTGGGATAGGATTTCTGCTTACCAGTATAGTCGTTAGCATCCCGGAGTCAGAGCTGTGCAGCCATCAGATTACTGGTCCTAGGTTTAGAAAGGGAGAATTGCAGGATCATGATACAGTGCAAGACTTGGATCTCGTTTTTATTCCCTTAGTGACTAGTGGCATTACATGACAGAGGATTTCATACCTGAAGTCTGTGCTTCTGAAACAAGATTAATTTTAGATAGCCCCATAGAGGGGCTGGGTGAGAATGAACACCCGGAATGGTCTGTGCATGAAAGATGACTTTGAACCTAATGTATTAATAGAATTCACAAAAAGCTATGGCTGTACTGTGAGCTCCGCAGGAGCAAGACACTTTATAAATAGCAGGCGACATTATTTTTGTAATAATTGAATGCTGCTCATTTTCCAGCTCTCTTGACACCCAGCCCCATCCTATTTTCCAAATTATGTGGGTGGTGATTTGCTTAGGTGATGTGTGCCACGTCATTTGTGTATATAGACAACATTCTTCGACAGCTAAAGTTGTCATTTGCTGCACAGCATGATGGGAAGCTTTTAGGGCACTATCTCTACTTACTTTACATGCAAGGCCTGGCTGTGTGCCGTCTTCCCCTGTCACTTCTCAAGGATCTCAAAAAAGCATATAAAACAATAAATCCTTTGCAATTGCATATCCTATCTATTGATTTGTGTATCTGTTTCTTAGATACTGTCTAGATACAGACACACAGGTATTTATGGTAAATTATCTTAGAGGAAAACGTACTGTAATTTGAACTGGATTTCCTATGGATACAATTAGTTCTTGGAATTATATTTCTGATCAATAGACACAATGCTCATATTTGCTTCTTTTTCATAAGAAAAAATGAGGATCAACATTCTATCGAATAAACTGGAAATTATTTTAATTTTATAAAGTTGAATTGACTACTTTAAATTATACCAAAAGGGCTCACTTCGGCAGCACATATACTAAAATCGGAATGATACAGAGAAGATGAGCGTGGCCCCTGCGCAAAGATGACACGCAAATTTGTGAAGCATTCCATATTAAAAAAATTATACCAAGAGACATCTCTCATCCATGTGTCTTACATTGATAATAAAACAGAAGGTGAAGGGACACTTTGACGGGCTCAGAAAGCATTCTCCAAGAAGGTCTTATTTATTAGATTTCTGAGAGGGCTTTAGCCTCACAGGATGGCTTTGCCCAACACACAAAGACAGGAGGGTAGTTCCTTATTGCTGCTTGTTTGAGTTCATTTCACATGCTCCTTGACCAGGAAGTGCTTTGTACAATTGTTCCCCCCTGCTTGCCCTATACAATCTCCTGGGACACATCTTTCTCAGCTATAGCTTTTCCTATGTGTCTTCTGCAATAAATAGCATCCTGCTTTGCAGGATCCCAGGAGTGCTGATCTACTTCAAGTTCATAAGCCTTCAGTGCGTAGTCTGTGGTCAGGTCTGAACACCAAATGCATCAATACCTCACCTTCAATGGTTGACAAAACCTTGAAGAAGCTGCACATAACTCAACATAGTTGTGAATAAAAGTATAAACCATTGAACTTAATTTTCTTCTTCTTGCCTTTTTTCTTTAGATACCGAGTCTCTGCCCAGGCTCCAATGCCTGGGCTGCAATCCTTTGGCCTAAGCTTCTCTTGTAGCTGGGACCACAGGTACACACCACCACATCTAGCTTCTTTCTCTCTTTTTGTCAGGTATGTAGGATGACTGAACACACTGTTTGACTAGAAGTGTCAACAATTAATATACTGATCATTATTATTTTAATAACTCTTTTGCATTTTTAGATGTAAATGACTTTATTTTTTCTATGGCCTATCCCCTTGCCTAAATACATCGAATATTCACACAGATATTTTAGAGTTGTGTTTTTCATGTTGTTTTTGTTTGCAATCCTAGGAGGACAATTTTGACTTTTACCTGGAAGTACCATTGCTCACATTTCTTCCTTGTCTTTTCCCTCCATAATTTCCCCAGCTTTGATGGCTCAGCTCAACCTTTTCGACAGTCAGACAAAGGATCATATCTGTGCCTGGATCTTTAAGCAGGACAGAGACTTTGAGACCAGTGATGTTCATCACAGGACATCAAGCAAAGCATTGTGTTCCATGAAGAAAAAATATTTGGTCTTCCCTGTGATTGGCTTCAAACCCTAGTTTGCCAGTGGCAGAAATGAATTCAGGCTGATTTTTCTCCACTCTTTCATTAAGGCTGTTTTTTACTGCCTGGTGTAGACTTTGGAGCCAGCAAAGAACCATTAACCAAGTTACCTTGAGGTATGTTTTTTTAACTTCTTGGCAACTCAGTTTCTTTTTCTATAAGATGGGAATAAAAGTAGGATCTAGTTTATCATGTGATGCAGACAGAAACTCAATGTCAGAATTTTGAAAGCTCCATATGATTAACAAGTTTTGCTGTATTAGCCTCATTGGGGGCCACATGTTTTCAAGAATGGTCCCTGAAAGATTCTTAGCAGTAAGTTATTGTTTCAGAGTTGGCCCTTTGTACAGTATCAGTGCATAATAATTGCTCAGCAAATGATTGTCTAACATAAGAAAAGATGTCAGGAATCAAAACCACAATCTTGGCATTAGAATTATTTAAGATATTGATTTAGCTACAGGAAGAAAGACTCAAACTGACAGTGACATAAACAAGAATTTATATCCCTGACAACTAAAGGTCCAAAGAGATGATCTGGTCTGCTGAAGTGTTCTACAGTCATCAGGAATCCAGGCGATATCTATCTTGTTGCTCTGACTCCCATCCTGAAGCTTCTACGCAGTCCTAGAGGGCTGCTGTAGATATTGACATCACAGGCACTTCATTCAGCAGGATGAAGGAAAGAGTGAGAGAAGGACCTTCTACCTCCCTTTAAGAGTACAGCCTGGAAGTTATCTAAGTTACCTCTTACAACCTGGTCATATTGCTATTGTCATCTGCAAGAAAGGAAAATACACTGTTTAGCTGGATAGCTTTCATTCTATAAAAATGTCAGAATCCATACAATATATAAATGGTGGGCAAAATGCCATAGCATTCTTCCTGGGGGACTTACAATCCCCTATTGAACTGTGCTGATCTGCTACATCCAGGGGACAGCTCTGGTGTATGAGATAAAACAAACCCAAACTAAAAACAACCCACTAAATGCTCAGCCCTTGCCCAGGAGAAAGAAATCCTAATTCATCTATTTGAGTTAATGGCATGATTTATCTTCCAATTGCCCAGACTGGCCTCTTTGGACTCTTCCCTCTCTCTCGACAAAAGAATCCAATAAGTTGCTTTGTCTCTTCTAATGTCTCTTACATACGTCTCCCTCTTTCTACTCACACTACCACCCTAATTTAGGCCTAATTACATACCACCCAGACAACTGCAATTACATCCAAATTGGTCTCCCTTTCCCCAGTTTCTTCACTTTTCCAATTCATTCTGCAATACAACTGCCAAGTTAATCTTCCCTGAACACAGCTCTGATCATTTCTGCCTTTCTCAGAACCTTGTGTTGGCTCCTTGTTGCCTATTTTGCAAAAGCCAACTGCCTCTCAGGAGGTGCCCCCTGTTTATCTGCCTGGGGCTTACCTTTCTAGCTTTATTTATTTATTTTTGGCACCAATCTCATATTCTATGAATTGTTCCATATTTTCCAATGTCCACTTATCTGCAAAGATCATTTTCTTCATTAGAATGCATTAGTTTTGTTTTTGTTGTTCCTGTGACCAAAATATCAGACAAGAACAATTTAGAGAAGGAAAATATTATTTTGGTTTAAAGTCTCAGAGGGTCTGTCCATCGTCAGCCAGCTCCAAGGCAGAAACATCATGGAGGCAGGGGATGGTGGAGGAAAGATGCTTAGGGCAGCTGGGAAACAGAAAGAGAAATAGGAGAAGTCCAGGATCAGATGTGATTATCAAGGCTGTGTCCCCAGTGACCCACCTCATCCAAACATAACCTATCCCCAAGCCTTGCTGCATTGGGTATCCATCTGTCAACAAATGCGCATGTGGGAGGGACATTCTAGTTCCAATCCATAGCACCACACAATGCAGCATCCCTTTCTGTGAGTGGAAACCTTTCCCATTCTTTAAATAAGTACCAGCCAGGCATGATGGTGCACACTTGTAATCCCAGCATTTGGGAGGCTAAGACCAGAGGATTGTGGTTTGCAGACAGCTTCCACTACTTAGGCCCTTTGCAACTTAGTGAGACCCTGTTTCAAAATAAAGAATGAAAAACAGGGCAGGGGTTGTAGCTCGGAGGCCAAATGCCCCTGGGTTCCATCCCCAGACCTGTAAAAATAAATAAATAAATAAAAATAAATAAAAAATAAATAAGTACCAGTGTTCCTCCCCAACCCCAGATTTGTATGCAAGGGATAGTCCCCTTCCAAGAATTTGCTTCAAGATTCATTTTGGCTCTGTACTATGACTTACTTATATATTTTATTTATTTATTTTGGTACAAGAAATCCAATTCAGGGGCGCCCTCCCACTGAGTTACATCCCCAGTCCTTTTCATTTTTTCTTTTGAGACAGGGTGTGGTTAAATTGCTCGGGCTGACATTAAACATATGATCTTCCTGCCTTAGTCACCCAAGTCACCAGGATTATAAGTGTGCTCTACCATGTCTGTGTATATATACTTTTACTGAAATCCTATATGAATAGCTCAACAGGTTTTCATAATGTGAATACATCCAAGTAATCAGAACAAAAAAGAATAAAGAGAGCTCTGGCAGCCTCTAGGAGTCCCTTGTGCTTCCCCCGGGTACAGCCTCTCTATGCTCACTCCAAAATTAACTACCACCCCTATATCCAGTGCCACACCTCTTTTGATTTGTGTTTTAAATGGAATAAATCACACAGTCATTATTCTCTTCTGTCTGTTGTCTTTAATATTGCTACATCGCATTGTAGATCATTCACTTTTTACTCTATAATATTCCAAACAGATAATTGAATATTCTACAATCTATTTATCCCCGACTACTATTAAAGGGTATTTGAATAATTTAAAATTCAGTACTATTACCAACAGTGCTACTGTTATGCCAGTCCCGTAATCTGCCAGTGATCACCAGGAGCTGAGTCCAATGTAAGAAACATGAGGGCTTTATTCAAGCTCGAGCTTGGTCTTGGTCTCTCCACGCTCACCAGTGCAGTGGTCATAGGGAGAGTGCTTTGCCCCCCACGAACAAACCTTTTATCCCCTAAGAAAGGCCACCCAACCCACTTGCATTGATTGGATATTTTAAAACATAAGTCTGCTGTCGCCCCCCACCCCCTTCCAGTGGCTTAGCTTTCAGCGTCTTGGCCTTGGGAAACTTATCTCAGGAATGTTCAGGATGGGTGGGGGTCTCTAACTCCAGGCAGGGTGACTTGCCTGGGATACCTGCAAATTCTAGACCAAGATATATGCTGCACCCATTGGCTGTTGCTAGGGGAAGATCAGATTAGTGCAGTTAACAGCTTCTTTCCAGGGAATAGGGCAAAGGTTACAGGGAAACAGGAACTTAATTTTGGACAGAAACTTAGGCTTACTCTACTTAAAGCTTTAACTGAAGCCTGTCATGACATCACTTTGGTCCTTCACTGCTATGAGAATTCTGGGTTTTTGCATATAGACATGTATTGCTTGGGATAAAACATACAAGGTTGTGAGATATGTTCTACTTTAGCTGTTAATAAAAAACAGTTTTCTAAGGTGATTTGAGAAATAAAAACTTCTCTCAGCAGTGAACAGTTTTGAGTTGTACCACATTCTTGTCAACACTTAGTATTTAGTAGAACATTAATTCCAACAGTTCTAAACTGGGCATTTAGTGGTACAACTAATTTATAGTTCTCTAATGACTGATGAAGTTGAGCATTTATTTCTAGGTGTAATGGTCATTTGAATATCCTCTTTTGTAAAGTATCTGTTCACATATTTTTCCCATTTTCCATTGGAGTTTCTTTTATTACTCTTATTTCGTTAATAAGAGGTTTTTTATATGTCCTACACTTGAGTCCTGCTTTCATGTTTCTTGTCAATTTTTACAACATTCTAAAAATACTTAGCTCAATGAGGGCAGGAAAAATATACATATATTAACCATTTTATTTTCAGTGTATATGGCACAGTGTTCGGTATGCAGGAGGTTCTCAATAAACATTTGCAATGTACATTATCATGTACAGCTACTATTAAATTAAATCAAAAGTTCTCCTTTATGCATTTTCTTATCCCCATTCAGGGTTGGGATCACAAGTGCTTCTTTAATAAATCTTTGTCAAATGAATGTCTGGATAGCCTCCAGCAACCAGGAACACAGCGCCGTGTGAAGTTCTCCAGGGAACCAGTCATAGTAACAAGCTGGTAGGCTGCTTTCCTGGTGTTGCTGGTGTGAAACCTTTCAAAGTACCTTGTTTACGCTTAAAACAAACAACAACAACAAAAAAAAGTAATTAGGTTCTTCAGCCTAGGGATAACTCCAAAAGCAGGATTTTAAAAATGCAAACTACCCATATGCTCAGCTCATACTGAGAAATGGTCTCCTGAGTAATTAAAAACAGTTACAAAAGCAATGGAGTTGTAATAATTGAAATATCACACACATATGTGTGCACCGAATCAGAAAACCACATAATACTTCGCCACCGAATATTCACATGACTGTGTCTCATGATGCTGCCTGTGCATCTGTATTCAATGCTTACATCTGACAGTGCAATCACACCTCAGAGATTTCACCAGTTTTCCTAGTGTGAGCTTCTGATTTGAGCTGGGTGCTTTGCCTCAGTCGAAAGACTTTAGGCTAGTGATTGTGGCTTTATGCTTCTTTTTACTGCTGCTACTGCTCAACAACCAATAATAATAGTAAAATCAGTATATCTGTGCTGCGGTATTTCTCTTTTCCTACACAGGTGGCTGGGTGATTAAAAGTCGGGTTATTTTTTTCCTTTTTTGATTTTTCCACCATTGAATTTAAAATAGAAACTTATAATGCATATGCTGATTTTTGAATCAGATGTATTTAATTCTTGAACACCCATCCTGCAAGGGATTTTTTTTTTTCTTCCCCAACCCAATTAGGACTTAAAATGTAAGGGCTGCAGAAGAGAGGTAAAGATCTGATTACAATGAAAGGAAGAAAAAAAATCTTGCAGTGATCTTGCAGAACTGAGAACTAGATATTATGAGGAAAAAAAACCACACACACAAATTGATTCTCTAAAATAGGAGTTAACACTGTTTATTGTAAGGGACCAAAAATATTTAGGGAGCTTTGCATGCCATAGTCTATTAAAACTATTCAGTCCTGCTTTCTGTATCGTGTGTGGGAAAGATGCCATATAGAAGCCACAAACCAAACGAGGGTGTCTATGTTTAAAAAAAAGAATAAGAATAGGGAGAGAAACAGATTTGGCTTTTAGGCTGAATATTTCAGTAGACTTCGAGCTAAAAGACCCTGAATTCCAGTTCTGCTACTAATTGGCTCACCATATTAACGTATCCATATTTTCATTTGTAAAATGTGGCTACTGATACCTCTGCTACCTGTTCACAGGTGGTAGAGATGACCTGAGAACCGGGAATGGTATGACCTCCAGAACTCCATGATTTTGTGCACTTGGTAGGTATTTAAGCCATACAAGTTTAGAATTGGAAGGAGCCTCATTCTTAATTATTTCCAAATATTCTGGTTTTGAAACAATAAAGCCAAAACCCAAAGATATAGAGACAGAGATGTTGAAGGTCACGCAGCTAGGTGACAGCAGGTTAGAACGAAATGCTATTGGAATAAGAAGAAACAACAATGAATGCTAAGCCGGTGTGGCTCAGATAGTTAACCTTCTAAATCAACCTGTCATTCTATACTTTCCTTTTATTTTCTCTTCTACAGGGGAAGATGCCCTGGGAAGCACCACACCTAGTTTTCTTTCCAGGGAGGATGTCTGAGCCTGAAGATGTTGTATGGATCTAAAAGTACCTTTTATTTCAATGTGCACACTTTGTTCCTAGACCAGACAGGGGTATAGTAGAAACAATAACCCAAAAGGTTATTGGCCACTTACTCTTGGATCTTGCTGGCTACCTATAGTTCAATAATGATATCAAGAAAAATTTTTTCCAGGATCTCCATACCTTCCATATATCCAAACTCTTTGATGGAAGTTATTTGGCTCTGAAGATATCAAGACAACGTGGTCCAGTCATTGTAGAGCAAATTTCTTCTGAGATGATTCAGTGCACCAGGGAGCATGACCAATTCCCCTGAGCATCTTTCCTAGATGTCAAGAGGGATGAGGGATGACGTGTCCCTCTGCTAACACCCATGCCCACCTGATGAACAAACTAGGGTATTTCAGTCATTTACAAGATTTTAAAGAAAGTATTGAAATTTGGTTAAGGCAAGTAATTTGAAGATAATTATAATTAGTAAGTAGTTGGTATAATGGGAGGAATACTCTAGAATATTAAAATTAGGAACTTGAACTTTTTTTTAAGAGATAGGGTAAATCTTAATATTTCCATATAGTTGAGTTAGTGATAACAACCATGTTTTAATATTATTTGGCAGCAGTGTCTTGAACAGACTGGAAAAAGTCAATTACATAAAGCAGGAGTATTTGGGCAGCTAGCTATGACAACCATGAAGGTATGAAGTGGTAAAAAGTGTTGACGGTGGGAAGAAAAGATAGATGTAAGACACATTTCGGATAAAAAATTCACAGGACTTGACTATATTTTAGGTCTAGAACTTATGCCAATGAAGATAATTATTTCTGGATTTTGTGATGACAATAACTCAACTGCCTTGAATATAGTTTTCTTTTAAAAAATTGTGAGTAGAATGTTCATGTATAATCCTAGGTATTAACATTGTGTGACGAGGTATTTATTTTATCCGTATGTGTCACCGCATAATACCATTTAGAAGAGAAAGATTCTGGCAGGATTTATTTTTCTAAAAAGATTTGAGAACTACATTGATTTCTGATCTGAAACATGAGCTGAACTGCACCTATTTCTCAGGTTATTAATTCTGAGATGATTTTTTCTTCATTTTTGCCAGTATACCACTGATATCTTTTGATTCTCTTTCATCATGAGGGAACTTGATCTGACTCATTTGTTCTGCTTTTTTTAAAAGCCATGATCTCCAATTTATTATTATTATTTTACAGATCAATGGCTTTTGTTATAGTAGGGTCTTGTTATCATCACCACAATCAAATTTAAAACATTTTCATCATGCCCAATGAAACCCCGTGAGACTTAGCAAACACTTTCTTCCAGGGCATTGAGCCCTAGGTAGCCATTAATCCAATAATCTTATTTCTTTGGATTTAACCTATTCTAAATATTTCATACAAATACAGTTATACAATTATGGTATTTTGTGACTGATTTCTTTGACTCAGCATAATATTTTCAAGGTTCATCCATGTTGTAGCATATATCAAAAGTTTATTCTTTTTTCTGGCCAAGTAATATGCACTGAATTGCTATATGATTTTTATTCATTCCTCAATTGATTGACATGTGAATTGCTTGTCTTTTTAGACTATCTTAAGTAATGCTGCTACAGACATCTGTGTGCAAATTTTGATGAGTACATATATTTTTATTTTACTTGGATATATACTTAGGAGTTGTTATGGTTTAAATATAGACTGTCCCCTAGAAAAGCTCATGTATTGGAAATGCAAATGTTCAGAGGTGAAATGATTGAAACACAGCTCTAATCTCATCAGCAGATAAAGCAAATCAAAAGATTAGCAATTTGAATAAATTTACCGGGTGGTAGTGGTAACTTAAGCAGGTAGCACATGCCTGGAACAGATGTATAAGTGGGAGTGTAGCCTTGGGGACTATATTTGTCCCTGGTCACTTCTCTCTCTGCTTACTGGCTGACCATGAAATGAGCTGCTACTTTCCTCTGCTACCCTCTGTGCCGCCATGATGCCTGCCTTAGAGTCAGCTGACTGTGGACTGTTATTCTGAAACTGTGAACCCAAATAAACCTTTCCGCCTCTACGTTGTTTATGTCTGATATTTTGGTCAAAAGCTACTAAACAGAAGTGGAGTTCTTCAGTCATGTGATTTCTCTATGCTTAACCTTTGAGGATCTGGCAGACTGTTTCCAGATTGGATGTAACATCTTATTTTCCCATCCATCCTGTAAGAGGGTTTTGATTTCTGCACACCCTCAGCAGGACATGTCATTATCTGTCTTTTTCATTACAGCCATCCTAATGGGGGGTGAAATATTATCTCTTTGTTCTTTTTATTCACATTTTCTTGATGGCTAATGATGTCAAGCAGGTCATCGTATGCTTATTGGCCTTTTATATATCTTTTTTTGGAAAATAAGGTTTATATCCTTTGTCTATTCTTAAAAAAATTATATATTTATTTATGTATTCGTTTATTGGTGTACTGCTGCATACATATTAATGGGATGCAAGATGGTAGAGGCATACAGGCACACATCACTCATTTAGCCCTTCCCCAACCCCCATCCCATTTCCCCCTTCCTTCTCATGCTTGGCTTAGTGATTGACTTTGATAGTTTATGAATGTACATCATATGTATTAGGAAATTTCCCTCTTTCCCCTCACATCTTCCTCATTAGATTGCCTATTTGCTCATCTATGTTTTTTCTTCTTCATCTAGGGCTCCTCCTATGATCCTTTTTCACCCTAGCTTCCACATATTAGAGAGAGCATCTGACTTTACTTTTAGTGACTGACTAATCTCACTTAGCATAATATTATTGTATTATAAATGCTATTTTATATTTTTTGTTTGCAGATATGAGTTGCAAATATATATTTTTTTCAGTTTGTGGGTTTTCTTTTCACTTTTTTGTCATTGTCCTTTAAAGAGAAAGGCTTTTCATTCTGAGGTAGATCGGTTTATCTATTTTTTCTCTTTTTTTGCTTGTCTATTTGGTTCCATATCTAAGAAGTCTTTGGTTAAATCCAGATCCTAAAGTTTACTCATATTTTTTTACTGAGGGCATAGTTCTTCTGGTTATGCACATGTGCCATTTTGAGTTAATTTTTTATTTATGGTATAAGGTTTATTCTCTTGAATAAATAGTTTATTCTCTTGAATAAATAGTCCAAGCACTATTTGTTGCAAAGGAACAAATAATAATCCAAAGAGACAGGAATTTTTTCTTTCCCCCTTGAGACATCATTACAAAACATCAATTAACTGTACATGTGATTTGCTCTACTTTCAATATTTAGCATAAAATATTTTAGGAATCTAGAGAATGCTACTGACAAAACTCTGTCACATAGGGCCAAGGTTTAAGACAAATCTACCGAAAGCTGTCTTGTGTCTCAAAGACATATTTTAAAACCTGACCTCTAATTTAGCCAAACATATTTATTTTCCCAGGTATAGTGTCAAAATACTTGGAGATTTAAAATGGAAGAAAAGTAATAATATAAGAGGACAAGAAATAATAGTTATAATATCAATTGTAATAAAAACTAAGTTTGAGGACCTACTATGCACTCTAGACTGTTTTAAGCCAGTGTTGTCTCATGTAATTCTCACAACCACCTTACCCAAGTAGGCACTCATCAAGAAATGGTCAAAAGTAAAATTAAGAAAATTATCCACAGCCACATAGTAAGGAAACAGTAAAATGAGACTTGAAAACAGGACAAAATAAATCTAGCCTTTTGCCTCTGAGTCGGTACTCTAAACTGATAATCAAGAATTCACCAATTTTCCCAAGTTATTGATTGGGATTTATTTTTCAACAATTCGTGACACTCAAATGAGAAGGCACTGGTTTTGCAGTGAATCATTTTATATTAACCAGAAGAAACTATTAAGGCTGATAAAACATATTCTGGGTTTTACTTTAGGGTTTCAAAAGAGAAACCAGAATTCCTCTACACAGTATCCATTCCATCAGTGAAGGGAAGGCCCCTTATACACACTGCTGTGTATAAAATCTCCATCTGGTGATGGTGTTGAGAGATATCAACACACCATGAATTTAGTGTGTGACATGGATGTAGATTTTCACCTCTCTGACCCCTCATCTATGCAATGGGAATAATAAAAACATTCAAGATTTCTATGAGAATTTGCTGATAATATAACTGCCTGGCAAGGTGCCTCTCATACAGAGCAAGTTCAGTAAGTGCTATTTTTACTTTACTATGATGGTGGCTATTTTCTCCAAATGGAAAATAGTTTCCAAAACATGGCTAAGAACATGTTTAGCTCACAGATGGATAGACAAACAGGAGCACCATTATATACTTTTCAGTAAAGTCAAAGCAAATAGACTGTACTACTTTTTGGAAGCTCAGTTCACTTTCCCTCTGCTTTCTCTCATAAATTGAATGGATGGGTGCCCACAGCTCCTTTGCCTTATGTTCTGCATTCATTTGTCATGACTCTGTCATTACATATACTACCTGAGCACTCTGACTTCTCGGTTCTTCTCTCTCACCTTCCCTGGTGTGATATGAAATAAAGCTCACAGCAACATTATAATAGGTCGGCCAAAATGCAAAAGTGGGGGTTACCAAGTCATTACCTGGAGGAGACTCCAAAAGTGTATATTTTTATGTCCAGATATAAAAATGGCATTAAATTTAAGGCAAGCCAAAGCAGGTCCCAGGCTGGTGTTCACAGAGCTTATAGCTTCAAAATGCTGTTCTGCATCATCCTCTCCTCACTCAAACATGAAATAATACATAGGGCCAAAGAAACCAAGATCTTTAAGGATTTTGTCTTCAAGAAGGACCTTTTCTTTCTGTTTATTGTTTATTTATTTGTTTTTTGGGGGGGTGAAACAGGTGCTATGCTTTGGAATGGATGCCTCTCTGTATAGATAGCCTCCAGGACCCACATCTGTGTCCTATTACAATCTAATCTTTGGTCCATCTGTTTTACTTATAAACCCTCTTAAGGCTTTTAATGTTAATCCTAAATATCAGCTCAATATAACATTAGGAAAACTACTCAGCTAACCGCTGATCCTAGAAATTGCTAAAACTTCCCACTGACCTGACTTCATGCTCACGTACACTCCCTGTTCATCTGAGCAGTGTGTGCTGAGCAGGTATGATCCAGAGGTTCTTGGGGGAACTTGGATCCATTGGATTAGAGGGCTATTATCTTTAAGTTAGAAGGAAACCTGGAAACCAGCCAGGCCAGTGTTTTCTGACCGAGATGTTTCTAGTGAGGTACAAAAAGAGGCCTAAGGCACTGACATGGATCAAAATTCCTCCCAAATTACCTTTTCCATAATCCTCATGCCCACTGGTAAATATAAACCTTCTCCTTCCAGTCCTGTCTGTCAAAGGCTACAGAGCAGGGATCTCACATGTGAACTCCCTCTTTCTCCCCGACATCTTTGTGAGTCGCAAGGACTCTTGATGTTTGCTGTTTCTCCCCTGTTTCTTTCCTCTCAGCAGGATCACACAGGACTTTATCTCAGCAGAATTAATTGGTCTGAAGGGTTGGTGTTAAGAGGCACTGGCATACAGGTGTTTCAATTGAACCAGGGTACCACAGAGCCTGTCTCTCCCCACAGGGGGCGGCACTGAGGGGCCAGTGAAGCGCAATCTGCTGGCAACTGGACTTCTGGGGCCTGTGTGATGGGCGTCTGGGGAGGCTGTGAGGATATAATGATTAAACAAACGGGTGGTATTAGATTGTATCACATGCCGCTGTCTTTTATTGTGCTATAAAATGGCTCATTTGGAGGGCAATGTGAATTTAAACTTTTCTGCAGTGATCAGTTGTACTATTCGTTTATAGTATCATTCAGTTTCTCCTTCTACCTACCTTAGGTCCTTTACTCCCTCTTCCCTCCCTCCTTTTCTTTCTTCCTCCTTTTACCCCGCCCTCCTTCCCTTCATTTCTCCCTCTGTTCTTCCATTCCTTTTTTTTCTTCTTCCTTCCTCTTTGTTTCCTGGGCCTAAATCCAACACAGCTACCTTCATCATGACTAATCACATGACTTTTTTGATCAGTTTATTAAACTTTCTGAGCCCAACTTTTTTTCTCTCTAAAAACTGGAGTAATTCTTATCTCTTGAGTATTGATGGTTTTAAACAAAATACAGCATATAAAAGACATAATCTTGTTTTGCCTCTAGGTGCTCAGTTAATATGAAACCCTCCTTTTCTCTCACTTTTGAAGTTCTAGTACAGATCACACTTGGGGGCATCTGGGACCTAATGCTTGACCCTGTGGAACAGAAATTAGGGTTACTAAATGACAACTGTCCCTGTGCTCAGATGTTCTCTCTCTCTTGTTGAAGTTTCCCCTACATCAAAGAGGGGATCCTGAGATGGAGCTGACAGAACAAAATTAGCTTCAGAATAATGAAAGGTACCAGTGCTATGAGAAGTACCAGGCCCCGAACCTCAGTGTGGACCACGTGTGTCGTCTTTTCAAAAAGTCATCAAATAGCCAGATATAGTGGCCCACTCTCGTAATCCCCATGCTTGGGAGGCGGAGACAGGAGAATCGCGCAGGTTCAAAGACAGCCTTGCTGTCTTAAGAGACCCTGTTTCCAAATAAAATATAAAACAGGTCTGAGAGTATACCCCGGAGGTAGAAGTACCACACACACAAATAAAGTCATCAAGTAGCCAGCTATGTCTCAGCATTTGGGAGGCTGAGACAGGAGGATCATGGTTCACAGATAGCCTCAGGTACTTAGTGAGGGCCGTTGCAACTCAGTGAGACCCTGCTTCAAAATAAAGAATAAAAAATGGGGCTGAGGGTGTCGCTCAGTGGTAGAATGCTCCTAGGTTCCATTCCCAGGACCGCAAAAAAAAAAAAAAAAAAAAAAAAAGTCAAGTTCAGTGCTGGGGCTGTAGCTCAGAGCTAAAGCACAGAATAGTTACCTGGTATGAACCAAGTCCTGGGTTTCATCCCCAGCACCTCAAAAGAAAAATGTTCGAGTTAAATTAAGTCATTAGCATGAGCCCTAATCTCAGTGTCTATGACAAGAGACAATGACATAAATGAAGCCATATGAAGAAACAGAAAAAAAAACTAGCCATCTGCTATGCTAGAAGAGGGTCCCCAAACAAAACAAAACAAAACAAAAACCAAAAGTGTAAGAGGCCTACAGAATTGTAGGAAAAATATGTGTTTTATTGTTTTAAGGTAATTGGACCGTGGTGCCTTGTTACATCTGCCCTACAAATGGAATTCTACCAAGAATCTATAGGCCCTATTTCTGTAATTATAAAATTAAGGTGGGCTATAGGAGAAGAAATCAGAAATGCTTAGGTTTTGAAGGGACCAGAGTTTAGAGACATGGAAGAGAATTTTTGGGGAAAAAATGAGTTGTTCAAGAAGCATGAGAATGTCAGATGGCCTTTCTAGGTTTCCAAATGTAGATAAGCCCCTGGAGCGAGGCAGTTTGGACTGGAGATGACAAGCTGGTGTTAGTCAGGCCTTTGCATAATGCCTTCTCAGTCTGTAGCTGCCCAGAATTCTCTCTGTCTTTTAATCATCTCATTTCAGAGTTGTTCCAGGCAGATTATTCCTAAAAACCTCATGTAATTAATATCAATTATTTAGATTTGCCATTGTAGTTGGTGTCAGATTTCTCAGCTAGGACAATACGGTATCACTATCATTACTGTTAATTACTGAATTGAAAAGTCTTCCTGAAAAAATGGGCTTAAAATAGGGAAATTAAGAATTAATTATGGCAAAAGTTTACAAGCAGTACAACTTAGACTTGGAATCATCGTAGTTCATCAGGAAGTTACTTTATGTGGGCTTGGAAAATAAATTTCCTGGGTCCATATACCAGCTTTTATCCATATTAACTGTGAAACTTAGGCTGGTGTTATGGCACACACTTGTAATCCAAGGACTTTGGAAGCTGAGACAGGAGGATTGCAGGTTCAAGGCTAGTCTCAGCAACCTAGTGAGACCCTGTTTCAATACAAAAAATATAAAGAGCTGGTGTGTGTTGGGGTTGTAGCTCAGTGGTAGAATATTTCTGGGTTTAATCATCAATATAAAATATCTATCGAACCTTGGCTACAAATTGCTCTATCTGCCTACATTTTTTTTCCCCATTTGTAAAGGGGTTAAAAGTAGGGCTGCTTCATGAGGTTGCTGTGAAGTTCAGTGAGTTCATACTCAGAGGTACCCACTCACAATACCCTCCAGTCTTCCTGGCTTTATTACCTAAAGCATATAAAAGCATATATAAAGCATAAGTTCATATATGGAAAGAGCCCAGAACAAGCCTGATATGGAGTCATTTCCAAATACATGTGAGATTTCTTTATTAGTATTACTATAATTATGATTCTTATATTATTGTTACTGGACTTTATTGGAAGGGCCAACTTTGTGTATGGTAGAAAAAGAATCAGGCCAATTGAGACCTAAATTCTGGCTCTGTTAATCAGGGGCCAGGTTTCTTGAGCAAATTACTTGAGTCCTCTGAGCCTTCCTTCTCTCCCTTACAGAAGAGGACAATAGCATTTCTCTTACTGGAGCTTCAGGTATGTGACAAATTTTAATTGTTTATATTAGTTGAGTATTTACAACTTCCTAGGCACTAAGCTGATAACTTTACTATATCTGCTAAGTTAACACTCTCTTGAAATTTCTGTGATAGAAATTAGTATTATTTTCACTTCTTAATAAAAGAAATACAGGATTAGAGACGGTGAATATCAGCATAGAGGGCTCTCGGCTTCTTTTTGGCAGTGCTAAGAAATCTGACTCAAGGAGTCTACATGAAAAATTGGAGTTAAATATGGGAAAATCAGAGATTAATTATTGCAAAATTTTACAAGTAGAAAAACTTGGAAACATGTGCTTTATTGCCTAAAGCATCTGGCATATCAAAGGTCTTATGTAAGGTAGTTGAAAACTTTTATTTTGGTTTTAAACCAAAAGCAAATCACACACTTCCTTAGCTGGTATCCTGCAGGAAATAATTGCCTCCTATTTAAAGAAGAGAAGCCACACGACGTGATGAATGCCTGTGGTCCCAGTACTTGGGAGGCTGAGATAGATGGATTGCAGGTTCAAGACCAGCTTCAGCAACTTAGCTGTACTCTCAGCAACCTAGTGAGACCCTCTTTAATAACAAAAAGTAAAAAGGTATGAGGATGTGGCTTGGAGCTAGAATGCCTCTTAATTCAATGCCCAATATCACACTAAAAGAAAAAAAAGAAAAATGAGCAATTTATGCAAACAAAAATGCCATAGCCTAACAATATGAATATTGGTAGATTCTAACAGTTAATGCTATTCTACCCAGCTCCCTGCTCCTGGGTTGACCTCTGAGTAAGCCTGAAGTACCCACTCACAATACCCTCCAGCCCTCCTGGCCAGATACAAGACATCATGAAGCTTCCAGATATCTCCGTTCCTCAGAAGGGTTGCCCAACTTCTTCCCATTCCCAGCCAGCCTCTTATGTGATTTTTAGCTCTTGGCCCTACTCTTTGGAATTAAAATTTACTCGCATTTTTACTGCAACTTCTAGCACACATTAGATTGAATGAATGACGTACTGCCCCATTTGTTTACATGCACATTGATTCCAATTTTTAACACAAGAAGAAAAGAGTTTAAATAATGTTAGTCTATGAAAACACACTGTAATGGCAGTAGCCTATTTTATCAAAGTGACTCACGGCTACATGGACCTCCTGAATTAAGATTTTACTTATTCTGGAACCATATTGCCTCTCTCGGTGCAGGTACTCATTCATTCACTCATTCTTCGAAGAAATATTTGTTAAGCTGGTGTTGTGTATTGGAGACTGTTGTGGGTTCTGGGAGAAGAAAAGTAATAAAAAAACATAAAACCTTTTTCTCTAATAGACCTCATATTATAGATGAGGAAAAGAGACTATAAATAAATGAATGATTTATATAAATTATATGTATATGTGTATGTATATATGTGTGTGTGTATGTATATATATATATGTATTTATGTGTGTGTGTGTGTGTGTGTGTGTGTGTGTGTGTGTGTGTGTATTTGCCTAAAGGTTATGAGCACTTTGAAAGGTAGCATAGTGTAATGGCTAAGGGCACCTCTGGAGCTACTCTTTGATTGTAATGCCAGCTCTGTGTCTTGCCAACAGGATGGCCTTGGGCAAGTTATTAACCTCTCTGTGCTTCCATTTTGTCATCTGTAGAAAAAAGGTAAGAATAATAGCATCGTTCTGAAGTTCAGATGCATTAATGTTGTAACGGCAGTTACACCAATGTATTCTATTTCACTGAGGATAAAATGATAGAATAAAGTGAGGAAGGACAAGGTGAATTATTTCAAAGATATCAAATGGTTTTTCATAAGAAATCACTAAGAAATAATGCTCAACTCTGAGAGACCCGTGGGAGAATGCTTTCCATATAGAATGAACCAAAAGAGCCATGACTGCTCTGAAAATCTGCTGGATGTGTCTGTGTAATTGCATAGGTATGACATTCAGGAATAAAAGAGGATTCAAAGATGGCTGCAAGGATTTAGGCCTGTGGAGGGATAACAGATGAAGTGATATCTCTCAAGTGTAGCAGGTTTCACGTAAAAGAAGATGAAGGGTACAAATTAAACATATATGATTATACCAAACTGAACCCAAGACACTTATTTAAAAGATAATTGGAGAGCTGGGTGTGGTGGTGCATGCTTGGGAGGCTGAGACAGGAGGATCACAGGGTGAAGGCAAGCCTCGCTACTTAGTGAGGTCCTTTGCAACTTAGTGAGACCCTGTTTCAAAATAAAGAATAAAAAATAGGGCTGGGGATGTAACTTAGGAGTATAATGCCCCTGGGTTCAATCCTCAGTTGCACACAAATATAATAGTGAAGAAGTTCTCTCAAGATGGTAGCAGTTAGCCAGGCGTGGTGTCGCATGCTTGTCATCCCAGCATTTGGGAGGTTGAGATCTGAGGATTGTGGTTTGCAGACAACCTCAGTTACTTAGTGAGGCCCTCTGCAACTCAATGAGACCCAGTTTCAAAATAAAGAATAAAAAATAGGGCAGGGGCTGTAGGTTGGGGGTCGAATTCCCCTGAGTTCTGTCCTCAGACCCGCAAAAAAAAAAAAAAAAAAAAAAAAAAAAAAAAAAAAAAAAGATGGTAGCAGTTGTCTCCATCAAGTAGAAATCCAAGATATATGCTGAGAATAAGAGTTAGTGGGACTTTTTAAGTTTGAAGAGAAGGATGGAAGTATAATAAAGTTATTCTCCTAGAGAGCAAGAGTGTGGCTGGATGAGGAATTTGACATTAGATGACTGCACCTTAGTAGGTGCCCACTTACAGTTCATATGCACCTATTCAAAACTATGCACACCAGGACAATTGTTTCTCACAGCCAAGTTTTGTTGTTAGGATGAAGGCAAGAAGTAGGCAGAGAGTTAGGCTTCACTAGTGCTCTGGTTTTGCAAATCATGTCTAATAAAGACAGAGATAAGGGAAGAAATTAGGTATGTGTTAAGAAGCATTTATACTGGAAGACAACAGTATGTAAATGGGGGAAGGAGGGAAGAACATCAGGAAGAGAGACAGTGAAAAGCTATTGCCAAGACTTTACTGGAGTCAAGCTTCCTGAAAGAATTATCTGGGAAGATGAGAAGAGGTGGGCAGACTGGAATACAGAGGACCAGGGGTGCAGAATGGCTGTGGCCATTGGCCACGATGGACTCTGTAACACGGACGTCAACTGAGATAGGGTGAGGGATAGCATTAATGTGGGGAAAAGCTGAAGGAACTGAATGCTGAGGATTGGAAAGGTCATTCCATGTGTTGAAGAGTCATCAATTAATGAGAGCCATGTAGGAAATAATGAAATGACCTAAAGGAAAAGTATAGAAAAGTGACATGGGAGTCAGAAAATAACTGAAATAGGAAGGAGTTGTTCCTGATATAACCTGATATCAAGAGCCTTAAAGCTGGAGGCTATAGGAGGAGAAGGCAATAGTGAAGTGAGATATCCTGGAAAGGCAATGAATGCTGATGTTGATGTCTTTTCCACAGCCAGACCCGGAGCTTTAGAGGGCTGCAGGAGAAAAATGGGTGCAACTTGAGAGGACTCCAGGGAGAGCAATTCTCAGAGGAAACTTTGGTTATAGTTAGTGTGGGAAACTGAGGTGAAACAAAGAGAAAAGCTTGAGGTCATGGGAATTTAGCTGCTGGTGGGCTGGGAATTCTAGGGGGTGAAGCAGGAGTTCTTAAAGTTGGGGAGAGGTGGAATCAGAGAACAGAAGGGCACACACAGAGTTTTCCAGGATTGGGCCAAGGGAGTGGGGATGACCTACATTTGGGAGTTTCTTATAATGTACAGAGAAATAAAGACAAATGAACATTCATCCGTAGTGGACTCAGGACTCAAGGTAGGTGGTAGTAAATAGAAGAGATAGGCAGATTTATGCTGGGACTCCTTCTAGATCTCTGCAGTGGAAGCCAGACAAGGAGAAAGGATGGAATTGGTCCATACCATTCCCATCAGTCTTGATCACTGGTGGGAAGGGTTGGCATTATTTGGTGTTCAGGGCTCCCTCTGACAATTGTGAATGGGATGTCAAGGTTGAGGGGACCTGGACCTCTTAGTGCCCATCCATGGAATGTGAATAGACTTATGCAAAGATACATTGACTAATGAAGCAGGTGCACATTGACCCTTCTGCTGGGGGTTTGGATGCTGGAAGTTTTCACACTGTGGTGAAATAGATTTCACAGTGGGCTGTGTTGTATCCAGAACCCTTTATGGAAGAGAAGTGTAACTGGCACAATCCATCAAAGGCAGAAGTCTGTAGTACCAGGCATGTGCTCAAGCAGACCCATTGAGCAGTGGCCACAGAAAAAAATAATAAAAAATGATTACTGGGTTGAAATGCCAGCCTTAGGGTTTGCACAGGTAACCCAGGGCTGGTATTTCTCTGGTCTACCTATGTTCCAGTTTCCAGAGACATAGCAACACCATTCATTCTTTGGTCGCTCTTTGTTGACTCCTGGTCTATTCCTTCTGAAGGTGGCAAGGAGCTGAGTCTGTGTTTACTGTTCATGCTAATTTGGCTCAGCTGTCAAAGCGTCTGCAATTCCTAGTGCTCGGCAGGATAGGAAGATGGGCTGTTAGATGACAAGTGGGGGCATTAGTGAGGCTATGCAGTCGAGCTGTAAGTGGGAGGAGAGCTGATGGAGAACACTGACAGGCCGTGGAGAGAGACAAGTGACAGAGAATGAGTTCCCCAGGGAATAATTAGAGGAAACGTAAGCTGGAAACAACAGCTCTGAGTACTAAAGGCAATTCTCAATTAAGTCCTCAGATGGTTCCCTGCTCAGAGGACGATAAATTGGTTCATTCCCCATTGCTATCTGCAAAGTACCTTCAAACACCCACGTCCCCATCTGTTTCATTAATAAATTCACTTAAATCTATAATATTTGCAAAGAAATAGAGCAACTGGCCTGCGATAAGTGGCCAGAATTCACTCTCAGAGTCTTCATAGGAGCCTCTACTGGAGCTGAAGAATCAAAGGCATGTTCAAAGTTAAAATTTGCTTGGAGTTTCTGTTTTTTTAGTATATGAAATAGCAATAAACATCAGGATTAGAGAAAAATAAGTTGACTGCCTTGTCTTGTCTTGTCCTAGTCAAAAGGTGGCTAATAAGGACTTTAATGGGGGTATTGTCCTGTTGGTACATTAGTCTGGAAGAAACATTTTTACTTGGAAATTCTATCAGAAAAACACCAGCAACAGTTTTCTCATTTCTTTTAAACAACAGATCAGGTCAAAGCTGATCTGTTTGCAATGCTGTGGTCTAGGCCTTAAAAGCAATGGGGACCAGATGAGAACTAAAACCAAGTATGAAGTACTTTTGGGGGGCTCTTTTGTCTCTATTTTTTGTCTTTCTTCCCAAAATGAAAGAGTAGTTGGATTTTCTGTGTCCTGCTAAAAGATGGAATAAAAAGAAGTAATGATTGTAGGATTTGCCAAAACAGATCCCTTTGATGACCTTGGCAAGAGGGAGTTTTGTGGAGTGGTGGGACCTAAGCCAGAGCAGAAGGATATAAAGTATGGGAAGGGAACACAGGAGATAGCATGTGTCAACAACACTGGAGAAGTCTGGCTTTGGAAAAGGCAGAAAAAGGCAATAATTTGGCTGGGAAAGAAAATGGTTATTCTGAGATCTTGGAGTGTGCTCTTTTGTTGATGGAAGTAATTCAGAAAGACAGTGAGAGAAAGTCATGATTCAGGAGAGATGAACAGAAATTGAGGGAGGACATTGTTGAGGAGATGTGAGGAAAAGGAAATTCCTTCACCAGGAGGAGAAATACTTAAAGGCAAATAAGGAAAGGAGAAAATGAGAGAGGGTGGGAGTTTGCCAACCCAGTTGCCTTCCAACCAAGATGGTACAGGCCTACTGACAAATCATGATGGATACTTACACACATATACAAATATTCACTGTTAGCCAGGACTTGATGAATTCTTAATTCTGATCATCTCTTATATTTGCAAATCCTCCATTTGTAACCCAAAGTGGGGGAGAATCATAAAAAGAATAAAATTACGCCTTTTGTGATAAACTATTATAAACTCATCATTTCTTAGAGAAAGTATGCCGCGTTTTGCATTTTTGAAGAGCGCATCATCAGAATAGGGCAGGGAGAATATTATCTCTAAAAGCTTGTGCATCATCCTCTTAAAATGTTAATGTCCCAGCTCCAGCTGAACAAATAAACTTCTACAACTTAGAGGCAACTAGTCCTAATGAATGTGAATACCAAGCTAGAAAATAAAGAACCCCACTTTCGATTGCAGAAAGCATCTTTCACAAGGAAAAAAAAAACCATTAAGTCATTATTTAAAAATTGCTCCATTAATGTGCTACAAAGGACAGTGAGCTTGAAAAGACCAAACAGCTTTTATTTTTGAGCACTTTATATTCAATGGAATTATAAACAAGATGCTCATGAAACTCTTCAGATGGACAAAACACCAGGATGAAACTCCAAGCTGCCTCTGTCCACTCACTGTCTAACAAAGTCAGGTTTCTTTCAATTCCTTAATGCAGTTGCAGGTTGTTTTCTTGCTACTGTTATTGTTCCTTTGGGGAAGTGGAGGGATGAATGGGTGCATTTCTCCTCTACACTTCACAATGGAAAGAAGAGTTAAAGCCCTTGGGAGGATATTTCATTTACCAAGTAGAGAGAGGCTTCAAGGAAAACATCCAGGGGAGCATAAAAGCAACCCAACCACACATCTTGTACTATTGGAAAGATAACTGGGAAGATGGTCTAGATATTGAGCTTGCCATGAGGGTGAGTTTGATTCTCTTTTCTGTACCATTCTATTTTATTTATTTTGATTGAAGTTGGTGTAGCAAACGTGAGGTTATTGCTGGATCTATTTTATATGGAGAATATATATAATTGTACCCACACCTACAAATGTGCATATATACATTATACATATATACATATATGACAATAAATTATCATTGAGATAGAACTGATCCTGAAAAGACGGGTAGCCTAATTTTGAAAATTGTGGTTGAGGGGAGGTGGAGAAAATTATCCCATTATTAATATGGATCCAGGCCATTTTGGTGCCAGACACTCACTCATAGTTTGTATATGCCCAGGTGACTAAAAGAGGCATACGACATACCCTTGGAGTGAAGAAAAAAAACAACAACAGTTCTCTAGATGAAACAATAGTCTCTCTTCAGATTGTCCTTGTGTATTCATAAAAGAACACTTAAGTATCTAACTCTGAATTAGCTTCTTTTATACCCATACACATAGCCTTTACTTTGATTACTTCTTTATTGTTCACTGTAATAGGTTGTTCACAAATTATTATTTTGTTTCATGCCTTTTCCTTAGTAAGATTCACTTGTAAAGGCAATGTTGGTACTCCATTAGTATTTCTTTAGGATCAAGAAATTAGATCACAGGTTATATGAACATAGATAGTTCACACAGGGCTGTGGAAATCACAAGGATGGCAAAGATGCATCTGACCTGAAATCAGAGGAATATCTTGGTGTTTATTATGGCAGATGTCTTTGTATCTGCCAAGGACCACAAGCTTTCCAGTTAGGGCCACGCATTCATTATAGAACAGATGCATTGATAGTCAAAATCAATTAAGTAAATTGTCAGTTCATTTACAAAATAATTAAACTTAGCTAGTTCTCCTAGAATATTCTCTAAAAACTTAAACTAAAAATATTTTAAAATAAATTAATAACCAGACTCAAAAATCAGAGGGTCATATTTTCTTTCTAATATGCGGAAGCTAGAAAGAAACAGGAGAACAAGAGAGACTTCAAAGAAATAAGAACAGTTACCAGTCGAATAGTAGAAGGGGGTTTGGGGAAAGAGGTACGGTGATAAGGGAAGAGACTTGATGGAGGAATCGATTCAAATAATTCCATGTACACTCATGAAGCTCTGAACACCAATTTTAATATTGTGGATAGAGAGGGGGAGGGAACGGTGTGTGTGTTATGGGGGGAATGCCTCTGGTACTATGTATATGCATGTTTCTATCACACTACATTTCAGTGAGATGTATGTTTACAATGCACCAATAAGTTTATTCAAATAAATGTTTATTTTTAAAAAGAAAATTAATTTGTGCTGGTTATACCTGTATTTTCTTTCTATTCCCCTCCCCCCCCATTCATCACTCTTCCCAACATTCCTGTTGGACTCAATAAAGTAGTGTGGAGCTTGTATATTTCAGAATAAGGAAAACTGACCTCTAAGCATTTGACTCACAAAATATCTAAAGATGAAAAGATACAAAAGATGGAAGCATAATTTCCAGTAATGGTAGAATGTAAAATGAGGCTCTGCTTTCCCCTCTAGCCAGCCATCTCCTCAGACCTCACAGGGCCTTCTTCTTCTCATGAAGGCAGAACACTTTGCCTCAGCCACACCTCTAAACAAGAGTCAGGTTGTGGTTATCTCTGTACTTCTCTTTTTGTTTGCTTACAATAATAATGATGATGAAGAAGAGGATGGAGATGATTATGATGATAGTGATGGTGATGATGATGGGGATAACATTGGGCTAAGAGAGCTCTGTTTCTCTGGATTCCTGCATCAACAACTGCTTTCAAGTGTAAACCGTAAAATGAAGTGCCATCTTAACCAATCAGAAGCCACCACCCTAGCCTTTAACTATGGACTTCATACTACAAACCATCAAAAACAACCCTTGTCTTGTTTTTGTGAACATCTGGTGAAAGTTTGCTTTCTGTCTCTCTCTCTCTTTATGGAGACAAAAATGGACCCCCTTGTGGTCTTCTGAAGATGATTTATAAATTTTTGAATGCTCAGATCAGCTCAATAAAGTGTTAATTTGCCTCAATTTATCACTTAAGTTTTAATAACCATTCACTTTGATTATGGTATTCTTCAAAGCCTTTTGGTCCTGGACCAGCTTACTTCTTTTTCTTGTTCCTCTTTTTACACACATCATTGTCCAGGCTCTTAGTTTCCCTGTAACCTGGTTTAGCCCCTGGAAAACACTTCTGGGAGACTGGAATGGAAAGAAGGAGGCTAGTGTGTATTTTGTTGACCAAAATACTAGAAAAGAACAATATAAAAGAGAAAATATTTTTGCCTCATGGTTTCAAAAGTTTGGTTCATGGTCAGCTACCTCCAAGGCAGAAACATCATGGAACCACAGTGTGGTGGAAGAAAGATGCTCAGCCCTTAGCCAGGAAGCAGGTGGGAAGAAGGAGAGAGGAAGGAACCAGAAAGAAGATGAATCTTCCTCAGTTACACTCCCAGTGACCTTCCTCCAATTAGGTCCCACCTCTCATTGGTTCATTCAGCTATCAATAATGAGATCAGAGCTCCTATGATTCAAGTATCCCTAAAAGCCCCACCTCTGAACCTTGCTACACTGGAGACCATGATTTCAACACGTGAGCTTTGGGGGGACATTCCAGAGCCAAGATTTCAACACGTGAGCTTTGGGGGGACATTCCAGAGCCAAATCATGATGAAGGGTATTGTGACCCCAGCTTTCTAACTGGGAAACCACCCCCCGCAGTGGCCATCTTTTCTCCAACTCCTCCCAGCTTCAAATTCCTCCTGAAAAACCCCTTGTTCTATGATTTCATCTACTGAAAATTGGGATACTCTTCTCCCTCTCTTCCAGCCAGGGGTGACAGGTGTGATTCACCTGCCACTAAATTCTAGGCTGCTGAAAATTTTCTTTTGTTTTTCTAGAATTAACATCACTGTGGTAAAAACTGTCTTTCTATATGGCTCCTGTAGACTTAAGTACAAGTTTTATTTTATTTTATTTTATTTTATTTTGAGGTTGGGTTCTGAAATGCCAAATTGTCATCTGTTCATTCTGATTCTTACCACCATGGCCTTATTTTGGGAAGCCACACCTGAATGCCTTCCTAAGAAGGTGGCCCTCCCAACATTAGCACCAGTGCTTTCCCACCATCAGGTCGCGATGGCTATTGGTGTCGTGCTTTCCCAAGACTGTGTTCATCCATCAAGAGCCTAATGTCATCAACAGGTAGCTGGCACTTGTTACTAGCGTTCATAGAAGTGCCATTTATATCAAGGGCATAATTACTTCTCACCATAAACCCTAGGAAACATACTGTCGCACTACTTTCTCCAGAGGTAGAAAGGCAGCTCTGATGCCCCACTCATGCCCGTGCTCTCCTACTCTGTGACAAGCCAGGCACTTGTCAGCTTCTGCTGCTTGGCACAGAATATCACCTTTCTAAAGCAGTCTCTTGCACAGACCTCGCTTAAATCAAACACATCCCTTTTTTTTCCTACATCCCTTTTTTCTGTGCAGCTTTCTAACTCAGTGTCCCCTTAACTCTGAAGTCTCAAAGCAGTGGTTTGTAAATTTGTTTTCCAGAGAATACATATTCAACTCACAACTTTCCTGGAGGTGACAAATGGATAAAAGTGCTCCTCCACTTAAAGCTGCCTTACCGCAGTTCTCCTGGAGCAGGACTAGTAGACACTGAAGGGCCGCGAGAACAGAGGTTGCAAGTCACTTTTCAAATCACCACGAAATCTCTAGGTCAAAATTTTATAACCACAAACGTAGGAGGTAAGTCACAAGTAATGTACTATGCATTATTCTTTAAGTAGCAACATTAGAAAGGGATTTATTCTGCCATGGTTTTAAAAAGCGTTTTATAAATGAGGACAGATGTGGAGGTATATGCCTTGGATGCATTTTCATTTTATTTTGTAAAGTCAGAGACCATATCCTGCTTTTATCTCTTCATTGTTTCTTAATAAAACTCTTATAACAAGTATTCCCTAAAAGCCCCACCTCTGAACCTTGCTGTACTGGGGATCATGCTTTCAATACATGAGTTTTGGGGGGACATTCCATAAGCAAATCATAGCAGATGCCTACTGAATAGTTGCTATGGTTTATATCTGGAATGCCCCCCAAAGCCTTATATTGAAAACATAAACCCAAATATAGTGAGGTCCAGAGGGGAGTTTTTTAAGAAATGATCAGATCTTGAGGGTTTAATCTCATGACCCATTTGTTGGGTTAACCTACTGATGGCTGAATAGACTATTTGGAACATTCTCTCTCTCTCCCTCTCCCTCCCTTTCTTCTCTCTCTCTCTCTCTCTCTCTCTCTCTCTCTCTCTCTCTCTCTCTCTCTCTCCCTCCCCCCCCACCTGTGCTTTCTATCTGCCATACACTCAGTAGCTTTCTTCCAGCACAGCCTTCCACCATGACATTCTGACTCACCTTAGGTGCAGAACAATGGAGTCGGCCAGCCATGGACTGCATCTCTGAAACCATGAGCCCAAACAGAATTTTTCTCCTCTAAGTTATTCATGTCAGGTAATTGTATTCAAGAAAAACTGACTAACATGGTACTCCATGCCTTCATGGAAGAGGAGAGTTTGGGGGTTAATGTGGCTACTTGCTGGTTTAGGCTGTCCTTCATTCCTTCATACTCTCTGCTTGGTGACATTGTACCCTTATCTCTGGGCATTTTCCTCTCTCTCCTGTGTAGTCTCAGTGGGACAGAAAACTGAGATTCTCTTCCCAACCCTAGCCAAGAAATAGACCTGCAATCTAAGCCAAACTAATTGGTCACTATCACTAAGCAGAGTAACTTCTGTTTAGAAAGAAAGAAAACGTTTCAGTATGCTTGTCAAGTAACTCCTTCTTTCTTGGCCCTGGACTTGCGTTGAATTTAAGCCCCCCGTTTTTTCTGATTCACTTTCAGTTCTATAAACTAACTATCCTCATTATAGCAAATTTCTTTTGTCATATATTATAATGAGAGACTGTTTCTTTTCCTTACATACAAAGAACCTTTACCAATCTTACATATTTCAGCTTTAGATGCCTCATAAGAGACAATTTTCATAAAGTTAGAAAAGCAAATAAATCCCAGGATCCAGCTCGCTTTACTTAATCTAGATGATTTGATATTCTAATGGAAAAATATTTGCTGGGAGACTGAAACAGTGTAAAAACTTCTTTTAGCTCCGTGTAACCTGCAGAATCTTTTTTTTTTTTTTGGCCTGGAGAGTCCTATGCATCTTCCTATGAAGGCAGTTTGTATTTAATCCAATTCAGTGGCATAGAAATAGAAGTGGGCAGGCCCAGAGAAGGTGTGGAAGGGAGTAGATCCAAAGTATATGGCCCAATTGGAAGTGAGTAATTTGGCTGAGCTTTGGAGGATAGCACTCTGAGCTGGAATGTTCCACAGCTAGAAGACTATAATGGTCCTTCTATAATAGATAGGGGAGGGAAAATGGGCCCTGATACTCTCTATTAGCAATTTGGCAATTGGTAGTTTTTTCCTTCTGGAGCCTTATTCCCATCCTCAGCCTACATGATTACCCTGCACAGTTGGGTCGATGACTTGGCACCCTGGGGCTGCTTTAGGAGTCAGTTAATGGATAGCAAATTCGTCCAAAAGATGGTTTGGTTGGCCTGCACAGCACACTCGTTGATGGGCATTAGTTAACGGGAGCTCCAGCAATCTGCTCTGCTTCATTCTATTAATGAAGTCAGAGCCCAGAGGTTAGCTGGGCTCATTCTGTGGGGGAACAATCTCTATAAAAGAATCAAGAGGAGGGAGCAGTCTGTGTGACTCGGGAAGCTCTTGGTGTGTGGACCTGTCACCTCTATGACATGCAACTAGAAGCCACAGGTTTAGGCCATGGCTCCATTCGAGGCCATCTGGAAGATTTTACTGTACTTCAGAAGTTCCCAAGGACACTCACCTGAGGGTAGCAGCTGGGTAGTGGCAAATCTGCCCAGTCTCTTTGATGGTAGCTCCTTTTTTATGCCATTAAGTCTGCAAATGATGTCTCTGAGTTCATCTCCACGCCGACAGGCCTATCATTTGCATGGCCAGTGTGTTCTGTTGCAGCCTGAGCTGCTCAAGCATGAAACGCATTGTCTTTCCCTTTAAGGAGTTTACTACCTCAGTGACCTTTTTACTTGACAAAAAGCCTTTTTAATGCACCATGTGGCCACTTCCCTAAGTAGTTTCTCCGCTGACTGGCACTACTGAATGTACTTTTCCTACTGATGGGTGCTATTAAGACATGCTGCCTTTCATATTCATTCAGCACGGTGCTCTTTTATTTACCTTTATTTTACTTTTTTGCATTGGTGTTCAGTGACAACGCATGGATGTACATATAATAATTGCATCAATACAAATGCAGGGCTACCGTGTGTTTACCTGAGACGTACAGTTTCATTTGCATCTTCTGTTCTCTCTGATCCCATAGGGGAATAGTTTTGGGTTAAAAGGTAAAAAAGTTCTCCTAAATTTGTCCTGTGACTCTGAGGATCAAGATTAGGTGATATATTATTTGGTTTCCAAAGTGACTTACAGAGGACTCCAGTGTTTCTGTGGGTGGATATATTACAATGGGTCCTTTGTTCCAAGCCCTCCTTTAACATGTTTGTTTTCAGATCTCTGAACAGAACAGAGAAAACACCCATGAATACGAAAGGGGATTGTGCTCTTTGCCTATAGTCTGTTACCACGGGCAACCACCACTCACTAGAGGGCTCCTATGTTGCCAAGAGTACTAACGATTCTAAATTAGTGCAAACAATTAGGATGTGTGACCTGGCTTTTACATTTACTCCTCCTGTAACCCTGGACTAGTGCCTTCATTTCTTCAAGACGAGATACATCATCAGCTAGCAGGAAGTTGCAGTCCTGGAATATATGTGAAAGAACATTACAAGTTTTGGCATTCCACATGTACATTATTTTTAATACCATCATATAGACTCTACCTTTGTGAGGAGGAAGAAGATTCATTATCACTCAAATAGGCTTCTTTTCCCAAGCATTGTTATCAACTTTCAGAAGGTCATAAGCACCCTGGGAGGCACTTTATGTTTGACATGTATGTATGTATGTATGCATGCATGTATGTATTTTTATCTGAAAACTCATGAGATAGATGTAATTATTTCTAGTTTTCAGTTGGGGAATCTTATAGCCCCATAAAGACAGTGAATCCCCCATAGTTGATCACACAGTGAGTCAGTGACAGAGCTGGGGTTGGGTTTGGGTTTCTCAGACCCTGAGGTTTATCTACCTAAAGTGTGTGTGTGTGTGTGTGTGTGTGTGTGTGTGTGTGTGTGTGTGTATGCAGGGGCACTCTATGTCTGAGCTACACCACCGTCCAGCCCTTTTTATTTTTTTACTTTGAAACAGGGTCTTTCTTGATATGTTGCTGAAGCTGACAAACCTGTGATTCTCCTGTCTTAGTCTCCCAAGTACTAATATTAGAGGGATGTGCAACCACTCCCTGCTGGTCTGTCTGTTATAAGCAGGAAAATTATGGAAAAACTTGCAGTCTCCCCACCCGACCGTGAGCATCTGTGATCTTCCTGGATTTATCAGTCTTGCCTGAAGAAGCATCAGTTCTTCATTAAACTAGCTTGGGAGAGTGAAAACACTGTCGCTGTGGCAGAATTAAGAATGAAGTAGCCATAACAAGGAAGGTAACATGATCAAAAGCAACTACATTATAAAAACATCACGCTAAACAATGAATGCTGACTAAGTGAAATGGGAAATCAAACAAAATTACACTAAGCTCAATTTTCCGTATGGCTGAAAGTCTGACCTTTTGAAGAGAAGAAACAAAACTTATTTTCAATTAATGTGACTAACCATTTCCCATCATTTTGTGGTAACTGGCACAGTCTATGGGGGGTGATGAGACCCCTGCTTGGCTAGTCAGTCACAGCTGGACCACATGGAGCTTCCTCATCTGGTTTGGGGATTTCTCTATCTCTGAAACATCATGTGAAAAGAATCCCAGAGCCAGGCATGGTGTTGCAGGCTTGTAATCCCAGCATTCGGGAGGCTGAGACCGGAGGATGGAGGTTCATGGACAGCCTCAGCTACTTAGCAAGGCCCTTTGCAACTCAGTGAGACACTATTTTGAAAAAAAAATTTAAAGACTTAAAAAAAAAAAAGACACACAAAAAATACGGCTGGGAGTGTAGGTTGGAGGTAGAATGCCCCTGGGTTTCATCATCATCATCATCAGAAGAAGAAGAAGAAGAAGAAGAAGAAGAAGAAGAAGAAGAAGAAGAAGAAGAAGGAGAAGGAGGAGGAGGAGGAGGAGGAAGAGGAGGAAGAGGAAGGCTACCCATCATCCCATTTGCACATGTGCATTTTTTTCTTTATTTTCTTTGTTTATGATTCTTTCATTAGCTAAATAGAACTATTTCTAGTTTCATTAATGTACATTTTTTTCCTCTTTTTTTTTAAACAGGGGAATGAACATAGGAACATTCTACCTCTGAGCAATACCCCCAAATCATTTTATTTTTATTTTCAATTTTAAAACAACATTTTGCTAAGTTGCTTATGATCTCACTGAGTTGCTAAGACTGGCCTTGAACCCAGGATCCTCCTATCTCATTGTCTCAGATTCCTGGGATTACAGGTGTGCACCACCATGCTGGGCTCTAATGTGCATTTTTATAGCTGCTCTTAGCACCATGAAACTTTAGCCCTTGATGCATAGATAAGGGATAAAGCAGGACCCCTTCCTTTTCTATCCCAGTGGGTGACAGCAGTCTTTTTCCAGGTGTCTGGAGGACAGTCCATCTCTTATTTTTTCTGAATCCCCATCTTCAGGAACCAAGGAGGAGCCACTCATAGGTTGCCCTGGCTTCTGGTGCCCTCAAGAATTGGTAGCAGCTTTCTGCAGTCTATGCTGAGTGTAATTGCAAGAGACTGTAAAGCTAAATTGCAATGGGCTCTCCTTAATCCAGATACCTTATCTTAATCCTGTTTCTGAAATATCTTTTTTAGGGAGATCCAGCTGGGCATCTGCATGACTCTTGCTTGCTTGGTCCCTGAGAAGGTCTTGAGGGAATTTTGAAGAGTGGCATGATTGACTACAAAGCAAAAACATGGTTCCCAACTGCAATGCATTCTTGAGGTGGAAGATTCTAACCCATGCCCTACTGCCAGTACAGTAGAAAAGAACAACTCAGTAGATGGGCCCAAAAAGTGGATTTTGATCCCACCAGCTTTCCCACCAGGTATTGGGCTCTGAATTCCTGATTCTGTTTGGAGCTGGCAGCTGCCTTCCTTGTCTTTGACTCTTGGTTCCTCCTTTCTCCATCTGGAAATCCAGAGCTGTGACTTTCTTTTGCTCCTTCTGATCCTGTGTCCCCTGATTTTTCTGTTATATTTAACTGGTGATTATTTTAATTACAAAAACACAATATGAATATATGTCTTTATATGTATTTATTAAATCTTCAACTAATTTGTGAGAAGCCAATTCCTTTAGCTGTTAAAAAAGGCTCCCCCTTGCCACAACTCATATTCCTTTCCAGGAAGGACCATTATATTAGGTTTGGTGCATACTCTTCCATACCTTTTTCTATAAAGACATAAAAGTTTTATCATCAGTTACATTTGTTGTGGAAATATTGAATATTTTTCTAAAACTTGGCTTTTGTAAAGCAGGCTTTACTTTATTTGGTGATGGTACTGGCGATTGAGTCTAGGGGCAATCCACTTCTGAGCTACCTTCAACCCTATTTTGTCTTTCATTTTGAATCACAGCCTCCCTAAGTTGGTAAGGGTCTCACAACATTTGTGAGGGTAACCTTGAGTTTTCAGTCTTCCTGTCTCAGTCTCCCAAGTATTGGGATTATGTTGTGTACCACTATGTCAGGCTTACAATAAGATTTACTTTTCAGAGTACTGTAAGAATCATTTCCTATGTGAGAAGAAGTTATAGCAGTCTCCTATATAGCTTCTTACCTCACACATGTCCAGTTTCCCCCATCATCATCATCCCCAGTATAGTGGTACCTTATAACAATTGGTGGACCTACATTAACACATCTTTATCACACAGAGCTCACAGTTTATCTTAGGGTTTCTTCTCCTGTTGTGCATTCTATAGGTTTGGGAAAATGTATAATAACATGTATTCACTATGATGGTGTCATATGGAATTTGACAAAATATCTGATGTATTTTTTCCACAAAAAGAAACATTAGTCTCATTTTTAAACAGCAGCAGTATACTCACAATAATTTTAATTTTGTATCATTTACCTGAATACTTCCATTGCATTTTTAAATTTAATTGTTTTGTTTTGGGAATGCTTGGGTTATAATAAAGTCTGTAGTCAATGTGTTTGTGTATGAATCTCTGGGCATGTGTACACATCTTTATGAAAATGTTTCATGGGTGTATACCAAATAGTAAAACTGATGAATTAATGTTATTTAAACCTTGGAGTTCAATAGATGCTGTAAGATTGTCCTTCAAAGCAACCATAAAAGCTGATGCTCCTACTAGTAGTGTACAAGATTATTCAGATTCTCATGCTCTTAATAGCACTGGATAATATATTTAAAATTATATTTAAGCTTATAGGTGAGAAATGGCAACTCATTAATGCTTTAAACCCATTTTTCTGAAAACTAGTAAACTATGGTGTGTTTCTATAGTCACCACCTCACCTCCATCCACTGGAATTTTTTTTTTCTTTTTGTGGTACTGGGGATTGAATCCAGGAGTAGTCTATTTTCAAGCTATACCCCCAGCCCTATTTTTTTATTATTTTATTTTTGAAACAGTGTCTCACTGACTTGTAAAGGGACACACTAAGTAGTAGCTGAGGTTGTCCTCGAACCATGATCCTCCTGCCTCAGCCTCCCAAATGCTGGGATTACAAGCATGCACCAGCACACCTGGATACACTGGGATTTTACTTTTTTGCCTTTTTGCATGTATCCTTGTTCATATTTGTATAGGCTCCTAACAACTTCTGACACTTGTTCTGGGTGAACCAACATCTTGATGGCTATCTCTCTAATCAAAGCATGGTATAAGGTGTGAGGTTTGAAGTCAGCCATATCCGTGGGTGTGTGATGGCAGCAGGTTACACTCTGGTGCTGATCTGCTTTTCTGTCCACTGAAGGGGTCAATCATCCCTATTTTATAAGGTGTATTTGTGTGTGAACCCATTTAAGATGAATCCATGTCTGAAGTGGCCAGCCAGTCACTCTGATATCCCCAGCAAACTCCTCACTCTGCCTGATTTTTATTATAATCTTGCCAGGTTCCAAACTGGAATTCTAGGCCTTCTGACTTAGAATTTGTTCTATACTCAGAGCCATGAGGGCATTGGACTTATAGATTTTAAATAGATTCTCGTGCTAAAGCTGAAGCAGTTTTGGTCCTTTATAATTACCTATCACTGCTACTTCAATTCTGAAATTGAAGTCTTGTTAATCCTCAAAAGTCACTACGACTGTTTTTCTCTTCCCTCTAAAGGCCCTGTTCATGTGGTGCTCTTTGGTCTGATCCCATGCCATCCACCGGAAGTGTCATCTTAGTCTGTTTTCTGTCTCCTCAATTCTATACCCCTTCCTTTGATTAAGTCAAGACTTGACCCAGCATTGCAGAACCACAAGCCCAAACGCTTGGCCAATACTAATAGTTCTGCAAACGTCATCTCTGACCTTGAGGAAGTTACCTAATCTCTCTGAGTCTCCGCTTCCTTATCTGTCTGTGCAAATAATAGTGCCAAATTCACATTACTCTTTTGGGGATTCACATGAGATCATACACTTAGCACAGTACCTTGTTTCTCGCAAGTGGTATTCCTATCTCCCACACAAACATCACAAAAATAGCCTTTTCTGGAGAGGTTATTGTAATTCCTGTGTAGATTCTCAGTACACATGTTTTTTTTAGCAAGACTCAGTGGGCATTTGACTGTTTTCTTTCTAAGAAATAAAACCAGAAGTAAAATGTTAAAATGATAATGAATAATTCCTATGAAAACTAAAGTAATGTTTGCAAATCCTAGTCTCATGTTATGGCTTCAGTGAAATGTGAAATGACCCATTAAAATTAAAAATTAGTTGCTAGGATTTGAAGAATGAGATTTTATAGAGATTATGAATTTTCCAGAGAGATGTATTTCTGGACTAGATGAGAAGTTTCCTGGGGCAGCTGGGTGGCCTTTGCATATCATTGAATCTTTGTTAATAAAACAGGCAATGCCATGGGCCACAGAAAAGGGTATTCAACTTAGAAAAAAATTTGTTTTAAAGGATAGTCCTAAAAGGTGAATAAAATCTGAAAAAATAAAGCTTCACATGATATCCAGGAGCCAAGAGAAGATGGTGCCATTTTTTCATAAGGGATTTGGCATCTTATCTAATCAGAGGGTTATAACAATGTGTCAGTCTCTACAGGAAAGCTGGTGTGAGGAGCAAGGTAGGAGATGACAAGCCACTGCAGAAAGAAACCGAAGGGGACCGAATGCACTTTTCATCTTCTACTCTACCTTTATCAGAGGGGTTTGTCATAGTGGGGAATTAAGGCAGCTTACCAAGCTTACCAAGTCTAATTGGTTGTTTAAACAATCAGTATTGCTAGTGGGGCATGGTAGTGCACGCCTGTCATACCAATACTTGGGATATTGAGACAGGAAGATTGTGGTGGGTTGAAGGCAAGCCTCAGCAACTTAGTGAGACTTTCAGGAACCTAGTGAGACTCTGTTTCAAAATATAAACTAAAATAGAGCTGGGGATGTAACTCAGAGGTAGAATACCCCTGGGTTCAATCCCTGGTACTATATACATACATGCATGCATACATACATACATACATACATACCAGCATTGCTTATTTACACTGAATCCTCCAGCTAGTTCAGTGTCTTTTCAGCCAATGCTAAAATAGTAAAGAGAGGTCAAGAAAAATCATAAATTTTGAAGAGTCCTACTTTGCTCAATTTCACATTAGAAGGTAAAGGCTCTTTCTTCTTCACTGGGACAACATCGATTTCTCCTGAATTAGTCTGACCCTGGAGTCACATAGAGCTAAATGCTTGCTGATGACGTGTGAGCTTGAAGGTACTGAGGGTGGGAATGAGCCCCCCTGGATTGCCATTCCTCGGGGCTCATGTTTTTCTCTTGTCTTCCCTTCTCATTCTCAAGCTGTCCTACAGACTGTCTTGTGTGTGTGTGTGTGTGTGTGTGTGTGTGTGTGTGTGTGTTTTCTTAATTGCAGTTTCTTTCCAGCTGGAATTCAGCCTTTCCTTTCACTTGGTGAAAAACATCCACAAATATGATGTAGAGGATGTGCTAATTAATGGATGTCCAAACATCTGGGGAGAAACAAGCAAAGTTACAGTTAACACACCATAAACAAATACAGAAAGGGCGGACAGTTTGAGCACATCAAAGACATCGCTTGGAGGAATGTATTGTGTTACTCTCTCTGCACCTGTCGATTACCACATTCTGTCTAGAAGGGAAGATGATTTTGCCTCACTCTCTGGGTGTTCTAACTTAATGTCTGATTTCGTAAACTAAGTCATTATGACTCTGAATGAAAGGTCTCTTAGGACAGGAAGGATTGGTGATCCTGTAGGGAATCCATAGACAGCCCAAGAGCTCTTCTCTGTTCTCATGGGCATGTTTATGCACACAAATGGGCCAAAATATTATTCCTACCCTCACCTTTAAGCCAGCCTGAAATGACTTTCTCATTCCTCATTCCCCTTGAGTAAATTAGTTCTCCAGAGCTTACACCATAAAGTCTACAAGAGCAGCAACAATAAAAGAATAAGAAGAGAAGAGCTAAACATTTATTGAGCACCAGCTGAGTACCAATCCATCCCCTAAGTACTTAAATGCATTATTCCATTTACTCTTCTCAGCATCCTTATGAAAGAGGTGTACTTACTCTTCTCATTTCATAGAGGAGAAAGAGAAGCTGGGCGTGGTCATGCACGCTTGTAATCCCAGCATTGAGGAGGCTGAGACTGGAGGATCGCAGTTTGTGGATAGCCTCAGCTACTTAGTGAGACCCTCTGCAACTTAGTGAGACCCTGTTTCAAAATAAAGAATAAATAATAGTCCAGGGGGTGTAGCTCAGAGGTCGAATGACCCTGGGTTCTATTCCTAGACCCGCAAAAAAGAAAAAGAAAGAAAAAAAAAAAAGAAAGAGAAAGGACAGAGAGATTAAATTTATCAATAGTAGATAGCTATTTACCACATGGCTACCATTCATACTTTCTGGCCTAGGCTTCATTTGTTAATTAAATGTTTGTTCCACATTCCATCTGGCCTATTTTCTGATCCTGAACTTTATCATTTGTGTTGTTCTTATTTTTTGCCACTTATACCATTTTTAACATGTGAACCCTTTAGCACTTTTATTACGTGATCGTTCCAGCTTTTGACTTTGGGATCTCTCTCAGGGACTCTACGTTTGTCATAATAATTCTCCCCATCCTAGGCTGCTATGCCATTCATCTGTCCTCTTGGACCTTCAAAACAAAGACTGAATCCTAACCGTAAGCCTGTTCCCTTACACATCTCACTGTTTTCTAATGGGAGGTAAGATTCCTGCTTATGTTTTTGTGTCAATATTTCTGTAATTTTGAAGTTGAGTTCATCAAGAGTACACTGCTCAATCACCACTGGCTCCAGAAACATGATTCAAAGATAATTCAGAGGAATATGATTAATATTAGGAGTTTACATTTTGAGTTGTTATTTACTCCTTCTGGCATAGCATTCACATACCCTAACATGCATGAAAGACTGTGATCACCTGATTCTGGTTCAAAGCAGCAATTTCTTGCATGTCTCCTCTGTGTGCCCTAGTTTCTAGCCCCTCTTTGTGGTCAAGGGTTTCCCAGATGTTCCCCTTTTACTCATTCTCCCACTGTAAATGGGAGTGTACCATTGGATGTGCTCTATGCTTGCAATCCATCTGGTTCTCTGATGTTTATATGATCTATTTTTAACAACTCCCAAGTGTACATTTCTAGTCCCCATCTTGCCCTAGAAACCAAAGTGCTATATCATATATCCAACTGCTTACTTTCCACCATCCCCCCACTGGTTAATGTAAAACCACTCTTTTTTTTTTTTTTCTCAGAATTGTTCAATGCAGAGTGTTATAAGAGTTAACATCCCTCCCTGGTTTGAATGGAGAAACTATGGCTGGCATAGGACTGCATTTGGAAAATTAAAAGCTATAATTTTCCTCACCAAAATGCATTTACTTCTTACCAAGTTGGATACTAGTGGAGCTGTGCCCTCCAATAAAAGACACATTTTAAAACTATGCACAAGGACACACTACTCTTGAGCCTCTTCCATATTTTAAAAGAGAGTTTTCTGAGAGCATGGACACTGCTGGTCTTATTTACTACCATAGTCTTTGCACTTACAACAATGCTAAGAATCCGGGAGCTTCTCACTAATATTTGGCAATAAATAATAGAATGAATATCCCTCTTTCCAAAATCTATTGTTCTGTTTTAGTTAAATTAAACTGTCAGTGAGATTAAACAGAGAGTGAAAAAAAATAGAAGCTAAAATTGATTTATTCAAGAGATCATTAATTAGGTAATATCTATGTGTATTGAATGGTTGCTATATGTAGATATATGTAAGCTTAATCCTTATATAGATCCTATAAGAAAGGCACTGGTATTGTCCCCATCTTACTGGTGGAAACTGAACCATATGGTCTGTGTAACTTGAGCAAGGTCCAGTGTTGACAATGGGATTGAGCAGAGCAAAGATGTAGCACTGTGTATCTCAGAAAAGAAGGGGGGGATAGGGAGACTCGGAACTGGAGTGGCCAATTGGCAGTGCTATCGGTTGAAATACAGTTAAAGATAGACACTGATTTATGTAGTTTTAACACAGAAATCATGACTTTTAAAAAGGACAACTGCCTAATTTATTCTGCAAGATGGGATGCTTTGTGCAACAGAGCCATAGGCATACACTAGACCTCAACTGAGTCAGCTAAATTAGACAGCTCTCTTCCTCTCCAGCCTAACCTGTGAGGGGAGGGCTCTGATGATGCCTTCACTCTTGTGTGTATTTCACATTTCATGCTGACTTTGTCCACCTGCCATCTTGGGAATATCCAGCAAAGCTATATCCAATTGGGATGATAATATACTAACAGCTCTGACATTGAGTTATCATCTTCAAAAACAATATTGGTATGATATCCTGTTGTGATCTGAGCACTCTGCCACATTTTAAAGTCATGTAAATAAGGACTAAATGAAACAACAACAAAAAAAAAGAAAAGAAAAAATGAGACAAGAGAAAAGGTTGGGTTAAGGTTGTTCTTGTCTTGATAGATTTATTTCACAGGTACTGAAAGGAAGTTACCTAAACTACCTGGATATCTTTATACTTCTGGTTTTGAAAAAAACACGACTCATCTCTGGGGATCATAAATGTCTTCTTCTATTACTCACTTTCTAAAACCTACCTGTCAAGCTTACCCCACAAGAATCTCAAAATGTTGCCTGCAACCCTTGTCTCTTCGGCAGAGCAAGACCAAGTGCAAGAATGTGCTTGAGGATGTGAATTAAAATGAGATGCTTCTCAGCTATCAGGAGATCACAGGAAGTGGAAAATGAGCAGTGCTGAAATGTGTTGCTTTTTTATAAAGTTGTTATAATCACATGACAATAAAGATAAGAAAGAGACATATCCATTTGAAATAACTGTATTCTTCTTTGTTTTTTTAAAAAATAAATGCAGTTTAGAATCCTGTGAAGAATTACTGCAAAGATAGTACAGAGTTTACATATTCCCCACACCCGATTTCTTCTCTTATTATCACCTTACATTTTCATAATTCACAAGCTAATATCAATATATTATTGTTAAAGTTATACTTTGGAATTTCTTCAGTTTTCCCCTAATGTCCTTTTCTTGTTCCATGATCCAATCTATAATACCACATTACATTTGAAAGCCATGTTTTTGGACCTGGTAGGGCACACCTATATTCCCAGTACTTGAGAAACTGAGATAGGAGGATCCCAGGTTCAAGGATAGCTTTGCCAATATAGCAAGACTCTTAGCAAATTAGCAAAAACTCTGTTTCAAAAAATAAAAATTGAGATTTTTTTTTTTTTTTTTTTTTAGAGGAGAAGAAGGGCAAGATGGCAGCTGCCGAATAGGACATGCATTTGTTGGAGAAGCCCTGGACACCTAATTTTGATTTAATATCTGATTGTGACAATTAAGGAGGCATTTCCAGCCATGACTTCCTATCTAGAATACAGTGGAGAGAGTGGATAATGGCGGAATTAGAAGCAAGATGACAAGGTGCCCACCATGCAAGAAAAGTGATTTTTGGAAGAACATCCCAGAAGAGATTAGAGAAAAGACCACTTTAGCCATACATGCTGAGAAACTCTTAACAACATACCTTGTAAGAAACATGATCCGGGCTTGTTGGAGGGAGCCCAGCAGTGACGGGCAGGAAGCCCAGCCGCACTTCCCAGGGAACTCAGTGTGCCTGGCCGCCTCACTCCTCTATGCTGCTCTGGGGCTGTGGTGTGCTCAGAACAGCAGATCCTGCTCTACACGGTGAGGGCCTCCACTCATGGAGGGAAGATAAAATTCATTGCTGCTGAGTGCTCAATCTCAAAACACACATACTGTCTTCTTTTATTAAAAATATTGGAGAGGGGCCAAGATGGGGCAGCAGCAGCCAGTATTCAGGAGATGCAGACAAATCCTATCCAATCCACCTTGAACTTTTGGAAAAAAATCTCTGCGAAGAGAGACTGCTCCTGCCGCACATGCTTAGGAATTCTGGAAATAATACCCTGTAAGGAAGGTGCTCAGGGGAGAACCAGGAGGATGGCAACAGTGGCAGGGGCGGCAGCAGCAGCCAGAATTTGGGAGAGGCAAAGATCCAATCCAATCCACCTTGAAATTTTGACGAAATCGGCCCAAAGTTAGACTGCTACCATTGTGCATTCTTGGGAATTCTGGACAATATGCTATGTGGGAAAGTTGTTTGGGAGAGAACCGAGATGGTGGTAGCAGCGGTGATGGTTGTGGCGGTGGTGCCAGTGGTGGCCAGTAATTGGGAGAGGCAGAGATCTGATCTAATCCACCTTGAACTTTGTAAGAAATCTCCCAAAAGGTAGGCTGCTACCACTCTGCATGCTCAAGAATTCTGGACAACATGCTGTGTGGGAAAAGTGTTTGGGAGAGAACTGAGATGCTGATAGCGGAGGCAGCGGCTGCCAGTAATTGGGAGAGGCAGAGATCTGATCCACTCCACCTTGATCTTTTGAAGAAATCTCCCAAAGGTAGACTGCTACCACGCACATGCTTAGAAATTCTGGACAACATGCTATGTGTAAAAAGTGTGTGGGAGAGAATTAAGGTGGTAGTGACAGCAGTGGTGGTGGCAAGTGTTTGGGAGAGGCAGAGATCTGATCCAATCCACCTGGATCTTTTGAAGAAATCTCCCCAAAGGTAGACTGCTACTCCTGCACATACTTGGGGATTCTGGAAACCATGGTGTATGGGAAAGGTGTTCAGGAGAGAACTTAGATGGCAGTGATGGTGGCAGTGGCAGCAGTGGTGACCAGTGTTTGGAGGGACAGACAGATCTAGTCCAATCTACCTTGAACTTTTGAGGAAATCTCCCCAAAAGTAGACTGCATCTGCCCCACATGCTCGGGAATTCTGGACAACATGCTGACTGGTAAAAGTGTTTGGGGAGTATCAGAGGGAGCCTTGCATACCTGGGTTGTGCTGCCATGCTGCATGTTCTGGGAGACATCAGCTCACATGGCCACCACACTCCTCTTCACAGAGTGGCAGGCCAGGGTACATGTGGAGCAGCAGAGCCTGCTCTCTGTAGTGAAGCTGTGGACCTCTTCCTTCAGAGGGGAGACAAAATTCACTGCCACTGGGTACTTGGACTACCAGCTTTTGCAAAAGACATGTACTGCTTTCTCATATTAAAAAAATGGGATAAAAAAGGGAATATCTGTAGACTATCTGTTCACAGTGACAGAGACTAGAGCCCACAGGATAGCAAAGGCAGTGCCAGGGCCTCTGAGGCCAGGATAGGAGCCTGCCAGGAGGGAAAGCCAGTGCCAGGGCCAGTGAGGCTGGGATAGGAGATTCCCATGTGGCGAGGCCAGTGACAGGGCCAAGGAGGCCAGGATAGGAGCCTGCTGGGTGGTGAGGCCAGTGCCAGGGCCTGCCAGGCTGGAATTGGAGCCTGCTAGGCAGCGAGGCTGGTGCCAGGGCAAGCCAGGCTGGGATAGGATCCCTCCATAAGGTAAGGCCGGTTCTGGGGCCTCCAAGGCTGAGATCGGAGCCTGCCATATGGTAAGGCTGGTGCTGGGACCAGCAAGGCCAGAATCAGAGCCTGCTGTGAGGCAAGGCTGGTGTTGGGGCCTCCAAGGAACGGGATTGGAACCTGCCATATGGAGAGGCCAGTACTGGGGCCTGTGAGGCTAGGATAGGAGACTGACATAATTCAAGGCTGGTGCTGATCCCAGTGAGGCTGGGATTGGAGCCTGCCATGAGGCGAGGTCGGTGCTGGGGCCTTCAAGAGTGGGATCGGAGTCTGCAATGCAGCATCCACAGGGAAATATCACAGAAAATAAAAAATCAGATGCTTTCCCCAATATGCAAAAACTAGGAAGAAATGGGTAATAGGAGGAAATCTAGTTGAAGACAGGACCCTATGGTGGAGTAATTAAGGTGACCTATCATAGGGGATGGGAGGGAGGAAGATGGAATCTCTTTAAAGTACATGATGTACTTAAACAAATATATCAAAGTCAACCACTAACTCAAGCATGGGATCAAGGGAGTGGGAGGGTTTGGGATGGGGATTGGATAAAGTCTAATTGGGTGATGTGTGCTTGTATATCCTGACAAATCTTGTATTCCATTGAGATGTTTGACTACAATGCACCAATAACAATATATTAAAAAAAAATAACCAACCGAGTGTACTTCAAAAGTAGAATGCCTTGGGTTCAAGTCCAGTACCAAAAGGAAAAAATATCCTGTTTCTCTTGGCTGTGACTGGTTTTCAGATGTTGCTTTTGAACACTATTGGTAAGAAACTTTGTAGAACATCTTTTAATTGATATTTGTCATGTTTTATTTATTTACTTTTGTGTGTAGTACTGAGGATTGAACTCAGGGGAATTTTACCTCTGAACTACACCCAACCCTATTTATTTCTTGTTTCTTTGTAACAAGGTCTTACTAAATTCCTGAGGGCCTCAAAGTTGCTGAATGTAAGTTGCCTCAAACCCTTGTTTTTACTGACTCAGCCTCCCAAGTACCAGGTTAATAAATGTGCGCCACCACATGGGTCTCAGGTCTTATTATGTAATTATTAAAGCAGGTAATGTGGTTTGGGGAGGGAGAGCACAGAAAAAAAACGCCATTTTCATCAGATGACATCAACTCAGCTTATAGCTATTGATGTTAACCTTGACCCCTGTCCTGAGATCCTGTTTCTCAGCACTTCACTGTTCTTATTGTCATTTTCCATACTGTGCTGTTTGGGTGAAAGTCATTATACACTGCCGGACTAAGGTGTCAGGAGTTATGTTCTGTATTCTGCATATGATTATAAACAATTTGGAATTCTTTTACGATGAGATTTTCTTGTTGTCACTGTTTATTTACTTATTTATTTATTTACATAGTATAAGCCAGGCGTGGTGGCACACACTTGTAATCCCAGTACTTGGGAGACTGAGACAGGAGGATCACAGGTTTGTGGCCAGCCTCAGCTACTTAGTGAGGCTCTTCGCAACTATGTGAGTGAGACGCTGTTTCAAAATAAAGAATTAAAAATAGGGCTGGGGGTATATGCCGGAGGTAGAATGCTCCTGGATTTCAACCTCAGAACTGAAAAAAAAAAAAAAAACAACATAGTATGCACTCATGGTTACCTATTTTATACTTTGAATAATATTGCAATTCTTAATTTATTTGGCTGCTCAAAATGTCCTGGTTATGGCAATTAAGAACTCTTTCAGCTGACTGTGGTATTCCTTTGATACCCCCATCTTACAGGGTGTTCCTGTTTGCTTTGTTTCTTGTCTAGCACTACAATATGCTCTAGGCTCATCTTGTGCTTCTTCTCTTGTAGCCTTATAATCAGATTTCCAAGGAGTCCTGTTTTTTTTTTTTTATTGCACTGGTATTGAAAACAAGGATCTGAGTGCTGGCTGCTGATTTGATTCCCTAGTGGGTGTCACTGCTTCTGGCTTCTAGGCGCAGAGTGATGTGCATATCAACTAATGTGCAGGCACATATGTATAACTAGTTCTACGTGTAGCCATCTGTACTATACTAAGCCAATCACCAGTTCATAAATGTTTCCAACTCCAATCCATCACCATATGGACCATTTTGCTCTTCTCCCCTTTCTTATGTAGGGTTTCACTCCTTTGGTGAGAAACATAGTCCTGAACATTCAACACCCATTGACTTATTTATTAGATTCCAGTCTATATCAGTAGCAGATTTATCAATCTGTGTTCCCACAACTAGCTTTATCACATTACAGTGCTTATGTGCAGTGTTTTGGTTTGGTTTGGTTTTGCCTTTAGTCTCATAGACTCTACTCCTTTCCAGTGACTTGGGTGAAAATGTTCTTCTGCCTCCCTTTTAGTGAGATTGTTCTTTATATTTATACTACATTTAGACCCTACGGTCACACTCTACATTCCACTCTGAGGCTCTCAACTTATCAAACAGTTTTTATTTACTCATTTATTTAGTAGTACTGGGGATTAAACCAGAGGCATTCTATCTCTGACTTATGATCTCAGTTCTATTTTATTTTTTATTTGGAAAGAGGTCTCATTAAGTTGTTGAAGTCCTTGCTAAATTGCTGAGGCTGGCCTCAAATCTGTGATCCTTTTGTCTCAGCCTTCCAAGTACTAGAACTACAGGCATTCACCACCACACCTGGCTCCTATTAAGTGGTTTTTAAAAATTTGCATGCACTGCCGGGCATGGTGGCACATGCTTGTAATCCCGGCGCTTGGGAGGTAGAGACAGGAGGATCGCGCAGGTTTGAAGCCAGCCTTCACTACTTAGTGAGGCTCTCAGCAACTTAGTGGGACCCTGTTTCAAAATAAAATATAAAATATAAAATACATCTGGAAGTATAGCCTGGAGGTAGAAAGTCTCTTGTTTGACCCTCAGAACCACCAAAAAAAAAAAAAAAAATTGCATGCACTAAGGTTGATTCTGTACTCTATTATTACAGAGTCACAGAATACTTTCATTTCAATGAAAATCCCCTGTGCTTTACTTATTCAGCTCTATCCCACCAAAATCCTGAAAACCACTAAGCTATCTTCTATACAATTTTATTTTTCTGATTGATAGTTCATATAATTGGAATCATATAGAACATAGCCCTTTCATACTGACTTCTTTCACTTAGCAATGTGCACGTAAGATTCTTTATCTTTTCATTATTCAGTAGTCCACTTAGATTCACAAAAATGAATAATATTCTATCTTATGTATGTACCACTGTTTAGTTATCTATCTGCCTATTAAAAGATGCCTTTGTTGGCTTTCAGTTTAGACAATTATGAAGCAAGTGTCTATAAAAATTCATATGCAGTTCTTGTGTAGGAGTTACATTTTCGAATCAGTTGGGTAATATCTAGGAGAACAATGGTAAGCATATGCTTAGTTTTGTGAGAAACTGCCAAACTGTCTTCTAGGGTGACTATACCATTGTGCATTCCATTTGACAATGAATAGAAGTTGCTTTGTATCCTAGTCAACATTTGGTTTTATCAGTTTTTGGATTTTAGCCATTCTAATAAGTATTTAGTGATATATCAGAGTTATTTTAATTTGCAATTCCCTAATGACAAATAGTATGGAACATTTTTTATATGCAAATTTGCATTCTGTATATCTTCTTTGGCAAAGTATCTTTTCACATCTTTTGCCCAGTTTTTAATTGGGTTGTGTTCTTATTGTTGAGTTTTAAGAGTTCTTTGTATATTTGGATACAGATTCTTATCAGATAGATGTTTTGCAAATATGTTCTTCCTTTGTGGCTTTTCTTTTTATTCTTTTAACTATTTTTCACAAATCAGAATTTTATAATTTTAATGAAGTTCATATTAGCAATATTTATTTCATGTATCTTTGGTATATAAAAATTAATCATCAGATCCAATGTTATTTATATTTCCTTTTAGTTTTCTTCGAGTTTTATAGTTTTCATTTTATAATTACCCCTAAGATCCATTTTGAGTTAGTTTTTGTGAAAATATTGGTCCTGTTGTGTTTTGGACTTAGTGGGAAAAGTTATTCCTTTTCTCTTGCCAATTTTTTCCTTTTGAAATGAGAATGTCTGTTCCTTTGATATGCGAATGTCTCACCAGTGTGCATTTTGGAAATAGAGAGCTTGTTTTAATTTTCCAGGCTCACAGCTGGAAGGGAAGTTTTCTCAGATGAATCTGCCTTCATTCTTACCCAGACTGTTCTTAGATGAGATCTCGGACATTTAGAGTTGATACAGGAGCAATTTAGATTTATATTTTTACGGAGGGGGATGAGGGGCTATTGGGATGGAATAAATGCATTTTATATCTAATAAGGACATGAGTTTTGATGGTCAAGAGGCAGAAAACAATGGTTTCAATACCTCCCTGAAAGGATTTATTAAAAACTTAAGTCCAATACGACCGCAGTAAGAGGTGAGACCTTTAATAGATGGTCAAGCCATGAGGCCTCTGCTCTTATGGATAGATTAAGGCCATTCTCACAGAATTGGGCATAAAAGGCTGAGTTCAGCCCCCTTTCTTTTTTGTCTTTTTACTTCTAAAATGAGATTATGCGGTACGGAGGCTAGGGCCAAATATAGGCATCTGGAACTTGGGCTTCCCACCCTCCAGAACCAAAAGAAAGAAATCTCTGTTCTTTGTAAATTACTCAGTCTCGGGCATTTTAACATAGCAGCACAAAACAGACTTAAGATCCCTTTCCTGGGATTATGGCAGGATTTGGGATTCTCTGCTCTTCCAAGGCAGATGCAGGGGCTTCCAATTTCATCCTTGATGGTCATAATAAAACAAAGAGCAGTAATAAACTCTACCACTGATCTATCTCCTAATTTGCGGCAGATCTCTCTCTCTCTCTCTCTCTCTCTCTCTCTCTCTCTCTCTCTCTCTCTCTCTCTCTCTCTCTCATCTCAAGTTCCCACACATGAGAGAAAGTATACCTTTTATTTTCTGAGTCTGGCTTATTTTACTTAGTATGATGATCCACCCATTTTTTTTGTAAATGACATAATTTAACTCTCCTTTATGACTGAGTAAAACTCCAATGTGTACGTATAGCACATTTTCTTTATCCATTACTTTGTTCAAAGATACTAAGGCTTGTTTCATAACTTGTCTACGGTGAATTGCAGCTATGAGCAAGGGTATGCAAGCGTTACTTTAGGATTCTAACTTTAATTCATTTAGAAAGATACCAAGGAGTGGTATCACCAGATCTTATGGTAGTTCCATTCTTAGACTTTTGAACAACTTCTGTACTGATTTCCATAGTGGCTGTTCTAATTTTCAGTCCCACCAAAAGTGTATAATTGTTCCCACTCTTCCACTGTCTTGATGAACAGAACTTAGCTTCCTTCTATCCATGGGGAATCTCTATATTTGTGGGATTCCCAAAGATAGAACAGAATAGCAATTCCTTCTCCAAAAACTTGTATACTTTTTAATGTTTTTCTTATTGGTGCATTTTAAAAAATACATGTGTATAAATGGCCAGTCCATGGACTTTTCTTTTTTTTCACTCTGTTTAATTACAAATCCTAGCTTTAGATAATGTCTTACTTCTCTCAGTCAGGAATAGCTAGATGGAAGAGGAGCACTGTGCAAGGTAAAAGGAAGGTATAGAGCTTCAGTGTTGGCTACAGGCATGCCATACTTCCAGAACATTCCATTTGTTCACCATCTCAGAAATTCTGAGCCTCTTTGGTTAAAGTATTTCTGGAGGCTTCATCACATAAACATGATTAACTAAATCACTGGCCATTAATGATTAATTTTAATAACCAGCCCATTTCCAGAGGTGGAGTTGAAAGTTTTGTCTTACTGTACTAGGGATTGAACACCCGGTCATTCTACCTTCAAGCTAAAACCCCAGCCCTATTTTGTGTTATTTAATATTAAAACAGGATCTCACTAAGTTGCTGAAGGCCTTACTAAGTAGCTGAGCCTGTCTGCCAACCTGCAATTCTCCTGTCTCAGCCTCCCAAACTTCAATCCTCTAATCCATGGTAGATTTCTATGACCACATTCATCTCACTAACATAAACTCAGTGCAGGTTAAGATGGACTCCTTTTAAATTACAAAAAAAAATGCTCTTCTTATCCATATTAGAGTATGTTAAGTGAGATGCTAATTCAGTCACACAAAGGAAGAAATCAGATGCTTTCCCTAATATGCGAAAGCTGGGGAGAAACGGTAACAGGAGGAACTCTAGGTGAAGAAGATTCTATAGAGGAGCAAGTAAGGTGACCTAACTGAGGGGATGGGAGGGGGAAGAGGGAAACTCTCTAAAGCACATATGTACTTAAACAAACTTAGCAAAGTCAATCAATAAGCCAAGCATGGGAAGGAGGGATGGGGAGGAAATGGGGTAGGGATTGGGAATGGGGTAATTGGATGATGTGTGCATGTATTATCTCCACAAGTCTTTTATCCCAGTAAGATATATGACTATAATGCACCAATAAAAAAATTAGAAAAAGAAAATCTGAAGAGTTTTGGATCTTTAAGTAAGGAACTCAGATAGAAAACATATATATATATATATATATATATATATATATATATATATATATTACATCACAGGATGTAACTATTATATTTGCATTTTATAATTGTTTCTCAAAAAGATGTTGTGAACTAAATCATAACAATCTTCTATGCCTATCTTTATGGTGTTGAATTGTAGAATTTTAACTAACTGCATTTCTACCCTCCCTTCAAATCTATGGATACCTGTGTCTTTAACAAGAACATAAATCCATGCCAGCCCCCCAAAACATTGATTTCAGATAGACTCAAAAAGAAAAAAAAAACATAAAGGGGTTCCACCACATACTATGTGCATGTATGTCACTGTCAACATGATTTATATTATGTGAAACTATAATGCTCCAATAAAAGCATACAAATTAAATTAAAAATACAGAGAAAACTTTCAGGAAGCAGAAGATGGTGTTGTAATTTTGATTTCCCACAACTTCCTCCTCTCTCACCACGTACCACATACATACTACAACACACACACACACACACACACACACACACACACACACTAGATTGATACAAAATTGTCCAGAATTTAAAAAAATCCCAAAGGGATTCTAAATGATCACTATTACAGCACACACATTTATACACAAAGAGATTTGAAGGTTTTCTGATTTCAATTAAGATTATTATCTCCCTCTGACTGATGGTTTCTCCTTTTTTCCCCCAGAAATCCTTTTGGCTGATCTATTTTAAAAGTGCATTAGTGAGGGATAACGAGGCTTATTTGTATTGAGTCTACTTTCCCTCCAGGTCTCTTTGTCTTAAATTCTGAAGTCCCTTTTCCTATCCTGCTAAAGGTTAGCAGCTTGAAATCAAGGACATAAGTCATTGTTACTTTTTCACGTGAAAGATAAGCTCTATGGCTTTTATAGAAAAAAAGTATTTAAGATTCTAGAAATAAGGTGTAAGTCAGAAAGTCTATTTGGGGCTGTGAAAAGTCCTTCACTATCTAAATCAAAATGCTAAGGTTACATTTCTATCATGCCTATTAGTACATAAATTTCCCTGGTTGTCCATTGACCAAACCTTTGATCTTCATTTTCTGTATCTGTCAAATGGATGGACCTCACTGAATTCCTGAGACTGGCTATGAACCTGAAATCCTCCTGATTCAGCCTCCCAAGTACCAGGATTACATGCATGTGCCACCACACAAGAGATTCTAATTAATAGACAAATAATGTGTAAATATCAATCATTGTGAAGCATCATGCACATAAATGTTTGTGTGCTACCTCCCATAGCAGTTTTTCGCATGGGAACTCACTAAATATTCTAAAGCCAATCATGGGTACTCGCTGGTGTTACAATAATACCCACATGAACACGTGACACTCTGCAATGTGACTTGTATAATATCCTTGTGAAACACTTCTCAAAACCTAGCGGAGAATAGTGGGAAACTTTTTATTGAACAAATTAATGACTCATTCAAAATAACATATTTGGTGGGGTATGGGGGCACATGCTTGAAATCTCTGTACTTGGGAGTATGAGCTAGGAGAATCCCAGGTTGAAGGCCAGCCTCAGCAATGTAGTGAGATTCTCATTAACCTAAGGAAATCCTATTTCTAAATAAAAATTAAAAAAAAACTGGTAAGCATAGCTAAGAAGTAGAATGTCCCTGAGTTCAATCTTTAGTACCACAAATACATACATACATAGATACGTACAAACATACTGTCCCCAGTTTCCCAGCAGAGAATATTCCCAAAGTAAAATGCTGCTTAGGCTCTAAATTATTCCCTCTCCTCTTTTCTTTCTCCCTCCTTTCTTTTTTACACGTGTGTGTGTGTGTGTGTGTGTGTGTGTGTGTGTGTGTGTGCATGTGTGTGTGTGTGTGTGTGTTACTGAGCATTGAACTCAGGGGCCTTTTACAACTTAGCTACACCCTATAGCCTTTTAAATTTATTTTTATTTTAAAACAGGGTCTCTCTAGGTTTACTGCACACTCTTCTCAAATTTGCAATCCTCTTGTCTCAGCCTTGGGCCACCACACCTGGCTAAGAGAAAATATTTTTTTAAAAAAGATGTTATTACTTTTAGATGTTATTGCATTGTACCAATTGTGCCAAACACACTGTGAATATCCAATATACTAAATTGGCCCTGCACTGACCCCAATTTTCAAGCACTCTTAACATAAGACAATATAAACAGAGTTTGTATTTAGAAAACGAGTGTGCGTTTGTATCCCTCATTATATATGTGCATACTAAGCATGCACATGGGTATTTAAAAATCTGCCAGTCTGACTCCCAAATTTTCAGGCATGTATTGATGTCACTAATGAGTTTTAGAGAAGAGTTTTCTCTTCTTTGACAATTCAGCCCCCATCATCTCAACCCCACGTATCCTGAATTCACTGGCAAGGTTAATTTTGGATTGCTCATTTCAAAGCATCCTAATAGTGTTTTTTTTTTTTTTTTTAAATAGTGTCCTAATGAGTCTTGGAATTAAGAGAGCAGTTTTTATCGTTCTGGGATTTTGAAAGAGCAAACTCTTTTTGTACTAGTCTCTCTGATATTGCAGTCACAAAATACTTTCTATCATTAGGTGTTACAACACCACCAACCCTCACCCCCAGCATATACCACGGAAACCTGCAATGGAAAACTGAACTCCAGAACATTCTGTGAACATCTCCCAAATCACACACACCGTCACTGCCTTGGCACTGACATGTTTAAGCTATCTAAATGACACTGCCTACTCAGTACCATCTGAAATTCCAAAGAGGCAATTGCTTTCTGGTGGAATGTATTTTTTAGTGTGTGATATATTCTTCTGAGTATTATATTTTAGATGAATTCATATTGTTGAGTACATAAATATTTTATTAATTGTTGTTGTTGAAGATTGAGGATAAACACAATTTGTTTATCAATATTCCTCCTTTTTTTTTTTTCAATTGAGGCCACTGCAAATAAGGATATAATAAACTCTTACATATGTCTTGGATGGATGGATTCCTGTTTTTATTTTTCTTGGTCGTATAGCAAGGATTGGAATTTTTTGGTTACAGGATATATGAATATTAAACTTAAGAGTGAAAAGAAGATTGTCAAAGAGTTTTTCAAAGTAGTTTCTATATGGAGGGTCAGAGAGTTTGGGCTAATTCATTTCCTCTATAATATTAGGTATTATACATCTTTTTATTTAAGTCATTGTAGCAGATATGACACGGCTTTTTATTGTGGAGTAAGTCAGCATTTTTCTGATGATTAGGTGGGTGCCTGATCAGTCTTCATTCATGTGTGTTCAGTGATGTAAGTCTTTTGCCTATTTAAAATTGGATTTTCAAGTCAGGCGTGGTGGCGCACACTTGTAATCCCAGTACTTGGAAGGCCAAGACAGTAGGATTGCAGGTTCATGGCCAGCCTCAGCTACTTAGTGAGGCTCTCTGCAACTTAGCGAGATGCTTTTTCTAAAGAAAGAATAGAAAATAGGGCTGGGGTGTAGCTCAGAGGTAGAATGCACCTGGGTTCCATCTCCAGTGACATAAATAAATAAATAAGATTTTCAAAATATACAAGACAATTGAAGTTTTATATAAAACCACTTTATATGTTACATTTCTTCCAAAAACCTTTTTTTTTTTTTTTTTTTTTGGCTTGGTAAAAAAATGTCATCGCATCATGTGCTTTAGAGAGTTTCCCTCTTTCCCCCTCCCATCTCCTCAGTTAGGTTGCCTTATTTGGTCCTCTGTGGGATCTAATTAGTTGATGTGTGTATGTATGTCTCCACAAATCCTTTATCCCATTAAGATGTATGATTACAATGCACCAATAAAAATAGAATAAAAATAATAAAAAGTAAATAAAATTTCTTAATTCATTAAAATGTCATCACAAATATTTACAGCATTTTCTTCTGTTAGATGAACGTTCTTACTTACAAACTGAAAAAAGAAAAAAAATATTCTATGAGCAGATCACGGACTTCTCGATTTTTTTTCTATAAAGTGTGGCTAATTGAGTCTTTTGATATGTCATATAGCACAGAAAATTGCTCTACCAAATACTTGTCTTATTGCATGCTAAATTGTTTTTACTCGACTGTCTCCCAAATTACACGAATGATTTACATGGAAAAAAAGTCTGTCTTTTGTGTATAAATTTTTATTATTTAGCATTGTGATGGAGAGAAAAAAGAGAATCACTCAATTTGTCGTTTTAATTAAATTCAACTGTCCTGATATTCCACAGAAACAGTACAAGGTAGTAAAATAAATCATAGACTTTGCAATGAAATAATTTTGATTTCAAATATCATTTTCATTAGTCACTAGCAATTTGAATTATTTATTTTCTAAACCTGAGTATATTAATCTGTAACATGGAGATAGAATTTCTTTCAAGATGCTTAAATAAATAAAAGTAATAATGTCTAGTAGATAATAGCCCTAAATAAAAAGGTATGAGCCCATTATTATTTTTTTTTGTATTAAATACACAATCAAAAGTCTTGTAACGGGACCTTTTTTTTAGTATAGTATTTACAAACTTTTGACTGAATACTTAAGTTGGAAATGCCATGCTATTCTCTACTCATGAACACAGATATAAACATATTCTTCTTTTGGTGTTAAATAGGTGATTGAAAGACTTGCGTCCGGGTTCTCATCCTGCTACTATATCCAGGAACTTGACTTAATAGTTCATTGAAAACGCCGTGATATTTTCTGTCCAAGTTATGTACCCAAGGCTTCAAAATTGAATCTATTTTATAAATCTGTATCGTATCTATCAAATAATACTAAAAGTAAATCCAAGAAGAAACGAATACTTGAAATAAGAACGTTTCATCATTGTGAAGTCGAACAAAAGAAGAATGTGTTCCAATTTACAAAGCGGTATTTGATATAGGTGGCCTAGAAACATCGTGTGCGGGAGAATGCAGCCAGCCACTGAAACCCCTGGGATATGGTTACAAACCTGACTCACATGACTGCTGGGAAAGGTACTTCAGCCAAAACGTCATATTTCTAGATGACTCCACAATCAAAAGTCTTGAGAACCTCTCAAGATTGAAGAGGGTCTCCTGAGAACCTCTCCCACCTTCCACCTGTCCCCGGGCTATACCATTTGCTCCCTCTGTCTCACTTAGATTTTTCCGAGAAGTTCATGGAATTGTAGTATTTCTCATTTGAAATGCTCTCAAATAGCATCTTAAGAAAACTATTCTCAATATCATTCCTACTCATGGCCCCCACAAAACACAGAGCCCACAGAATGTTTCTCCGCTCGCTGGCTCTCAAGTATTCTGAATGCTTTCTGAAATTGACCTGCTATCCATTAAATCTAAAGTGGGCTTTGAAAATCTGAATATTTAATCAATGGCACATTATATTAAGTAAGTCATAGCTGAAGAGAATCCCTTAAATTGATACAATCTCTCATTAGCATTGCACTTGATTTTAATAATCAATTTATTAAAAATATATACAAAAATAATTATCAAATTGAACACTTTTCTCAGAGCAAGCAATTAGGGCTATTTTTATTCCATATTTATTTCTCTGAATTGAGACAATATTTGTTAAGTCTGAAGCATATTGAATAACTCTCAGAGTCATTTATTTTTAATAAAATTATGAATGTTAAATCCTACTGTTGATTTGGGTGTGATGGTGCATAACTGTAATCATAGGAAAGAAGATTTACAGGTTTGAGGACAACCTCAAGAACTTAGTGAGACCATGTTTCAAAATACAAAAATTAAGCCGGGCGTGGTTGCGCACGCTTATAATCCCCATGCTTGGGAGGCGGAGACAGGAGGATCACGCAGGTTCAAAGCCAACCTCACTGGCCTAAGGGACCCTCTTTCCAAATAAAAATATAAAGATAGGTCTGGAGTATAGCCCAGAGGTAGAAGGGTTTCCAGGAACCCCAGTACCACCAAAAAATAAATAAAAATAAAAAGAGCTTAAGAAGTAGTTTAGAGTTAGAATGCCCTGGGTTCAATCTCCAGTAGAAAATTAAAAAAGAAATTTCTTAGTGTTGTTTACAACTAATTCCTTGTTAAATTACAGAACTAATAACAAGCATAAAGAAAAAATTTACTAAATCCACAATAACTAGTATTGACTCTCTAGTGAGTTTATAAATTATACATAATGTTTAATAAATCTGGGTTATGACTGGTTAAGTCTGTTTTACCTCTACTAAATCCCATGAGGAATATGTTAAAGAGATCCTGATGCACTGAAGCAAACTTTAAAAGACTATCATATTTTTCCCCAAATCTCATTAAACTGACATAAGTGGTTTTTTTGGGGGATTTTCTTTATTTGCTCTTAAATTATTGATGACTATCACTTAGTATTTATGTGTAAAGAGTAGGTTTTTTTTTTTTTTTTTTTTCCTAACTACCGTCTCCCCCTGGGCCGATTTTGTTTCTCCGGGCATTCTGCAGGCCCAGGAAATTGCAGGGCATTCTTACAGCTGCTTCTTAGTTAAACCTGGATATTCCTGTTTGAGTTTCTGCCTGAATGTTTCCAAATCCTTAAAGAAAATGCACAATTCATCCATTCCGATGTATCAGACTCTTATTCCCACACATCAAGATAAAGGTCATAGGCTGCATTAAAAATGACTCCTTACTTGTGTTACTAATAACATCTTACATTATTAACTCTGAAACTATTTAAAAAATCTAATTTACTCTTCTCCATGGATACCAGGCCAGATACTCATATTCTATAACTCAATGGCATCTTTCATTTCCACTCATTTCTAGGAAGAGAAGCCAGCCTGAGGTGGCAGTTTATTCTCTGTATTTCATTTTGTCTGAATAATGAAACCAAGCTTGCCCATTTTAATCAATCATTGAATACTTATTTAGCTCCTACTATGCGTTTAGAGTTTTTCTTATGCAAGAGTCTCTTTTAAGAATACTAAAATCTGATTAAGAAAATTGATTTAATTTAACAAATACCTCTTGAGTGCCTATTGAACATATGACATAATGCCAGGTAAGTGATAGAAAGATATGGAAAAGATGACTACTGCCTTCCGGAACACTATTCACTACTCATGGAGGATAGGAAGGGAAAAAAGAGACCTGTTAGAAAAATAGTGAGAATTTAATTTTCATGAAAATGTAGAAAGCATAGTGGTGAATAATAAGACACACTAAACATTTTGCTGAGATCTGACTTTATATGACATTAAATGTCATGATACAGAGACACCCAAGTGTGCAGGAAGAGAAGCGATGATGATAGGGTGGTAGAAAAAAAAACAAATGAAAGATAAAAGATAAAATATGATACTAGTGTGATTTGAGTCTAAGTTATTCTGAAGATGATAGTGTCATTAAATCTAGATGCAAAGGCCCTGCAGAAGTTGGAATTTAGGAGTGAAGCTGTGAGAGAAAAGAAAGGCTGGGAAAACATATCTGGAGGTTATCCATAGATCCAGCTGACCCAAATCCATGAAGTTCCCCAAAGAGAGAACAAAGAAAGATGGGGGTGAATGAGAAATTGGATCATTAAGTGGTCTACCTAACCAAATTAAAAGTGTCACATTTGGTAGTAATACCCAAAGATCTTGGGTTGGAATAAGAAAAATAAGTAATTAAGCATTTAAGAACTAGATAAGTACATTTCCACCAAGAAAAGTTTGTATTTCCTGATTTTTAAAATTTGACTCATATGCAACTTATATATGGTTGTATTAATTTAAAAAATCAAACAGTACTGAAACATTTAGATAGAAAAGGAAAAGTGTCTCCCATATTTGGCTGAAATAGTAGAAGTCTCCATATACCCCACCACATAGCTCCCTTCCATGATAGGATGGTGCAGAGACATAACATGTCATCAAAACCAGGAAACAGGTATTAGTATAGGCAATTATTAGTTAAAACTACAGAACTTACTCATATTTCACTAATTTTGACATGTACTCACTTTATGATGAATCCTTTGTATAGTTGCTTTTCTATGTACCACAAAATTGCATCCCTATGAAGTCATCTGATGTTGTAAATATCAATAAAAAATTAAATCAATACACCTAATCTACCAAACATTGCAGGTTGGCTCAGCCTGCCTTAAGCATGTTCAAAACACTTTTGTAAACCTATAATGGGACAAAATCAAGTAACGTAACACCTATTTTATAATAAAGTATTGAATATTTCATGTAATTTACTAAAGACCTAATTCTAAATAGTTCCGACAATACAGTCAACTGTAGTGTGTCATTTATGTATCTTTTGGATCTTGTGGCTGATGGGCAACAGGGGTTCATTGGTACTGCCCAGCAACAGGAGACAGAATCAGATCACATATCACTGACCCAGAAAAAGGTCGAAAGTCAAGGTCGTAAGTACAGTTTCTGCTGAAATTGTATTGCTTTTTGCACCATTATAAAGTAAAATAATATAAGCCAAACCATTATAAGTCACGTGCTGCCCATACTCTGATGTTTTTTATCATATGTATGGATTTTTCAAATGGCTCGGTAGAATTCAATAAAAAAGGTCACGGTAGAAAAAAAAAAAAAAGAAAAGAAAAGAAGATTGTAAAGTAAATGAGGAAAAAAATCATAACTGGTAGTATAATCAGTTGAAGATGGCTTTGAGGGCCAGTAAAGAAACATGTAATTATTAAGTCCCAGAAAAAGTGAACTATTAGTTGAATTAGTAGGTTTTGAAAGATTAGTCTAATAAACAGCACATGACAGAGATAATAGCCAAAGGGTGGTGGGAGTCAGAAAGCCAGCCAGGAGGACAATATGATACAGTGGGAAAACAAACAAACAATCAATCTCAGGATGGTGGCATGACTGATGGCTGCTCAGAAGAGGAGAGAGAAGGGAAGTCAGGGGACCCACGTTGGTATTGATTGCAAGAGGGAGCGGGAATGAACCTGGTTGATAGAGGAGAGTGAATATTTTGTGACCCAGTCCTGAGAAAGCCATGGGATGCATTGATTGGGGTTGAGGGAGATATGTAAGCAGAGAAAGGTCATATGATCAGCGTCTTGTGCTGTGGTCTCACAGGAGATGCCCAGGCTGGAAAAAACAGGGACAACTATCAGGTTGTCTTGTGGAGATGTGTGAAATCTAAATGATTCAAATGTGCACAGTGCTAAGAAGAGGATCCCCACTTATAGAGCATGGCTAGAAAATCATAACCATTATAGTCTCCTCTTCTTCCTCAGAAGAGAGAAGCTGAACCACGTTTATCCTGTGAATTCAGCTAACAGTTTGAGAAACACCTCTCCAAGCATGCATTACGTACGTTTTCCTTCAGCTTTGCATAACAGTACAAACTAAATTAATAAAAAAAAATCCAGTGTCCTGTATATTTTCAGAATTAACATGGGAAGAGTGAGCAGGGGTTTCCCCAAAAGTAGAAGAGTAGTGCCATTGGCTACAAGAGGGTTTAGAAAGTTTAATTTTGGTGGCTAGATGATGCATTTGCCTTGAAAAGTATGTTAACAGACAATATTTCCGGTGAATATGTCCAGTAGGCAACTGGAAACAGGGAATGAGAGCTTGGTGATTAATGAGGGCTTGTTTTGATTGAAGATGGGGCTGTATATGTAAATTTATGTGTCATTAACACAGAAGGGATGTTAAAGCTACAAGAACTTATGATCTCTCCCAGGGGCAGTGTTAAAGGATTAAGTGACAGAGAGAAACTAAAGGTTCTGGGAGAACCACTGTTGAGGGCAAGGAGAAGGTCAGTGACAGAAACAGAGTGGAAAAGGAAGGACAGGGTTGAAGGTTGGGGAAAGCCATTGGGAGACAGGGCCAAGGTTAGGGGCAAGGTCATGCCGGTGCTTGAAGCCCAGAAGCAAAAGCATGGACATGGAGAGTTTATCACATATTGGGTAATACATTTTTTATTTATTTTTATTTTTTTGTATGGTACTGAACACAGGGGTGTTCTACCTCTGAGCTATACCGTTAAGCCTTTTTGATTTTTTTTGTTTGTTTGTTTTGAAGCAGGATCTCACTAAGTTGCTGAGGGCCTAAGTTACCAAGGCTGGCCTCAAACCTGTGATCCTCCTGTCTCATCCTCCCAAGATCTGAAATTACAGGTGTGCACCACAACACCTGCTTGGGATAATATATTTTTAAAAAGACTTTAGAAGGCAGTAAGAAGTTTCCATGAAAGATTCATTGTATTATGTAAAAATGTTATTTCATTTTGTTTTTATCCATTAGTTTGTACACGTTTCATTGAAAATACAGTGCACCAAAATAATAATAATAATAAAATAATAATAAATAATAATAATAATAAATAATAAAATAATAATGAGCCTCTCTGCTCAGCAGGCTGCGATCCTGGCCTCGGTGGCTCCAGCACTGACCTTGCCTCATGGCAGGCTCTGCTCACGGCCTCAGAGGCCCCAGTACTGGCCTTGCCTTAAGGCAGGCTCTGATCCCAGCCTTGCTGGCCCCTCCACCAGCCTTGTCTTAAGGCAGGCTCCTATCCTGGCCTCACTGGCCCCAGCACTGGCCTTCCAAATTTAATTTTTTTTTAAATTTGGAAATAGGGTCTCTTAAGCCAGTGAGGCTGGCTTTGAACCTGTGTGATCCTCCTGTCTCTGTCTCCTAAATGCGGGGATTACAAGTGTGCGCCACCATGCCCAGCATTCTTCTATTTATTTTGGGTGGGGGGGTTCCTGGAAGCCCTTCTACCTCTGGGCTACACTCCCAGACCTATTTTATATTTTAAAACAGGGTCTCATAAGGCAGTGAAGCTGGCTTCGAACCTGTGTGATTCTTCTGTCTCCGCCTCCCAAGCACGGGGATTACAAGCGTGCACCACCACGCCCGACTTTATTTTTATTTTTTTTAATATGAGAAAGCAGTACATGTCTTTTGCAAAAGCTGGGACCCCGAATACCTAGTGGCAATAAATTTTGTCTCCCCTCCGAAGGCAGAAGTCCACAGCTTCACTTCAGTGAGCAGGCTTTGCTGTTCCACGTGCACCCTGGCCTCCTGTGCTGTGTAGAGGAGTGAAGTGGCCATGAAGGCTGATGTCTCCCAGAACACGCAGCATGATGGCCCAACCTGGCTATGCGGGGCTCCTTCTAATACACCTTAGACCCTTTTACCACTTAGCATATTGTCCAGAATCCCTGAGCATATGTGGCAGGAGCAGTCTACTTTTGAGGAGATTTCCTCAAAAGTTCAAGGTGGATTGGACCGGATCTGTGTGCCCCTCCAAATACTGGTTACCACTGCCACCACTGCCACCACTGCCATCTCGTTTCTTCCCTAAACAATTTTCCCACACAGCATGTTTTCCAGAATTCCTGAGCATGTGCGGCAGTAGCAGTCTACCTTTGGGGAGATTTCTTCAAAAGTTTAAGGTGAATTGGTTTGGATCTCTGCCTCTCCCAAATACGGGCCACCACTGCCACTGCCTCTGCCATCTCAGTTCTCTTCCGAGCACCTTTTTCACACAGCATGTTGTCCCAAATTCCCGAGCATGTGCAGCAGTAGCATTCTACCAGTGGGGAAATTTCTTCAAAAGATCCAGGTGGATTGGATCAGATATCTGCCTTTCCCAAATACTGGCCTCCACCACTGTTGCTGCCACCACCATTTCAGTTCTCCCAAACACTTCTCCCCACACAGCATGTTGTCCAGAATTCCTGAGCATGTATGGCAGTAGCATTCTACCTTTGGGAAGATTTCTTTAAAAGATCAAGGTGAATCTGGGCATGGTGGTGCATTCTTGTAATCCCAGCATTTGGGAGGCTGAGACTGGAGCATCGTGGTTCGTGGACAGCCTCAGCTACTTAGTGAGGCCCTCTGCAACTCAGTGAGACGCTATTTCAAAATAAAGAATAAAAAATTGGGCAGGGGGTGTAGCTCAGAGGTCAAATGCATCTGGGTTCTATCCCCAGACCCGCAAAATAAATAAATAAATAAATATATATATAAATAAATAAAAAAAGATCGAGGTGGATTGGATCAAATCTCTGCCTCTCCCAAATATTGGCCTCCACTGCCTCCACTGCTGCCACCGCCACCACTAACACTGTCTGTCTCAGTTCTCTTCCAAACACTTTTCCCACACAGCAAGCTGTCCAGAATTCCTGCCATAGCAGCCTACCTTTGGGGCAATTTCTTCGAAAGTTCAAGTTGGATTGGATCGGATCTCTGCCTCTCCCAAATACTTACAGCTGCTGGCCCTGCCACCACTGCTGCCCTCCTGGTTCTCCACTGAGCACCTTCCTTACATGGTATGATGTCCAGAATTCCTAAGCATGTGTGGCAGGAGCAGTTCCCCTTCACAGAGATTTTTTTTCCAAAAGTTCAAGGTGGATTGAATAGGATTTGTCTGTATCTCCTGAATCCTGGCTGCTGTTGCCACCATCTTGCTATATATATATATATATATATATATATATATATATATATATATATATATATATATGTATGTTTTTGTTTTTGTTTTGGTGGTACTGGGGTTCCGGGAAACTCTTCTACCTCCGGGCTATACTCCCAGACCTATACCTCTGGGCTACAATCCCAGACCTATTTTATATTATTATTTGGAAACAGGGTCTCTTAAGCCATCGAGGCTAACTTTGAACCAGTGCGATTCTCCTGTTTCTGCCTCTCAAGCATGGGGATTACAAACGTGTGCCACCATGCCTGGTTCCAATATTTTTTAATAAGAGAAGGCAATATGTATGTTTTGAAGAGGTTGTGAGATCAAGCATTCAGCAGCAATGAATTTTATCTCCCCTCCAAAAGCAGAGGCCTCAGCCTCACCACATAGAGCAGGATCTGCTGTTCTGAGCACCCCATGGCCCCCAGTGCAGCATAGAGGCCAGGACCCCTGAGTTCCCTGGGATGCATGGCTGGGCTTACAGCCCAGCACTGCGGGGCTCCCTTCACCATGCCCAGATCATTTTTCTTACAAGGTATGTTGTTAAGAGTTCCCAGCATGTGTGGCTGAAGCAGTCTTTTCTCTAATCTCTTCTGGGATGTTCTTCCAAAAATCACTTTTCTTGCATGGCCAGTGCCTCCTTGTCATCTTGCTTCTAATTCCACCATTATCCACTCTCTGCACTGTATTCTAGATAGGAAGTCAAGGCTGGAAATGTTTCCTTAAGTTGTTCCAATCAGATATTAAACCAAAATGTGGTGTCCAGGGCTTCTCCGAGGAATGCATGTGGCGACCACGGCCACCGACATCTTGCCCTACCTTCTTTAATAAATAACTAAACTTTAAGGTCAGTTTTTGTGCATCAATTAGAACAAAGACTGAAATAAAATTATTTACCAATTAATTGTAAGGCGCACTTCAAACAAGGAGCTGTAGCTTACTGAGAAACATTTGAAGATTCACTTGCATTAGAGTGTTTCCCTCACATATTTTCTCCTATTACCTTCTATGGACAGATAGATTCATGTTCACTTGCTATATACCTGAAATGTAGTGGGTACTTCTCTCAAAACTTTGTGGACATTGTCTTATTTAATTTTCACAGCAGCTTTGTGATATAGTTATTATTATCCATAAATTTATAGGTAAAGGAAAAAAAGCCACAAAAGAGATTAAATGACTTGTGTAAGGACATAACCCAGTACAAACTGAGCCGGAAGTTAAACTCAAGTCCTTAGATTTCTAAGATAGTATACTCTCTTCCAGGCCAAACAGCTTCTCATCAGGAAATGTGCTGTATATTCAGCCTTGTTGTCAAATCTGCTGACTTTGGACTTTCATATGCTCGATTAGTCAATAGAACTTCTTTATATAGTCTTCTACTACAAGTGCCTTCAAGGTGAAAGGACAGGAGTCCATCTAATCAATGGAGAGGATATTCCCAGTAGGTCTGGTGAGGATATAACATAAGAAAGCAATACTGGCCTTGCAGAGAGTCATGATTAAAACAGATTTAAGAATACTACAGACAGAGATGCACCTGATGAATAAAAATTCAAGTTTTATCGATTTTGTAAAGAAATGTTGATCTTTTAAAAATATTCAGTTGAATACATCCTCTAAAAGATCTCAAAGAAGCATAATTAGTGTTTAGCTAATGTCACCCTGCTCTTTAGTATTTCCCAGCTCTCTGGTAGTTAGGTAAGATCACATGACAAGTTCTGACCAATGGAAAGAAATAATGAAGTAGTGTACATGACGTTGGCGGGAAGTAAAAATAAACAAAACAGCTCTCTCTTGGCACAGGGATCAGGTGCTCTTTACACCACATATAGGATGATCAACCATCCCAGTTTTTCTGGCACTGAAGGGATATGGAGCTAGGATATGGAGCTTTCTGTGTTAACAGTGGGAAAGTGCCAGGCAAACCAAGAAAAGCTGGTCACCCTATATATAGCACCACTACAAGACGGGCGACCCTCTGCTCTGGTGGTTTCTCAGAATCTATGTGGATAAGAGCCCCTGTGACTCACAAGAGCATGGTGCAGTGGTGGAGGGAGAATGAGCTTGTGCTGTGACAAGCCACTGACATCGTGAGGTTGCTTGTTATATAAAATATATCCTGCATGGTAAACACAAATCCCTCTGTGAATGCGCTTTAGGATCATTCACTGAGATGTTTTACTGATTATGTTAATTGGATAAGCATCTTCCCATCTGCAGAGAAGGTTGGAGTCCTTCTTCTCTGTTCACTTTGGATCCTGAGTCTTTTGATTCTATTTCTTCTAGGTCTTGCAAGCCTGCACACCTCTCTTTAACCCCACTGCTAACCTCAGATATCCAATCCCCATTAAGCCCACCCTGCCCTTTAATTGCCTCATAACTGGAGCTATTGTCCCTTCCCACTCCAATTAATTCTACATAGTGTTTCCAGGTTAATGTTCTCAATCCTACTACTTCTGTGCTCAGAGCACCCCATTGACAACCAGTTGAAAATGCATTAAACCTAATTATGGCTTTAATTGCGAGCCCAGCCTCGTTCTCCACACAGCCATTCATTTGTAGTTGTAGTGTTTGCCCAAATATGACTGTTAGCTTTTTCTTAAACAACCCTGTTGTAGATTAATTGTCAAAGTGGCCCTAGTTCCATCTCTGAATCTATGCCCTTTGCAATATTACTTTGCAACTCTTAACTCTGGCTTTTCCTGTAACTTACCTGGGTCATTGGAATATAATAGGTGTGACCATTTTACTATCCAGAGCCCAGGATTCTGGGGTTTTGAAGCACCCTCTGCCCTTAACATGGGTTATCCTGATACTCTATCTGAGCTAGTCTGTTGCACAATAACACCCATGTACCTTAGCTGAGGACCTGAATTTGCAACAGAGTCTATCCAAACTCAGCCAACCACCAAACTGACCTGGAATTGACCACCAGGCATGTGTGAGTCTACTGACCAGCATAAAGTAGCAGAAGAACCCAGCCAGCTTATAGTTAATCAGGTATCCGAACATATTAAATTAGGGTTATAAGTTGTTAAGTTGTGGCATGGTTTGTGAGGTAGCAATAGTTAACTTAAATGTTGTCCTCAATTTTTTTTTTCTTTTCTTCTCTTGGACTATGTTTCTGCTATTCCCCTGCTATAGATACCCTTTACTTCCCCTGATGATCTCTCAAATTCTTTGGTGAAGATTGGACACATGTCTCCTTAGAGCACGTTAGTATTTTAGTTTTATAGAAAAGAGCAACTTGACTATTTTTCTTTGCTCTGGGAGTAGTCTTTCTACTTGAACCTAAAAAAAATGTGGTTTACTATACTTTAGGTTTTTCTCATGATTTCCTCACACATAGTTTTTTCATCTTTAGGATGCTGAGACAGTTGACATTAGGTAAATTTATTCTTTGCTATCATTGTTCAGTGATGCTCAGCTGGAAATATAAATAAGAGATCATGAAGCACTATGGTGGCAAGAGTAGCATTGCTCTAGAAAATAAGGAGATTATTCATTTTTGTAAAAAAAATCATAGCTCAAAAGGTTAGAAGTAGTCAGACTATATGTCACATTTGTGGATGCATAAGGGTGATTTCATGCTTTCCTTTGTTGAGCAAATATGCATTATACATGGAATAAATAAACAGAGGAACTGGCAGAAAAGTCAACAGTAGTTCTTGAGGACTGAATGAATTTTCTAAAGATTTTCTTCAGCTATCCCTCTTCAAGTATAATTTACAGAGATTTGCTTTGGAATAACACAGAGGAAACTAAGTAAACACTTCAAGTATCATCCTGTTCCAGGTGAAATAGCAGAAGAATGTGATATCCACGTTACATTTCCACAGCATATAACTCCCAGGTGAGGTTTATAATTGCCAGGCTGGGAGCCTTTCCTTAGATACGAGCCCTAAGCTGTAGCTTTGTTGCTTCTAGAACCATCCCTGGTCATGGTGAGACTGTTTGCTGAGTCCCTGGACAGTGGCCAGTCCCTGGTTGGTTTAGTCTGCAAAGGCCAAGGAGCTGAAACTAAGTGGACTCACCAGGCTCACCAGAGAAAGGTGGCAACGATCTTAAATGGAAGATAAAGCATCCCCATGGTTTGGTGATTCTGAGTCAAAGCTGTACTTAAAATATTGATGCTTCTCACCGTAACTCTTTTTTTTTTTTTTTTTTTGGTGGTACTGGGGGGTGGAACTCAGGCCCAGGGGCATTCTACCTCAGGGATATACTCCCAGACCTATTTTATACTTTATTTGGAAACAGGGTCTCACTAAGTTGCTGAGAGCCTCACTAAGTAGCTGAGGCTGGCTTCTAACCTGTGCGAACCCTTGTTTCAAGCTCCTAAGACCAGGGATTACAAGTGTGTGCCACCACGCCCGGCTCTCTCCCCATAACTCTTTGTAGCAGTGAAATGTGGTTTGTTTTCCCTGGCCAGCTCCTGCAGCTTCTTTGCTCTGCCACCATGAGCTGACACAAGCTTTCACCCTTTCTTTCTGTTCCCCATTATGCAAGTTCCAACCTGTAGCCCCAAATCCTGCTTGGAATCTGGTCTAACATGGACTGAGATCTCCAGAACAGTAAGCAAGTCAACGTCTTCTTTCTCTCAGTGTTGTGTGTAAGGTGTTTGGGTCACAAAAAAATTCTGATGAAATTACCCATTAACCTCAGGCCCCTAAAACTGTTTAGTGCCTCATCTTTTAGGGTGCTCAATTTAGCCCTTGTAATGATGCATTCTCTTTAGACTTCTCAAAGTAAAACTTCTTGAATCACTTCTAGTCACATAGCTGTTTTACGGATACAGTTACGTATAATTAAAAAAGAAACCTGTTCATTTCTCTTTTTGCCAACAATTAAAAAAAAACAGAAAGTTAGTTTACCATTTCTGTAATATTTCTACTAAAACACTCAACTTGAAGCTAGTCATGAGAAAAGATAAGACAAACTCAAATTAAGGTCACTCTACGAGTGGGAGTAAGGAGCTATGGCAACTGATTTATCTGCATAATCTTGATGGGATGCTCAATGCCAGGGAGCCCAGTTGTAGAAACATTATTGGGTTATTTCATAGAATTTGAATACAAATTATGAGTCATATATAATAAGTTATAGTACATAAAGAGGCATTGTCAATTTTACTGATTTTTATCAGTTATAAGTACTATGAAAATATTTCTTCTTCCCAGAGAAATACACACTGAAGTGTTTTTACTAGACAGACAATCAGTTTTTTACTATCAATAGTTCAATTAAAAAAAACAATGTGAGCCGGGCCTGGTGGCGCATGCTTGTAATTTCCGCGCTTGGGAGGCAGAGACAGGAGGATCGCACAGGTTCAAAGCCAGCTGCGCTCGCTGGCTTAGGAGACCCTGTTTCCAAATACAAATGTAAAAATAGGTCTTGGAGTGTAGCCCGGAGGTAGAAGGACTTCCAGGAACCCCAGTACCACCAAAAAAAAAAAAAAAAAAAAAACAACAACAAAAAAAACAATGTGGCTGGGCGTGCTTGAGAGGCTGAGACATGAGGGTCGCACAGGTTCGAAGCCAGCATCAGCTAGTTAGTGAGGCTCTCAGCATCTTAGTGAGACCCTGTTTCCAAACAAAATATAAAATAGGGCTGGGAGTATAGCCCGGAGGTAGAAAGCCTCTGGGTTCCGTTCCCCATACCACAAAAAACAAACAAACAAACAAACAAAAACAAATGTATGTATACTTAAAAATAGGTAAATCAAAACTTTAAGTGAAGGTTTAATAATTCTCAGAAATATAAATACAATCGTATAAAATATCATTGAGCAGTTAATTACTTAATTATATTAATTTTAAATAGTAGTCATTTGTAAATATTAAAAATAAATGTTTTATGGTAAATTTTATTTCAGTCATCATTTACCATATTTAGTCAGAGGAACCGAAGGGTATACAAATAAACTTGATACATAAAATTAGCATATTTTATGATTTTAAAAATATCAGCAAGATTAAAATTTAAACAAAAATGTGATGTTGATATAGATTTCTGAAGAAAAATTTTACAAACAACACTTAGCACAGAAATAATTTCCATGTATGCATATTACCACCCACTCCTAATCTACATAGTTTTTTTATAATTACAATTATAAGCAGCATGTTATTTTATATAATGCTTTTTAATTAAAACTACATTATAAAGTATTTCAGTTTTCTATATTGTCTCAATCATTACACTTTTAAAGGTCTGCCTAACTATTCTATTCCATGCTGTAACCTGGAATGTAGCTGTTCTTTTACAGATGGACATTTGAATAGCTTTTAATACTTTTTACATAATTAACAATGATTACTTTATAAACACCATGTTTATTTGTTTTCACATCTGTTGAATTATTTCTTTAGGATAAATTCCCAAGAATGCTATTTCTGAGCCAAAGCATATAAACCATGTCACAGGTCTAAAGTGTTGTGCCAATTTCTATGTGCACTAGCAGACTTTTTCATTAAATATCACAGAAAACATGCTAATTAAGTTTTGGCTTGTGTGATATATTTATTATTGTAGCCCAAGTGATAAGTAAATTTACACTTGTGAGATGGGGAACAGTTGGATTATTGGAATGTAAAAAGAAAGACAATCTGTGACTAGGAATTGTGTTATGATGGCTAGAGTTTCTTGTTAACAGTATGTGAAACATTCATGAACTGAGGAGAGAATAACAGTCATGAGTAGGTACAAACACAATGTAAGCAGCAGAAGGAGAAGTAGGAAAAAGGAATTTCAATTAACAGTAATTTTCAATTCACATCAATGATGCTTGGAAGCCAAGGATGGCTCCCTCTTCAACAGGAAGCCTGGGTTGGAAGAGAAATGAAACCATGTCACCTGGACCAGCTCAGGAATCCCTAGGGCCCCACTGACCTTCCCCATTTTCCCAAGAAGTACAAGTTTGTGAAGACCTGAAATATCTTTTCCTACCCTTGTACCATCTATCTCCATGAAGTTCCCCAGCCTGTTAAGATCAGCTCGTAGGTATGTACAGTATACTCAACTGGTGACAAATGGACAACGGAGGGAAAAACCTACAAGAACCAACCACTTTTATTATGGCTAAACTTCTCAGCCACTTAATCATGCTGCTCCTTCCAGTTAACAAGGTCTTTATTTTTAATTTAGACTGAGAGGGTTGGAGTAATTAGCCTTTGGGGTCATTGATTTAAAGGAGATATGCACCTTCAAGTGGCTTCATTCATCTTACAGAATTTGAGGGTGGGGGAGAGTAAAGCCTTCTAACTCGGTGTCCCTCTCTTATCTTCAACTTAAAATAACATTGAGTTAAGGTTAATATTAACTGGGTTTCAAAGAACTGGCATTCACACAAAATTAAACTTGAAAGGCCATTGACAAGGAATGAATCCACGTGTCTGGGACTTTCCTGTGTATTTTTTGTCATCACAAGTGTGTGAATGCACAAGCGTGTGATTGTGTGTGTGTGTGTGTGTGTGTGTGTGTGTGTAGCTTGGTACAAAAGGATATTGTTATATTTCATACAATCCAGTCATCAGGAATGAATCCAGGTAGAATTCAGCCAAGAGACTTATCCTACTAAAAACAATGAGGGAATTCATGTGGCAATTGGATTGTACCCATTTATTTCTTCTTGAGGTTTTGGCTTCTTGGATATTAACCCTACACATGTTATTGTTCCTCTAGGTTCATATAACTTTAAACTTCAGACTTATCCAAGTCTTGAATCAAAAACCAGGCCAATGATCCTATTACTGGTACTATGCAGGATCTTTTTACTGATTCTTTGGACAATATCTTGGGCAAACAAAAAATGTTTAACCTACTGAGCCTGGGCAGAGGACCTGGGAACAGAAAAGGCTAAAAGAGGTCATTTGTATAAGGAACAAAAATTGGGGAGATTAATAAAATATAGGATAATAATGACCAGGAAAGGACTAGAGAAATCAGAACAAAACTTCAAGCCAGGTGTGGTGGCACATGCCTATAGTTCCAGTACTTGAGAGACGGAGGCAGGAGGAATGAACACAGGTTTGAGGGTAGTCTCAGCAATGTAGCAAAAGGCCCTCAGCATCTTGGTAAGACCCTGTTTCAAAATAAGAAAATAAAATAAAGTAGGGTGGGAATGTAGCTCAAAGGTGGAATGCTCATGGATTCAATCCTTTAGTCAACAACAACAACAAAACAACTATAGCTCCTTCTGTGGACTGCATTCTGAGAACTGTTAAGTCAAGGTCCCTCCTCAATGTGACCCTGCGCGGGCAAGGCAGGGTGGAACTCCGGAGGCAGAGTCTGCCTCCCAAGAAGTATCTCCCCGAGAATCGCGTGTTCCCATGAGTAAACCCCACCCCCGGGTGCATACCTTAAAAGAAGGGCCCTGCCCTTCTAGCCTCAGATGGGCGCTCGGGTCCCCAGAACTGCCCAGCCCCATCCCCGGGAGAACTGTACCATTAAAGCTGATGCCACACTTACTGGACTTCTCTTGTATTTTACACTGCATACGGACTTGTATTTTACTTTACAAGAACAACTTGAGTAAACTAGGATTGGGGGGCAGGGGCAGACGGTTCCAGGATATTAGAGCGTGCCAGCCTAAAAGTTAATGATTCAAATTAAGGATTGAAACCGGGCTAAAGACATTGGGTCCCCAATATGTAATTCTGAACAATAATAAAAGAGCACCCAGGGGACACCATGAGGGAATAAAAGCTCACTTCCCAAGAATATCAGTGATTACTCTCTTTGGGGGACTCCTTCCCCCGTGTGGGAGGGAGCTGGTTTTGTCTTCCATTTTTCCTTGACTTAAAATAAACTTTTGTACTTCTGTATCCGTCATTCCATAGTTGGCTGACCTTTAATTTCACACACAAGAACCGAATAAGAACTTTGGGGGCAGAAAATAAAGAATTTGGTTATACTACTAAAATGCTTACAGTTCCAAAAAGAATATGGTACTGCATGCATAATCAGAGATGGACCCAATACCATTCTAAATTAGTTTTAAAATATCTACCTATGTGATCATTAAAGACTTTATTTTTCTTTCTAAGTCTCTTACTGAACTTTTGCCTATCGCATGAATGTGTCTCATGGATAAAGAGATGGAGAAAAGAAACAGCAAAACGTATTCAAGTTTAGAAGATTCATTTCTCTTTTTGATAGTCTTAGCATTTTTCCTCAGAGATCCATAAAATCTTTGAATATACTTCAGTTTGGTAGATTTTTTTTTAAAGTTCCCTTTACAAAGTCAACCTTTTTGTTTCAAAGTTTGTTTTCTTTTTGTAGGCCCATCTTCATCTAGAATTCTCTTGTGCTTTGCACTTTATCTTTCATTTGTGATTGAAACTAAAAGTGGATTACAAGTGAAACTAAAAGTGATCTTGCATTCTCTCTTGCAGAGAGATTTTGCGTTCTTTTGAATGCAAGTGGCAATCTTGCGTTCGGGGTTTCCTGACTTGGAGTTTAGCTTATCTCCTGAGAGCTTATGCACCTCAGAAACCTATAAAATAATGACAGTTATTTCTGTAGGTTGCCCTTGGCTCTGCTATATACTTCTGAATGGAACCTAAAAATATACTGATAGGTTTACAATTGAGTAAGAGAGTAGGAATACGTGTCAATAACTTGAATGAAGTGTCCTTTTCTTGATCATATGTTACAACTTGTGTACTTTTTACCACTTCTATTTTCTCTTGAAGTAATCAGAGAGAAAAAAAATAGCAACTCCAACAGTGTTGGAAACTAAATCAGTTTTGCTTCACGACAGATCAATACAGATGTGAGAATCAAGGAGGAACTCTTGGTTTACCTTTTATAAAACCAGTTCAGGTTTTACAATATGCTGGATTTGGCATCTTACTTGTTTCAAAGGTTGTTTCTTGAGGTTCCCGCAGTTTGTATATGGAATGGAGAGGACCACATTGACCCGTTTCTTACAATGCACTAAGATATAGCATCAAGGAAGTTTATATTGACTGGCAGGGTGGCCCCAGTTCAGAGTGTACAGTTTCTTTGCTGCTCCTCTGTAAATCACAATAAACACTTCTGGGTGGCTTCCTTTATAAAAATGAGTAGAGTTATTGGATAACCTGCCAGCTTCTGAAATGCTGTCTTTCATGAGGCCCATAAAAGGTAATACTCTTAAAAAACATCTAATGTGACTTTATGAAAGGCTGCTCCTTTGCCTGCAGGCCAAGTGGAAATCAGTTAAAGGAAAGAGAGAAGGACACATTGAGAATGATGGATGTATCTTAGTGAGAGCTAGCACTGAAGAATAAAGGAGGAGGGAAAAGCATAAATCCATTAGTGCAAAGAATAAAACAGACAGGGTTCCCAATGAAGCCTGGAATGTAGATGGTGGGACACACCAAGGGGGATGACTAATACAGTCTGGGGAAAGGAAAAGCAGCACATTTCGAGGTATACTGGCATGGTTGAAATGATGAACTTGAAATTAGCCTTTTCCCAATTGAAGAAATAGATGACAGATAATTAGAGGGTAATTCTGAGCTATTGTCTCTTGAAAAGAATTTATTTGGTAGGAAGCAGTAAAGAATCACTGATTCTTAGGACATGAGCATGAGTCGGTTGATCTGACCAAATAACGTACCAATGAAGACTTAAAAGTCATTAGACTCCTGTAATTATAGAAAATTAAGGGGACACCAAAAGAAGAAAAGAAGTTTTCTTGAGAAGATGAAAAATCCTGGAAATTAAGTGTTTGACGGTAACAACTATGAAGAAAAGAGAACAAAGCAACTTCTCGTGAGCAATGTCAGGCTGTCCTTTTGAACAAACCAACTTACCTTTTAAATAAGAAAGTGGTATTACTGAGTAAATGAAAGCCTCATTCATATATTTTATGTAACATAAGCAAAATAATTCATAGAGTCTTCAGAAGTTTACTTTGTTTCCAGTGACCATGAATAAAAATTCTTCATTCCAACAAGTTGTTATTGAGTTTTGTGGGAATGTGTGAATCATCAATAGAAACAAACACTCCAGAGGTGCTCAGCAAGATAAAGCTTTACTTTTTCAAAAAAAATTTTTTTTAAAAAAGCAAGCAACAGACAAAAAGTCTGGTAAGCAAGCACTCCAAGCAGGAATTCTGCCCAAGTCTTTATCCCTGACTCAGATGCCATCCTGTCCTATGCCCTGATTGGTGATGGCTTGGGTTCTGCCATCAAACGCTGCAGGATTAGCTACTTTTTTTTTTTTTTTTGGTGGTACTGGGGTTTCTGGAAGCCCTTCTACCTCTGGGCTACACTCCCAGACCTATTTTTTATATATTTTTTAAATTTGAAAACAGGGTCTCAAGCCAGTGTGGCTTGTTTCGAACCTGTGCGATCCTCCTGTCTCCGCTTCCCAAGTGCGGGGATTACAAGCGTGCGCCACCATGCCCGGTTTAGGATTAGCTACTTTAAACTAATGTGTTATTAACTTTCTAACCTCATCCAGATACAGTGCTGTGGGTTTCCAAATTCTGAAGGACAAAAGTTAATCCAGATGGGGACAAACAGGGTGTTGTAAATGGGAATGCTCAATGGGGACAAAGAGGGTCTCATAAAACAGAAGTTAATACAAAATGAAGTTGTCTTTGTCTTTGATTTGAAGAAAATTTTTAACTCCATGTTAAACACTGCGCAAAATGTTACATGGTTTATAAATATGGAAAAATCGCATTGTCATTCTACAATGAGCTTAAAGTCTTGAATGCATTTCTATATCTATAGATAAATATATATCTATAGAATATATAGACAATCTGGCAAATAGAATAATATATATTATATAGCTGGGTTTGGTAGTATATATCTGTAAGCCCAGTACTTGGGAGGCTGAGACAGGAGGATGGAACATTCTGGAAAGCCTCAGCTACTTAGTGAGACCCTCCACAACTTTGTGAGACATTGTTTCAAAATAAAAATAAAAAATAGGGCTAGGAGTGTAGGTCAGAGGTACAATGACCCTGAGTTCCATTCCCTGTATGGCATATGTGTATGTATATATATTCACACAAAACTTAACAATGAAGAAAAATATATGTAACAGACATTATTCTATATCATTTATTGCTTGCTTTAACTGTGCTAAGTGTGGAAAATAAAAGAATGCATAAAACTCTGTCTTTAACATGTAGGAACATCCAATTTAACAAGAGGAGAAAGATCTTAAAGAAAATAACTACAAAGCCATATTCTATTATTAAGTGAGCCAATAAAGGAAAAAGCTATAAAGCTATCTCCTATGTACTAGGCAAATCACAAAAGAGAAAGCAATCTTACCTAAGGGCATCCAGGAGCTTTCAAAGAAGGCTCCTAAAAACCATCCCAGGGAAATAAGATGCAGTGGAAAGAGGCATCGTTCAAGGCAGATGTGAGAACACAAGAGCATACACATGAGTGTAAAGATCTCCTGTCACTGTATAGATAGAGCAGCTCCATGGTATCTATATAGTAGACAGAGTGTCTGCAGAAGAGCTTGGAAAGGTCCGTGAGAAAGCACAAGGGATATTAGCAGGCATGGTGGTGTATGCCTGCAATCTCAGCACTTGGGAGGTTGAGACAGGAGGATCTCAGGTTTGAGGCCAGCCTCAGCAACTTAGAGAGAGACTCGGCAAATTTACAAGACCCTATTTCAAAAAAATATATATACATAAATAAAAAAGTAAGAGAGAAAGTGATCAGAGGGTGCAGGTATGTCCTGTTACAGAATTTGCATGGTATATCATAAACATTGAAGAGCCCCCATTTTCTTTGGTTTCTTTAATTTAACTAATTAATTGTATCTTATCATATTAATTGATATATTATATATTGGTACTGATATGGCTTAAGGTCTCCTAAAGGCCCATAAGTTAAAGGCTTGGTCCCTACCCTGGGGGACGTTCAGAAAGTGGTGGGACCTTTAGGAGGCGGGGCCTTCTGAAAAGAAGTTAGGTCCTTGGGGGAGTGCCCTTGAGAGGGATATTGGGACTCTGACTGTTCCTTCTTTACTTTCTTTGCTTCTCAGCCACCATGAGGGGAGCAGGGGCCTCCACCACATAGTCCCATCATGATTTACTGCGCTGCCAGGAGCCCCAAACAAAATGGGTAAGCAACCATAGACTGAAACCTTTGAAGTCGTGAGATAAAGATGACCACGTTCTCCTCTAAGTTGTCATCTCTGGTATTTTCTCACAGAGACAGAAAGCTGAGGAACACCAACGTGCTGATCTTTCCTTCTGTCCTCTTTATGTAAGTCAAGCATCCTCCCACCCAGGGCTTCACTGTGTCATGTTTTTATTACTGGCTCTGATATCCAGATGCAGCAGGAAGAAGTGCTCAGACATCTACTAACGATAGGTACCAGATGCCACTTGGTAGACAACATCTGTGTCTCTCAGAACCATTTATGCGCTATCCCCGCATTTTTGTTCTTTCCCACCATATATGTCCCATCTTCCTTTCCAAATAAAAACATGGACCTTCACTTTAGAAGTTGCATGTGTCCTGGCCCAAATATGCCCCTTCGTGGGCTTCATTTTCATTTCTGGAAGCACTGATGAGAGGAGAGAAGTGTTGGCTTAATAGTGATGCTGCTGTGTGTGGCAGCAAGAGGCTCTTCCTTTGCTCAGCATACTGGCTTCAGGTGCAGAGCTCAGCGTCCATGCCAGGTACCCTACCACAACAGCAGATGAGGTCCTGTATGAGAGCCAAACAGAGATGTGGTTTTCACCCTGCTCTTGTCTCTACAGCCTGTGAGCTGAAATCTCAATTTCTGAGCCCCTAGGGATTTTTTTTTTGTGAGAAATCGAATATGCTGTAATAAATTCCTTTTTGTTTCAACTTGCAAGAATGGGTTCTGTTGTTTGCAACTAAAAATACTGACTGCTTCACCCAGAGATCTCAGACTTTAACAAGTTCCCCAGGTGTTTCTTATATGTAGGCTATAAAATATGGGTACAGGTGTTTGGGGAATATATTGGAGGATTTACTAATCTTGAAAAAAGAGAAAGAGAGAGGCACAGAGGCAGAGAAATAGTAGAATTATACTGCTGCGGGTTTCTGAACCAACGGATCTCACTTGACCAGGATGAAGATAAATGTTGAGAATGGGAGATGATGCTTTGAATTTCTGCACTTTCATTTTAGGCTTTTAATTTTATAAAGAAATAAAGTGACACACAGTGTAAACTAAGTCACAACACTTAACTATTTAAGTACTTAAATATAAATTCATTTTAGAGCAATGAGCACTATCCTTTGTCTACTTCTCTGATTTCATCTTCTTAGACCATTGCTTGCTCTTCTCCAGCTTCTCTGGTCCTTCTCATGTTGCTTTCTAGTTTAGTGTCTTGACACTAATTTTCTCCTGTAACCTTCATTCTGGACCCTCTCTGGTATTTGGATCTTGGGCCAAAATGTCACTCAGAGTGGCTATTCCTGACTATCCCATCTAAAGTTCTTCAATTTTATCTCATTATTTTACTTTCTTTCTGGATGAATAAAATCAGTTTATAACTCTATATCTATACACATATGTGTATAGATATATTTAATTGTAGATTTCTGGGATTTTTTTTGCACCTTCTCAAAAATAATCTAGCTTTAAATTTTATCATGGAAGATCTGGGTGTGGTGGCTCATTCTTGTAATCCCAGTATTTGGGAGGCTGAGACAGAAGGATTATAGGTTCACAGCCAGTCTCAGCTACTTCGTGAGGCTCTCTACAATTTAGTGAGACCCAGTTTCAAAATAAGGAATAAAAAAAAGTAGGGCTGAGAGTATAGCTCAGTGATAGATGCCCCTGGGTTCAATCCACGGTACTGGGGAAAAAAGTTATCATGAAAGCAAGAACTTTAACTATTCTGACTTACTCAGAAAAGATAGTTTCTATAAAATAGTAGGTACTTATAAATATAAATAAGTTGATAAAAGTCAATTAAAATCTGTATGCAATGGATGGGTTAGTAGAGCACGTGGGATATGTAAATTTAGCAGACAAATAATAGTAACAACATGAAAAATATTACGTTATATGTCTAGTACACAAGACACTAAGATTTATTTCTATTAAGTCATTTAATGTGAACAGTCCCATGAAGTAGATGCTAATATATTTTTTTCTCTTTGCAGAGAAAAAAAAAAAAAAAACAGGGTTCAGATAAGTTAAGAACATGCCTAAGGTCACAGAGCTAGGCATGGCAGGACCTAGGATTTTAGTTCCAAAGTCTGTGTCCTGATGCCTCTACTGTCTTGTACTCCATTTTGTTACAGCGCTGAGTAAAAGATCATTTTAGAGAAACATAAATGCACAATAGAGTTTGGAAGATATTGCTATGATTTGAATGTGTGTGCCCCTTTCTAAATTCATATTTTGAAATCCTTACCCCCAAGATGATAGTGCTAAAAGTGGGGGGCTTGCGGGAGACAATTGGGCTTTACCTTTATGAGTGGGATAGTTTCCTTATACAAAAAATAAAATAAAATCCTTTCCCCTCCGCTCTCTGAGGACACTTAAGAAGGACCTACCAGTGCGCTAGACAATGGGTGCTTGCCTCCCAAATCTCTCAGTGCCTGGGATCTGGACTTCCTATCCCCTAGAGAAACTATGAGAAATTAATTTCTATTGTTTATAAGCAACTTGATTTGTAGTTATTTTAACATCCCCAAAGAATAAATTTACCAATATGTATGTCCTCATTCAGCTTATCAATGAGTTTGTGTGTGAAGGGTAAGAGGGGACCAAGATAAATTGATTTTTAGGAGAAATAGAAATGAAACCTGAATGGATGAGAAGGTAATTGTAAAAACAGGAAGTTTATAGAAGGAGCCAATCGGTGGTCATGTGGTCTCTAACTTATGTAGTAAATAATTTATCTTTGCCCCAAATAAGATCTGGCTTTGACCTCGGCTTCTAGGAGGAAACCTCCAAACTGGGATGGCATGGCTAACGAGGGTGACTTTTGTATCACATTGGATAATCTAACAATGTGCATTAGGATGAGAAGCCTGGGCCAAGCCAGCTGGTAATGGGTGAAGCGTGGAATATTTTGGGGGTCATGCAATATCAGCCAGCCTGGAGACAGAAATCAGACATGTAATCAGCCAATCAGTCAATCATGCCTATACCATGAAGCCCCCATAAAACCTGTGGATCCTGAGGCTCAGGTGTGTCTCTTGTTGACAAAAGTACATGCTTATATGTTGTCACACAGCGTATCTATGAAAAGTTAATGCTTCCCTGTGTCCACAGCCTGTGGACAGGGCATTTCAACAGGGATTTTCACACTTGACCCTTCTGGATTCAGTTCCTGGCATCTCTTCCTTTGGCCAATTTTAAGTTGTATCATTTTCAGTGAAATTATGTCTAACCATGAGTATAACACTTTTCAGTGAGTTCTATGGGTCCTTCTAGGCAAAAAGTCAAACTTCAGGGTGATTTGAGAAACCACCATCCTCAACTTACAATTGATGTTAGAAATGATAATGGTCTGGTGTGGACTTTCATCTATACTCCTACACAAATTTGATGGCAAGGAACAAGATTGAGCAGCTGTGTCTGTGTGCTCTGGGTCCAGTTTCCAGCACCTAATTTATCTCACTTAATCACCATTATTAAATTGTGACAGAGGTGTTAACACCCTTGTTTACCAAATAAAGAAACCAAAAGAAAAGTTTTTGTGTTTTGCCAGAAGATACAAAGGTCAGGGGATATGTGCAGGCCATGAGCTACACTCCGGGTCTTCATTTTTTGTTTGTTTTGATTTGTTTTCTTAGAATCAACAGTGAATTAGATTACACAAAGGGTAAAAGGCTATAGAGGGACCCACCAACCTAGGAGGAAGCCTTAAAAATGAAACCAAGAATTATTTAGTAGTTTGGACCTGTGCAATATGTATCCATGTGAATTTGAATTTGTTTCTTCATCAAGGATATACTTTGGCCTTAATTTATCTAAAACTGTACTTTTTATTTGTGAATCTCAGTCAATATGCACTGGAAATCTACTAAGGATTAACTACTATACATTTATTTCATACATGTAGGAAATGAAATGGGCACTATGTCTATCCTAATACAGTATTGGGGACACATTAATAAGAGCCGCAGTGAAATATCAAACATGTATAAAAATACAATAATGACAATTATCTCAGAGAAGAAGTTCAACTTGCTTGGGGTTTATATGAAAAGGTCAGAAAAAGACCTCTTAGAACAAGTGATATTTAAGCTGAGAGGTAAAGAATGAATAGATACTGGCCAGGAGAGGTGAAAGGTGACAGTATTCTACAGAGGGAAGAAAGCACAGGTGCAACCATCTGGGTGTATTTTAGAAACCAAAGGCAACATATTTACACCACAAACACTAGGAGAAAAAGAAACAATGTTGGGTCATTGCAAGCCATATTCAGGACAGCAGAAGGGGCAGGTACAATGGTACCTGGCATTTAGATGTAATAGGAAAGTATGGTATAATCAAAGCAGGTGAACAGAGAAGAAAAGATAAAAGGGTGAGGTTCTTTTTTAGGAAATAGTGGATAGCTCTGAAGATAAGCTTTAGAGTCTCCAATATACAGAATTTGGTATAATAAATCAAGGTTTTTCACTGTTCCATTGTTAAATCTGTCTCTGGAAATTTCAGTGCACATGATGTATGCAACTACCCTTTTCCAATGGCTCCAACAGAAGATTTCCTAGTGAGGCCATATTAAACCAACCAACCAAACAAACAAAACCTGCGTGTAATAATTCAGCAGATCTTTCGTTTCAGTAGGTTAGGCTATCTTGAAAACAACATTCAATTAAAATATCAGATCATTCCCGAAGAACACAAGCAACCATTTCCAGTGAGAGAAAACAAGAAAGAAAAAAAAAGTCCATTGTAACTGATTATCTAAAATTCAGCTTATTTTCATCCTGACAACTCAATGTACCTACTGCATGAGCTCAGTGTGTGTGTGTCTGAAGGTCGCTGTGGTCTGGGGAATATAGAACCTGTCCTGGGGGTTGTAGGCTTTCTATTTAAAGCCTCACTTGTTGACAACCCAATTTCCTTTCAGATTTATTCTGTTTGTTTTGTTCAGTTCTAGCAACCCAGGCTGAATTTGGTAAATAATTTAAGAATTTTGACTCAAATCACTAGAACACATCATTTCTAAAACATCAACATTTTCTCTTTTCAAAGAGACCAAACTGGGCTTAGATCCCTGTCCTCATTCTTAATGAATTTCTGAGAACTTCCAGTACAAGATGGCTGATGGAATATAAGAACTATGCTTCTTTCCTCCATAAAGCCCAATGAAATGGCAGAAAAATAAGAGTACAGATCCGCAGCAACACTGGGGCCTTGGAAAGCTGTCCATTAGGATACTATAAGCTTAAAGAATCTACGGATGTTAAAGAGTAACTAATTGAGAACATATCAAATTGGAAAACAAAAGTGAGTGTCCCAACATGCAAAATAGGTCAGAGGAATCCCTTTAGGAAAGGGGTTGCCCTAAGGTCAGACACAGCGGGGGCAAGGGGTGGAACCAGGCTCCAGAGCAATTGGCAATGCTATTAAACGAAATTAAAAGGCTCTGGCATAGCACGTCCTGGTCAGGCTTGGTCATAGAAACTGGCTGTGGGATTTTTCATCCTACATGCAATTTTCATAAGTGCAGAAAGGAAAGAAGAACAATTCCAGGGAGCTCCAGGCCACTGACACAGGACAAACAAGACCTTGTCCCAGAGGACGAGGTCTCGTACACAATAACAAAAAGCTCCTGAGGCTACATGTCCACCCAAGCTCCTCATTGCAGCCAGAGTTTCGGCAATCAGTCTCAATTCCCTGGGGAGACCGTGATTTTCTTAAACTGCCCTTTTTAGACCTCGAGCACACAAAATTGTTTTAATCAGAATCACTCAGTTGAGTTCAGCCAATAGGAAGCATCGGTGGGAGGGAAATGAGGTCAGATATTTTCCCACTGTTCTGTCTGGATTCTGATAAAGGCTCCCTTTTCTCACTCCTTTAGGGATGTTGAAGGTCATTTCCGCCAGTTAACTCATGCCACTTAACCTGTGGGTTTCTCTGAATTGTCTCTGCATTCTTGACGAGGAAGGTGCCTCTGTTAAAGTCTCCTCAGTCACCCATTTTAAGATGCTCTCAGCTTCCTGCTGAGAGGCTGATGCCAGGTCTTCTCCCAGCACTTCCTTAATTAAGGACTCCTGGGGGTGCTTGCCCAGTTCCAGAGGCCACTCCTGGTTGCTACTGCTTGCTGACTCAGTGAGCCTGTTTTCATTTCATGCATGTGCGACTCACTTTTTATTTATTTCTTGATTTTATTTTGCCAGAGGTATCTATTTTAATTTTTCAAAGAACTACCAATATTTGTAATCTTTACTATTACATTTTTTCTTTCTATTTTTATCTTTGTACTTAGTATCTGCTTCCTGTAATTATTCTTCTGATGTGTTATTGCTAACTTCTTAAGATGGTCACATAGTTCATTAAGTGTAGTAGAACTTTTTCCCCAGAGGTGAGTACTTAAGATATAAATATTACATGATGCATCTATCTGCTGGCTCTCATAGGTCTTCTTGTCACATAATTTGTCATCAAACTTTACTTAGAATGCACTTGAATGTTTTTTACTACTTCTCCAGAATACCCTTGCATTTTAACATACTAAGAAAAAATTTCAAGAAAATATTTTTGTTATTAATATGTAGACTAATTGTATTTTTTTTTTTTTTTTTTTTTTTTGGTACTGGGGATGGAACTCAGGGGCATTCTACCTCCGAGCTACACCTTCAGCCCTATTTTTTTTTTTTTTTTTTTTTGAAACAGGGTCTCACTGAATTGCGAGGGCCTCACTGAGTTGTAGCTGAGGCTGTCTTCAAACCAAGGTCCTCCTGTTTCAGCCTCCTAAATGCTGGGGTTACAAGTGTGCGCCACTATGCCAGGCTAGATTAATTTTATTTTGATCAGACATCATGAGCTGGAAAGTGCCTGCTCTTTTTTAAATTATTATTTTATTGGTGCACCATTCGTATATATCATGAGGTTCAAAGCGGTAGGAGCACACTTGCACACAGTACTCGGTGTGTTCATTAAGCTTGTTGAGACTTTCTTTGTAGCTTTGTAAATAACCCATATTTCAATATATGTGTGAAAAAAAACAAGAGTGTGTCCTAACTGTGGCGTAGAACTCTACATGTGTTTGGTAAAATGAACTTGATTTACTTTTTGTGTCCTTTATATCATTTCTATATTTTTGTCTGATTGAACTGTCAGTAATCAAAAGAAATATTTTAATTATTTTGCTTTTAAAATAGAAGGATTAAGGTATAATTTAAAATAAAAGTAGACTCAACTAATGGCTGTTTTAAAAGCCTTAATGCCTGGCTTAGGTAATCATTCTTCAAGGCACCACTATTCACCTGAAGTGATTATTCAAATTCTACAATGCACCAATAAAAAAAAATATAAAAAAAATACAAGATTTAATAATCACTAGGCAACCTTTAGAATAAAAAAAAAAAAATGCTCCAAGGATACCAAAAAATGATCCTGCGGTCAAGAGGGTGTAGAAAGAATATACCACAACATCTATATGCATTTATTTTTAATTTTTCATGCTAACTTTTCTATTTTGGTTTGCATCTTATAACACTTACGATATTGGTAGCAAATAGGAGCAAACTAATACTTTATACAGTATGAACCCACATATATTAAAGGTATATGCTCTCACTTTTTAGTGAGCATCATACAGGTCAAAATAATTTCAGAGATTACTGCGAAAGCCCTGCTTTTCTAATTAGGGTCAGCAATAGCATCACTGGGGAGGCTGATGGAACTACAGGATCTTAGGACTAAATCCATACTTACTGAATGAGAATTTTCATTTTCATTAGGTCCCCTGTTGCAGTTTGTGGACAGTAAAGATTAAAAAAAACTCAAAAGACTGGCCTTGTAAATCCTTTCAAATTAAATTACAGGTATTCTTGAAGGAAAAAGCAGGTAGAAACTCTTTCCTACCCTACAATGTTTTTATTAGGAGAAGGTCAATGTTTCTCTTCCCCAGTTTTTAATCCAGAACAGCTAAAGGGGAAGGATGATCTGCCTTCATGGTAAGATACACTTTTTTTTCTTTCCTTTGCTTGTTTTCTTTACTCTATCATGGTTTTTCCTCTGTGTTATATTATTTCTTTAAAAGAAAATTCCCTGTGGACCAATACTTCTACACAGGTCTATTTTGCTGAAAGAAGTGAGAAAGATGTCTACTTGGCTCCCAGAGATATGCTTTGATTTTTGCCTTAGACATAAAAACAGCCTTCCAGCTAGTAACTCTCCTCTCATGCCCCCCTTCCGTCATGCTCATCAGTTAGCTGCCTCTCTATCACTAGACTTTATTTCTTTATTTAAAACCACTTTATTAAGACAACAGACTCAATTTTCTTTTAAGAATCTCCTCATTAAACATTACTGACCTGCATCCCTCATTTATTCATGTTTTTATAGTAATGCCATAAAATCTATCCATAAATTATAACATCATGCTGCAATAACATGCTGCTGTTACATAGTAAAATATTACATGAAAACATGTGAACAGTATGAAATGAGTAGTATTTTAATTTGTCTCACCAATCATGTTGAGTTCATACAATTACTTGAGAATAGCTTATAACAAATTATAAGCTTATAACAGAATCTATTAGCTAGTAACATACTTAGAACAAATTTTTCTTCCTTCATCCCTTCCTTCTTTCCTTCTTTGCTTCCTTCCTCACTCGTTCCCTTCCTCCTTTCCTTTTTACCTTTCTCCTTTTTTTCTTTCACTTTTGGTATTGGGGATTAAATCTAGGGATGTTCTATCTCTGAGATACACCTCTGGTTCTGTTGTACTTTTTATTTTGAAACAGAATATTGCTCAGTCACTGAGGAACCTCACTAAGTTGTTGAGACTAGCCTAGGACCTGATACCCTCCTATCTTAGCCTCCTAAGTACTGAAATTACAGGCATGCACCACCATGCATGATAGGACAAAGTTAATTCTTAATCATAGCAGATGTAAATAATTCAAAGAGCCTTCTTGATAATTTCAAGTATTTGCAACTGATGCCTTGTTAGAACCGAGCACATTGGTGTTATTTCTTATTTCATCGTGTGGCTTATGAATACCTTCTACTATATTAAGGAGAAGTGCCAGCCTTGCCATTTTTGAGTTGCTTATGTGTATTTGCATTATTAGTATTATCTTTAGCTCACAGCTCTTGGGTGGGGGAAGTCTTTTAAAGCCCTGTTTCCATTTTATGATAGTTTAATTAAAATCAGATAATTTAATACACCAATCCATTCACCCTGACCCACAGAAATGGCAGCTTCCTGGGACAGGCTGAAAGAGAACAGGGGTGGAGCCATGGACCCCTGTCTTGGGCTCTGTTATTCTTCTCACAGGGTATTTGCCTACCAGATGAGGCTTGAAACTGCCCCTTACAGGACCCCAGTAATGGGTCCAATGACAATATATTCAGTAACATCAGTGCAGCCTATTTTTCTTTAGTTTTGAGCTTATCACTATAAATAGAATGTCTAATAATTTCTTCTTGCATCACAGTGGGTTGTTTTGCACTCTATAGAGACTGCTGGCCACGATAATAAAATTCAAATTCCTGGTGCAATGTGTGTTAGATTAAACTACTTAAGGTTGCATAAACCTTCTTCACTGGAACAAGATTCACTCACTACCCCACCACAAATCTCCATTTCATTTGGAGCTTTCCAATTTGCCCAACAGTAATAAAGCAACGGTACCTTTTTACTTTTGCAAAAGGGAAACAGAGTTGTTTTATTGATTTCAGGGATCTCAAAACCATATTAAATGATGTTCTTAATTCAAGCATTAATCATACGTTTCTTTACACCTTATCATATTACTGAGCAGAGAAGAGGCGCTTAATAGGGCAAATACTGAGAATTCAGCAATTTTTAACCTATTCATTTTGACTTAATAATCTATAAACTCTTTCCAGAGGTATGAAGTTACTGAGGTTTGTGAGTCTCTTCTTCCTATATATCAATGTCTTATGCATTTTCGTCCATATTTCCAAAAAAAATAATCTGTGATCTACAGAAAAACAGTGCGAATATATATGAGATCATGCAAAGTCCCACCACCAAGGACGTTCTCTCCATCCTCCTGCCAAGCGTGCTTTCAATTTCTCTGATAAATGGGTGGTAAGTGAGCAAAATTCTGACACACAGACAGACTAATACCTACAATCTTCCTTTGGAAGGAAACTGCATTAAGAAAAGAATGGTTAATGGCTCTTTGGAGCATCCGTGATTTTGGCGTGGAGTGCTGTGGTTGATGAAGGAAATCCTATACTCCAAACTCAAGGGATCTACTTTCCTACAGCCTGAAGGATAAAGCTTGGACTCAGCTCTATTAGGAATTGGACGTGTGGTTTCCTGAGAACTCCATGAGTCCGTAATGCTTAGATTCCTAAACCAGACCCTTCCCGTTATCCATCGCCAAGTGTTCTGACTGTACTGAGGACATGCCTGATATTAACTTAGTTTTGTTTCTCTCTGTCTCTCCTTCCCTTCCTTTTTGCCTTTTCCAGTCTTTTATTTCTTCTTTTTCCTCTCTCTCTCCTCCTCCTCCATATCCTTCCTCTTCTATTTCTATAGTTCTTTCATTATTTTTTTAAATGACTCTAGAGACAACCCCATACAGACACACGACAATGTTTCCCTTGGCTTCTTTATGGTGTCAGCTACAAACCATGATGATAACTTCCAAATGATGGTGAATTGCATTTGTAACTCATTCTTTAAATAAATGATCTATATTTTAGACCCAACACAAGTAGATTTTATGTTCTCAAGGGTGAGGTTTTACTTTCCTCAGCTACATTGGAATATGGACTTCAACATTTATTGAGTGCCGCCTGAGTGTGTACCTCATGGTGGGTGCTGGAGGGGCCAGGAGGGAGCTGACATCGTCCTTGCCTTTTGAGAAGTTCAAAGACTGGTTGGGGAAATGAACTCATACTGGATATATTTTTTTAATTTTTTGGTGGTACTGGTGTTGGAACCCGGGGGCCTTCTATCACCGGGCTACACTCCCAGACCTATTTTATATTTTATTGAAAAACAGGATCTCTTAAGGCAACCGAGGCTGGCTTTGAACCTGTGTGATTCTCCTGTCTCAGCCTCCCAAGTGCAGGGATTACAAGAGTGCCCCACCATGCCCGACTAGATAAATTTTAACTTAATTGTTTTCTAGGACAGGATTCACTTGGTCTGTTTTGGCTAATTTTAGTTAGTTATTTTTTTTTACATTTTAAGGGTATTTGTGACTTGGTTCATCTATCATTTCCTTGACTTTCTTCATGTTTTCCTTTATTTGGGTATTTTTAAGGTAGTTGGCTTATATTCACCATCGTTGTTGCTGTTTAATGTGCTGGGGATTAAGTAATTCTGTCTCTGATATACAATCCCACCCCTTTTATTTTTTTATTTTAAAACAAGATCTTGCCAAGTTGCTGAGGGTCTCAATAAATTGTTGAGGCTAGCCTCAAACCTATGATCCTTCTGTCTCAGCTTTCTGGGATTACTGTCATGTGCTATTCTAGCTGGTACTCTATTCTCTTTGACTAGTCTATTCACCATCGGGTCATTTTAGGTACAATTTCTATGGGTTCTTTCTTTCTTTCTTTCTTTCTTTCTTTCTTTCTTTCTTCCTTCCTTTCTTCTTCATAATAAATCATATTTTTCTATCTCTCTGTACACCTGTGTTTGTTGTTGTTGAAAACTGGACATTTGAATCTAATAATATGATAACTCTGGAAGAAATCATATTCCTTCCCTGGGCCAGGATTTTCTTTTCTGTTTTTTGATTGCTGTAGGTTGTCTCCATGCCAAGAATGAGCCCGAGGTATAAACTTCTCAGGTCTTTCTGAGCTTGAGTCTGAACTTCTCCTGGGCATGACAATGATGTTTTAATTTCTTTTGAACATGTAGTTGCTTTGGAATGACCTAGTCTTCAATGCCTATCTCCCAAAAAAGGAAAAAAAAGAAAATTTCACAACATGTCCTATCAAGAGTACATACATGAATATCCCTGATGGTTGGTGATAGGACTGATTCCTTGTTAATGTGGTTTCTGCCAGGTTTCTTTGACAATATAGTTACTATATTTCCCTTTGTGAATAATAAATGTTTGTGAACCCATTCTTCTGTGGGAAACACATTTACCAACAAGAATACAAATTCAAGTTGTTTTTTGTTTGTTTGTTAACAGGATTGGGATTTCTGAATAGAAGCATAGCTTATGTGGATACTCTGCATTTTCTATGTACTTGGTTAGTCATTTTGATTCCTGTTCACAGAAGTGAGAACTGGATGACTACAATGTTTTATGAGATTTAATCTCATCAATCTCTCTACAGCATGCACATTCACACTCAGAACTAGGATATGTAATAAACTGCTTTTATTTAATATCCTAAATGAAAGTTTCCAGAGCACTCTTTGATATTAATTTGAATAAATTTTATGCACTTAAGGAAAGAATGTTCTACCTAAAATAAGTTTCTAGACTTTGCAGATGTTTGCTTGTATTTTCTTTTGTAATGAGGTGTTTTGAAGTCCAGAAATAATTCACTAGAGTCATTCTACTTTATTAATTAGATGATGCTGATTGTTGTTGTTGTTGTTGTTGTTGTTATTATTATTATTATTATTATTATTATTAACACTGAGGACTGAACCCAAAGCATTTTCCCTCTAGCTAAACCCCCAGCCCTGGCTTATTTATTTCAATAATTGCTAAGCTGCTAACAGTCTCACTAAGTTTAGGAGGCTGGCTTGGAACCTGCCATCTTCCTGTCTCAGCCTCTCCAGTGCAGAAAATTTTTTTTGTTCTATTTCTCAGAGCTAATTTAAATGGGCACCAGAAAGGCCAAATACAAGGCATGGTTCCATAAGCTTTAACTGAGTAAGTGTGGATAAGCCATTTAATTTCTTCTTAGTTTTGTCCCCTTTTCTCATTTAAACAGGGAGATACTGTCAATTTGTTAAAAAATTTTTAATTGGGCAGTACTTTGTAAATAATAAAATACCAAACAATAGGTGGATAATTCATTAAGTGCCTCTGTGTATAGTATGTTGAACAATTTTTCATTGAAATGATCAATAACTATTTATTGAGAACTCTTATAAAAATGGCATAAAATGTAAGGCTGTTTGAGAAATATAGCTATGGCATAATGAACCATTAGTTACCAGAAACTCAGCCAATTAGGCAGAGACAAAGGATCACCGGTTTAAGGCCAGTGTCTTTTTCAAAACAAAAAGTAAAATAAAATAAAATAGCCGGGCGTGGTGGCTCACACTTGTAATCCCTGTGCTTGGGAGGCAGAGACAGGAGGATAGCGCAGGTTCGAAGCCAGTCTTGCTGGCTTAAGAGACTCTGTTTCCAAATAAAATATAAAAAAATAGGTCTGGGAGTGTAGGCCGAAGGTAGAAGGGTTCTATCCCAGTACCACCATAATAAATAAATGTATAAATAAATAAATAATAAAATAAGGAGCTGGAGGTGTAGCTCAGAGATGGAATTTCCATGGGTTCAATTCCCAATACCATGAAAAAAAAAACGGGGAGGGGATAATGTAAGATAAAAAATTTTACTTTGTGAAGTTATTATAAATATTTTTAAATGATGCATATAAATCATGTTGCATAGTGCCTGGCCTATAGTAAAAAAAATAAGATTATCATTTATTTCTGGTGGCACATGCCTGTAATCTCAGCTACATTAGAGTCTGAGACAAAAAAATCACTAGTTCAAGGCCAGCCTGGACAACTTAGTGAGACTGTCTCAAAATAAAAAATAAAAAGGGCTGAGGATGTAGCTCTGTGGTCGAGTGCTTACCTTGTCTAATGTGTTGGAAGCTTTGGGTTTCATCTAAGGATAGAACCCTAGTTCCACCCACAAAATAATAACTATTATTTTAATTTCTTCCTATGTATTTGCTGAATATCCATGGGGGGTATTCTTGTGGATTCCATAAAGGTTTTGTTGTTGACCAATGCCATCTTTACTGAGTGGTTCAGTGAAATACCAACCCAGGCCCTTGACCTCTTACCCTCTCCTCTACAAAGAGACTTTACATTCCTCCTTCCCTTCCTTCCTTTTCTCCCCCACCTCCCAAAGTTTCATCTGCTTTCCTCCTCCTGCTTCTTCTCTTTTTCCTCCTTCCTTTCCTCTTCCTTCTCCCCTTTATCCCTCTCCTTGTATCCCTCTTTCTCCTCCTCTTCTCAATTCTCCACCTTCTCCTCTTCTTTGTACTTTCCAAATAGTCTTCTTTTAATCTTATGGTTTTTTTTTGTTTTTTGTTTGTTTGTTTTGCGGGTCTGGAGATGGAACCCAGAGGTATTTGACCTCCGAGCTATACCCCCTGCCCAATTTTTTATTCTTTATTTTGAAACAGGGTTTCACTGAGTTGCAAAGAGCCTCACTAAGTAGCTGAGGCTGTCTGCGAACCACAATCCTCAGTCTCAGCCTCTTGAATGCTGGGATTACAAGTGTGCGCCACCACACCTGACTTTTATGTTTTATTTACTCTGAAATCTGCTTTCTTCTTTTATGTTCAAGTGAGCAGTCTTGAATTTATGGTAGAAAAAGAGAACAAATATTGGCCACTTGGAAGACAGTTCGGCTAATAGATATGCTGTATCAGCATGAATAAACACAAAAACACTCTTTTCAATATATCTCAGGCAAATTCATATAAACAATCTTGTATTTGTTCTATATAGGATTTCAATACCAGCCTGAGCAGTATCTGACATGTAGAGGAAATTTAATCTAAATATAAGGCAGAACCTTAATTTTTTTTCCTTTCATTGCCTTTGAAGTTGAAAGCAAATACTCATTTTTTTAAAAGTAAGGATATTCTATTAGTTTTGTGTTTGTGGCAAGAAGATCTTTCCCTTAGCAGATTAGAGCAGTGTGCATTCAGGGCAATAGAAATTCAGCCAGAGACTAAGAATTCTAGTATTGCCTTATAATCCTTTGTTCTTTATTGGTTGGTTTACTAAAGCAAATAAAAAAAATTTAAATGTGGCATCCATTTATTATTTAACTTTTAAGTATTTGTATATTTTCATTTTTAAAACTTAATTGAGTTTCCTGACTTATAAATTAGCTTGGAAATAATTATAATTTATTTTATTATCTTAAACTGTATATTTATGTATTGCATGCAGATATATAAATATATATGTACATATATATATGAACAAAATTTTTGTTTCTTATGCTCATCAAACATTAGATCAGTGTATTGAATAGCTTAGAAATTAACTAAATTTTATAGGACTGGTATACATCTTTAAGTACATCAGACATATTTGTATCTGATAACATTTCTTTAAAAAATTTTTTTTCATTGGTGCATTGTAGTCATAAGTCAAAAGACCTGATTAAGCTGTTCCAATATTAGATAAAATCACTATCATGGGCTAATTATATTGTTCTGCATTTGGAATCCAGTTTCTGTGCTTTGTGGTAAGGTGAGTATTAGTGAGACATCTTCTCAGGCCACAGTCTTTCAGTGTCTCAAGGCCTACCACAGCTGGTCACTAAAACCTTGGTCCAGGTCTTCTGAGAATCCCTGGATAACGTGCGTTTACTAGGATGTACCTTGTTCTAAAGATATTTCCTTTCATTCACTCTTCTAGAGGGAAATATAGGGCATGAATCTACTTGGATTCTCAGGTGTTAGCAGCAAAATTTTATGATTCTGTCAAAGAATATAAAAAACCATACATTTGGAGTTAGCAGACAGACAGAGGTCACAACTTTAAACTCCCCTTCTTATAGATAACAAAGTCAAGTTTACAGAGGATGAGAAAGACCTGCGAAACTCAATAAAGGGATTCTTGGGGCAGCAATGGGGACCCAGTTCCCTTCCTCTCAGATGTGTGATTGCTCTGAGGTGCCGCAGGTTTTCTCTCCTTTTTCAAAGGAAAAGGTGCAGCTGGCTAAAGGGCGTGGCTGGTGGAGCCCGGGGTCTCCCTGAATCAATAGAATTTCTCAGACTTGATCATCCTTACATGTTTCTAGCCTAGTAAAGCCACAGAAGCTTGTTTGTTTACTTTTTCTTATTTAATCCTCATCAGAGTTGAGTAGAGGTGGATGCAATGAGTCTCTCCCTCTTCCTCTTCAACTTTGGACAGAGAGTCCTAAGCTTAGTTCCTTTATCAAGTATATTTCACTACTGCCACATTTCATATTTTTTTATTTGGCATTTTAAAAGATAAGCCACGGATAAATGTTTTATTTCATATTTTTGTGAGATCCATTTATAGTGTATACATGGGAATTTAATTAAATTCTGAATCTTATTTCTACATTTAAACCATAATAGGCATGCTCTCATTCCTAATGTGGAGGCAAAGATTCCTTTAGAGGATTGAGGTTTTCTCAAAGAAACATCTATGCCGACACTCATTTGAACGTGTGATGCCAGCTTCAGTGCAGTTTTTCACCATCCCTCAGGCCCTTATTTTAAAAAATATTGTCTGTGGATTTTATTTTCCATTCCAACACTCAAGGGAGTGATTGCTATGCCAAACAAAAAGGACCATGACCACTCATTTCATTTGCACTTATTAAAAAGAGAGGAGGAGGCAAACTAACCAGGAAACTATGCACAATAAGCCCTGAATTTAAAAGACAGTATATAGACACATAAAGCCCCTTAAAAGTAAAGTACAAATCATTTTAATGTATCCCCACACAGGGTGGTTGAAAAGTTAGAAGCTATTTATTCTGTCCCAAGAGCCTGGGGTTATTCTCTGATTTATCAAGTATGTATTCAGCACCTGTTATGTACCAAGCCATGGTCTAAGTTTTTCAAAATGACAGCAAATGAAATAAAGTCTTGTCCACATATGGATATTATCTTCTTTTTAAAGCTGCATGTATTAAACAGGTTAAAGAATGATAGAATCCCAGGAAGTAGGAGTGGTAGGAAGAAACAAAGAATGTAATGAGGTGTGGTGGGATCCGTCTATAGGAGGTGGAGGTTGTTCCGAGAAAAATGGTCTAGAAACATTTGAATAAGAGTGCACCTGAGATTAAATGTCCCGACACTCAAAACTCCTAGGGGAACAGTCTAGGAGGACAAAACAGAGAGCATTCATCCCAGAAAGGAGCTGCTCATCTTGAACATTCAGAGAGCCTGAAGGTACAGCCAAGATAGCTGGGACAAGAGGGGAGGCACATGAAAGAAGGCTAAGCAGAAAGCAGGGCCAGGTGGTGGAGAGCTCTGTAGGCCTTGGTGAAGATTTTTCAGTCTTGTTCAATCCTGCTGGGAGCATTTTGAGTGGGATAGTAGTGCAATCTGATTATATATATATATTGCCCACATGCTCCATTCTGCAAAACCACTGTGAAGGGCACAGGATGGTGTGTAGCAAGCCCAGAAGCAGTGTGGTCTGTTAGAAGTCGTTTTGTGACAGTACAGGGAAGAAATGATTGGGGTAGATTATAAGTTATTAGGAGAGTGGGTAGGAATTGATCCAGTTCCTAATGTAACTCCAATAGAGCAATGGCCAGACTTGCTAAATAAATTATATAAGGAATAGTGGAGTAAAGAGGAATCAATGAAGATGCCTAGATTTTGGATTGAGCATCTAGGTGAAGGGTGATGCTATTTAACTAGATGGGAAATTGGGGGTGGAATGGATTTGGGAAGCAGTTCAAGAGGACTATTTTGGACTTGTTTGCTTTCAGAAGTCAGTAATACATCTAAGTATAGTTAGTCATTGAACAAATTAGTCTGGAGTTCAAGGGTGAGGCTGAATGTGAAAAATACACATTTGAGGACCATTAGTAAAAAGAAGTAAAGGAAGCCAGGTTGGTGGTGCACAACTGTGATCCCAGTACTTGGGAGACTGGGACAGGAGGAACACAGGTTGGAGGCCAGCATGACCTAACTTTGAGACCTCGTTTCAGAAATAAATAAAAAGGGTTAGGTTTATAAGCTGTGAGGTAGAACATCCCTGGATTCAATCTCAGTACCAGAAACAAAACAAAACAAAAATGAATGAAGCTAAAGACTGGGTTCAGAGAGGTTAACATTTTGAGATGCATCCTCTCTTTTCATTCTTTTTGACTCATTGTGTCTCTGCAGCTGGCATTAGTCCAGCTGGGTTCACTTTTACTTTTGATACAGTGAAACCTGCAACTCACATGCAAATCACTGATCCAGAAGCCTAAGCAAGGGACAAGGGTAATCTTGGTCTTTTGGTCTGAATCATTGATTTCTTGCCTTTCTTTCCCTGTCCTGTAGCCTGTCTTTTCAGCGTCTCTCCGTGTCTTTTATAGACAGAGGTTTGCTCCCATCTCTCAGGTGCCCCGGTTCTACAGCATGGACATTGCACCCCCCATCCACTTCTTCAACTATACCGGCCAGGATCTGTTCAAGTTCATACAGGTGTCACAAAATCATCTAGGACACAATAAGTTTGAAGATTGCAAAATCAGAATGGGTACTTTATTTTTTTTTCTTCCAGGCAAGCTATATTGTTTAGTAGACTCAAGGTATAATATACCTAGAAATTTCTACTTATAGCCAAGAGGGGGTTTGTTGGAGCTACCCTGAAGCTATGAGGAAAACATGCCTGAAGAGGATTCTAAAGTCTAATTCTAATGCAATCGGCTTTGGTGAACCTTATGCCCCAAGTGTGATGCATGTAGACAATTGTCTCCTTCTGAATCTTGGCAGACAGGCAGTCATCCCTAGCTAGACTTAAAGTGAGACTGGCAGGGGACAAATGAAGATGAACACTATCAGGAGAGGCGAGATTATTTCACGTAAAGTTACTGTCGGGCACATAAATTGAATAAGTGTATTTAAATACAAAAACACTTTCTGGTCAATGTGTCTGTAGAACCAAGGCTGGGAACCAGACTAGGAGATATTTATTTGCGATGGCTTGTTGTGTAGGTTAGAAAGTGAGGAATATCAGGCTGGGAAAATGGAAATGTTGAAGAGGGTCTTTGGAAAGAAAGATTTGACAGGGATGAGAAGCTTTATAAAAAAAATAGCCAAGGATTCCCAAATATCAGTCAACACAAAATAATCTTTTGAAAAACCCATCATTCAGTCCAAATACAGTTGTGCTTGAGACATCAGATTCATTGAGTAGCTTTGAGAATATCCCTTTAGGGCAACTTGCCATATTGCCAATTTTTCTTTTAAATTTTTTTTTAGTATTGGAGATTGAACCCAGGGGAATGCTATCTCTGATCTACATGCCCAGCCCTATTTTGTTTTCATTTTGAAACGGGGCCTTCCTAGACTGATCAGAGTCTCACGACTTGCAGAGACTATCCTAGGATGCATGATCCTTCTCTTTCAGCCTCCCAAGTACTGAAATTATAGGCATGTGCCAACATACGTTTTCTTTCTTTCTTTTTTTTTTTTTTTGTGGGTCTGGAGATGGAACCCAGTGACATTCAATCTCTGAGCTACACCGCCTGCCCTATTTTTAATTCTTTATTTTGAAACAGGGTCTCACTAAGTTGTGTAAGGCCTCACTAAGTAGTAGCTGAGGCTGTCTACAAACCATGATCCTCCGGTCTCAGCCTCCCAAATGCTGGGATTACAAGCATGTGCCACCATGCCAGGTTCCAACATACTTTCTTGTTTCAATTTTTCTTTTATACTGGGGATTGAACCCAGGAGCATTCTATCCCCCATGCTACACCCCTAGCCATTTTTATTTTTATTTGGAAACAGTTTAACTAAGTTGCTGAGGGTCTCACTAATTTGCTTAGACTGGTCTTGAACTTGCAATCCTCCTGTGTCAGCCTCCCAAGTACTGGAATTACAAGCATGTGCTACCATCCCCGACTCTTGTTTTACTTTGAAAAATAGCTGTCTTAAGAATGCCTTGAAGCAAACACACAACAAACTCCTCTATGGAGGCATTTGTGAGATTTGTGTTTCAGGAACTCCATTATCCAAGTGTTCTTGGGGTATGTTGACATTTTTTACCCTAAAACGGTACTAAGAATGTCATTTCCCTGCAGAAAAAAAAATCTTGCTATTAAATAAACTCAAAACATTTAAGTACAGCATTCAGGGATTTTAATTATAATAAAAGGAACTGATACATCTATAGAGCTTTATGACAAAATCATATACTTTTAGAAATAAGATGATTTCCATTTTCTCTGATTCTCACTCTTCCCAAACTTATTTAGAAACTAAACATCATTTTACTTTCTTTTTACCAATTCTTTATCTGATCTTTCTCCTAAATATTCTCTTATCTTTCTTCTTTCCATTTTCTCATCTGATCTTTCCACTCCATTCTTACCTGTGTAGATCCTTTTTCTTCCAGAATGAAAAACATCTGTCCCATCTATCACATTTCATGGACACCTAAAAGGTTCTCAGTAAATATTCATTGCGATGAATAAATGAATAATTACATAAACAAAGGCTCCTGGCTCTTCCCCCTGCCTGCTTATTGAAATTCAATTTATCCTTCAAAGGCTACATAAAACATGTCACCTCATGAAGTTTCTCTTAATTCTATTATTTAAATTAAATTTGTCCTCATGCTTTTTTCTCTGCTTAAAGCTCTCTGTAGCTTAATTACAGAACTTTCCACTATATTAACTACATTTAAGAGTAATATGCTTCTATAGTGCTTTATGGATGACTCAAGGCCAAAATCTTGCCTTCATTTTGAAGGACCAAGAGTGATCACCACAGTTCTTGACCTGTGGTTGGTCAAATAGCTATGTGTTCATTTAAAATGGGTAGAATCATTTGACTTTTATGTGTTGCTGTCATTTGTATCTGGAATTTCCCTAAAAGTCGCATGTATCCCCAATCCACAAAGTGATTGCGGGCTTTGGCCTCATGACGTGCGTTAATCCACTGATGGGTGAATGAAAGGACCACTGGAAAGTGGAACCTAGTTGGATGAAGACTTCGCTGGGGGTATGACAAAAAGTGTTTATCTTCTCCTTGGCCCCTACCTTTTCTTCTCTCTCTTTTCTTCCGGGCTTCCAGGAGCTGAGTAGCTATCCTCCACTCTGCTTTGCAGCAGTGAAGTATTGCCTCACTTCAAGCCAAAAGAATTCGGCTAACTGCCCGTGTATTAAAACTTCTCACACTACAAGCTAAAATAAGTCTTTGCTCTTCTAAGTTGTTCTTGAATGGCATTTCGGTCACAGCAATGCAAAGCTCACTAACACACGTTGTTGTATAATTAATTGCCTAAGTGTTTGACCTTGTATGAACTATTTTTCATGTATTGTTCTGCTTTTATTGAATACAAATTTGTTGTCATTTGAGTATGGAAATGGGTAGAAAATATCAATGAAGAGACATTCAATAACAGGAGTAGAGATGCTTTATATATGCTTGGTTTACAATAAAGAGTAGTGAAGTTTTATCGAGCAGAAAATTTGAGCTTCCATTTAGAATGAGTGAGTTTCAGAGTATTTTTTAGACAAAGTTAACATAGGTGATTTCTTAGGGTTTTTAGGCTTAGATATTTTGAAGCCATGAAGTATCCTGAAACCCATTCCACAAATATGGACAATACTAACATTTTTCAAGTTCATGTTTCTGCTCTTCTAGTGGCTGACTGGTGTCAGATGGGCCAGATTTGGTTTGGAATTTGGGAGACTTCAACTTTTATGGAAGGTGCCCTTCTCTCTGGAAAACAGTCATTAGCTAGCTACTGAGTATATCCATTTTATAAGCAACTTCTTTGGAGAAAATAAATCAAATTTATCTATCAAATGAGGTAAGTAACTCTGACATTGGTTATATGGGAAAGAATATTTCCCAGTTGAAGAGCAGCAAGCAAAAAGCTCTCGAGGTGGTTGTGGGCAGAAGGACTGTGTCCTAAGGGACAGCGAAAGGATTGGGGGGCTGGGAGCAGTGCAAGTGAGGAGAAGCCACAGGTAAGGAGGTCACAGAGGTAATAAAGGTACAGATTTTGAGTGACCAGGTGGATCATCATGACAAGTTTTGCTTCATTTTTTGGAAAACGAAAAAGTATGGCTAGGTCTTGAATAGAGTAAGAATATGGCTTACCTTCCATTTTGAAAAGCTAACACCAGATGCTATTTTAGAAATTGACTTTAGGTAGGCAAAATTGGAAGCAGAATCCATTTAGGAGAGTATGGGCATTATCAAGGTGGACTGACAGGATGGAAGGTTGACAGGAGAGGTCTGGCGGGGGTTCTAGAACACGATAGCTTCTAGTTCTCTTTTGAAGGTAGAAACAATTGGGTCTGAAGGTGGATTGGATGCGTGGGGTGAGAAATGGAAAGAAATATAAAATGCCACCCAATGTTTTGACTCTGAGCAGTTAGTAGCAGGAGGGAAAATATAAAATCATCAGGTTGGAGGAAAGATCAGAAATCTAGTTTTAGACAAAGTAAGTTGCAAGTATGTATTCGTTTTCTACATAAAGGCTTAAGTAGGTTGTTGGTTATCAGAGCCTGAACGTCAAGGGAGCTTTCAAGGCTGAGATATAAATCTGGTAGCTGTGAGTGGGGAGGTAGAATTTAAAGGCATGTGATGGACTCATCTAAGGACCGATTAAGCATAAGACTAAGCATGAAAAAGGAGCTCAAGGACTGAGGCTGAGGAGGAAAGTGAACTGAGCCCCAGAGGGAGAAGTCAAGGACGTTGGCTGGAAACCAGGTAAGTTTGGTGCTCCATGACCAAAGGAAGACAGCATTTCAATGTTCAACTCTGTCAGGTTTTATTTACTTATTCATTCATTACTTTTTGTGGTACTGGGGATTGAACCCAGGGGAATTCTACCTCTGAACTACAACACAATCATCTTATTTTACAATCTTATCTATGTTCATTTTGAAACAGGACCTCACTAAGTTGCAGAGGGCCTAAGTTGCCGAGGCTGGCTGCAAACTTGTGATCCTTCTGTCTCAGCCTCCCAAGTACCGAGATTACAGAAATGCACTATCACAGGCTTGGCTCCATCAGTAATTTCAATTGCATTTTTACCTCTCACCCCCACCTCCTACTGCCCCTTCTTCATTAATTCCATGGACAATTAGGTGAAGCAGTTATGTACTTTGATAGATGTTTAACAAATCTGAGAGCTCTAAAATAATCTTATCCACTTCAAAATAAGTCCCTTGAGAGGTTATATGCTTCCAAATATAATGTTGTTATTGTCCAGGTCATTTGCAAAACTCCATTTTTGGGAATTATCATCCTTTCTTTTAGGACATACACTGATAGCATATAATTACTTCTCAAAACGTTCTTTTGTTCTAGGATTAAGATGAGGGTTTTCCCCACCCTAATAGGAATCTGGTACATAAGAGTGGTCAACAAGACCCTGCTCTATTTTGTCCCTAGCAAAATATAATTGTAAAAGACGACTGATTTGTGTTCCCCATTACCATTCTTTCAAGTAGTATTTTTTCATTTACTTTTAAAAGCTCTACGTGTTCACTAATTTCATTAATACCTAGAAAATATGCAGATATAATAAAAGAAGAAAGAGCATCCAGAACCTTACTTTTGTTTGTGAATATTTTTCATTATTTTCATTTTTCTGCTTGGTTTTAATTACACTTATTGGGCCAGAAGACTCATTCATATGAACTTCCTAGGATGGCTTTTAGGTTGGCTCTCAACATAACTACATGTGCTTTCAGAAAAAAAAAAAAGAAAAAAAGTGATTACTACCCAGAAATGTACAACATAAATGTGAGTACGATTTCTCATTTTAAAAATCTGTTTCCTTGGCTGGGCGTGGTGGTACACGCTTGTAATCCCCGTGCTTGGGAGGCTAAGATAGGAGGATCACGCAGGTTCGAAGCCAGCTGTACTGGCTTAAGAGACCCTGTTTCACCAATAACAAAAGAGCTTTGGATTTGGGGTCAGACTGATATAGATTGAAATTGCTTCTCCGTGGCTATGAAGTTGTTTATTCTATCTGAACTTCATTTCTTTCATCAATTAATTGTAATTCTTTTCTTTCTTTTCTTTCTTTTTTTTTTTTTTTGGTTGTATTGGGGTTTCTGGAAGCCCTTCTACCCCGGGCTACACTCCCAGACCTATTTTATTTTTGGAAACAGGGTCTCTTAAGCCAGCGCGGCTGGCATCGAACCTGCGCTATCCTCCTGTCTCTGCCTCCCTAGCGTGGGGATTACAAGCATGTGCCACCATGCCCGGCTATAATTATAATTCTAAGAGGTGATTTTACATAATTAATTAGGTGAGAATGTAGAACGCATAATATACTTGACACACGGTAGTTGCACCTCAAAATTTCTCATCTGCCAGATGTGATGGCACATGCCTGTAATGCCAGACATGGGATTACTTAGAAGTAATGAGACAGAAGACAGGAGAATTGTAGGTTTAAGGCCAGCTTCAGTGGCTTAGTGAGACCCTCAACACCTTAGCAAGACCCTATTTCAAAATTTAAAAAAATATATAAAAAGAGCTAGGGGTGTGGCTCAGAGGTAAAATGCCCCTGGGTTCAATCTCTAGTATTAAAAATAATAGTGTGGCATGATGTGCACTCCTGTAATCCTAATATTTGAGAGGCTGCAGCAAGAAGATTGCAAGTCTGAGGCCAGCCCCAGCCACATAGTGAGGGCCTCAGCAACTTAGAAGATCCTGCTTAAAAAAAAAAAAATTGTGGTTGGGGATGTAACTTAGAGGTAGAAAGCCCTTAGGTTCAATCCCTAGTCCCACAAAATAGATAAATGAATAAAGGAACAAACAATCACTGAAAACACACAAATTCTATAGTTTAAAAACAATGCCTCAGTTTCTCTTCTCTGTATATAATAAGTAATGTGCCTTCCTCATTGGTTTGTTGAAAGAACTAAATCAAATCATGTATATAACATGCAGCGCAGAGGCTATAATATAATAGGTGCCCCTAAGCCTTTCTTGAAGGAATAGATATACAGTGCGTTTCATGTTTTCTCCCCAATGCAGTGCTTTGCATACGGTAAGGTTCTGAATGCTTTCTTTAAAAATTAAAATGAACGTTACTGCTTTTTAGTCACATGCGTCTGCCCGTGCTTTTCCAGTGAGAAGTGCCATGCTATTTTGCTGAAAAATATGCAAAAAATGCATGGGGTGCTGCTTGCAGTAGGAGGTAGATTAGCAAAATAAATAAGTAAACACACATTAATTATAAAGGAAAACTTAAAACACGGATGACAACAAAGAAGCAGCTTAAATACATTAATAAAGATGCCAGTGATGTTTTTACACTTCCATTTTCTCTAATTGCACAGGATAGGAAACAAACTTGTCAGTTTCAGCAAAAACCAAGCTGGAGTGGCAATTCAAGTCCCTCGGGTTTGGCGCTGGGTTCCACAATGTCCCTGGTATGTGTGTAGCCTTGCAATTGATAATGTATTATTTTCCTCCTTACTGTTATGCGTTGGGCTTCTAGCACCACTTCGAAACATCTTCTTCTCCCATTCCCATGCCTGTGGCTGTGACCCTTCAAATAAGATTTCTTTTGCATCTTTTTTTTTTGTTCATCTGTAAAGGAAACACTTAACGGCACATTTGAATGCTGTGGAAGTCTTATTTCAGACTCTCTAGTCCATTGCAACAGGCGGTAAACTGTTTGGGTTAAAATGTCCTCAGAAAGAATAAAATTTGCAATGAAAAAGCTTCATTCACCCCGTCTCTCTTTTTTCCCTTTTCCCCACTCTCTACTTTCTCATAGGCAAAAGTAGCCACAAAGTCCCCAAACCACAACAAATTAATAAGATTTGGTCATTTTATATTAAAGCATTTCAAATGGACAATGGCTCAGTGCCCCCATATGGATGGTGTGACAGTGTTGTTTTTATTTAGATCAACCCTCTCATGCACATACCCCTTTGCCTGCACACCCATGTACTCACATATATTCCATTATTATCATGCACACAAAACTCTCCAACTTTAAGATGGCAGAACCCCAGCCTAGTTGGCTTAAGCAAAAAAGAAGACAAACTGCCCTAGAGGCAAGGCTTGGGTCTGGGAAGGCTCAGTGCATGGGCAATGTTTGATCCGTAATTTTTGACTGAATGTTTATTGTCAACTCATTTAATTTATTTAGACAACAGATAGACTGCAGCTGATGAATATTTTCTTTCTGTATCAGAGGTAAGACCTTGAATTCTTTCCATTTGTGGATTTCAGCCCCAGTGAAACAGGAAAAGCATCCCCAAACTTCTTTAGCATGCCAAAGAAATTCTAAGCGCCTTCCTCAGGGTGAGAACTTTAGCACTTTGTTTAAAAATCCCAAGTGATTCTTAACTGCTCCATGGTACAGAGCCACTGACATATCTGTCCTTTTGAATTGCCTTTCCCAAGGGGTGTTGAGGCCATTTGCTTCTAAGAGGATAAAGTGGCTTTTGCAGAAGCATCTAGAAAGAAAAGAGATTTCCCAAATTCTTGGAGAAGCTAGAAAAGCAAACTATGAAAAAAAAAAAGATCATTAAAAAAAAAAAAACAGAGAAAAGATACTGAGCTGAGGATAGGAGATAATAAAAAATTAAAATATAAAAAATAGGTAGTTGCCAGATATGGAGGCACATGCTGATAATTCTAGTACTTGGGAGGCTGAGACAGGAGGATTCCAGGTTCAAGGCCAGTCATAGCAACGTAGACCCTCAGGAATTTAGTGAGACTCTGTTGCACAATAAATAATAAAAATGGCCAGGGGTGTAGCTCAAAGGTAGAATACCCCTGGATTCAATCTCCAGTACACTCCAAAAAAACTTGAAAGTGGGTGAACCAAAATGGAAGCTAGCTGGAGATTAAAGTAAATAGATCATAGATATTAACCCAGAGTGGAATATTTACACGTTAGTGTCTAGTTCAAGTTAGCACAATGGCATCCCCTTTGGCCAGCCCATCTCCAGTGACAAGCTACTACTGATCCATTTGCATGTACAGAAAATAGCCGAATAAAAGCGTCTGGCTAAATTTGTTTCAATATACTTGAGCACAAATATCAAAAATGCAATCAGAGAGGCTGCACATGGTCTCTGCGGGTAGAAAAAAGTAAAATCTAAATGTGCATCCCTCTCTGGGATGGGCTGGAAGTAACAACTGGCAGTAACAGTTGGCAGCATCCGTATTTGTTTCACTGAAGTCCGTCTCCCCATCTTCATACACAGTACAGTTTGTCCTCGGGTGAGATTGTGGCAAATAACTCTCGAGCTCCCATAATCATTAGGACCCACAGCCAGAAAATTTCTGCCACAGAATGAAGATCTTTACCATGAATAATTACGAATGAGGCAGGCAATCATTTGCGACACGGTCCATCGGCCCCGTCGGAGTGAAACAAAGACATTTTTCACTCTCTTCTCGCCACCATATGCACTATTAAAATGCCTTTGTAGATTACTGTAAATAATTCAAATGTTTATTAAAAACTCTGTGGGAAGATCAAGGAATCATAGATAATAAGAGAGAATACCATCCAATTTATTTTTGCATGGCAGTCTCCATCCATCATGCCACAAAGAGATTCAAGGGGAAACAAAGAGAGGCAGGGATTTCAGGCAAGGCTCAAAGAAGAGGTTGTTGAAAACGATCTCAGGAGGAGCATTGAGACAGTGCTTCTTTGCTTCTGAGGATTCCATTTTTTTGCTCGATCAGGTCATTTCTCTAATTCAGCTCCAACACTTAGTTATTTTAGCTGATGATCTTGGCTAGTGATAAGAAGATAATATGTATTATCTAACCTCTGCAAGCAGTCTGTCTTGTGTCCTTCTGGTTTTTTTTTTTTTTTGCATCTATACAGAAAGATAAAACTTGAGCCACCTCCAATTTGCCCTAAGGCAGGGGAATTATGGCTCAATAGTCCTGCAATACCACACTGCAAATGTCATGGTGGCCCAGTGTGGATAAACCAGAACTGGAGTCAAAGCTGGCATCCTGCCCTGAACTGTGAGGTTTTTGGCTAAGTTTGGTGAGATGATCTTAGCTAGGGCAATCTTTCTGATTATTAATAGTAAGATGATACTATCTATTGTTCATTAAGTGCTTGATAAGTGTATGTATTAGGTGATTTAATTTAGAAAAATGTCAAAGAATGTGATTGTGGTATAGATCTGGTATGTCTCCAAAGGCTCATGTGTTGAAAGCTTGGGCCCCAGTTTAGAGAGGTTCAGAGGTGGGGCTTTTGAAAAGTGTTTGAATTACAAGAGCTCTGCCCATCTCAATGGATTAATCCATTTGATTGATTGATAACTTTAATAGATTAGGGGGAGGTGGTGGAAACTCTAGTAGATGGGGCTTCCTTGGAGAAAGTAGATCACTGAGGGTCTGGAGGCATGCCCTGGAAAGGTACAGTTTTCCCCAGTGCCTGTCTCTGTCTGTCTGTGTGTCTGTCTCTTTCTCTGTCTCTCTTTCTCTCCTGGTTGTCATGAGATGAGCACCTTTCTTCCACTAGGCCCCTTTACCATGAGGTTCTGCCTTACTCAGACCCAAATAAAAGGAACTAACTGACCAGACTTGAACGCCTAAAACTATGAACCGAAATGAATCTTTTCTCCTTTGAGTTGTTCATTTCAGGTGTTTTGGTCATAGAAATGTAAAGCTGACTTATACACAGGTAATATTGTCTTACAGTGATTAAATTGCTGGCTTGGGAGCCATTGCAGAGGTTGAAGTACTGGTTTCAGCCTTACTAGTTTAATGACTTGAGCAAGTTAGTTTAATGATTGGAGCAAGTTATTTAACCTATCCAAGATGCAGGTTCTACATCTGTAACATGCATAGAAGACAGAGTAGTAGGTTGTATAATGTTCTACATGAAGAGGCACTAGCCCATGATTCCTCTGTCACCTCTCAAGAAATGTTAGCAATTATTAATTTTTAATATCAGTAACAAATACACTATAATGAAGAATGAACACAATATAATAAAATTACACCGATACTACAGTAATATTATTCCTATTTTACAGACAAGGCTGGTAAGGCTCAGTGGCATCTCATAGCTTGTAATGATCCAGCTAACATTTGGAATCAGACTTACTGGATGGTATAGCATGTTTCAGATGTTGCTATCAAATAGCTTCCCTTTACTCACTGTAGCAATAGAATTTAGTAACTACACTTACTTTAGAAAGCAAAATAACAGAACTTTGGAAGGAAAGAGTGAACTTTCAGATGCCTTTGTGCTCCTTCTCCCCTCTCATTTGGGTTCTTCAGTTCTGTCAGGAGTCTGGCCCTTAAAAGTATGTCTCCTTGTGCCGGGCGTGGTGGCGCACACTTGTAATCCCCGTGCTTGGGAGGCGGAGACAGGAGGATCCCGCAGGTTCGAAGTCAGACGCGCTGACTTAAGAGACCTTGTTTCCAAATAAAAATATAAAATAGATCTGGGAGTGTAGCCTGGAAGTAGAAGGGCTTCCAGGAACCCCAGTACCACCACCAAAAAAAAAAAAAAAAAAGTATGTCTCCTTTTACCGCATAATGGTTTCATATGAAGATTCTCTTGGCCTCACAATATTGTTGATTACAGGTTAAAAGCTAGAATTCCTCTTATTATATTAGTCAAGATCCTGTCAAACATTCTAGGTACTTCAACAGATAGAATTCAATTTGAGAAACTATTTACCATGCAGTGGACAGGACACAAAAGTGAACATAGGATAGGAATATGGCTGGAAGAGTCTAATGGCAAATAAGTGATACTCCTCCAAATTAGAAGCCAGGAATGTTGTGGGTAGACTCAAGAAGGTGTCTACCTGTACTCCTGATGCACTGCTAGGAGTATTGCAGTGGCTGCTTGCACTGAGGGAGTGCCACTATGATAATGGCTGGGATATACAAAAATAAATAGCTCTTCCCTACCTGGGTTGCTGTATCTGAAATTACCCCACCTTTGTCAGCTTCCCATCTCCATGTTAAAGTACCTGAGATGGATATCTTAGATACGAAAAGCTATATTTTGGCCCATGGTTTCAAATGTTTTTTCTCCAGTGACTGGACCTGATCAATTTGGGCCTGTGGCAAGGCAGAAAGTCATGGCACAGAATTAAACACTAACCTAACCTCTACTAAACCACGAAGCTGACCTCTCCTAAAACACTAACCTAACCTTTCCCCCCCCTTTTTTTTTTTTTTTGGTGGTACTGGGGTTCCTGGAAGCCCTTCTACCTCTGGCTACACTCCCAGACCTATTTTGTACTTTTTTATTTTTGGAAACAGGGTCTCTTAAGCCAGCGGGGCTGGCTCCAAACCAGCGCGATCCTCCTATCTCCGCCTCCCAATCTCGGGGATCACAAGCCTGCGCCACCACGCCCGCTCAAACCTTTCCCTTTTAATGAAAACTAGTTCAGGCACAGGATGGTGGCTTTGCACAACACTAGATCTACTTGATAGTAAGAGAAGCTACCGAACTTTCCTTTAGTGAGAATGGCCGGCCACCCAGTACCCAAAAAAGGAAGTTTTCATATCTTAACCTGACATTTTCCATTTGCCACTCTCTGAACAACCCTGATGTATTCCTAAATTAATGTTTATATCTTATAGGAGAAGTTCAAATACAAATATAAGTATTGTTTTTTTTAATTCTAGTTATGCATATTTACACAGGCCAGGAGTCTCATGAAGCCATACCATAAATGTGGCCTATTCAATTGGTCAGGCTCTTCTTGTAGCTGTGATAATACAGGGACCTCAAAACTCAGTGACATGTGATATGGCTTATTTCTTAAATGTTCAAAATGTCTTCTTTAGCTGGGCGTGGTGGTGCACGCTTGTAATTTCCGCGTTTGGGAGGCGGAGACAGGAGCATCACACAGGTTCGAAGCCATCCTCACTGGCTTAAGAGACCCTGTTTCAAAATAAAAATATAAAAAAGATAGGTCTGGGAGTGTAGCTCAGAGGTAAAAGGGTTTCCAGGAACCCCAGTACCACCAAAATGCCTTCTCTAGGTACAGCACCTCTCAGACCTCTGCAGATGATCCTGCTACTGACGGAATGACTCAGTCTGCTTTGGTCCTATGGCTCTGTCATATGGGTATGTTACTTCCACACTGAAAGCCAACGGGAAGAAGTGGGTGGAAGGTTATCAGGAGGTTTTCATTACCTGATCCAGGTGTGATACTTAACACTGCTGCTTATAATCTACTAAGGCAATAGTCTGATGGGCCTGACTACTTTTAGGGACTAGGAAGTAAAACACAGACATGAGAAAATGCGCTTCTAGGTGATTTCTCATTGTGTAAATGTGTGTGTCACATTCACAAATCCAGGTGGGGTTTGTCTATCACTCAACATACCCTCTTGATATACTCAGAGATAGAACAAGTAAAGCAATCTCAGTGACTAGAGAGGCAAGGCAGGAGGGTCACAAGTTCAAGGCCAGCTAGAGCAACTTAGACCCTGTCTCAAAAACATAAAAAAATAAAAAGAACTGGATATGGAGCTAATTGATAAATTGCCCCTAGGTTTAACTCCTAGTGCTTCCAAAAGGAATAAAAGGGAGAGAGAAAGATAAATGATAAGCTCAAGATTTATGAGGTTGTTGCAGAGATAATGAGATAAGATTTTAAACTTTTTTTGTGAGTGTTAACAGGGGATTGAACCCAGTGGCATTCTGCCTCTGAGCTACACAGACCTATTTTTTATTTTAAAACAGGGTCTAGCCGGGCGTGGTGGTGCACACTTGTAATCCCAGCATTTGGGAGGCTGAGACTGGAGGATCGCGGTTCTCAGACAGCCTCAGCTACTTAGTGAGGCACTCTGTAATTTAGTGGACCCTGTTTCAAAAATAAAGAATAAAAAAACAGGGCAGGGGTGTAGCTCGGAGGTCGAATCCTGGGTTTCATCCCCAGACCCGTAAAATAAAATAAAACAAAACAAAACAAAACAGGGTCTCTCTAAGTTGCAGAGGGCCTCACTAAGTAGCTGAGGCAGGCCACAAATCTATGATCCTCCTATCTCAGCCTCCTAAGTACTGGGATTACAAGCATGTGTCACCATACCTGGCTTAAACACTTTTAATTAATTAATTAACTAATTAAATATTTTTGGTATAGAGGCTAAGCCCAGGGAAAGTCTACATTTGGGTTACACTCAAGCCGTATTCTATTTTTTATTTTAAAAGAGGATGTTGCAAGGTTGCTGAGAATCTTGCTATGTTTCTTTGTATTTTATTTTATTTTATTTTATTGGTACACTAGAGTATCACATCATAATGTGACTCATGTTAACAGTGGCACACATTCACACTGTACTTGGTGCCCTTCCCCCTCTGCTTCCCTTCTCTCCCAACACTGAATGTCCAGGTTAACCATGCTACTACACTCACACACATACACATATTCAAATGTAGCTCCTCCATTAGTCAACCTCAGCCTTCTTCCTACCATACCCTTCCTTTCTAGATTTTCTGAAGTTTACTTTCCATTATCTGGATTCCCTCTGGTATTCCTAATACTTTCTAGTTTGAGCACATTAGAGAAAACATTTATCTCTTCTCTTTTTGTGCTTGACTAATCTCACTTAACATAATGTTCTCCAAGTCTTTTCATCTTCTTGCGAAGTACATAATTTTGATCTTCTTTATTGCTGAGTAGAATTCCATTGTGTGTATTTCCCATAATTTTGTAATCCATTCATTTGTTGATGGAGACCAAGGTTGGTCCTATATTTTGGCTATTGTGAATTGTGCTGCTATGAACATGGGTATGCATATGGTATTGTAGTTCTCTGATTTCAACCCCTTTGGAAAGATACCCAGGAGTGGTATAGCTGGATCCTATGGTGGATTCATTCTCAGTTTTCTAAGGAAGCTCCACACTGATCTCTACAGCACTTGAACTAGTTTGCACTCCCACCAACAGTGTATAGAAAAGGTCTTATTTCCCCACATCCTCACCAGCATTTGTTGTTATTTGACTTCTTTATGCTTGCCACTCTGATTGGGGTTAGATGGAATCTCAGAGTAGTTTTGATTTGCATTTCTCTGATGGCTAATTGTGTTGAACATTTTTTCATATATTTATTGGCCATTTGTATCTCTTCTTTTGTGGTGTCTATTCAGTTCAGTTACCCATTTCTCACTTGAGTTATTTGTTTTGCTAGTGTAGAGTCTTTTGAGCTCTTTGCATATTCTGGATATTAGCCCACTATCAGAGTGGTGGCTGGTAAAGATCTCCCATTTTGTAGGCTTTCTCTTTAGATTCTTGATGGTTTCTTTTGATGAGCAGAAACCTTTTAGTTTGATGCCATTTCTTGTTTTAATTTCCTTTGCTTTGGAGTTCTTGTTGAGGAAGTTACTACCTGTCCCTATATGTTGGAGCGTTGAACCTATGCCCTCCTCTAATAGCTTCATAGTCTCGGATTTGATTTCCAAGTCTTTGATCCATCTCGAGTTGATTCCTGTGCCTAGTGAGAGGTGAGAATTTAGTTCCATCATTTTACAAATGGATAGCCAGTTCTCCCAGCACCATTTGTTGAAAAGGCTGTCTGTCATTTAGTGTATGAGTTTGGCCCCTTTGTCAAAGATCAATTGACTATAAATGTATGGGTTTTATTCTCTATCTTCTATTATGTTTCATTGGTCTCTGTGACTGTTGTTTTGGCAATTCCATGCTGTTTTAACTACTATTACTCTGTAGTATAATTTGAAGCCATGGATTGTGATGCCTCCTGCATGGTTTTTATTGCTAAAAATTGCTTTGGCTATGCAGGGTCTTTGTTTTAATCCATATAAAATTCATGACTGATTTTTCTAGGTCTATGAATGTCATTTGTGTTTTGATAGAAATTGTATTGAATCTGTAGACCACTTTTGGCAGAATAACCATTTTTCATGATATTTATTCTGCCTATCCATGAGCAAGGGAGATATTCCATCTTTCAAGGTCTTCTTCAATAAATTTCTTTAGTGTTTTATAATTTTCATTGTAGAGGTCTTTTATGTATTTTTTTAGCTTTAATCCTAGGGTTTTTTTGCTTTTGAGATTTTTGTGAAAGGATTTTTTTATTTCTTTCTTCATGGAATTATTGTTGGCATATAAAAAAGCAACTAGATTCTTTAGGTTGATTTTGTATCCCGCCACTTTGCTCAATTGGTTAATCAGCTCCAGTAGTTTTGTGGTTGAGTTTTTTGGGTCTTCTAGATATAGGATCCTGTCATCTGCAAACAAGAATAATTTTAATTCTTCATTTCCTGTTTGAATTCCTTTGATATCCTTCTCTTGTCTTATTGCTGTGGCAAGAATCTCAAGGGCTATATTGAAAATGGGTGTTGATACTAGGCGTGCAGTTACTTTGCTGTCCTGGGGGGTCCAGCTCTCTGGAGGGCACAGTGTGCCATAGATGCCGGCTTCTGGTGAGTGCACAGGCTTTTAGATCTTTTTCTCTGTCTCTGAAGGGTGCTGCTGGTGATTTAAGATGTTGGGGCTCTGATGCCCCTTTATGCACTTCAGGTCTTTGGATTATGTGTTGGAATTTCTTGGGGCTGCAGAGCCAGCAGTGGTGGTCTGGGCTATGCCTGAAATGGCACCAGCCACCAGACCAGGACTGTCGCACGCTCGGGGCTTTTTGCTGTGAATCTCACACTCAGAATATTGGATTTCCTTCCACTTTGGTTCCCTTTCTTTGTGTTTTTGTTTGTAAATATTTCACAGCTTATTCTTTTTTGCTGCCTTCTTGGTAGCTGATTTTTGTTTGTTATAGATACTGAGATGTACTGCCTACCACCATCGTCATTTTTCTTCCTAGGAAGGGTATCTTGAAAACAGGTTTGCACTGAGTCTTGGTATATTTCTGAGTCTATCCTTAAGCCTGTGATTTGCCTGTCTCAGCCTCCCAAATACTGAGATTACAAATGTGGGCCACCACACTCAGCTGTAAACTTTAAAAAAAAAACAGAAAGAATTCATTCTAAAATAATAATAATGGAAAGTGTAGCGTACTACTTACTTAGAGCAGTAACAAAACACTTATTATCATTACCAAATACTGTGCATAATCATTCCTGCTACCCTTTTGCAGAACTGGCAGCACAATAGGGTTGTGTGCCTCAGCATCGCACCAGCACATGAGTGAGACATTGTGCTACCGTGTTACCATGGACACTTCACAAGAGGCAGGGACTTTTCATGTCCATCATAATCTTATGGACCCACCATTGAACAGGAGGCTCTTTCTTGACATGTTGCTACAGATTTCATGACTGCATGACTTTCTCACTATGCACAGAAGGAAGGAGGCTCAGAAACTGGGGGCACTAGTCACATCCACTTTACCCATATCACCCAATAATTTTGTTCTTCCATGGTAAGAAATTACAGTTATTTTTATAATAAAACTGACACATCATACAAAAGAATGTCTTTTCACTAAAATTAAAATTAGTGAGATTTGGAAGCAATGCTATACTCATGGCAATTGTTTTAGATTATGTCTTCAAAAACTGAGTAAAATTAATTATTTCATTTGTCCCTCTACATGGAAAAGGATTTAAAAAGCACTGAGTATATGTGATTATCTCTTTTTAGCAGTTTTATCAATGATATAACTTCTTTCTCATGTTTCTATTATTGCCTTGTATTGTGACAACAGTCTCTTGCTTTAACTATCTGATAAATGACTTTCATAAAAGTTTTTTTTTATCAAAGTTATTTTTTAACATTCCTCCAATTTCTTTCTCTCTTTTTTTTTTTTTTTGCAGATCTGGGGATGGAACCCAGGGGCATTTGACCTCTGAGCTATACCCCCTGCCCTATATTTTATTTTTTATTTTGAAACTGGGTCTCACTGAGTTGCAGAGGGCCTCACTAAGTAGCTGAGGCTGTCCGAGAAGCATGATCCTCCGATCTCAGCCTCCCTTCCCTCCATTTTTTTTTTTTTTTGGCTACCTACCCAGCGCATGATACATTGTTATGGTTGCCCTAGAAAATTAATACAGAAGGAAAATCCCCACATGTTCCCAATTATTTAAATATTTGCATGAAGGAAGGAAGGAAGGAAGGAAGGAAGGAAGGAAAGAAGGGAAAAGGAAGAAAAAAAGAAAGATTGTATTCTTTCACAGTTGTGGAGATTAAAAGCCCCTAATTAAAGGGTTGGCCAGGACATGCCATCTGAGATCTCTGGGGAGCATCTTTTCGATGCCTCTCTTAGGTTTTGGGGCTGGCAATTGTTGGGGTCCCTTGCCTTGCAGATACATTACTCTGCATCTCTATTACCTTGCCTCATGGTATTCTCCCTGTTGTCTCTATGTTTTATCTTCTATATTTTAATGAGGACACCAGTCATGTTGGGTCTTGTTGGTCTCAAATAGATGACCTCTGCAACACCCTGTTTCCAAGTAATGTCATGTTCACAGGTGCTAGGGTTTGAGACTTTTCAGTGGATAGGTGAATATAATCCAACCCATAACACCATCTGAAAATAAATGATTTTGACTAACACGAACCAAGAACCACAACAGTAACCTTAAAATCATCTAAGAACTCTCTACCCCTTCTCACCTATTTGATTTTACCTGATCTATCTTTTACCTTATGCAGAAACACATATCTGAAGCTTATGAATTTTATTCAGGCTCACAAGATCTAACTTCCTCTCTGGCCAGAATTCTATGTCAGTTCCTACTGAATGAAATTAAATGTTAACAATTCTCTCTTACAATGGTAGATTTTACTCTCCATTCCCACCTCAAATTGAGGAATAGTGGTCCAAGCCTCTTTTCCTTTAGAAGGAACACACAGTGTGTCCTTTAGTTTCTTAATCAGCTTAAAAATCCAGGAAAAGGAATCCAATCACAGAGACTTTGAAAATAGAAAGAGAAAATTGGTAATTCAAACCCTGCTTCATAAATTCTTGAAAATGTTTCATTTGATGATATTTACCTGTTAATTAGGATCGAAGGAGAAAATTTATATTATATAGCTCATAAAAGCGCACTGGCTGAATATTAATGAATTCAGTAATGGGCTTCTGTTTCCAGGCAACCAAACATTTCCTGAGAGTATAAATGTTGGTCGTAAAATAACAACAACTTCTCGGGCTAGAGTGCTGAGTCTCTTGAATAACAACTCTTGGTCCTCCAGGCCAACTCCCTACTCTTCCTGGCTTAAAGATTACAATGATTACTTCAAAGACGATTATTGTCCTTGTCTCTATTATATCTGTCTCCAACATGAGCCCTACACTCCAGATGCCATGGCTTTGGGGGTGTATATATAAAAGGGAGTTTCTTAGACTTTCTGAGCTTTTGTTTTCTAAGAAATGGATCACACTAAGTATTACCCGGGGTTGTTGTGAGAATTAAGTAAGTCTATTTTCTATGTTTTCTAGGGGTATCAGGGGTTGAACTCAGATGCATTCTACCTCTGAGTCACAGCCCACAGATGGATCTGTTTAAAAACAGATTTTAGCACCAATACAAGGTGGAGTGAACTGGGTGAAAGTCCATACCGTGCCAAGAGAACGAAAGCAGGAGAAGTACATTTTAGTCTTCACTTTGTGGCCAATGGATTAATGTCCATGAACTTGTGTTTCCAAACTCTCCACCAAAATAGAAGGGAAGGAAAGATGGCAAAAAGAAAGAAAAGGGAAGGAGGAAGGAAAAACAATGGGGCTACTAAACTCCAGAACCATCTTCAGTGTTGGCTGTCGAAGATGTTTTCTGTTAGCTATAATTAAAAAGGATAAAAAAAATACTACTCAGTTATAACTGGGGAGAGGTTAGTGAAGATAACTCAAAAATAAGCCAGTGCTCTGAAAATACATTGTGGGGCCCAAAGCCAAGATTGACTAATCTACAGGTCCAGCTTTAAAGAAGGCAACCAGTAGTCCTCTTGAGATGTGCTGAAGCTCCATCTTCTACTAGCTCAGCATCTTGTCTGTCCTGCCACAAGGCACAGCTACAACTCATCTCTCCCCTGATGGAATCAGAAGCAAGAGGTGGGAGGGAGTATGGATTGTGTTTTCACCAGCATTAATTTCTCCAGAGCTACCCAGCACAGCAATAAAGAAAGAGGAGCGACTGGCTATGGGTTACCATAGCCAGTGGGCACAGCTGCTGCTCTCTCTCTCATGCCCATTTGCAGGCCTGATTAGCAGGCAGCAGGTTAAAACAAGAGCCAGCCCTGTTCATGCTATATGGGAGATTTCACACTGCACGCCTATGCAGCCAACACCCAGGAAAGGGTTTACTGCTTAGTTCTCACCACAATCTGGCTTGCCAGCAACAAGACTGCATTCATCCTGTGTCTTCGGGTTTCATAAAATACATGCATGCATTGGTAGGAACGGATCTTTATTTCAGCACTACTAAAGGCAGCCACCAGCTTATAATGTATTCCCACTTTGTATCTTACATCGCTTCTTTCTCATTAACAACACATTTCATGTTTTATAGCCCAGGCTGGGAAAAAAATCTGTTTCCCTGAATGGAACCCAGTCACTGACATGATTTTCAGAAGAGGAATACCGTAAGAGAAGGGCCGAAGTCACTGCGGCTCTGGGTCCGGGCTTTTGAGTCAAAGGGGCTTATTTTCTAGTTCTGCTTCTTTATAAAATACAAGACACATATAGTAATTCACAAAAATAAAGGGCAAGCTTTTTGGACCTTCTGAGCTTTTGTTTCCTTGTTTATAGAAATGGATCACATTAAATATTACCCATGTTTGGTGTAAGATTTAGTTTTCCATTTTTTTTTTTTGGGGGGGTACCAGGGATTGAACTCAAGGTCTTTGTACCTTAGAGTACCACCCTTAGTCTTTTTTTTTTTAATCAGGTTTTTGCTAAGTTACTGAGGTTGGCTTCAAACTTTTTATTTATTTGTTTATTTATTTATTTATTTATTTATTTATGTAATATGCAGTTTTGCCACTTTTTTATTTGTTTAATTTTTATGGGTGCATTGTAGCCATACATCTTACTGAAGTACATGCTGGTGGAGGCTTTAGATCCTCCTGTCTCCATCTCCTAAGTGTTGGGATTACAGCTGTTCACTAGGAGAAAATATTCTTTTTTAATCAGGGAAGTTTGAGAACAGAAGAGCATGGGAGGCTACATGGATTGGCCGTATTTAATGATACATCTAACCGTCTAGCACCTGGCTAAATAGTTTAAAACCTCTTATACTGGGTCCAGAAACTTCAAGCATTCAGTAAGTGAGTGGTAGCTATGACTGTTCCAATGATCATCATCATTATTAGCATTATCATGAAGCCATGCCAAAAGCAAACATCCTAGAACTGAGATGCTTAGTGCTAGTTTAGAAAGGCAGAAAACGTAAAATAGGTGAAAATTGGTTGTTGGAATTTGGTCACTGATGTTACAGAGAATAGTCAGGATTTGAAAAGGAAAATGTGGATTTTTCATTTGCATTCTGACACTCCAGCAATGACTTTTTTTTGGGGGGGGGCTGGGGACAGCACTGGTAAAATATTTAACATGTTAAATTCTTACCATCTTTGTATGTAAACTGGGGATCGTCACGGCCATGCAATTGAGCTACGGGTATGAAGAGGGGTTCAGGAATCGAGAAGTATGAGAGCCTTTGACATACTAAGAAACGCAGCAGGGAAAGGTAGCGATGCCTTTGAATACTGCCCTCCTTTGAGCTTTCTGCTTTTTCTTAGTCGATCCTGTGTTACAATACTCCTCTCTCCTCCCACACTGCAGGTGCTCTGTAATGGAAGTCCCTTTGCAGACATCCTTGGAGGCAGGAGTAGCTGCAGCTGTCCCGGGGGCCCTCACTCCTCCCATCCTATTCCCAGTACCCCCCAAAATCTTTACTAATAGACTCAATGCTTCTTCCAAATAGAAATATAGGAATTTCTGCATTTGACATCCCCAAACAGTATTGTAGGCAGTTGTTCTTGTGGTGTCATGCCCATGGGATAATCCTGGGAGGTTACAAAAAAAAAGCAATCGCAGTGTGTATTCCTAGATGCTCCATTCTAATTAATTAGGTACCAGGAATCACTGTTTTAAACAAACATTCCAGATAATGCTGGAAAATGCTGTGAGTAGAAATGTCAGTGTCGACACTGGAGAGGCAGAGGACACCCCTAATGTCACCAGCTAAGAGGTTACCTCATTTCCCATGTTTCTCGGTGGATGAACCTCTTCACCTTCTTTCTTCATCATTCCCTCAATTGACATCATCCCTCCAATCTCTTTTCCAAGAAGCCTTAAAGGACATCATCTCTTTCCTTTCCCTCCCTTCCTTCCTTCCTCCCTCCCTCCCTTCTTCTTTCTTTCTTTCTTTCTTTCTTTCTTTCTTTCTTTCTTTCTTTCTTTCATGTTTATTAATTTGTAGTACTGGGATTGAATCCAGGGGATATTCTACCTCTGAGCTATACCCCCAGCCCTATTTTTTTTTTTTTTTTTCATTTTGAAACAGGGTCTCACTAGGTTGCTGAGGCTGTTTGAGAACCTGTGATCCTCCTGTCTCGGCCTCTCAAGTACTGGGATTAGAGGCATGCACTATGCCACCTGGCTAAAGAACATCATCTTGATCAGGCAATTTTGGTGAGGCCATTCTAAAACAAAACTTGGGCCTGTGTCATGTGGTCTTGCCCATCAACCTATCACTTCTTCACTTAATCTGTTATATCTTGTTATACCACTTCTGCCCTGTTTACTCCTCCTTTTCTGTCCTCGCTATTCTTTCTTACCTCCTTTGCCTCTGCTCCACCTAGCCACCCTCTAATATCTGGTTTGAGTATCATCTCTTGCAGGAAACCTATCCTGAGACCCTCAGGAAAAGCCAAGGCCTTTCTCTGGATGCTCAGCACTTTGAGAAGCAGGTTGAGATGGTCAGTTTTTATATTTCCGCCTTTCAGTACCCTGCAAATTCCTGGATGATACTGATAATACTTTGTTTATTTCTATATTTCCAGAGCCTCACACATATGTATAAATATAGGCTTGTCTGCTGAGCATGGTAGTGCACAACTGTAATCCTCGTACTTGGGAGGCTGAGACACGAGGATCACAAATTTAAGGCTAGGCTCAGTGACCAGCCATATCCTTAGCAATAGAGTGAGGCTTTCTTTCAGAATAAAATAAAATAAAATAAAATAAAATAAAATAAAATAAAATAAACAAAATAGGGCAGAGTTGTAGATTGGAGGTATATAAACATATGTTTTTTTTTTAATCTTAGATGTTATTTTTCTATCAACTTCTCTTTTTCTTTCTTCAATGGAAAAACAACAAATATCAATTTTTCCACATCTCTGCTATTCCCTGGAATTCTCTTCCTTTCCTCTCCTCTCCTATAGTGGCATTGGGACCCCTGAAGGTCAAATCCGAGAGTGTGTGGGGATGATGGGACCATGGAGTTAAAAACACAGGAGCAGATGTTCTACTGCTATCCACTTGGGTTTCTTGGAAGAATAAGAAGCCTGAAGTTTTCTTTTTAAAGGATTAACATTTCTGCTAGCACCAAGCAGCTTATAAAAATTAAAACACAAGAGATCACAGATGTCAAATATGGATCATGTCTGAAGGAAGAGAGACAAAAAGGACTCTTTTTTTCTTGGCAACAAAGGCGGTCACCCTTAGATGAATTAGTGATCAGCTCTGGAGGACCGTTCTGGTCCCATGTGGAGTGATCTATTCATGTGTTCACAGGCACAGGCCAATCTCTCTCTTCCTATTCTGTGTGCCTCGGGGAGCCCCAAGTCTCTGTTCAGTATTCTGTTATCAGTACTCACAAGGCTCTCCCCGGATATAAATAGATAATTTCAGGACCCTGGGGACAGGATTTGTGGCTATGATATAATAGTACTAATTAGGCAAAACAATAGTTTCCCACAGCTGAGAGAGAAAGTGAAACCCAAGTTCGCGCCCATGCAGGCCTTATATTGCACATACACTATGAAAGAGAAATTACTTTCAAATCTGGTTCTCAGAAACCTCCACACTCGATGCCGGTTGCCTGGCCCATAATTCTTGGCTCAAATTTCCTTTCTGAAATATAAGGAACGAGCCTCACTTCAGATTTCTGGCTTGAGCTTGACACTTGGACCAAATGCACAGTCCACATTTGTCCAGAAAAAGAAACATCCTCATTTATGTGTGACCGACAATAGGTGCCAAGACATTTTCTTGTAACTGTTTGGTATGTCTCTTTCATCCCCTCTTGTTCACAATATAATGAGCATGGATGAGTGCACCTCAGGAACTTCAGAAGTCTGGCTCAGACCTGCTCCCAGATGCTAGATGCTTATCAGAATCTTTTGTGAACCATCCAGGCTTCTAGCATGTCAGGAGTTGGAGGTAACCACTTTCCTCAGGAGCTTTCTGGCATTTCCAGCCAGACCCTGACTAATGCAAGAACAGCCTTTTCACAAAATGTTGGCCTTCCTCCACCACCACTTTATAACACCTGCCTGTGAAGACGCCCTTCCACAGGACTGTATGCAATTTATTTCCATGGGTCTCTTTAGAAGCCGTGTCTTGAATCTCCAAGTTCCGACCAAGATGTTGCCATACAATGAAAGACAGAAGTGTTATTTGCGGCGTGGATTATGAATGAGGTGATGTCTTCTTTCTCTGTCTTTCGTCTTCTTGTCCTTCCTCCTATAGACTCCACCCTTCGGACTCTGTTTATGAGATTAAAGGCATTTCATTTTGCATTTTTAGTTCCTTCACAAAAATAAATTGGTAGGTTTCATATATATATATATAAAATCTCCTGGCAGTTTGAGTTTCTTTCTTTCCGTATATCTAAAATTCAGTTAGCTTTGGCTGAATTAAATAATAAGATTTCCCAGCAACAAGGATCCCTGACAGACACGTGAAGAGTGCTCTGGAACCTCTGGGTAAAGTCTGACTAATGGGAACTCACGTGATGCAGCTCTATACCTTATCCAGCTCAGAATTAGCCATTCATTAGCTCTCAGCTCACACATACTGAGAGACACAACCTGCACACAAAGATGTGGAAACACCTGTAAGAATAGCTTCCTCATCATGCAGTTTTAATTATAGATGGTTGCTGCCTACTCAAATCCTGTTCCATCATGAATAAATTTCAATCTCTTCTTTTTCCATATTGGAGATTTAATTCAGCGTTATTCTATCCCCAAGATACATCCCCCAATCTTATTTTTTATTTTTTTTATTTTGAAATAGGGTCTTACTAAGTTGCAGAGGCCCTTACTAAATAGCTCAGGCTAGCCACAAACCTGCCATCCTCCTATCTCAGCCTCCCAAGTACTGGGATTACAAGCATGTGCCACCACGCCAGGGTTCAATCCCCTTTTAAAAGTCAACTTTCAGCCATCCGTAGTGGTGGCACACGCTTGTCATCCCAGCAATGGGGAGGGTGAGACAGGAGGACTGGGTTCATAAACAGCTTCAGTTACTTAGTGAAGCCCTTTGCAACTCAAGGAGACCCTATAAAAAAGGGTCTCAGCCTCCCAAATGCTGTGATCATAAGCGTGTGCCACCACACCTGGCTAAAAGTTGACTTTTAAAAGGGGATTGAACCCTGGCGTGGTGGCACATGCTTGTAATCCCAGTACTTGGGAGGCTGAGATAGGAGAATCACAGGTTTGTGGCCAGCCTGAGCTATTTAGTAAGGGCCTCTGCAATTTAGTAAGACTCTGTTTCAAAATAAAGAATAAAAAATAGGCTGAGGGTGTCACTCGGAGGTAGAATGCCACTGCATTCCATTCCTAGTATCATAAATATATATAAAAAAACCCTCACCTTTCAAATGTGCTTTTCCTTTTTTTTTTTTTCCCAGTACTGGAATTGAACCCAGGGGCATTCTACCTCCTAATTACACTTCCAGCCCTATTTTTAATTTTTTTATTTTGAAACAATTCCTCACTAAGTTTCAGAGGGCTTCACTAAGTAGCTGAAGCTTTCTGAAAGCCTGTGATCCTCCTGTCTCAGCCTCCCAAGTACTGGGATGACAAGTGTGCACCACCACACCCAGCTTCCCTTTTGTTTTTAAGTTTAGAAAAAGAAGATTTATAAACTACTCAGGGGCAATTATTGAAGTGAAAACCATCAGTAAAAAAACCCAGCTTTGTTCTTGCTTCAGAGTCGCATATGAATTAAGTCGTCTACATTCGAACTTACTCATTCAGCCTCTTTCTTTTTTAATTTAAAAGTAACTCTTATTTTAGAACTGCTTTAGACTTAGAGAATTACCGACCGGAGTGCCAATAGTTCTTATATTGCGACACTCAGCTTCCCTTATTATTAATCTCACCTTATTATGGTGAATTTATTATTGTTATAATGATAAATTGTCAAGTAAAGTCTATGCCTTATTTGAATTTCCTTGGCTTTTACCTAAGAACCTTCCTTATGTTCCAGGATCCCATCCAGGATATCACATTACATTTAGCAGTCATGTCTGCTTAGGCTCTTCTGAGCTGTGACAGTTTCCTCATTCGTTTTGGAAAATATTCACCACACTTGCAAACGTTTTAGGTGTTACACTATGGAAGGTTTGGCAAACAGGTTTCATTGCACTTGCCAATTTTGTTTGATTGGAGAGCTGCACCAGGGTGAGGCTGCGAATCCGTACCTGTGTCTAACGTAGTAGGATTGTGTGTAAAGACCGTTGTCTGCCACTTAGGAAAAGGGAGAATAGTAGCGTATGTGTCTCGTGTTGATTTTCTCTATGCGATTTCATACATAAAGAAAATGGAAATACTATCCTTTACATTTATAATTTTATGCATTTAGGAGGCTAAAGTGCGTGCATAACATCTTGGCAATCATCCTTGTAATTGTATTTATTCACCTGGTGTTCACTAAGAATATATTGTGTGCAGGGTCCTGTGAAAAGCGATGGAGGAGAGAAAATTAGACATGGACCCTGGACCCATAATGTTTGATCCACATATGATCTCTGCGCAGTAGTATTTATTTTAAAAGAACTCTGATGGAAAAATTGGTGATTATGGAATTAACTATAGTGAAAAGGCTGTGTATATGTGTGTTCTTGTGCCTTTTTAAAATATAGGCTCAGAAATAGGTAGAACTTGAGCGGGTCAAAGTGAAAGAAACAGGTACTCCAAGTTTACTTGAGTATATCAGGAATGGTGGATAGGTCGAGCATTTCTAATCTGAGATTCTGAATTCTGAAAAACTCCAGAATCTGAAATTTTTTGAGCACATGAGTTCTTGAATCAAAAACCCCCACACCTAACCTCTTGTGAAGAGTCACCATCAGAACATGGGTACATTAAAAATATTAGGTAAATTTACCTTCAGGCTATGGGTTTAAGGTGTATATGTAAGACAAAAATTAATTTTGTGTTTATACGTTGGCCCCATTTATGTGTGTGAAATATTTATGTAAAATATTTATAAATGTAAAAACATTCCAAATTTTGAAAAAGTACAAAATCTGAAACACTTCTTGTCCTGAGAATTTTAGATAAGAGATACTGGACTAGTATATTTGATTTCCAGGAGACATGAGGAGGAGAATATGTTATTTGGCAGGAAACCAGTTGCCTTGGATCTTCCTTGATTTCTTAGGCCATTGAGTCAATATTTGCATCCCTTTATCCTATAGAAGGCCAAAATGTGGGTTTTCAGATCTGGGGAAGAGAGTCACTCTTGGTCCAATAATTAATAGGACTTGGTAGAATCTTGATGCTGAGCTTGAATTTGTTATAAACTTCTGTCTGCTCTAAACTATAATGATCTTGAATCTGATTTGTGAGCACAGCTTGTAGGATCAATTTTATAACTTCAAAGTCACACCATGGTGCTCTCTCTGGGAATGCCAAGTTCGAGAATGAGGGAAGGAAATTAATATATTCTCAGAACTGACTTGGTGCCAGGCTCAAGGCTAGCTGCTTTTCAAACATATCTTTCTTATCTTCATAATCCTTTGCCAAAGCATCTTGCAAACTTGAAATATTACCAAAGGGGGAAAAAAAAAGTCATACACATTTGGTGCTTCCTTTTCAGTAATTCCAGCAAGATTTAGGATCTTAGATGTTCCAACTGTCTGGCTTCCACAATAAGGGGCTATGTTTGGGAAAATAGTGCCTCTCAAAGATGTTCATGCCCCAATCCCTTGCAAATAAGCTACTTCACAAGGCAAAAGAGTTCTGTGAAGATGGAGTTAAGGTTGATGACCTTAAAATCAGGAGATTGTCCTGAATTATTTGGATGGATTTACAGAAATTACAGGGACCTGTGAATACAGAGAAGCTCCTTTGGCTGCAGACAAGAGGTAAAGTAGAGGAAGGGCAGGAAAGAAAGGACAGACAGGAAGATCAGAGGGGATGAAAGCATCAGAAAGGTCAGGAGCAGCACCTGCTGCTTGGAAGATGGAGGGAGACATAAACCAGAAGGTCAGGCAAGCCCTAACTTCTGAGAGCAGCTCCCAGCCAACAGCCAATGAGGGAACAAAAACTTTAGTTCCACAGCCAGGAGGAATTGGATTCTACCAACAGCCTGAGAGAATTTGGAAGTGGACTTGGCCCCAGAGGCTCAAGTGCATAAATCAACCAGCCGACACTAAATTTTAACCTGGTGAGCCCTCACTCTCACTAACACTCCTCAAGAGCCATAAGATTACAAAATAAGTGTTGTTCTAAGTCACATTAAGTTTGTAGTAATTTTATAGAGCGGTCATGGAAAAAATCACTCAGGGGCCCCTGTCTCCTGGCTACACCAGAGGGCTGTGGAATAAAGGAGGAGTGGATGCACCATTGGAAGGCAAAAGCAGGTGAGAACACTTGGAAAGTGATAGCAGGCTGTAGATGAAGTTTAGATCCAAGGGGAACTATTAAAAAGCAGGGCTGGTTTCCATATGAATAGCACTATGAATAGCATCGCTTACACTACAGGCAAGCCAGGGTTAGTAGTGGACCTATCAAGGATACTTTAGCTGTGAGCATTTCTGGATTAGCTGACTTCTTCCACCCTGACTGCTTCACACTATAATTAGGCAGATATCTCAGAGAGAAAACTCAACTTTGCATTTTCCGTCTACAGGTTATAAAGTCAATGTGCAAGGACCCACATTACTATAGGAAAACCCAGCTCCTGGTCCTGCCTGTGACAGACTTGAAGAATGAGGTATGGTTATCATTGGATGCTCTGAGGCAACAAAAGAAAGAAACATCAAAGGGAATCCTTCCTCCCTGTTTTTTTTGCCTGTTCAGGTCTGCTCATTTTCAGGGCTCTGGTGGAAACTCCATCGCAATCTTACCTAACCCTCAGCAGACTCCATTAATCTGCCTCATACTTTCCTGCACCAGCAAACTTAATGCACTGTAGAAGAATTGTGTTTTGATACTCAGGGAATTCCAGGTGGCCGGTGGGAATACATGGCTCTTGGTAAATCTTCAGTCCCTTAACCAATGTCTGGCACATAGTCAATGCTCAGATTCATTTTGCATTAAAGAATGTGTACCTGGGACTTTTTCCCCTTTACTTTGCGATCTTGACCGTGTGACTGCCCTGTTCCTTATATGACCATCCTTCTGGTGTAGCCACCAATAAAGCAGCCCAGGCCAGATAAGCAGTGCAGGCCAGCTGACATCTGGTTAAGTGTTCAGTGGCTGTCCAGAGCTTAGACAGGCTTTATAAGGTATCGCTACCACTTTCTGTGTTAAAGTGACAGGTTTAGCTTAGAAATAGTTAATATCATTATCATTAAGGGCAATGTAAAAATCTAACCTGTTGCATTGGTAATAACTCAAAAAGAAGTCAAACTGGTGATTATAGTGATTAAGCCAGGGCATGTTAAATATATCCTCATAATTTACATGTGCTTTGCTTAGCCCTATGTTTCATATAGGCACCCACCTGCTTTCACAGCAGAGAACACCTAAATCTCTTCAAAATCTCTTCAACCCTGAGCTTCTATGCATGTTGCTTTTCTGGCTCTGATGCACACAAGCCCTTCATTGAGACCTGCTGTCAGGAATCCGTCAACCTCTTGGAAGCTGGGCACGACTCCCTTCTATAGTACTGCTGGCAGCTATGTGGCTAATTGTTCACTATGAATAGAGACCATATGGACTTTGAATGCTGAGGTTTAAAATACTATTTTCTTTCATTTTGTACTTTTTACTTGAAATGTAAAAGGTTCTAAACATCGCTTCATTTCTTAAGGGAAAGGGAAAAAAAAGACCTTCACAAAACCAAAATGTTTCAAGAAAGGAATAAAAAAAACAAACTTCCTCTTCAGCATAATGGTTAAACTCTCTACTCATTTATAGGCACAATTAGCAGGGAACTGGCTCTAATGGATACAGAAGAAAAATAGATTTCAGTTTATTTTACCAAGCTGGGAGAAAAAAAAATCCATCTTGCCAGTAATTGTAGCAGAGAAATAGACCAATTAGTGGAAGCAAAAAGAGGAGAGGGGCAAAGAAATATTCATTGTTTTCTCTTTCAAAGCCCCAGCTTGACAGTAAGTGTGTTTCCTGTTTAGCATAACTCAAGGCTGAATTCAGGCTCTGAGCTATGGGACCTGCCTCTGTTTTTTCCTACCCCTATCCTAGCAGCAAGAGAGAAGTAGAACCAGAGGTCACTTCAGTGTGGGCATCAGGTTAAAGCTGTAATGGATACCAATGAGTGTTGAACTTATTTACCACCCCACATACTCCACAGAGCCCCGCCAATACAAATGTCAAATGTCTGGCACATCGACAAAAGTTCCTCTTTCTGGACAGATCACTTTAAAATACCGCCCCTATTTTGGTACTTAAGGGAACATAAAACTTAAAGATGGGGAAGAAAATCCATTAAGAGCATTTCTGTGTGGCTCTATAAAATCTAGCTCAGCCTCGGGGTCATGGAAAAATACGCGACCACTCGACTGGGACCCTGAGCGAAGTTATTGCCTTTTGTGCTGAAATCCTGAAGAACACATGAAGTACTACTGAGTGAGTGCCAAAGCTACCTCCCTAGAGTTCTAGTCTCAAGAAACTCCTCCTCTTTAAAATAACAAGACAGACCAGGTAAAGCCTGGGGCTTCCTTCTGCTGCCAAACTACCTTATACTACTTCAATAGTGAAGAGTTCTCGTTCTTGTCTTCATCTAAATGAAGTCATTAAAACTGAACTTTAGCAGGGCATTTGGTGGCACATGCTTGTAATCCCAGCTTTTGGGAGGCTGAGACAGGAGGATCACAGTTCACAGATAGCCTCAGCTACTTAGGGCCTTTGCAACTCAGTGAGATTCTGTTTCAAAATAAAGAATTAAAAAAAATAGGGCTAGGGGATGTAGTTCAGAAGTAGAATTCCCCTGGCTTCCATCCCCAGTACTACAAAAATAAAATAAAACTCAACTTTATTCTGGCCAAAGGTTTTACATAAGCTGTCTTTGGACCAGTATGGAATGAGAGAAATCAAACCTCTTTCTAAGCACAGCTGGAAGTACTGCACATTTAGGATCAATCTTGTTAACTTTGTGACTATATATAAAATAATATGCGGCTGGGCATAGTGGTTCACTCGTGTAATCTCAGTACCTGGGTGGCTGAGACAGGAGGATCGCAGGTTCGTGGACAGACTTAGGAACGTAGCAAGACTCTCAGGAACCTAGTGCAATTCTGCTTTCAAACAAAAAATAAAAAAGGCTTGGGTTGTAACTTGGACGTAGAATGCCTCTGGGTCCAGTGCCCAGTAATACACACACATACACACGCACACACACACACACACACACACACACACTCTTCTATTTTATATCAGCTGCTGTGCTACGCACTAGAAATACTTCTGTGGACAGGGAGGACCACAATCATGGAACTTACATACCAGGAGGAAAGGTGACAAGTAGTCATGAGAATTTGATAATGTATGCACTACAATGGGTCATTCCAGAGGGTCACTATGCTAGTCTAGCTATCAGAAATGTTCTCAAGGAAGAGCTTAAAATTAAGTAAAATTTGGAACTGATCAGCAGAGAAGGAAAGAGAAAGAAAATGTTTTATGATGAGAAAAGGTTAGAAAGCATGGTAAAACTGGAAATGAAAATATGGTTTGTGTTTTTAAAAAAACTGGAAGAATATAGCACAGTAAGGTAGCTACAGTTGACAACTATTAATTAAAAATTTCAAAATAGTGAATTAAGAGGATTTTCAATGTTCACAGGATAAAGAAATGGTAAATGACTGAATTTATGGATAGGTTACTTGCCTGTTCTGATCACTATACATTGTGTATATATATTGAAATATTACTCAGTATTCCATACATAAGTATAACTACTTTGTGTCATCTGAAAATAAAATCTGTTTAAAGAACAAAGAAATCAACTGCTAGAGACAGGAAAATGAAAAGTTCAATATGTTCCTTTCTGAAAGCAAAAAAGCCTTGAGTTGTAATAACTATTCGACTAATTGTAAAATCCTTGAGATTAGTACAAACTGAATAGATAAGTGGGGTTTTTATATCTCTACTGCTGTGTGTAACACAACCACAGAATGTGGTGGCTTAAACGCGCAATCATTTATGTCACATAGTTTCTGAGGGCAGCTCAGCTGGCTGGTTTGACTCCGGGTCATTCATGAGCCTGTGGTCAAGATGCTGGCCCTGGGCAGCCCGGCCTGCCTGCCTGCCTGCCTGCCCTCAAGCATCTTTCCCCAAGCTCTCTGTGTAGCTCCATATTGGCTGGGAGTCCAGGTACCTCATGACCTAAGCTTTTCCATTGGGTAGTTCATGAAATGAGAGCTAGCTTCCTCTGCCTTATCCTTCGACCTTACACTGTTGATCACATAGAGCAACCCCCATACAAGAGGGAAGGGTTTACACCCATTTTGCACATCACACCCAGATTGTATTTCTGCATGTCCTAAATTATTGGGGACCATCTTGGACATTGGCTACTGTAAGAAGTGATGAATGGAAACAGTCAGAATGCGGTGTCCTGTGTCACCTAACAACAGAAATATGTTGGCAATTTCATCCTTGTGCAGAGATCATAAGAGGGCACTTATTTAAATCTAGGTGATACTGCCCAGTCCACACCTAGGCCATTTTTTCTATAGCCTACAGCTCTTTGGCTACAGAACTGTACAACATGTTACTATACTGAATACCACAGCAGTTATAGCACAATAATAAGCATTTGTGTATCTAAACATAAAAAGGTACAATATAAACACTGGGCAATAGTAATTTTTAGCTCTGTTATAATCTTTAGGACCATGATTGTATCTGTGGCCTGTCATTGAAAGGGATATTGTTATAGAACTCCTGATTATAATTGCATAAAAGTTAATAATCCTAGAAAGATAGTAATCTACATTTTGGTAGGGTAATGATTTCATGATACCCCTGCTCTTCAGCATTCTGTGTCTAATTATTATCTGCCAAACCCCTGGCTACATTCAGAACCTGGTCTGCAATGCTTTGTTGATTCTTCTTCTCCTTCTTCTTCTTCTTCTTCTTCTTCTTCTTCTTCTTCTTCTTCTTCTTCTTCTTCTTCTTCTTCTTCTTCTTCGTCTCCTCCTCCTCCTCCTCCTCCTCCTCCTCCTCCTCCTCCTCCTCCTCCTCCTCCTCCTCCTCCTCCTCCTTCTTCTTTTTCTTTTTGGTACTGGGGTTCCTGGAAACCCTTCTACCTCCAGGCTACACTTCCAGACCTATTTTTATACTTTTCCATTTGGAAAAAGGGTCTATTAAGCCAGCGCAGCTGGCTTCAAACCTGCGCGATCCTCCTGTTTCCGCATCCCCAGCGCGGGGATTACAAGTGTGCACCACCACGCCGGGCTGCAATGCTTTGTTTCTAAGCAATCTTTCCAAGGCTTGTTATATATCTCCCATATAATCCAGCTCACCTAGGCTTCTCTCTCTTGTCAGATCCCAACTTTGATATCTTCTCCAGGTTGCTTTCTTTTCCTTGAAGGAATTTCTTGCCCTCAGCCACACCTGTCCAATTCTAGTATATTTTAAATATAGTGTCTTGTATAAACACTTTCTGCATCAGTCTCCCACTCACCCAAAATGACTTTCTCTCCCCATTCCTTGAAGGAATGTGCAGCTCTTCTATAGCACCTGCTTCTTTTTTCACATGACAATTATTTGTATACTTGTCCGAGTCCCCTCATAACTTTTGACTTTCCTAGAATAGCAGGTATTTGTCAAACTCTTTTGTATTTGTACAGCACTCAGGGCTATGTTTGCGACTTCAACTCATCCTTATCTGTTAACCTTTTTACCTATTCTTTGCATAACTTTGTACATTAACCTGAACCTTTAGGCTTCGCACAGGTTCAGGTTTTGTTTTGTATTGCTACATGGAACCATCCACATATGGATTCCAACTGTTGTCATTTAAATGAGGCAAGAGCACCTACAGGTGACAATCTACTGAAAACACGAAAGCCAGTTGTCTCCTTGAAGCCCATCTTCTTTCTTTCTTTCTTTCTTTCTTTCTTTCTTTCTTTCTCCTTCCCTTCCCTTCCCTTCCCTTCCCTTCCCTTCCCTTCCCTTCCCTTCCCTTCCCCTCCCCTCCCCTCCCCTCCCCTCCCCTTCCCTCCCCTCCCCTCCCCTCCCCTCCTCTTCTCTCTCTCTCTCTCTCTCTCTCTCTCTCTCTCTCTCTCTCTCTCTCTCTCTCCCTCTTTTTACTTTATTTCTAGTGCTGGGGCTCAACCCCAGGGCCTTGCATATAGGAAACAAGCACTGTACTACTGAGCTACAGCCCCATGTCAGATGTGTCTTTAGGCTGTCCAGCTTTCTGCCTGTATTATCCAGCAATCCCTCATCGCTGGTTCTCAACGGCCTTGGTTCTTGCAGATCCAGGTGCACACTTGGGTCCCGTAGCAGCTTACGCCCTCCTCAAATGCCCCGTTTTTAGAGACACACCCTGACTTCATCTTTCCCACTCTCTCTACCAGTCCTCAATCGTGGCTCCCCTCAGAGGATCCGTGCACACGAGTGCTCACGTTCTCCTCCCACACCTGCTAGACATCGCCGGCCCCACTGGGTGAGCACAGTTCTCATTAGTGACTCCCCTGCAATTTGCTTTTACTACAAATTCAAAACACAAAATCCATCCCAAGAGACTGCTTCTAAGAAACTAACAATGTAGAAACAGGCACAGTACTAACGATGTGTGAAGAAAAATAGTAGCATTTGTGTCATAATTTTTTAATACTATCTAATTTTCATGTAAAGGTATAAGTAGAGATTAAGACGGGACAGCAGAGTTATTATTGAGCAGGATGCAGGAACGCACTGGGTTGGCAGGAACTGGATTTTTCCCCTCTACTGTGAGATAGCAGATGCGTCTGGCCCAGGCAGGGATGAAATGAGGTGAGCCGGTAGGCAGGCAGGGCTAGTCTCTACGCAGAGGTGGGCAGCTTTTGAAATATTTATAGTTCATACTGGACCAAACCGATCACAGCTACCTAAAATGCAACCCTGAATAAACCTTTCTTCACACTAATAATCACTAATTTATTTCTTCTCTATCATTCTGAGGATTGAACCAAGCAGAATTCTACCTGAGTTACACCTCCAGCCCTTTTGATTTTTTGTTTGGAAACAGGCTTTCACAAGGTTGAGAATCTTGTGAAAATGAGAGTCTCTCCATATTGCTTAGGCTGGACTGAACTCTGCTAGCCTTCTGTCTCAGCGTCCCTAGTACTGGGATTACAGGTGTGGACCACCATGCCTGGCTAGTGATTAAAGCTCACAAATGCCTTCCCCAAATACATTACAAACAAGTGCATTTTTCTCGCTTCTTTCTCTGAAAATATATGTGTAAGCATTCATATATCTATATACACATATATGAACACACACACATATATATATATATGTGTATACACATACATGTGTATGTGTGGCTTATGTATATGTGTGTGTGTTTGAGTTAGCTTTGAAAATAAAATAAATGATTTTAAAGAGTAGAGATTTAATTCTCCTTCATGTAGAATGGTTCTGGAGGTGGGAATTCAAGACCAAATAGAGAGGCTCCTTTCACTTCTCAGAAATTTACTTACATACCTGTGCCACTGATCCTCATGGCCCAAGAGAGCAATAGTGCTCCTAGTACCACATCTCCATTTGAGGAAGTAGACTAGGGAAAAATAGCAACGGGTATACACAGTCATTTAGTGGTAATTGCTGGAAGTTTTCTGTACTTCTAACTATATTTCTGTCTTAGTTCAGATTACTCCAAAATCAGACCCTGAGACAAGAGCTGAAGGGCTTCTAGAAATTTCCTTGGGAGGCGTGGAGAATACTTGTAGAGAAATGAGGAATTGTATTAGAAACAGAAGGTAGTCAAAGATGGCTTTCAAATAAGTCAGCAATCAAAGTGGACAAGTGAAACATAATTGGCAGATGAATGCTGGGCTTGGGCACAAGACACACAACTTAATTATCACACAGAAGGCATGAGGAAGCTGGAGTGTTTGTATACCAATTCTTGGAGGTACTGGCTGAGGAGTCTTCTTAACTGTTTTAAGTGGCACTTACAGTTTATCACATGAGGGCATTGGCCTTCCACAGTGCTAGGAAAATATGTTGCAGGCACAGAGACAGAGTCTTGGCCAATCAGGCACACTGAAGAGTTTAGGAGAGTGGAGTGAGATGCTGACAGCTTTGATCAGCATGTCATGAGGCAGAGCTTAGTCACACGGCCATACCCTGCTGGAAGGAGTCCTTATCTGCCACCAAATACGGAGTTCTATTTAGTATGTGGGTAGGGAAAATGCATTTGTACTAGGCCAATTGTAATCAGCGTAAGGTTGACTTTGTAAACTGTGTCTGGATTGTTTTCCTTAAACCCATTAGTGTATGAGTTAGATTTGTATTTCAAAGTGTATTGGATTTGTTGAGATTCACTTCCTGCACCTAGGAGTCAAATCAGTCTGATCAAGGGACAGAATAGATGTTCCATCAATAAATAGTAATCTTTGTATTTGAGGTTTAGCATTTAGGTACTTAAATTGTTAACATCATTTCTAGTCCTAATATATAATACTGAGGCACACACACACGTCAGTTATTTTTCCTGAATAATATATCAGATGAAGCAGGATTTAAGACCTATTTCTTTAGGTATTTGGGAAGAATTCAGAGGGTAGATTTCATAAATGTGATTCCGCACATTTGGAGAGTATCCTAGCCAGTGTGAACCCTTCAAAGCTTTCTTTTACCTCTGACATATCTACCCACAGCCTTCCATATCAGCCATGTTGTCAGCCTCAGACTTGAGTTAGAGTGATGTAGAGCAGAGCCCCCAAGAAAACACAAGATGGTTATGTAGCAGGATGGGAAATAAATGTTGTTTTAAACCATAGTATTTTGGAGCTGCTTGTTACAACTACATAATCTAACATATCCTGACCAATTCCACCCTGGGGATAGTTTATCAAACTCTCAACACGTGCTCTCTGTGGTACTCTGCAAATTCCATTTATTTCTTCCACAGCCTTTTGTTTCTTTTTCTTCTCTCTTAAGGAATAATCCCCTTATTTCTGTAAGGAAACCCTCTCTTGGATATGAAAACTTTTTCTTATTTTCCTGGCAATGTCACAGAAAGAAAAATTTCCCCAGGAAGCTGATCTTCTTTCTTTACAATTTCCTGGGTTCTGAGCAAATGAGTCAGGTTTCTAGCAGAGATCAAAGTACCTGTGTCCGTGTTCCTTTGCTATTCTTCCCGACCACTGGCTGCTGGATTGATTAAAGGCAGGCAGAACTTCATCTAAACAAGAGAACCCATTTCCACCCATGTGTGCAGATCATACAAGCTCCAGTCCTTAGGTATCTACAAAATTACCTGCTATCACCTATGCTTTGGAAAACACGGGGCCCATCTCCCTTGCCCCCAAAGAGTTCATGACATAGTGAGACCCACAATCACAAACATAACGAAAAGCTACTGCACAGGATGGTGTAATACTGGCTAAAGTAGAATCAGGATCCAGATAATGAGAAATCGAATAGATCTTCACCAATCCTATGGAAAAGAAATGAGCATTCATTACCATTAGTACCGGCTGGAGTTAAAATGGCAATGGGAATGTAGCGCTATGGAAGAAGACAGCTGTATACTGCCCAAGCCATTTCAAATTCTGACTTGCACCATAAGATGTTGATCTGTGATATGTCAGTTGTTGTGAAGAGTGGTGAGTGATAGAAGAACATGGACTTCTGCCTTTCCAGCAGAACCTTCCCAAATTGCTTCCTGCACACTTGGCATCTCTCCCAGCTCTGCTCTGAGCCTCTGCAAGGCACAGCGTTTCCTAGTGAAGCCTTGTCTGCAGCTTCAGCTTAATCTATTTCAGTGCTGGTAACCGGTCGCTTATCAGAGATGAAGTGGGAGAGGTGAAGAAGCTAGCCCTCCCCACACCGCTGTGTGACCCCCACACATTGTGCCTGGCTCTTCCCTGCTTCTATTTCTTCTCTTCTCTTGGGATATTTTTCTTTATGTCAAATCTTCATTAACACCCTGAACCCCGAATTATCTGGGAAAGCTTTCTTCTTCCAATCTTAACTATGCTTACAGTATTGCTAGGATAATGTAGATTTATTATATTTTTTTTCTGTTGATATTTTCCTCACTTCATTTTTTGAGAGTTTCATGATTATTTTTGTTAAACTCTAATGTGGTCCCTGAGACAAAATGAAATGATATTGCCAGAAAAATTGATGGGTTTGAGGAGGAAGTTGCCATGGAAACCACTTAGGTTTTGATGACGGAAGATGATGGTACATCCTCTCGAAAGAACTTGAAACTGTGAGGACGCTTGATCCTTTTTATGGTAAAGGCAGCAAAGGGCCAAAAGTTGAATTTCCAAACAAAGCAAAATGGGGAAAACTCTTGCATTTCTTCTTAACAGCACCCCTAAACTCACCTTTTTTAAAGGAAGCAGTGACTCACATTTATTGCAAAGAAGCCTAGTGCCTGGAAGAAGAAAAATGGTGGCAGACAGAAAGGAAGTATGTTGAACATGTCTTTTTGAGAAAACCTTGTTGAGGTTGATATATAATGAGGTTGTAAATGGGGTGAATTCACACAATAAAAGCCTGGTTGTCTTGTTTCTCATTCATTCTTTCTTTCTCTCTCTCTCTCTCTCTCTCTCTCTCTCTCTCTCTCTCTCTCTCTCTCTTTCTTTTTTAGTTACTGTTAGAGAACATATAGTTTCTTCTTCATTTCAGATGAAAAATGAAGAAGTAAATGATTTTTTAAAATGATGAAATTAACTAATCCTAAAATGTGTTTTGATAAACTCAGTGTAGTAGCCCACTTCCATATTTTCTTTTGACTTCTTTGGAAGGGAATTTGGGGGAAAAAAAGAAAAAGAAATGGCAGACTACTTTTGTGCAGAAAGGCTTAAATTTTCATAAATTTGCAAACTGTATATAGTCACAGCAAACCTGAAAGTCGTTAGAGAACCTAAGTTCTTATCCTGACTCTGACAATAAGTTGCGATTTGACTTTTGAAAAAGCAACTGCCTGATCTGTTTCAAGTGACATCCTGAATAGTTAAACTAACATCTCAGGCATTTTCCAAATTATTGAAGTTTATTAGCCGAGAGTGTTGGTGCAGGCCTGTAATTCCAGTATTAGGAGGTTAAGAAAGGAGGGTCACAGGTTCCAGGCCAGGCTCAACAACATAGTGAGATCCTCAGAAACTTAGTGAGGCCCTGTCCCCAAACAAAAAATAAAATAAATAAATATAAAGGCCTGGGGTATAGCTCACAGGTAGATTTTCCTTGGGCTCAATCCTCAGTATCCACCCCCCCCCATGAAAAAGTATTGAGGTTATAAAAAAAAATCTCAGTTTTGTACTCTATAATTAATGTCTCTCTTTCTCATTATTTATTTTTATTTATATTTATTATTTTTCATTATTTATTTTTTTCTCATTATTTATTATTTTTTTCTCCTTTATAGTTATTCCTGGCCAGAAAACATTATCTGGTGCTTTCCCCCCAAAACTAGCTTCCTTTTGACTCTGCAAAGGCAATCATGCAGATAAGCAATCAATGAGAAACACTAATTATTTGAAGGCAAAAAAAAAAAAAACACATCAGAGTGAAACTCTGTTTAAAAGATTTACAAAGCCATTTATACCACCCAGGCTGACAAAAAATGAGAAATTGACTCCTAGGATGGAAGCACAGATCCTAAAGGTTTGATTTTGCACTGTCTGTTTTTTGAGAAACTGAGACATACCAGGCCTTTTTCTGTTGCTGACTTTAAGGGAACCTGTTGATTCAGTTGACCTGCCGACTTCCCTGTGGCTACTCAAGACCGTTCCCAGAGTGTCATGGTGTCCCCTACGTGGGACCATTCAGCAGTGTACTTCTCAAGAAGACTGGTAAGTGTGCAGTGCGGGCTGCCACACAGACAATTGTGTACAGTGTTTTCTTGCTATTATTTCTGATAGTATCAGTGTTGCTAAAATACTCATTTTGAAAATTTGAGTTTATTCCACTGCAACTGATATATTAGTAGGCAACTTGAACACAATTTGAATTTTGCTTTTGTGTGATTTTGTTCCCATCCACACTAAAAAAGCAGAAAATTTCCCTGAGTTTTGTAAGAATTAAGGTAGGCACACACACACACACACACACACACACACACACACACACACACTTTAAACAGGTATCAGTGACCTCAATTTATTTACATTATGATCCATATTCCTCTGCATTTGGAGTTAAGCCTTTTGTTCAATTTCAGATAATTCTTTCTATCACTTTACAATAACACCTTAGGTGTAATTGTTCTATCACTCATTTACTTACAAAAGCCAATGTCGTTTTTCTTCAGGTAAAGTGCTATATTTATTGCACTAGTTTTTTTTTTGTTTTTTTTTTTGTTTTTTTTTTGTTTTGTTTTTTTTTTTTTTGGTGGTACTGGGGATGGAACCCTTCTGCCTCCAGGCTACACTCCCAGACCTATTTTATATTTTTTATTTGAAAACAGGGTCTCTTAAGCCAGCGAGCCTGGGTTTGAAACTGCGCGATCCTCCTGTCTCCGCCTCCCAAGCACAGGGATTACAAGCGTGTCCCACCACACCCAGCTGCACTATTTTTTAAAATAATTTTTTTATTGGTGCATTGTAGTTATACATCTCAATGGAATAAAAAACTGTGGAGATATACATGCACACATCATCCAATCAGCCCTTACCCAATCTCAAACCCCTTCCTTCCCCCTTCCTCCTACCCATGCTTGGCTTCCTGATTGACTCTGATATGTTTAAGTACATCATGTGCTTTAAAGAGTTTCCCTTATCCTCCCTCTTATCTCCTCAGATATGTCACCTTAATTGCTCCTCTATAGGGTCCTTTCTTCATCTTGAGTTCCTCCTATTAACCATTTCTCCCTAATATTTTGCACATTAAGAAAAGCATCTGATTTCTTATTTTTTGTGACATTTCACTATAAATGCCATAATTTTGTTCTCCCTTATGGCTGGGCAAAATTCCATTGTGTACATATCCCATAGTTTTGAAATCCATTCATTTGCTGAAGGACATCTTGGCTGGTTCCACAGTTTGGCAATAAGGAATTGTGCAGCTATGGATATGGTTGCTCATGCACTAGTTTGGTATTTTGGTTTTCATTCTTTTTGGTAGATACCCAGAGGTGGTATTGCTGAATCATATGGTAAGTTCGTTTTCCTTCTTCTGAGGATCTTCTATACTTTTCTCCAAAGTGGTTGCCTCAACTTGCAATCCCACCAACAGTGTATTAGAGCTTTTATTTCTCTGCACTTATTCCCACTTACTGAAAACCTGAAAGCCAAAAGGTGAGTAACTTTGACAGGATGATCCACTCACAACAAATTTTTTTTTTAATAGGGGTCACATGGATCTGGAAATCTGCTGAGAGATTAGGTGAGTCAGCAGTAGCTTCTAGTGCTTCCTGGCCACACAGTTGAAGAAACCCGCTGGCCCTTTGCTGTGGAGCTGGTCCCAGTTCCAGGCCTGCCACACAACAGGCTCTGGGCCCGGCCTCACTGGCTCCAGACCCGGCCTCGCTGTGGGCAGGGTGTTTAGAGAGGTTCTCATTTTTTCCTCCATATATATATATATATATATATATATATATATATATATATACACACACACACACATATATATTAGTAAGAGAAAATAGCACATGTTATTTGCAGAAGCTGAGAGCCCAATTCCCTAGCAGCAATGGATTTTATCTCCCCACTGAAAGCGGAAGCTCACAGTCTCACCATGGAGAGTGGGATCCGCTGCTCCAAGCAGACCCTGGGCCCCAGTGCAGCACAGAGGAGCATAGCAGTCATGAGCTGAAGTCTCCTGGGACACCAGTGCAGCGAATCAGCCTAGCAATATGGGCAGGGCTCCCTTGGACTTGCCCCGGACATTTTTCTTACATAGTATATTGTCCAGAATTCCTGCACATGTGTGGCAATAGCTGTCTACTTTGGGGAAGATAGTTTCAAAAATTCAAGGTTAATTGGATTGGATCTGTCTGCCTCTCCCGAATACTGGCCGCCACTGCTACCACTATCTTGGTCCATCTCCGCAAAACTTTTTCTTACATAGTATGTTGTTCAGAGTTCCTGAGCATGTGGCGCAGGAACAGTCTACTTTTGGAGAGATTTCTTCAAAAATTCAAGGTAGATTTGGTTGGATCTTTGCCTCTCCTGAATACTGGCTGCCACCGCCATCTTCTTGGTCTTTCCTAGAGTATGTTGTTAAGTATTCCTGTTCATGTGTGGTAGGAGCAGTTTGTTTTCTGATCTTTTCTGGAATATCCCTCCAAAAATTACTTTTCTTTCAGTGGTGGGTACAGCGCTACAATCTTGCCTCTAATTCCTCATTTTCCACTCTCTCTCCTATATTTCATATAGGAAGTCATGACTGGAAATATTTCTGTGTGTTGTCCCAATCAGCTATTAAATCAAAAGCTGTTTTCCAGGGTTTCTCAGGGGATGCATATCTTATTTGGCAGCTGCCAAGCATTACTGCTGTGGCCATGGTCACCACTGAAGCTGCAACTGTAGCCGCTGCCATATTTTTCCCTTTTTAATATTTTTAAATAAAAGAAAACAGTACATGTCTTTTGCAGGAGTTGGGGGCCCAAGTACTTAGTAGCAATGTGTTTTATCTCCATGCCAAGAGCGGAGGCCCACAGCTTCACCACAGAGATTCTGCTGCTCTGAGCACACCCAGCCCCAGTGCTGTGCAGAGGAGTGTGGTGCCCAGGAGCATCCTTGGCCCCCAGGACACGCAGCGCCAGCCGACCCAACTATATGGGGCTCCATCTGACGCTCCCTAAACATTTTTCTTACATAGTATGTGGTCCAGAGTTCCTGAGAATGTGGGGCAGGTGCAGTCTACTTTCGGGGAGATTTCCTCAAAAGTTCAGGGTAGGTTAGAATGAATCTACCTGCCTCTCCCAGATACTGTCCACTGCCGCCACCGCCATCTTGGCCCTCCTCCTTTATTGAACTATTAATGTGTTTCTTATTCATTTCTCATGTATAAAACTGTGCTACCAGTTTTATTAGTTTCCTTTCCAGTTTCTTTGTATATGTCACAATCAAAGCTTGAAGAGTTTTGCCCTTAATTTTGCATAATGAAATATACTGATTTTCTATTTCTGCTGAAACAACCTCAAATGTGCTGCTTAAAATACTACTAATATATCCAGGCGTGGTGGTGCATGTTTGTAATCCTAGTATTTGGAATGCTGAGACAGGAGGATCTCTGGTTTGAATCCAGCCTCAGCAATTTAGTGAGGCTCTCAGAAACTTGATGAGACCATGTTTCCAAATAAAAAAAATATAGGTCTGTGGGTATAGCTTAGAGGTAGAGCTTTGTGGGTTCCATCTCCAGTAACATACATGCATACATGCATGCACACACATGCATGCACACACATGCATGCACCCATAATTAAAAATACTAATACTAATACTAATACTAATAATACTAATAATAATAATAATAATAATAATAATAAAGTCTATCTTCCAGTGAGTCAGATGTCCACATGCAGTGGTGCTCAGCTGAGTTCTCTGCTTAAAGTCTCCCAAAGCTGATATCAAGCTGCTGATTACTGATTACCTGGGGGTTACCAGAGAAAAATCTACCTCCAGGCTTACCCAGGTTGTTGGAAGAATTCAGCTCTGCGTGATGGCAGAGCTGTGGCCCCAGTTTCCTGGGTGGCTGTCATCTAGGGGTTCTTCTCAACTTTGAAAACTACCTGTATACATTTGCTTTGATTCTCTTCTCTCCAGTTCTGCTGGATGCCCCCAACTCCTTCTGCTCTTAATGAGAAAAAAGCTCTGCTTTAAGAGTTATATGAGTAAAGTAGATCTTCTGAAAACCCAAGATAATCTCCATGTCTTAAAATATGGATAAGTACTTAGTACCATCTACAAAGTTATCACTTGGCATGTAACATTTTTAGATGATCAACTTAATGTGAAAGTGATTAAGAAACTTGCCTTAACATCCATCACTAGAACATTTGAACTGAGGTCTGTCTGATACCAACATATAAGCTCACTTGGTTTCTATTAAAGGCTGAACCATGCAGGTGATTAGGATCCTCAGGAAAGGGAATGTGTTGGTCCATTTCCTCCATGGTCTGTCTCCTTCAGGTCCCAAGCAGTTTCCCTGGAAGAAGCTATGTTCCTGAGTATTGGCAAATTCACCTGGGACTCCAAGGTTGATATCTTCTGATCTTTTCTAGTGAACTGAATGAGTCTTAGACAGATTTTGATTTCTAGTTCTCTATTGCAGGTGAGTGCACTGGAAAGGTTCGCCCACAAAGCTTGGCCTAAAGGGATGCCAAGCTCTGACACATGCAGACCTCCAGCCCTTCAGACACGTGCTCATTAACACCTCCAAAGAGCCATGTGGAGGACCAACCCATGGAAGGATGCGGAACCCTGATGAAATGCACTCCTGTTACAAGTCTCTTTCTTTCATCTGTCAGTTTGCATTCAGACAAGGAGATAATCTGATTAGGTGATTTGGGAATTATGAAGAATCACTCACTCTCCATATTTCTCTGTAACAGACAGATCTAGAGATTGGTGGTAACCAGCGAAGCACATGTGGAAAGTAGCTGATTAAATCCCCCAGGCTCCATTTGACTTCACAAAATGAAAACCTAATCCTCAATTTCTCCTCACTGGTTAACTCAGCATAAATATCTCTTGGCATGTGACCTACTCTGACCTAGGAAAAAACCTTCTTCCAATCCCCTGTTATTAGCATCGATCTTGTATGATCCAAGGTCTTTCATTAATTTTCAGGGTGACAGATGTAAGTCCCTCAGTCACTAAGAACACAATCCAGGGTCTAGAATGAAAACAAGGGAATATCTGAAATATCTAGGCAAAGAAATTGAATCTTTTGAAGTCGACAAAGAGAGAAAGTCTCTCACTTTCCTCAAAATGACTCTTAAGGCCTTTTTCCAAGCCAGAGCATAATGCACTCTTTGATTTGACCTATGATAGCTTTTCCTCCATTACAACCTAACAAAAGTCAGCAATTATTGCAATCTCGGGACCAACAGGATATCAAAGATACTTACTGTGCCTCGTGTTTACAGAGGCATACCCAGGTTTTCTTCAGGCTTCTTACAGTTAGTTAGGAGAAAAGAATGTTGTGGATCTTGGATGTATCCAAATAGCCCAAGAATTACAATCAGAAAGTTCCTAGTTGTCTAGAACCTCCAAATCATACACTACATCAGCAGAGGAAATGTCTAGCAAAGTTAATTAATAAAAATTCACTTGAATGAGCTCCTTCTAAAACCCTAAGAGGTGACCTGTGATACTCTGATTGTGTATTTTTGCAAAATTTTCCAAAACAAGTAATTCAAGCCACAATCAATCTGTTGCTCTTCTCCATAGCAACAGCTTTCTTCCCATTGGATAGCAGTGGAATGGCTGTAGGAATTTGGGTGATTTAGCAAAGGGGAGGTTGGGTTTATAGAGATATATTTATCACCCTGCAGTCCTGTCTATAGCTAAGTGACTTTTAGCTAGCTCAGAAAAGGAATGGCTTTTAGGAACCCTTCTCCTCTTCACTATGCTGACTCTCCCAGCATTGTATCAAGAATTAGTAGGGTTAAAGATTATTTTAATATGATCCCAAAGTGCCCAATGTTGAAAATGTATGGTGAAAATGGACATATTAGGTTTGATATATATGGAGCCAGAAATTACATTGAGAAAAGTTCTTCCAATCACCAAGCTATGTAAAGCTATAATTGAAAAAAAGTTATTTTTCATACCTAATCAAAACAAGAGCACTCTCTCTTCAAGAATGTACCTAATAGTATAGCATAGGGATTTACAAACTCATCAAAAATATGTCATGGAATTGTTTGATAACACAGTTAATAAAGAGACATGAATTATAGAAGCACATTGGAAAATAAACAATTTCTTGCTAATATAACATGAAATATCACCATTGACAAAGATAACAAAAATTGTGTTATGTCGTTATAATTAGAACATCAATAATGGAACAAAATAGAAAGTGAATGGCAGCAACTCAAAAAATATTCAAGATGACTCATTATACAAGGAAATTTAAAAGTTCCTAAAAACTCACATTTCATACGTGAATGCATCCAAATATTGGTTGTCCTGAGCTTAAAATTAACCCACATGGTAACAATAATATTCTTACCAATCATGGCTTATAAATTTGAGAAAAGAGAGGAGCATGGTGACACACTTGTAATCTCGGTACTCGGGAGACTAAGGCAGGAGGATTGCCAGTTCAAGGCCAGCCTCAGCTACTTAGTGAGGCTCTCCACAACTTAGTAAAACCCTATTTCAAAACAAAGAATAATAAAAAAAATAGGCATGGGGATGTAGCTAGGAGGTAGAGTGCCTATGTATTGTACTGTTGGACCTATGCCCTCTTCAAGAAACTTCAAGGTCTCTTGTCTAATTTCCATGTCTTTTAATTAATGCTTGTACAGGGTGAGAAAGTGGGATTTATTTCTATGTTTCTGTATATGGTTAACCAGTTTTGCCAACACCGTTTGTTAAATAGGCTTTTTTCCAGTGTATGTTTTTGGCCCCTTTGTCAAAAATCAATTGGCTGTAAGTGTGTGGATTTGTTTCTGAGACTTCTATTCTTCTCCATTGGTCTATGTATCTGTTTTTGGGCCAGTACCATGCTGTTTTTATTATAATGGTTTTGTAGTATAGTTTAAAGCCAGGTATTGCGATTCCTCCTGCATGGTTTTTGTTTCTGAGAAATACTTTGGCTATTCTGGGTTTTTGTTATTCCAAATGAATTTAAGGACTGATTTTTCTATGTCTGTAAGGAATGATCTTTGGAATTTAATGGGTATTGTGTTGAATCCATAGGTCACTTTTAGAAGTATGGCCATTTTGATATTTACTATTATGCCTATCCATGAACATGGAAGATATTTCCATCTTCTAAGATCTTCTTCAATTTCTTTTTTTAATGTTTTGTAATTTTCTTTGTAGAGGTCTTTACCTCCTTGGTTAAGTTTATTCTCTTCTTTGATTTCTTTTTTCAATGTTTTATAATTTTCTTTGTAGAGGTCTCTTACCTCCTTGGTTACATTTATTCCTAAGTATTTTTTTGGGGGGGAAATCCTGAGTGGAAGTGTTTTTTGGATTTCTTTTTCAGTGGATTTATGATTGGTGTACAGAAAATCTTCAAATTTTTTCTTTTTGGTGGTACTGGGGTTCCTGGAAATCCTTCTACCTCTGGGCTACACTCCCAGACACCTAATTTTTTTAAATATATTTTTTATTTGGAGAAAGGATCTCCTAAGCCAGTGAGGCTGGCTTCAAACCTGCGTAATCCTCCTGTCTTTGCCTCCCAAGCGTGGGGATTACAAGCGTGCGCCACCATGCCCGGCCAGAAAATCTTCCAATTTTTTAAAATTGATTTTGTATCCAGACACTTTCCTGAATTTGTTGATCAGTTCTATAAGCATTTTGGTTGAGTTTGTTGGGTATTTTAAATATAGAGTCTCAAGTACTTTATTGAAGAGAAGTGGTGATAATGGACATCCTTGTCTTGTTCCTGTTTTTAGGGGGATTTCTCAAAGTTTTTCCCCATTTAATATGATTTTGATTGTGGGCTTATTGTAGGTTGTCTTTGTGATGTTGAGGTATGTTCCTTCTATTCCAATTCTCTGCAGTGCCTTTATTATAAACAGATGTTGGATTTTTAAATTTGGATTTCATAAGGGCCAGTGCATTCTGGAAGCCACCGGGGTGGTCTACAATGCTCTGTCTGTACAAATGTTTGTGCAAGCTTAATTTGCTTTAGGAACCTCAGAAGAAATATCTTTGAGTTATGTGGCATTTCATGTTTTACAAAGCAAATTTAAATTAGAATTTAAAGGAGTTTGAAGAAAGGAGAGAAGTCAATGAGAGATTCAGCGTCCATAGTCTCCAACCAATCCAAATGGGGGTAAACCTAGAGAAGTAGCAGGACTGCTCATCCTGTTGCTAGCATCACCCCTTCTCAGGCCCTAGCTTGTGCCCACACAAGGATGAGCAGCACCGATCTTCCAGGATTGTTCCCAGGAAGAGGTAACCAGCCCTGCAGCATAAAGCAGTCCCATTGCAATTTGGCAGAGTGAGCCCTGAGTGGTACCCACACTCAACTCCCAGGGGAACAAGGCTTCTCAGTGGGCAACATCCCTGACATCGCTGCTGGAGCTGATAGTGCCACACCTCAAGGAGTTATGAGGGTCACTAAATCTGCAATGAAAGGGATGACATTGGGCAGGCGTAGATGGTGGTAGGTAGCTCACCTCTTGAGCTCTGAGAGGTGTGCAAAGTTTTTTTTGAAAGAACGTATTTTTTTAATGAAGTAGACTTGAAATTGTCTGCTAGCAAATGCCCACCTACAGTGGCCCCAGGGAAATGTGTGAGACATCAGTGCTTCAAGAGAGTGGTACAGAGCCTGGGGCAGAGCCTGGGTGAGGGGCAGTAACCCTGCCACTATCCTCTACTCTCTTTATCTTTCCTCTTCCACAGGCAAGTCGCATGAAGACAGATAACTCACAACTCCTCAAAAATATGTCCTTGAATTGTTTGATAGCACAATTAATAAAGATAAATTAATTATAGGAACACACTGGAAAATAATTTACATGATTTACAGATTTTTTTGGTGCATTGTAGTCATATATCTTAATGGAATACAAGATGGTAGAGGCATATATGCACATATCACCCATTTAGCCCTTCCCCAGTTTCCACCCCTTTCCTTTTCCCCCTCCCTCCTTCTCATGTTTGACTTAATGATTAACTTTGATATATTTGTGAATATATGTCATGGACATTAGGGAATTTCTCTTTTTCCCCTTTCTGTGCCCCTCATTTAGGTCACCTTACTGTACAGGAGGTTTTAAAACAATAAATAAGCATCTTGGTACAACAAATATTAATCAAGTGACCTAATCTGTGAATATCAATTTGAGCAGAATACCCATAAAACAGAAAAAAGAGAATCCCTGCACACTCAGTGGGAAACAACTTTGTCTGCTAATTTTGCTCTGGTAGTCATCAAGAGGAGCAATGGTCTATGCTTGGATATTGTACTTATGGCAGGTCACTTAATATGCTTTTATTGGCACTTATGCCTTTTTTTTCCTACAGAGATGCTAATCAGAATGATCTGGGAGCCGTTTACAGAAATTTTAAGGAACAGTAGTGAGAAATGGAGTCACTACAATTGAGGAAGATTTTAATAGTTTGCTTGTCTTTCCTTTGTTCACACATTAACCTTTTAGTGTCTGGTCATGCATATATTGGTCTATGCCCAACAAGCATACCTTTAAAACTTATTAAAATGGTCCATGTATTAGACTATAAAATGGCTTTCATAAAATAAAAAAATACTTATAAAGAAGATCTCTAGAACAAAATAAGGAAAAATAATACTTAAAAAATAAAGCTGTAGCCAGGCGTAGTGGTGTATGCTTGTAATCCCAGCATTTGGGAGGCTGAGACAGGAGGATCAGTTTGTGGACAGGGTCAGCTACATAGCAAGGCCCTTTGGAACTCAGTGAGTCCCTTTTTCAAGACCAAAAAATTAAAAAATAAAGCTGGAGATATAGCTCGGAGGTACAATGCCCCTGGGTTCCATCCCTGGAACCGCAAGTAAAATAAATAAATAATAAAATAAATAAATAATAAAATAAATAAATAAATAATAAAATAAATAAATAATAAAATAAATAAATAATAAAATAAATAAATAAATAAAAATAAATTTGCAGAGGGTGGCATATAGCTCAATGATAGAGCATGGGGTTAGTAGGCACAAGGCTCCTGGTTCAAGTTTCAGCACTAAACAATTTTTAAAAACTATAATACAGCATTAAGGGTAAACTCTAATATAAACTATGTATTTTGAGTAATAATTATATGTCAACAGATACTCACTAAGTGCAATAAATATCCTAAGTGCAAATGTGAGATGTTTATAATGGGGGAGGTTGCATATATGAGGGGAATAGGAAATCTCTGTGCTTTCTGTTCAATTTTTCCATAAATGTAAAATTGCTCTAAAAATAAAATCTGTTTTTTTAAAGTATAAACAGCTAACTATGTCAAGCCAACTTTAATGTACTCTCATAAACGTTCATAGAAAATCAAGACCTATAATTATTGAAAATTAAGAGAATAATGATAATAAAATAACTACATAGCAAAATTTGTGAAGTTTAATTAAATCTGTAGCTGTAAATAAATCCGTGGCTTTAAAGATATCCTTTACTATGAAGAGTAAATAAAATGAGTCCTACATATTCAAAGAAAGAAAAAAGAAAAAGAAAATAAATCCATAGAGTTGACTAAGAAATTTATATAAAATAGTGGAAATTGGTAATTTAGAAGAAAAATTAATAGTGAACAAATAGTTTCTTTAAAATAAAATATAATTAATAACTCACTATACCACTGAGCTTTTATTTCTGAATCTTCTCACAGCTGACTACTGTAGGCTTTAAACCAATTTTTAAGTGTATAAACTAGTTTCTGGGCTGAAACATATATGGAAAATAGCTTCTTGTAATCATTTGTGATAAAAATGCTAGCTTGGTACAGATTTCTTGGGTAGCAATAATTGTTCTTTTACAATTTAGATATTTTTGTCAGTTGACAATGTTGCAAGCAAAGATGTCAAATATTAGATTTATTTTTACCTTTTAAAAATTATATTTCTGTTTTATCTTCACAATTTTATTGTTTAAATTCTATTATTTTGTTTATCAGCAAATGTGGATTATAAAAGTGATTATTTTGCAATTTAACAATGTTTTCTTCTGCTGTGTTTTGATAATTATTTTTGTTTGATTATTCTGGATCCTTCCTGAACATGAGGTTTACTAATATATGAATCTTGTTTTTTCTGTTATTTATAAAATTCCTAAAAAATAGTGACGGATAAGTACTAGAAGATAAAAATAAACAATACTAAAATTTGTCTTTAATATTTAAAGCTTATGTTCTAAAATGATTAAATTAAATAAATATGCATTCTGTTTAGTCTTATATCCATTTACTTTCTCTTAGACTTTTCGTTTTTATTATTTTTATCTGTATTCTTCGGTCTTTATCATTTACATTTAATGCCTTAATTTTCTACTGTTAATTTTTCCTTTAATGTTTCTATATAAGTTCTGTTCATTCAATTACATTTTAAAAGTTACAATTTATTTTGATAATTAAATTATTTCTATAAACTTCTTTTTAACTGCAAATTATACTTCAATCAAGTCACCTCCAAACCCCTGTAGTAGAATTCATGATTTGGGGCTTTTATTGGCAACATCAATAAATCATCTTAAAAAAAACACCTTCAATTTGCTTGTAAATGGCTTTAGTAAATATACTTTTACTTCACATGTTTCAGAATGTGTATCCCCTCATGTTTAGAGAATCATTGCCTAAACTTATTTTGGTTCAGTTTACTTATTCTCCATTGAGAATTCCCTTTAGATGTAGATTTTCCAAATCAACAGAGTGCATCTATTTCCTTTTGATCCATTTTTTCTTTCTGTCAATCCATGGATCCCCTGAATGTTCATGTAGAGGTACCACTTCAACCCCTCACCTAAACAGACATCTGAAGTCTCCTAAACATAAATCTAATGTCATTTTATTGGGGTAAAGCAGGGCCATTTGAAGCCATCTACATCTGAGCTTTTGCAAGAAAAGATGTAAAAAAGCTTCAGCCCAGAGTCCCCCTCTCCTGCTGCTTTGTCTGCCTTTGGCCCAACACATGCAGGTCAAGGGGCCTTTGCCTACTCCCTGGTTCTCTTGCTATACCCTCCACACCATTGGATGAGGAGGTAGCTGTGATAATGGCATCTCTGTGCGAGGACTGATGGCATGATGAAAGTGTGACTTTAGGAATCCTATGTGGTGGTCCACACACCAAGAATCTGATGCTGGGTACCAAGCAGACATGGGTATCATCATGGCCTCCCTCTTGGCTCACTGGCCTCTGGCTGTTGAGTGGTTTAGGTATGGCCTGTAATCTTTTTCAACTAATCTGTTCTCTGGTACTATAGGCACGAGCGAGTCTTTCATCATTTGAAAAATTTCTGATTAATTGTTGTGGTTCCCAGGGCGCTGTAAATTTTTTAACTGATTAATTTTGAAAGGAAAGTAGGAAGAAGTGGACCCTATACTGTAATTAATGTCAGAATACTGGATTTTAAATGTTCTTTTTTGCTTTTGAGTCAGGACCCCCAGCTTTGTCCTTAAAACTATTTTTGGCTAAAAGCAAATAAAAAGAATAAAGTTTTTCTACAGTCCCTCCTCAGATGTTAATGAGCAGGCAGTTCTGGACGTAAGACAGCACAGTCTTTCTCAGATATACACAAAGAAGGATCACCCTGGATAGCTCAGGGTTTCCCCACATAGGCTCTCTCAGCTATAAGCAAAGCAGAAATGAACAGAAAAACAATATAATGATTAATTGTTTGGTCTGCTTTTGCCATCATGCATATGCTAGGGAATGCACATCTCATGCCTATTCCTCCCCAATTTTAGGTGACTACATGCACAAATTAGCTTGTATGTTCATTGTTTGGGGCTCAGACCTAAAGCTTGCATGCTGAGCCTTCACTAGTGAATAAAGTAGCCTGATTCTCCTATCTCCTGCCACTGTCTTTTATCTCAGAGATCCAGTTTTCCTGCAATGCTTTCTTTATCTGTTCGAGTTATGGCTTGAATAAAGATGTTTCCCTCAAAAAAGATCATGTTTGTCAATAGAAAAATATTCAAGGGGTGGAATAATTGAATCAGGGCTCTAATCTCATCAGCAGATGATCCTATAGATGAGTTAATTATTTTTAATAACTTTATTGGTTGGTAATACAGGCAGGGAATGTGTGTCTGGAAGATGTAGGTTACGGGGGTATGAGTTGGGGACTCTATTTGTCCCTGGTCTCTTCTTTTGGCTCTTTCTCTGCCTCGGACCACTGTAAGTTAAGGAGACTGCCTTTGCCATGCCATGCCACTGTGTTGTCTGCCTCTGGAGTCCACTGACTATGGACCGAGCCTCTGACACCTAAACTGAGAGCCAAATGAACCTTTCCTTCTCTACGTCGTTTGTGTCAGGTATTTTAGTCACAGTCATGAAAAAGCTGAATACAAAAAGCTCAGGGTCATGACTACAACAGTTCCCTTCTAAAAGTCAGAATGCACCGGTTTCCTCAACCTTTCAACTTCAGTACAGGAAAGAAAATGGTACCCAAGCTTGGGGTAAATACCGGGGTAATGGGCTCTAGGATCTCAATCCCATTACAACAGTTTTCACTAAGCAAATCAAATGGAACAGCAATTTGTAAGAAGATACTAGAAACAAAAAGGCATTACAAAAGTGACAAAAAATGTGTCAAGAATGACATATCTTATTTGCAGATACACTTTATAGTAGATGCTCTCAAAGGGTCGTCCCAGGACCAGAAGCTCCAATATTTATGGGGAATAAGTTAGAAAACAAAGTTCTCCAATCTCCCCCCAATCTTATTGAATCAGAAACTTAAGGTCTGGGACCCAGAAATGCTTGCTTTAATATATCCTTCTCGTGACTCTGATACATGCTAAATCTTGAGAACCACCGTCTTTATGAATAAAGCATGAGATAGCCAGTACACTGGGAGAGCAGAATCTGAGCTCAGCATATTTTTACTGCCCCAGTGACTAAATTGAGAACAAAGTAAAAATGAGAGGAATAGGTGGGTTTACCATTTATTTGTTTATTCATCTAACTTGTATGTCCAGCCATGCACTCTGTGCTGAAAAACCAGTAGAATATCTCTTAGTCTGGTGAAAATTAAAAACACACATGACCTCCTAAACTGAAAAGTATTTTGGCAAGCATGGACTATGAAAGAGGGCCATGAGGCTATTTCAATTGACTTTGCGAGAATAGGAAAAGATCTCTTAGAAAAGAAAATATTTGAGAAAGAAGATATTGGTTAAAAAAAATAGTCAAGGATTATGTAAGTCACGATAAAGTGAAAAGCATATGGGGTTAAATGCAATTTCCAGGAGAACCAGAAAATCTGATATCAATGCCAAGACAGGTCACATTAATAAGAAAAATGGACTCTAGAGTCAAAGAAGAGTTGGGTTGGAGTGTATCCAAAGTTAAGGATAAAGGTCATGACCTCCTGTCAGAGTGACAGACCAGGCAAAGTGACAAGTCATTCTGGCATGGTCAGAGTCCACCTCATGTGCTCTTGAAGTGACAGTGGTGAGTTATTTGATGCAACGTCTTACCAGAACTCTGCTATGAGGTCTGATTCCATGAACTCTTGCCCAACTCTGAGCTCTCTGGGAGGTAGAATCTTCTCAGGGAGTGAAGAAATAGTGAAAATTTGCAGTGTGTCAGGGAATTTGGCAGTAGGAACTGGAATCCTACATTTGATATATGAAGTCATTCTATATTCTAATGTATGAAATTCAGGATCAGGCTACTTTGGGAGGTAAGGGTCTATCTATCATAGTTTCTTAGAGCTTTGTGAGCAATAAACGAACCTATCTGTTGTGTGTGTGTGTGTGTGTGTGTGTGTGTGTGTGCACGCGCGCGTGCGCGCACCAGGGGAGAGTGATGTGAAAGAATCTGGTATCTACAATTTGTACATATGTGTGTTAAGGAATTGAGAAAAAAAAAACTCAAAATTTTAGGTGCAGAGAGAATTTTTAGGTGTCTGAGGCTCTGGGAAACCAAACGTAACTATTCTTGGGGATATCAGCAGAAGGAGAATGTGAGCCTGAATGTTCTGAATGCTAGACACTGTTCTAGAAGCTTTTCCATCCACCAAGTTACTGCATCTTCCCTCAATGAGGTTAGAAGCTAGGTACTGGCAGCACCACATTCAAGGGAGAAAATGTGTGCTCAGAAAGATTTAGTAACTGACTCCGGACTCACACCAGCTCATAGGCAACAGAAGCAAATTTAATATCAGGCCTACAAGTTGCCAGCATCTTCCTCTTGCCTGACCCTTTGACCTCTTTTGGCAGATCTTGTCTCCTGTCTCCTCCTATGAGTTAGGCCCTGCCCAAGGCCCCCCAAGTGTCTTTCTTGACATGGTTTAAGAGCCAGAGCAGCAGCCTTTAGTAGTTCCACAAAATACATCAGAATCTGGTTTCAGTGATCTAAGGAGGTCAGAATTGCAGAGTCAAGAAACAGTAAATCCTTCCTGTCCTAGGATTCAGAGAGAAGAGAAGCTTGCTGCCAACCCTAAAACAAAGCAGTTTCTTATTTCTCCAAGGCTGGGTTTGGAAGCTCAGACTTCCAACTGCAGGAAACGCAGATGAGCAAAGTTTCAAAGCTCTCACCGCATGCAAGGAGAAAGCAGACACGGCAGACACCCAGGGTCCAACTCACTCTGAATGGGCAAGCTTCCCAGGCCCTGGGGCGACATCTGCAACTGGACATGAGGGGAGGGCTCAGGTGAGGGGATCATCAGAGGAAGGAGCATTCACCCCATCATGTGTTCATTCATTCAACCAATATTTATCTTGGCAGGTTAGTAAAGGAGAACTAAAAGCAGCCAAATTCTCCATTCGCAGGCAAGTTAGGAAGCTTTGTAAAGCTCCTGGAGCTAGCCTCGTAAGACTGAGGCATCAGCTAAGGCTGAGAGAATTGAGGAGAGGGGCATTAGGAAGGCAAATCTCTCTGGGAAACAGGGCATATTTGGAAACTGGTAGGCTAGCCTAGGAGATCAGGCCTTCAAATTAGACACCGTGACCAAAGGCAGGACAGGGTCAGTACAAAACCCACAGGAGTTTGAGGAAGAGGCTTGCAGTCTAAGCTGGAGTTCAGGATCTTCTTGATTCTGAGTTCATATTCAAGACAGACCCCATAAGGGAAGACAAGTAAGATCCCTCAGAAAGGTTGTGTGGGGAAGAGCAGGCAAACAGATAAAGAGCCAGGCAGTTTTAGCAGCTCAGTAGACAGCCTGGGTTTTGGGAGGTACAAACTTAAAATTCTATTACATGGTTAATGATGTGTTCTGTAGAATCACATTCTCATAGCACCAAAGCCCATCCTACAGGGTTTTGTAAAATCCGGTCTAATTCATTGTAGGGATACACAAAGATTAGTTGGTTTCTGTTGCACAAAGTAAGCCTTGCTAAAAAAAAAAAAAAAAAAAAAAAAAAAAATATATATATATGCTTCCTATCATGTCCTGAACCTATGTACTGACCATTGGGACCAGCTTTTTATTTATTTTTCTTTTTAAGAAAAGTACTGCCCATTTACTGAAGTAGCAGAAAAGAGAGATTTAGAAAGCAAACCCAAGATTTCTTTCTAAAACTTATCAAGCCAGAGAGAATTACTTTTTTCTTATCTTGAGCTGGGAAAATTAGATGCCTTTTCTTTTTTTCCCCTGTGGGTTACAATTTAAAAGTTTCATCATGTTCTAGGAATTGCAAAAAATTTAGAGCCCCCAGAACTAATGCTATAGGGAAATGAATGCAGGTAAATGTCTGTTCAGGCTAAGCTAATTGGGGCGGGGCTGCTTCTGCAGCTGCTGTTGGCTCAGCAGTGGTGGTCAAACAAAAGATCATGAGTCTAGTGCTTAGGCAGATCTGAGCTGATCTTTTTTACCACCGAGCATCAAGCACCCACTGGAGGGTCCAATCTATGGGGTTGCACACTATGTCTTTCTCTCTCCTTCATCTTCCTCATTTCCTTTCCGTCTGCCTCCTCCCCTTCTTTCTCCAAGGAGGATGCTTTCAAGTGTGCTCATCAAGGTTTATTTGTGATAGGTTTTTCCCCCACCTGGCCTTTCCCATGTCACAGTGCATGCTTGGAGGTAATACCCAAGAAATGGTAAGAAAATGAGTTCAGAGAATCCAGCTTCAAGGCTCAGTGGGAATCCTGATCTTACAATACACAGCACCTCCAGAAGCCAATTTGTCCAGTACGCACTCAGATGATGAGACATGACAAGATGATGTCCTGCACAATATCCATCACTTTTCTTCCTCTTCCCTGCCCGCTCTGCCAAAACCACCTGGAGATTGCCCATCATGCACCTTTCCCGCAGACCCTGTTTCTGAGCCTTCTAGGACCTTTTCTCCTCTCCCCTCATTTTCCAGAACAGGAAGGACTCCAAATAACTGTGAAGTGGTCCTGCACTACAATAGGGCTCTGTCTCATCACCCAACATCCAAACCAGTGGCTGCTTCTCCCCTGCAGTTAGGAGAACACAGGTTGCTGAGTCACCTCGCAAGTTGTTTCAAATGAGTTTTTTTCTTTCCTGTTAATGTATCATGGCAGGAGGAGGTGGCCAGGACAAGGATGCTGAACAAGGGCAGCAAAGTTGGGAGGAAAGGGTTCAAGAGAGCTTAAGGGAGAGGGGGTGAAGCAATAGAATTTAGAAGCCTGCTCAGTTATAGCAATCAATTTCAGCCATAATAATAAAATAAGATGCGGGTGGGGGGAGCAGATGCGCCACAAGTGATGAAGTGGAAATGAATCCTAATTACCTTGCTGATGAGAGGGCCACAGCTGCTGTCACCACCTCATCCCACGGCGAGGGGGCATCTCTTCCCAGAGTTTATCACGTGCATCTGGCCAAAGAAGGGAGGGGCAAGGAGAAATGTGCATGAGGAGGCTTTGCTGCAGAGCAGTGATGCCCAGCCACACATTGTTGCTGGGGAATCTCAGAAACCCTCGAGAGTCCCTACTTCTTCCCACGTCACCACCTCAAGCTGTAGGACACAGCACCTTGACCCACTCAAGCAAGTCCTTTGAGACCTCAGCGCTTTATTTGGCTTCCAGATCTTCGGCAAGAGTGCATGAAATCTCCAAAATTATGTGTGTCACAGAGGCAGCTGCCAGCAATGAGGGGTGCAGTCAACACTCTACAAAATCACACTGGGTCTGGAGCTGGTCCTTATAACCAGAGGCCACAGTACATTGACATGGGCCACCTAGAAGGTTCCTGTGTCTCACTAGCCATAAGACTCTGTAGGGTTTAGGCAGAGATGGATTTTGTCTTTGAACCTGCCATTTCTTCCTTGACATTCAAAATCTGCTGGTTAACTGGTCCTAATCGATTGGACACACTTCTCTAATTTCTCTGCCAGATTCTGGCTTTATGTGACTAGCAACTATTCCTTGTACTTCTTGCATGCCTTGGTTCTCATAACCCTTATATCCATCCTGCCTATATAGCAGACATATTTATCTAAAGGGGGGTGCTTCATGAAAACCAAAGAGGGACTTAAGTCCGCAAGCACATCTGGATGTGGTTTCCCACACTCCAGCAGAATGTGCAGTGTACAAGCATCTGGCAGCACATGCAGACATGGCACATGGCACAACACACCCAGGGTATCAGGGACAACCCACAGGTACCAGACACAAGGTACATGATGGGCAATGCACAGGCACAATCCTGCCACCCAGCTAATGAGGAGCACCACTCTGACAACTACTCTAGTAACCTGATGGCTATAGTTGTCAGCACCTGAGAATGAAAACGCACAGGTCCTTCTGCCAGGGAGCCTTGCCACCTTGCCCCTCTGACCACTGATAATGTGGCCTGGCAACTGTGCTGGTGGCTGTTTTCAGGCAAATTTTCACCTTCGGTTCTAGTTGAGCACTGATTAAGGTTAGGCTGAAGACCTTGACCAGACTCAAAACTGACCCGAAGCTGAGACCCTGAAACAGACAACTGAGCTCCATGGAAAATGGACTGCTCAACATGATTTCCAGGTTATTCAGATCTCTTTCTCTTCCCTAAAATAATGTATGTTTTATACAGTTTGCATGGAGTGTTAATGAATTAAGAACCTGTCTTGGTTACAGTTACAACAAATGTTCTTGAAATGATTGTGATTGTGTTTTAGTTGTTTTTAGTGATCTAAATCTTCTCAGAACACTGCCCTTTCTTCTAGCTTTAATGGCCTGGATGTCATTCTTAGAAACACAGGTCTGACAATTGAAAATGATTTCTCCCCTATGTAAATCTCCTTTATAGCTTATCTCTATTATTTTGCTAACATATTACCTTCTATCATGAACCAGAGTTATTTGTATGGGTATTTAAAGGCCTAAGCACTTCTGTCTGCTGTGATGGCTCACGAAAAGCAATCCAGGTATCAGTCACGCAAAAGATGTGTGTGTGTGTGTGTATGTGTGTGTGTGTGTGTGTGTTTAATTAGTGAATGAAAAGAGGAAAACAAAAGGTTAATGGCTTTCTTTTTCTATAGCCAGTTGCTAGAATTGGTTTCCATACAGTTCCCCAGTCCTCCATGGATCCTTGGAATGTCAGCTGTTGTGGATTCCAGACCCCGATGACAGAGTCAGCCTGAGGCCTTTCCAGTTCCAGCCGGTGCTTCCTCCATGATCTCCTGGATGAAGCATGTGCTGGCAGGGAACATTAATATCCTGACATCCATTACCATATCTTAGATTGGACAATGGACTCTTTACGTGCACATTTCAACAGTTGGAGTTCCTGGAGAGCAGGCCTACTTTCTGGCTGCCCCAGACTCTGCGGAAGCATTCTTACAGCCATGCGGGGCTTTCCTCTTCCCATCTGCATTTCTTCTACTGTTACAAGGGCTACCTTCTATGTGAACCTGGGCCAACAGTGGAATAAAATCTGTGTCTACAATGTCATCCTTTTCAGGATGTGAGATGCAGAATATGATACCACAATTGTTGAGATCTCTTGGGATGGAGATGTGAGAAAGATAATCTAGGAGAAGCTGAGGGAGCTGTTGTGTACTGAAAATCCATAGGTTAAAATTTCAACCAAACCACGGAACCAAAAAACAAGGTGACCTAACTGAGAAGATGGGGGGGGGGGATTCTCTAATATACATGACGCATATTCACAAACATATCAAGATCAATCACTAAGCCAAAATGAGAAAGAGGAAGGGGGGAGGAATGGGGAGGGAATTGGGGAAGGGCTAAATGAGTGATGTGTGCACGTATGCCTGTACCATCTTGAACCTCATTAAGATGTTTGACTACAATGCACCAAAGGAAAGAGAGAGAGAGAGAGAGAGAGAGAGAGAGAGAGAGAGAGAGAGAGGAAAGGAATGAATCTCAACCACCCTATTAGATGGTGCTGGAGGTAGGGGTTTTTGGAAGGTGATTAGGTCATGAGGTGGACTCATGGAATTAGTGTTCTTGCAAAAAGAGGTACCAAACTGCTTGTTTCTAAGGGCCTGCTTGCTTGTACCTATATTAGAAGAAGGAGGCCATCTACAAACCAGAAAGAAAACCCTGATCAGAACCCAGCCATGCTGACACTGTTATACTAGACTTCCCAGCATCTATGAGAAATAAATGTTTATTGTTGAAGTCACCCAGGGTATTGTTGTTACAACATCTTGGACTAAGATAGCCCATTTGCTAGTGCACTGAAGCATGGTGTGGTGTGTCTGTTTGATGTGTAGTTAACATCCGCCAGCCAGTACCTGGGTTTTCAGGTGGTGCCTAGCTAAGAAATTAAGTGCCATTGAATCATGTGTAGAAAATTGCTTTCCTTTCATTTGCCTTTAATTCTTGTGACTATCACAACAGAAAGATTCTGTTTGGTACTAGTCTTTAACCACTCATGGGAATTTAGTAATACTCATTTTTAACAAAATAGACTAAACCTCAAGATTAGAACTATCTGGTCAGAATTTAATAATGTCTTATTTTCATGGCATTGATTAATACAGTGGTTGACTTTGGTTTCCAGAGATGATCTGGATTTTCACTAATGTGCTTACCATTACAATAGTTAGTAGTTCCTGAATGTTTATCTCATACAGGGCACTCTTACATTTACCATGTTTTTATATAATCTCCACTGTAATTCTAACGCTTGAATGGTACTGTTATTTCTTTTACAGATGAGAAAACCAAGGCAAAGGGAAGTTATCTGAGATCACAGAGTTAATAAGTGGTGGAGGTAGGATGGGAACACACTGTGTGCTCCTAATCATCATTCCATTACTGCTAGTGTTAATAATATAAATTGTCTTTGGGAACACATTTACTTAAGTTAAAAAATAAATAAATGTATACACTGTTGGTAGGACTGCAATTCAGTACAGCCTTGTGGAGATGGATTTGGAGGTACCTCAGAAGACTAGGAATGGAACCAACACATGGCCTAGTGACATCACGCCTGAGTATCTTTCCAAAGGAACTGAAGTCAAAATATTGTAGTAATGCAAGCACACCCATGTTTATGGCAGCATAATTTGCAATAGCCAAGCTAGGGAACCAGCCTAGGTGTCCATCACCATATGAATGGGTTGGGAAACTGTATATCCTGCAATACAATTTTCCTCCGTCGCAAAGAAAAACAAAATTATGTAATTTGTAGGAAAATTGATGGAATTGGAGAATATTATGCTGAATGGAACAATCCAGAGAGAAACTGGGAAACTAAAGAGACTTCAGATAAATGAGGACGGAGACCAGTAGGATTTTGGCAGGGCATTTGGGAAGGGAGGTTGGGAAGGGATAGGGGAGACTTGATGAAGGAAACAGTTCAAAAATTATACATATGACTGTGAAGCTATCAATACCACGATCAATATTATGAATGAGGGGGAAAGAGAATGGGACCCAGAGGGAAATGCAGCAGGTGTTGTATGCACGTATGTTTCTATCACACTCTCAATATAGTATATGATTACAATGCACCCAAAAAGTATGTTTAAAATAACAAAAACATAATAAGTAATCCTGGATGTAGAAGAATTCACTAGAGTTATTAGAGTCTCTGTGGTTCCTCTTCTCCATCATGTAATAGCCTAGTTTAAGAAGGAATTGAGCAGAAACTGGGTGACCAGCTGTCCAGACCATTATCACAGGGTAGACTGCACTAGGGAGTCTTTCTTGCACATATATAAAATGGTAGAAGCTGATGGGCTTTGAAGTAAACCAGACTTAGCCATAAATGCTAATTTTCCTTCCATGAATTCATAAATATTTTTATTTCAATTTTCTAACCTTCAGTCATGAAAAATTTACACATTTGAGGGCTGTTGCAATAGAATATGATGATACATGCAAAACCACTAGTAGAGGGCTTGGCCTATACTAGATTAACACAGAACTGATTCTTCTAACACCACTTTTTTTATTGTGACAGATGGCAAGATGTGCTCAGAGATACTAACACGGCTGGACTTATAGTGTCAGGAATATTTCTGAACCTGGAATTTAGAATATGTGTGAATATTGTTATTCACAGTTTTAAACTTCTAATAAAGTGCTAGATTGTCTCCAACCTCTACTCCATTTCCTATGGTAGACTGAAATTCATTTGTCAAGGGAGATTTAGGTAGAAGCTTACATATTAAAGACATACACTAGTAATTTTTGCAAGAAAATACTACCAATGGATGTATCTACATCACAAGCAAAGAATAGTGTAGTCTCTCAAAGACAACCTATTGCAAAATGTGAAAAGTATTTTCTTCTGCGACTGCATGACCCTTAGAACTTCCATTTTATTCTTTTTCTTCTAACAAATTCAGCTCCTAAGAATTAACTATGTCATTTCAATAATTCTGCGCAGCTAAAATAGTATTTTATTACTGGAAAAACAAATAGAGAGCCTCTCTTCTCCAGGAATTTGGTTTAGTTAGGCAGAGAAGTAAAAGAAAGTCAACTCAATAGGGGAAAAAATGTAAGGGCTCCACTGTTTAATGCTCAACACTATATCTGACATATAGTAGAAACTTAATATTTACTGAATGAATGAATGAATAAATGAATCCTTGGATCAAAACATTTTCTTTTTACTGCTTGTAAACATTTCCTTGATCATGTCTGTGTTTCCCAAGTTCCCTGTACCCATATGGTCATGTTTGTCTTCTTCATAGGTTTCAAAGTCTCCTCCAGAGAGAATATGTTTTCTGCTGTTGGTGAGCCTTGCACAGAGTGGGCACTTACAAGATGTTTGTTGAACTCATTTTGACAGGGACCTCATTTCCTGGGATGAACATTTTCTAAGCCTTCATAGCTCTTACGCTAGAAATACAAGGTGGTAGCTCCCTAGAGCCCGTGGGCTCGACCAAAGTGACTATTTATCCAGCATAGGTATGAGATAAAATGATTGAGGTCATTTTAATAAAATTTCAATTTTATCCTCTGGTTGTTTTGCAACCAGCTCTGTATGGTTACATTATCTTTTATCAGTTTATAAATCAGTTTCAGTAAGTTCATAAATTTTGTATTATGTGTCACAAGAATTTGGCCCTAACTTGAAAACACTGGCTGTGTTGATTAAAATCCAGGCCAAGCCTCCTCCCCAGGCCAAGTCAGAATCTGTCTTTCTCATAATGACAGTCTTAGTTTTGTGTACTTTTTAAACATAAAACAGTGTTTCTTGTGAATGGATCATGGATTTACACCTAACTAAATTTGTACCTGAGGAATAAAATATGATGTTTCGATTTCATCAGCTGGTGTAAATACTCCTACGAGTGAGGAGATGGGCAGAAATGAAAGCCAGCAAGAAGGAACTACCCTCAATTCTGTGTGCATTTCTGTCCGCTGAGGGCTTTACATTTGTCGAAGTTTAATATCCTCACTACAGCAGGATAAGACCTGTGTTTTAGGCCCTTTCACATAAGAAAAAGCTGTGTTTTGAAAGAAACTGGGATTCCCTTAAGGTTATGCAAAAACCATAATGCTCAGAACTCAAGATCCCTGCAGAGTACTTGAATCTAAAGGTCTTCTTCACCTGGGGAAGTAAAGACAGGCAGGCAGGGGGAAACATCAAACTGAATGAGCTATCCCTGTAGAAAACTGACTATGAAGAGAGTATCTTCCATGACCATCTGTAGAAGTGGCCTCCATTATTTGTGGAAACCATCAAACACGTCAGTATTCATCAGTATGCTATGATTAGGTCAGAGGATCTGAGGATGGTCTCCAAAATAATATGCCTGTTGTGTTTAGAACGTAAGTATGTGGGAAATGGTAGTTTGCTATGTTTTGGTTTACCTTGGCATTTTTGTTAAGAAATACATAAAAACTAACTGAATTGGGAATCATTAAGTTTCCAGACACACACACATGCACACACACACACGCATGTGCACACACAGGCACACACACATTTTTAAATGCCCCAATTCCTCTGGTTTTCTTCAGGAATAAGCTCACACTGCTCTTCACACTCTTAGAAGGCTGTTTCAGTTTCTGGCCCCAATCCCCCTTCGAGTCTTACTGCACTGCAGCATCTATGCATGCCTCTGCCATGCTGACCAGCTGGACTTGCAGGTCATTTAATTCTTTCCCTTTAATGAGCTTTGTTGAGGTATAATTTACATGCAGTAAAGTACATGTATTTAAAGTGTACAATTTGATAAGTTTTGACATGAGTGTATCTCTGCAAAACTACCACAGACAGTGAACATACTAATTATCCTGAAAAGTTTTCTCCCGCTTTTGTTATTCCCTTCCGACCACTGAGAAACCACTTCTCTGCTTCTTGTCACTGTAGATTAGATTGAATTTTCTAGCATTTCATACAAATGGAAGCATACAATTTCCACTTCCTTATCTGGCTTCTTTCACTCGGCATAATTATTTTTGAATTCATCCACACAGTTGTGTGCAGGAGTATTTCATTCCCTTTCGATAGCTGATAGTATTCATTTTTATTGGAAGAGCACTATTTGTTGATCAGGTTTGATTGATTGACTTTTTTTCCCACATGGTGGATCCTATGTGTCTGTGCTATACCTAGTCAATATTTTATTTGTTTCAGGACATTGTTTGCCAGGCATGGTAGTGCATGCTTGTAATCCCAGTACTTGGGAGGCTGAGACAGGAGAATCACGGGGTAGAGGACAGTCTCAGCAATTTAGTGAGACTCTCAGCAACTTGGTAGGATCTCTTTATAGATTTAAGCAAACATTAAAGGGATGTGAATGTATCTCAAAGGTAGAATGTGACTCAATCATCAGTAACACACACACACACACACACACACACACACACACACACACACACCACTGTGAATTTCGCCTATTGGGTACTGGATATGTTTTACTCTATAGATATTCTTTAAACTTCATCTAGGATGCAGTTAAGTTACTTAGACATGGATTGACACTTTTGAATCTTGTTTCTAAAATTTTTTAGGAGATACCAGAGTGAAATTTATTCTCCAGGTAATTCCTTCTCACTATTGATAATTCTTCCAAGTGTTCTATCTAATGTCCCAGGAAATTTGCGGCTTTGAGAATACATAAAATTCATGACCCTCTGTGACCTCAAAGGATTATTCCCTCATATACAACCATCCCTCAGCATTTCCAGGATCTCAACCCACCCCTTTTCAGTGGGTACCAAAATCCAAGGATGCTCAGGTTCCTTACATATAAACTGGAAACAGGTTACTAAGTTGCTGGTATAGTATTTGGATATGACCTAACCACCTCCTCCTGTATACTTTAAATCATTTCTAATTTACTTCCAGTAGTACCTCATAGAATGTGAATTCTATGTAAGTAGTTGTTGTACTGTATTATTTAGAAAATAATTACAAAGAAAATAATCTGCACACGTTCAATGAAGAGACATTTAAAACAATACTTCACTCCACAGTCTGTTAGATCTGTGGAAGCGGAACCTGCACAAAGGAGAGGCAGGTATGTTTGCATTTGAGGGTTTGATGCTGTGGTGGCTTCTCTCCTGGCCTTGACTAACTTTCTCACATGTGCTGATCCCTCGGTCTCAACTCTACTTGTCTCTGCTTTGCATTTTCTTCTTCTTCTTCTTCTTCTTCTTCTTCTTCTTCTTCTTCTTCTTATTATTATTATTATTATTATTAGTGGTACTGGAGTTCCTGGAAACCCTTCTACCTCCAGGCTACACTCCCAGACCTATATTTTATATTTTTAGTTGGAAACAGGGTCTTTTAAGCCAGCGCGGCTGGCTTCGAACCAGCGCGATCCTCCTGTGTCCTCCTCCCAAGTCCAGGGATTACAAGTGTGCGCCACCACACCGGGTGCATCTTCCTTTTTTTGAAATAATTTCCAGCCCATAAACTGGAATGATTACGTGGGGACCCCACTTGTACTCATCTCTCAGGGATATTGCCCTCTGTTATTTGAGACATAGTGGCTTGGAAACCATACTTTCATATTTATTTTTTCAGGTTTTCTGGTAGGATGGGAAATTCAGCACCTGATGAAAAATAGAAATATCTTCCGACTTTTTGTCTAGGCATTCATATAATCTATTGCTTTTACTTGAGACAGTCTTTCTTTCATCACTGTAATCCTTTACACATGTTGCAGGTCTTTTGTTTTGTGTTGCTTTATTTTTTATATTGAGGATCGAACCCAGGGGTGTTCTACCTCTGAACTTCACTTCCGGATATTTTTAATTGTTTTTAAGTTCAAGACAGGATGTTGCTAAGTTACTGAGAGTCTTAATAAGTTCTGGATGTTGGCCTTGAACCTGTGATCTGCCTGCCTCAGCCTCTCAAGTACTGGGATTACAGGTGTGTGCCTCCAGGCCTGGCTCCATGTCAGACCTTTATGTAGTCATTTCTTCTCCTTGGAGATCTCTAAGTTGACATTGCTTACTGTTCCTAGAACATCTCAGGCTTAAACTTCCTTAACAGGGATAGTACTGACTGTGATGATATGTTCTCATTACCTTCCATTCCACTAGACTAGGAACATCTTGCAGGCATTGTGGCAACAAGAATCATTTTCTTTTCACTATCATATCCCTTGGTGCTTAAAATAAGATTCGCATATATTCTTCAACAATTTTGAAAATGTGAATGAATAAATGGGCCAACTTTTTACTAGTATCAACATAAATAGGTAAAATATGAAGAAAATTGAAAGCGACCTACTTTGCCTGGGACATTTTACTCATGTGAATTTGAACAAATAATAGAATATTTTAATTCTTGGGCACCATGATTATATATTTATCTCTTGATACCTACTGGAGATTACAAGTCAGCAGATTCCTTCACCCTGTGTTTTCTATGCTTCCACGGCAGTGGTCTTCTAGCTGGGATTAGTTATTTTCAAATACTTAAAGGACATTATGGAGTGGCTGGTAGGAGACGAGACTAGAATATTTCTGTTCCCCCTTTTTGTGGCACTAGGGATGGGAGCCAGTCCAGGAACAGTCTATCTACGAGCTACACTTTCAGCCCTGTTTTTTTTATTCTTTATTTTGGAACAGGGTCTCACTAAATTGCAGAGGCCCTCACTAAGTAGCTGAGGGTGGCCACAAACCTGAGATCCTTCTGTATCAGCCTCCCAAGTACAGGGATGATAAGGGAGCGCCACCACATTCAGCTTCTATCCCCATTTGTATTCCAGTCTTCTGCAGGGGCTACATCTCTCCTTTGTTGTCTCAACTAAAAAAGTATAGTCCTGGCTCCCACTTTTGGAAGGTGATACCCGTCTTTGAGTTAATGCTCACTACCTTTGCTCTGTCCCCTCTGTTCTAGAGACTGGTCTCCCCTCCCTGTGACTCCTGCCTGGACTGCTGATCATCATCTATTAGGTCTCTAAGCTCTCTTATCACCTGTGCAAGTCTAGAATTAATTTTCATTAATGAAAATATCCAGACTGTGTCTGAAACCTCGTTAGATCCTGATGGTGCTTAAGTAATTGGCCAATGTTAACACAGACATCAGTTAAGCTTATATCTACAGCACTCTAACTATGGAAACTATGTCATAGCCAATTCTCTGACATTTTCTTCAAATCTCGTTCCGGTGTTTAGATCCTCCATTCAGGCTGTTCCCTCGGTGCCCTCCTTAGAATGAAAAACCAAAGCTCCAGGAAGCTCCAGGTTAGGCCAACACAGGGAGATCCTAGAGAAATAGCTTCATCGATGTCCAAATGGAAAGCTTCCAACTGTGCATCTTAGCTTGGAATTAAAAGAGATAAGTTAAGCTTTAAAGGGCACTTCGGCTACAGAAGTACATGATCTTATTATGTCTAAACGCAGTGCTATTTTATATTTTGGGCCATCAATGGAGACTTAATGTGGCATAACAATAAAAAAGAAGTCCTGGCCGATGGTTGGTTCATATTCTGTTATGTTCATTGTTGCATTTGAGCTCTGTTACATCATTATACAAGGATTAGGAAAAAAATCAAAGAGCACGCATACCTGGTCATCATGACCCCGTTCTGGTTCCCTCTAACTCATCACTCTGACCTTTTTTTGGACACAGACTCACCCAGATTTTTCTTCTTGTCCAGCTCATTCACAAGGCCAGAGTCCATCAATGGTCCCAGTCGTGCCAAATCCTTGGTACCAGTCATTTACATTTTGTTTTGTTTTGTTTTTGTTCTGTCTGCTGTGCAATTTAATAATCTAAAATAATTCTCTGAAACACCAGGGCTTAAAATTTCTTGATAGCTATACAGCTATGGTGTTTTTCACTCTGATCAGGTTGATTTTACCCGTTCCTCATCTTCATATCCATGGAGTTTTCTGGGCTTTGTGGCTGTGGGTTATTGATGAGGCCCTGAGAAGCAATCAGCATATCTTACTGTTCTCAAACAAAGAAACATTTTGGAGATCATATATCTGCTCCACCCAACTCTTGCATCAGAGGTTTTCATAGATAAGCCAGATTGCAATTATTTCCCAAAGCATTATTTCAACTTGCATAGCATTTGTTTCAAAGGCAGTTTGTTTATTCATTTATCAATTGCTGCTTCTCTCCCTCCACACTGTTCCATCAGGACAGAGGTGTTTTTTTCTCCACCTCTGTAAACAGGAAAGTGCCTGGCACATGGGAAGGCCAGAGATGTTTGTTACCTAAAAAACTTAAATGAAATAGGTAGATGCCTGTTGGTCAAATGTTCTTCCTCTCCTCTGTGCAATCTTGGCCCTTCCCTTCCTTTCTCAGATAAGATTGAGAAACTCAGGCAATACTAAGATGTTCTTTATCCATAGTTAATTTGTTTATAGTTCTTCTTTTTGCTACTGGGGATTTAACCTGGAACATTCTACTTCTGAACTACACACCCAGCCATTTTTATTTATTTATTATTATTATATTTTTGGATCAGGTTCTTGCTCAGTTGCTGAGGTTAGCCTCAGACCTGTGATTTTCCTGTTTCAGTTCCCCATGTACTGCGATTATAGGAATATGCTGGCTTTGGCTTTAGTTTGGTATTTGTTGTGCTCAATCATATTGCTTCTGATATTTTTTTCTTTCCTTATGGTCCATGACTTCTAGATAAAATGAAATCTAATGAAAGAAAACTGCCTCTGCCTTTCAGAGGTAGAATACGTCAAAAGGGAAATATCCTGTATGGAGAATAAACACCACCATTCTGGGCTTAAACCAATCCTTCGTCCCTTAGCAGTGGGGTTCCCTAAAACCAGACGTTGTGCTTTTCTGACTTTCATTTAGTTTCTCATATAAGTGAGAAATAATCATTGTAGAAATACCAGTAATGTGTAAAATGTCGGGAACAATTGTTCCTTCTCTTGCCAGTTCATGCATTGCTGAGCAATTCATAGGTGGTGTCCTAGGGCAATGCTCTTTCTCCCAAATGACCTTGTGTTCTTTCCCCTACATTTATCTTCTCTTTCAAAAGCTCTCCAATACATTGCTCTCTGTCAACTTCCAGGAAGAAATTCTAGTATCACCGTTCCTACAATGACAAGCATAACTGGTAATTGATTCATAGCCTTCCCAGAGGAATTTATGCATATTTCTGAGACAGAGTCTCACTATGCTGCTCAGACTGGTCTTGAACTCATGAATTAAAATAATATTCCTGTGTGAATTATGCAGGTAGCTGGGGCTAAAGGTGCATGCCACCAAATCCAGCAGGTATTTTATAAAGTATTATGCTTATTTAGCCAGAGATTGAGTTCTAATAGTAGAAATTCAGGCTGGGTTATAAATTTATTGGGATGCTATTTGGGCGTTCAGCAGGGGTGTACTATGGATAGAAAGATTAGCAGATTACTTTTGGCAATGAAATCGGGAGACCCCAAAGTCTATAGTAATTCTTTAAAACTGGCTTCAAGGTTCCTTACCAGAAAAAAAAAAAGTTACAGGAGACTAAGTCATATCATACAGGGATTTGAAATTTGCTTTAGAAATTAATTCCAAAAGCTTGTTAAGTCTACCAGGCAAGCAATCTAGAGACACATGTCCAGGTGAAGATTGGTAGCTTGGTTTCACTCATACCAAGGGAAACTGTTAGATCTTTTCTGACTAGGACATAGTCCCAGATAACAATGTTACCCTACTGTCAGTATACCAGCAAGTTTTAAGTAAACTTCAAACAGTGCCAGAGGAAAAGGATAAATTCTGTTTTGTCTAGGTGACCTGGTACTCATCAAATCATCTAAAATCTTTATTCCAAAGCCTATTTCAGGTCTCCACAGCACTAATTTCTGGATTCACGTGGTACCAAATAAACTTAATACATCCCACTTTTGTGTGTTTCAGCTTAAGTCAACAAAGCAGTTTTAAATTCTAATTTAAGTGTTATCTTTTGGGTTTCATGGTTAACCTGTATTGTTATGTGTTGTCTCATAGGGTTAAAGCTTTCCAACAGACAGAACCTGACAGACATCTATCGAGGTCCTTTGGATCATCACAGATGCACACAGCACGGACCCATCTGATTCCCCCATGCCAACTACATACATGAATGTTACCCTAAAGCTGGGGCCCCCAACTTCGCCCCTGTACAGCTCGAAGCAGTTTATGACCAACTTGACGTCCTTATTCCTTTGCTGAGGGGTACATTCATGTAATAGAAATGGGGGGGGGTTAATGGAAATTGAGCTTGTATTAAATGTTTGTAAAATTGTAAATGTCAAAATGTATTTTCTGTACCTACCTTTGGCCTGACAGGTGTCAAGAAGTTCCTAGACAAAGGGGGGGAATGTGCCAGTATTGTGAATGGCCTAGGAAGATTTGAGAAAGCTCTAATTATTAATATATTTCAAAAATAGTTGTGTCAAAATGGCGGCAGACATGGGTAAAGAAAGGACTTGATTTCTGCCTAAAACAGGCAGCTATTCCATTGCAAATTAACCTAGCTCAAAGCAATTAACCAGTCAATAGGAGAGGAGAACTAGGCCTGTCTCTATCTAAAGACAGATCTCAGTTGAGGAGAACTAGGCCTTTCTCTAAAGACAGATCTACATGATTGGATAAGCTAGCTAAGATGATAGGAGGGGTCGACCTTCATGGAGGGAGACACCTTGCCATACCTTATTGGGGGAGGTACCTTTCAGGGTTAAGGGGAGGTACCTTACAGGGACGTTCACTAAGTCAGAGTCATGCAAACAAAATGGAGGTCATGGATATAAAAGGCTGAGTCCATGTGTAATTCCTTTGGTGTATTCGTTTCGAGTCACCCCTCCATGCCAGTCTGGTATGGAGCTGTGTTTCTATTTTCTGTATTTCTATCTTTCTAATAAACTTCTTTAAATCTTCAAAAAAATTGCAAAATTAAATCACAACTATCTTTCTTTCCCATCTCTACCTGTAGCTAGTCCATCAACCTCCAGATATGTTATAGGTAACACCAATAACAATATCAGGGTTGATATTGAGATGGTCTGAGGTATAATGAAAATGGTACCTAAATTGAAAAGGCATGTGATATGAGCCCCCAGCAGAGGGTAACCCAAGGCCTTTATGGCACAGACTGGTCCCATGTTGAAGTCTGGCTGCGTGAAAAGTGGACTTGGCAGACATTGTGACCAGCAAGAAGAGACAAATAAGGTTGGCCGTTGAAAACTCAGATGACATATGAAAGCAGAACTGTTTCAGGAAGTATTTTTCATAGGTTAAGAAATCTATGTAAGTTTCTATCTGTGACATCCCAGATCATTTATCCAAGCTCATATCATTTAAAACCTAGAAAGAGCCTCATCAATTATAATCAGAATACTCTAAATGTTACTACAGTATCACATTTACCATAACCTTCTCTGTCTCAGTGGCTTAGTGGTACAGGGTTTGTTTCTAATTATGCTATTTCCTACTGTGGATTGGCAGGGCCATTGCTCCATATAGTCACTCAGATACCCAGGAAAACATTAAAAATACACAGCATTGCCTTGGAAGTGACAGGTGTCGCTTGTTGTGTTCATGGATCACCTACAAGAAATAGTTACATGGTCTTGTCTAACTACAAGGGGACTAAGAAAAATAGGCTTCCAGATATTTGAAAGGAGAAATAATCTATTAATTTTAATAGCATCTATAGATTTCATCTAGCTAGTGGTTTTTAAAACATTTTGGGTAATGAACTCATCAAACATCTAATAAAAACTTTGGATCAGCTACCCAGAATGTGTGTGTGTGTGTGTGTGTGTGTGTGTGTGTGTGTGTGTGTGTGTTACTGGAGATTGAACGTAGGGGCCTTCTACCTACAAGTAACACCCTGACCTTCCCCCCCCCCCCTTGGAAATAGAATCTCACTAGGTTGCTACAAATCTCACTAAGTTGCTGAGGCTGGTCTCAAACCTAAAATCCTCTTGTCTCAACCTCCAAGTACTGAGATTACAGGCATGCATCACCACATCTGGCTACCCAGAACAATTCAGGTGGTTATACTCATGCTCTGGCATTCCGTTTCATTGAGTTAACAGAGTTCATGCTACCCCAGCCTTAGGGCAACAACAAGCAGTAGGCCAGAACTGATTCACAGTGGAATTTCATAAGAACCATTTATTTCAGAATTCGCAGACTAATTAATGTTCTGTTGCTAGTGTAAAATTGCTTGAGTGGGAATTAGTATACCATGGAGAATGACAAAAACTTCTCATTGGCTCTCCCTACCTCTCTCTTTATTTCTGGGAAAATAGATGCTAAATATCTCCCAGAACAACAAGATCGTTTGTGGCTTACCCTTGTTTCCATTTAAGGAATTTCTCCTTTAGATCAGAAATCCCAAATATGCATACCACACCTTGATTCGTAAGTAATATGTTGGAGCACTGTTTGAGAAGAAATGTGGAATGTGAAAAAGTCAGATACCAATATCAGACACAGATGCCAGAGCATGAGCCGAAAAGAAAGTGGGGAATCCCTGCTTCTCTTGAAAAGGGCCTCATTGGACAGATGGAGATAGTAATACCTGGTGGGATTAAGTGAAATGACTTGCTTAAGTAAAATTGATATCATCAACAGTGCTGGATTCCTATACTATATCTAACCATGTATCTGAATTAGCACCGAAAATAGCCAGTAGCTATAGCAGCCTGACATAGACACAGGTCACCCAGAAGACAGAGATTCCAGATAGTTACAGCTTCTCTGCTGGTTTTATTATCTTGGCTTTTGAAGGCCATGGCTTTCTCTGTGGGGGTATACTTTCTTTAGGACCATAGAGCTGGGAGGCTTTGAAGCAAATCCTCTTCCCAGGAGAGGAGATAGGCTTGATATAACCTAGGGTATCTGAGATCTGTTTCTGAGCTAGAGATTCGATTTGGAGATCAAAGCATGGAGCCAGATAGTCCTTTAAATTATTGAGCACCTGTTGACATGTAAGCCCCATGGTACTAGCCAAGAAATCAGTTGCTGCTCATTTTTATCACTTGTAAAAATCAAATCACTTAAATATAATAATCAATTATCCCCATTTTTTCTCATGCACGATTTCAAAACATACACAATTTAAAATCACGCACAGAGATTAAAGGCAAAGAAAAAAAATAAGAAGTTAGAGATCTGGCTGAGACAGTACCCAGTGCATGATTTCCAGACCATGTAAAAAGAGCATCATGATTCCAAGAGTAGTGAACAGACCAGTAGAAGTGATCCCCTCATAAATGGGGCTGCACAGGTGCTAGTTATTCTAACTGTCTAACTGAAGGAATATATATGATGCTTCATCTACTTTTTACCTCTTACTTTACATCCTAGAAATAGTAAGACTTGTAGAGTTCAAGGAAAGGTTTTATAGTTCCTTTATTCTTCAGGAAAAAGTATATCTACAAAGAGGAAGGTGATCCGTCTGAAGGTGCAGTTACTTCATTTAAAAAGTCATTATAAAGACCTAGTTTTCACAACTCCTGGTGCAGTACACTCATCAGAGACATTTTCAATAAGTTTAAATCATCTGGAATTTAATCAAAATGGCACAATTATGCCATGTTTTACACTACTCATTTACAATCAAATAATCACTTTGTTTACAAGTATTCCTTTTTTCTTTTCCAATGATTTTGTTTTGTTTTTGTTGACTCGACTGCTCTGAATTTCTGTTTTTTGACTTGGCTGTCATCTATCTTAATATTCTAGTTTCTCCTAATCATTACCCTGGGAGAAATTAGGACAGAGACTAAAAAAAAATAATTAACAGCAAACACCCATTTATGCATATGGTGCTTTTTATTTTCCAAGGCATTTTCCAGACTCATTTCCTAGTTCATTCTCAAAAAAGCTTTGTGAAGGATATTGATTATTATGATCTGACCCATTTTAGGGCTGATTTAATTGGGCACAAAAAAGTTAGATGCTATTTACATCATCGCAGATTTCCTTAGTAACAAAGCAGGGATTAGGATGTGCTTTTATGACTTGCAGTTTGATATCCTTACCTTGGTATTAATACATAATGTCTGATATAATATGAGTTACACCTACTGGGCTGCCACCAAATATTTTAATGCAATTTTAATATGTCATTAAAATCATCATTATCTAATAATAATAACAAAATAATAATTTTCCTATGTAATTTAGTCCTATACTTTTTTCTTAACCCTATATTTCACTTTTCAATTATTTTGGCTACTGTCAACACTGGGCTCGAAAATAAAAACTTGCCAAAGTATATATAAAGTATATATCAGAGTTGATTTTCTAAACCACGCATATTTTGCTGGGTATGGTGGCACATCCCAGTACTTGGGAGGCTGAGACATGTTTGAGACCACCCTCAGCAACATAATAAGACCTTGTTTCTAAATAAAAATAAAATAGGGCTGGGAGTCTAGCTCAAAGGTAGAACATCCTGAGTTCAATCCCTGGTACCATACACATACACAAAAATGCACATTTTAGTCATAAAAGTTCCTCTCAAACTCTCACTCATAATACATTTTGTCTACAATTCTAATCAGTCTCCAAACCCAGAGAAGATTGGAAGGAGTTGAGTGGAGGGTGGGAGAGGGAGGAGAGCTGGATGTTATGATTATATTTCTATAATGACTTTGTAATTATAGCAAAATATGATGGCTATGAAGAGAACCAAGAAATTTGAGGAATCAGAGGAATCCAAAACAACAGATTACTGCTTTCCAAATACCTGGTAGCCTGGGTCCATTCTGTGAAACTCGGCAGGTCCTAGTGTCTTAACATTAGTTGGCCCTGAGCCATTTAGAGAAATTTAAGATTACTAAGATGTAAAAAAATTCAAGGAAGTGGACTACCACTCTCTATAGAAATGTTATGGTTGGGACTAATGCAACATACATGTGCATATGCACTATTGGGGGTAAAGAGATAAAACTAGCATACATTTTCTTGTTATTACTGCCTTTTAATTTAGAATTAAAAAAATTAAACTTCTATTGCCAAATGCCCCAATGTGGAAAAGCTCATTTGCCTGTAGTAACATAAACAGACATTAATATTCTTTCTCTTCTATTTTCTCAAAGGCCTCTGAGAGGATCTTAGGACATTGGTTTATAGTTTGGGGACTCCTGTGACCTGACACTCATCTTGATGACATTTAATCGCTTTGGCTTTAATGGGCCTTCTACCACGCCAATAATTTTAGTGAAAAATCAGGATCATGTTGGCACCATTGAAGAATGGATACCAGAAGGATATGTTGCTGTCTTGGGCACAGATGAGCATCATTTCAACATGGATGAGTGAGTCACACGCTGACTGATGGTGTTAATAATGCACTCCTTTGGAGAGCATAAGGGTGGGGTACTATCTGCAAGTTCTACCTCCAAGACTGCAGTTTCTTTTGTACCTAAATCTCGTCTCTTCAGCCTCTCTGCATCTGTACTTTTCCTCCCCTGGGAGCTGTCATTTACCAGTCTCTTTAAATGGATGTTTCGATCTCACTATTGTTTTAAAACAATGTACAGAATATTTGTTAATGTTCCCATAATGATTCACTATCTGTATCTATCTGGAGAAGAAAAGGAGGAATGGGCTCTAAGGGTAAAACTGAAATAATTTGGTAGGGATGGGAGGTGAGCCATTGATTGTGATAAAATACCATGCTACCTTATGAAGAAAATTTCAGTGATGGAAGATGGCTTTGTGTTCCAAATCCAAACGAGAGTGGCATTGCAGGCTATAATGAGCCTAGCCAAATGGCCTTACCTTGAAACTCTGGCCAAGGCAGTAAGATATTGTTTAATAGTGAGGTATGACAGTGAGTATATTAGAAGTTCTTAGCAGATTTATTTGAACATGCCATGCATTGTGGTCCAGCAGAGAAAACATCACCTGAACAATCATTGTTTGTCTAAAACAATCCTCTTAGAGGGCATGAAAATGTCGTACAGAAGGAAACCAGTTGTCTTAAGAAGAAATTTTGTCAGGTCTTAAATATCCTTTCTCTGTATACTCATTCACCCAGCCAACTCTCACATTCAATGGCAAACAGACATGAAGACAAGAGGCTCACCAGTCTCTCCCATTGTGGATGGCAGGATACAGTCTATACCACAGGAATCTGGCTCCAGAGAGGTGCAGAAAAGACCCTGGTGATTCTCGTTTATGGATGAGGGAGCTGAAGTTACATGAGAGGTAAGAGACATGGAATCACTCACTGGTCTTTTGGCCAGGTGATGAGATGTGCTTCCAGAAGGTGTTAGTGTCAAGGAGACCCCCTCCTCTGACTTGGAGTCATCTGCTCCAAAGGCCAAAGTGAGGCTGAGGGCTGATGTCAGCCATGTACCACCAGGACAAGGCCAGTGACAATGACCTTCCCCAGTCAGCATCTCTAGCACTGGGAGACAGAACTATGCTATAAGAGACATGATAATAGTCCAGCCATGCAACTTCCTGTTTGTTTTTAGAAACCAGCACTTCACCTATGGAAAACCTTGCCTTTTTCCTGCAATCAGGGTCAAGTCACCCAGTGAAAATCAAATGGTAAGGGTGGCAGGAATAAATATGGATCAAAGCCCTGATACTGAGATTACAGACCGGGCTTGGTGGCACACACCTGTAATCCCAGTACTTGGGAGGCTGAGACAGAAGGATTGTAGCTTTGAGGTCAGCCTCAGCAACTTAGTGAAGCTCTCAGAAATTTAGACCCTTTTTTCAAAATAAGAAAATAAAATAGAGCTGATAGCTTAGCTCAGAGTTAGATTGTCCTTGGATTCAGTCCCCAACACCATCAAAAAAAAAAAAAAGAAAGAACAAAGAAAGAATATAAAATGCATAATGACTAAGATATTTCTGAGGTAAACATTGACCTCATTAGATGGAACTGAGTTTATCTTAAATAGGGGATGGAAAAACAAACTATGGTATGAATCTTCTATTTCAGGCCAATTAGGAATTTAGAGCTAAGAAGAATGTAGTAGTTTCCATGTTTTAAAAGTATCAAAATGGAAACTCCCAAGGAGCCCTGCAATGTACAATGAGATTATTAGGACAGGCCAGTACTTCTTACACTGTATATGGAGGCTAGTAGGGTATGGAAGACAGGCTTTGGCTACCAGAAGAATGATGGAAAGTTTTTTGGATACGTACACTCCAACTTTCTCTTCTCTGTATCTGTGTTTCATTTAGAGGATGGATATTATTTTGAGAAGTAGATATGTAAAACCCCTCAATTAGTTGACATCTTGGGGGTTTCTTCTAATTCCAGAAGGCTATTATAAATATGCTAATGCTTTCTCTGGCTAATTTAAGGACATAAGGATGAGAGCTGTTGCTATCAGAGTCCTATGTGGCCAACAATGCAGTCTCTTTGGAAGAGGCTCTTTGTACTTTCAGGCAACTTGTCCATTGCCTGAAAACTAGCACCAGTGGACTCTAGATTAAAGACCACATCATGGGCCCTGACCTTGTTGTCATATGAGCATATAGAGAGTCAGGAACAATGTAGGTAGAGGATGATGAGCAATACTGCTCTAAGACCAGGTGGCTCAAGCTTTATTTGTACCCCAGGAAAATCAAGCATTTCACCTCTAGACACAGAAAAGGCAGTGGAGGGTCTGAAGGTGGTCGTCTGTATTTCAGGGACTAATGAAGATAGAGTAAGCACAGACAAAGACCAACCCTATGAATCGTGATCCACTAGACACCATGGTAAAGAATTGGTGAGACCACAAGACTCCTTTGTAGACAGTAAAGATGTGAATGGATGCAGAGAGACTCAGAAACCCCTCAAGGAGAAGAGGAACAGATAGCAGCTTGGCCGCCTCTAGAGATTATGATCGAAGTGCTGCATATAACCAATGATCGAGTCAGCTCAAACACTCCTGGTGCCAGGAAGATGGGCTTATATTTCTTGTCAAATCATTCTCTTACTGGCTTCAGGGATGGACAATAGAGCTGTTACATTCCTAAAGTCCAGTTGAACTGACTATAATCTCCTGGGTATCTAGGAATTATTAGAGCTAGGTCAGGAGGTGGAGGATTTGGAGAAAGCCATTACGTCTTCCTTGAAGGTGTTTGCAAATGAATAGCAGTGATGAGCCATTGTGCAAATAATGTCTTTGGCCTGTAGTCCAGGCAAAATGAAGACATATAGATGATTTTGATGGAAGATGAGTGTGATCTAGAGCTGAGAAGGAGTCTACTAGGGTAAGGGAAAGCAGCTGAACTTTCAGAGTTTCTAATGCATGGTTTATAATAAAGTCAGGCAGAAAGGTGATGGGGGCTGGAGAATTCCAGGGCTTGCTTCCTACAACCTCTTCCTTGATGCTAACCTGACCCTGATTCTTCACTAAATCCAATGGCCAGGTAGTAGTCCCCCCACCCCAAAGCAAAAGTGACTGAATGCCATAGAGGTAAATGGGAAGTACTATGAGGTCACAGGAGCCCCCAAATTGCAAGAATGATCTTAAGAAAATGCATTTCCTCCATACTGAGCCTCCTAGCACTCCATCATCTTTAGTGCCAGACTCAGGTGACACTCCCTTGCTTACTGGTACTGAATTACAGAAATAAGAACAGCAGTGCTGGCTAGACCAACTTAGAGACCACCACTCAATTTTTTTAGCACATGACCTACCATCTATTCTAATTATTGCCTGTGGTCATTAAGAAAGGAGGAGCCTTGTGCCACATTGAGTAGAAGGGAGAACTACCTCTGGCATCTAGAAATGATGGAAAAAATCAACGCTGTCAGAGCTGATAAGCCTCAAAGCCTCCTGCTTTTTAACCCACTGGACTCCAAGTTTTCCATTATGCCACATAGGTGTGTTATAATAGATTTGCAAATGTCATGTCAATTAACTAGGCTGAAGTGGGGTGGGAATTAATGCCTCAGAGTAGATTCTGATGTTTTGACATGTTTAGATGTAAACAATAACATCATTAACTGATTTTAAGACTGAGAAGAAAGAATTCCTATGGAATGTTGTATGGAAAAAATACTCAATTGAGAGTGCTTTGGAAGTACCAAAATAACAGACTTCTATGCAAACAAGTCAGTAATCAGCTGACTGATGGCTTCAGTGGTGACCTCTGCTATGTGGACCTTGAATATCATTGGAAGATGGAAACAGAGTCCCCAGAGTTATTTTATCAGGGAATGTCTCACATTAAATGCACATTTGGAAGTTTCACCTTTTCCTGGAAGATAATTTTCTGTGCATATGGCTTCCCCTTTCAGGAATTAGAAATTATTTACCAGAAGTTTGCTGCTAATAAGAGCTTTGATTGTGTAGAGGAGGTTTGTCCTTTTTGTGATAAAAATGTTCATTGCTGTGCATGAAATTAGATGCAAAGCTTCCTCATTAACACAGCCAATCTGGTGAATAATGTCTTTTAGGGAAATTGTCTTATTAATTAATAACTAGGGCCTTTGCTCAACAGAATGTTTGAATCCTGGTTTCATAAACAGCACACTCCCTATTAGTCATTCTTTGTTTCCTCCTCCTCCTTCTCCTCCTCCTCTTCCTCCTCTTCCTCCTCTTCCTCCTCTTCCTTCTCCTTTTCCTCCTCTTCCTCTTCCTCCTCCTCCTCCTCCTCCTCCTCCTCCGTCATCATCTTCTTCTTCTTCTTCTTCTTCTTCTTCTTCTTCTTCTTCTTCTTCTTCTTCTTCTTCTTCTTCTTCTTCTTTTTCTTCTTCTTCTTCATCTTCTTCTCCTCCTTCTCCTCCTTCTCCTTCTATGCCTGTGAGTCTAGTATCATGAAAGAATAATAAAATAATCCTTCAGAAAAATTGAGTTCTGCTTAGTTCTAAGCTTTACTCGGGGTTTCAGTTTTTCCTTGGCTTAGTGGCAGAACACAGCAAAGGCTTTTCTCCATCTTCACTGGTGCTAGAGATGCAGATTCTTCTAGCTAAGATGACTGCAGACATTATTTAATTCAGCCTTCTGCCAATACAAGGATGTGTTAAACACATCAAATGCATGACCATGAAACCTCTGGGTGTTTACCTGTCATACTAACTGTACTGTTAATGGAACCAGTCCCAAAAGCAGATCCTCCTACTCTGGGCCCAAAGAGGACTCCTAAGTTTCTACTTACTGATCCTAAGTGTACCATTGATTTCCCATGCTGATTCCTCACATATTTTCAGGCAATTCTCCTAGAGGCCTTCAGTCCAGCTTAAGCTTAGCCACTCCCTTCAGTCATTCATTGCATCATTCATTTTCAAACAAGTTTATTTTGAGCACTTCTATGTGGTTGTATATGGGGCAGCAATATAACCAAAGTCTTGCCCTCATACTTTCATTTTAGGGGGGGTATTTAGAAATTTTTCCATTTACAACCAACAAATAGGCAAACAAGTTAATTTCAGAGAGAAAAATGTAAATGGAAAAATATAGAGTGGAATGATGGGGGTGGGAGCATTGGGGATACAGGTGGTTTTAATTTTGATAATATAGTTAGAGAAGTGCTGTGAAAAAGTTCCATCTAATGTCTAAATCTAAATTCCAGAATGGACACAGCCAGGCAAAATCCAAAGAGTAGAATGTTACAGTTCAAAAGAGAGAAGGTATACATAGGCACTAAACAGATATGAAAGAAATATAATTAAATGTCTAGGGCCAAATAAACTCTCTTCTGGGCCAATCCTAGTTTTTTCACATGTCTCTGAAAAGACAATGCTCAATACTGAACATGAAGGAGCTGGTGGCCTCTGACCAGTGCAGGCTGCAGATTGCTCTGCAAGTCCCCCAATCAGGCCTTCATCGGACACCTATGGCAAAGCAGATCTGCTAAGCTGCCCACAGGTCTGCTTCCAGAACCAACATGAAATGTCCTCCAGTCTATTGGCTCCCATGTGCATTGGTAAAATCTCTTGTTTTTAATGTAAATATAAAAATCTCCTATTTTAACTATGTATTTATTAGTTTGTACACGGTATAACACCTAAGGCATTTTGAATGTGGTTCTTGCCCTCTCTCTAGTCTAGTTATCTCACAGTGAATTGTTAAACAAATCTTATGTGCTTCTATCTGACTTTAGTTGAAGATGTTTATCAAAGCAAGGCTGAAGGTTGAGCTGCATGGCTCTCCCTGAAAAGAATCTTTTTCTCTGTTCATAGCTGTCAACATGTTTAATATTAATGTTTATTAAATTTTATTTTAATGTAAATTTATTATCTCAATATTTTTCTTCTTTTGTGGTACTGGGGATGGAACCCAGGATAATTCTACCTCTGAGCTACACCTCCAGGCCTATTTTATATTCTTTATTATGAAACAGGGTTTTACTGAGTTGCAAATGGCCTATGTAGTAGCTGAGGATGTCCTCAAACCACCATTGTCCTGTCTCAGCTTCCCAAATACTGGAATTACAAGAGTGCGCTACAACACCCAGTTTATATCTCAATCTTGATTACCTTTTTCTGTGTTTTGAGAGATTATTTCCAATGTGTCATCAGATTGAGACAAAATAGCTTTGGCATTCTTTTTTATATTCAACTATCTAAAATGAAAGTTAAAAAAAAAAACCCAGAAAGGAAAAAGGTAAAAAGGAAGTCAAGAAAGAAAGAAGGGAGAGAGAAAAAGAGGGAGGGAGGAAGGAAGGCTCAGCATAATTTTTGTCTAGACACATTTATTATTTTATGTGATCTTTCTTAAATGTCCCCAAGCTACTGACATGTAACTTACTGTAGAATTTTGGGTCCACTGACCTGTGAGGAAACTCTAAGGTGGTCATGGTTTTGCCCCCAGCCTTTCCAAGACTGGTTTATTTTCTCCCTTCAGCTATTATTTTACCTTCTCTAAGAGGATCTGTCTGATCCTTCTATCTAAATTAATCCACTAGCAAAGCCTTTGATTCTTTATTTCAAAATACTACTTGTTTCTTTAACAGGATCCATCATAATTAATCATTGTTCATATTTGTTTATTTTGTTTTGGCTCTCTTCCAGCACACATGTGCCAAGTAAGTAATTCATTTAATCTTCATAATAATGCTAGGCAGAAACAAACAGTATTGTGATTCCCACTCATATGGAAACTGAGGCTGTTGGTGGTTTGTTAACCTGTCCAGGTACTCATTGCAGAGACAGGAACCTACACTGTCTAACTCCAGGAGTCTCTGTGTCTAACCATGAGCTTGTGTGGTCTTCTTTATTCTATGTTAATATCAGAGAAATGAGGCCAAGGAAAAAGAACCTCTCTTGAATCACTTTTCCATCACTGGGTTGTGAAGAACAGGAACTGCTAATGGAGTTCAAGAATCCCTGAAAAACTTGCAAGTGGGTCTATATTCCTTCACTCCTGGAATACCATAAATGGACCAAAAATTGTAAGATTGAAGGAGAATCACAGAAGTGGGAAGTGCCCTACAAGTTAATCTGCAAAGATGTGCTTTCTTTCCATTGGAACTTTAGATGAATCTGCCTGATGATGATCTAACATTTGTATGAGTTTCTCTTAACAACCCCTAATACTAAGGTATTATTAAGGTTAAAGGGCCTATTGGCAAACTATTCCCATAGAACTATTTTTTGTTATCATAAAACCATGATTGAGAAGGGCCAGTATTCTAATATAGAAAAACCATAGAATGGTTAAGATGGTACAGGTGCACAAGTTAGTATAAAGTAATTTACTCTATTATGGATATCATTTTTTAAGTGCATGCTGTCTGTCAGGTATGATATCAAATATAGTCCTGCATCGCTGAACAATGGAATGTGTTCTGAAAAATGCATCATTAGGCAATCTCATCACTGGGCAACCATCACACAGTGTACTTACATAAACCTAGATTGTACAGGTCAATCGATCACTCCACAAAACCTCCTGATGCAGTAAAGAGATATGGCCAACATGATATATAAGCAATTGTTCCTGTGTAACACAGCATACACTCTTGCAGCAAACATTTTTATAAGTATAAGGAGCAAATTTTCAAGTAGCCATAAAAGTATAATATAGTAATTACATAAACCAGTAGCATGTCATTTATTGCCATTAATAAAAGATAATATTAAATACTATGTATTGTACAATATTGATGTGTTCTTTTTTTTAATGACTGGCAGTGTGTTAGGTTTGTTTATACGAGCATCACTACAAATACTTGAGTACTACATTGCATTGCAATGGCATGGTGGCTATGACATCAGTAGCTGATAGAAATTTTTAAGCTTTCTTTTAATCTTATGGGACCACTGTCATATATGTGGTCTATCTTTAACCAAAATTTGGTTATAAAGTACATGACTATACTTCATATATAGTAACTTTATTCTACACAGCATCCTAAAAGGATTTATTATACACATTTTACAAATTACTAAAGTAGTTCAAAGAAATATGTTCACTTTGCCAAGGCCATAGAGAAAAGGAAAGCTTCAAGAAGCCTGTTGCCATAGTCCCTTCCACTTTATCTTTTATAATAGGTATTAAAATCAGTATTGTTAGAAAAGTCCTGTTAGCAGAAAATTAATTAGGAAATTGAATGGAAATAAAAGAACTTAAGAAGAGAGACTTGTGATTGAGAATCCCAGGGTACCAGGAAAAAAGGATTCTTACAGGTCTAAAGGAGAGGAAACAAACATGTAGAAGAATAGGAAAATGGAAGATGCTGAAGACCAATTTCCATCTTCCATCAGAAACTCTTTTCTCGTGCAGCCTCTTCTGTAAAGCCTAAGGTAGCAGCACACTGCATCCAGGGATCTCTATTAACATGAAAAGGAATAATATTGGCTTTGCTAAGCAGAGTGGCTGAAACAGAATTACTGACTAAAATTCAAAGCGATGGGTGAGCCTATCTTGGTGATGCTTTTGCGATTTCTCTTTCATCCTAGAACAGCAGAGATGGGCATTATCTACTCCCAGTGGTTTTCTAGCTGTCTTCCTCGGGTCTCAAAGGAGCATGAAGGACACACGTGGACACCACGAGCAATCCTCAGGCCATGATGCTACCCATGAGTCAACCATAACACATCTTAATTTTGAAAGCCATTTGGACAAATAATTCTTTTATTTGGAAAAATTTTTTAAAATGCATATACTTCTGTGTTTTATAGGAAAGCAGTCTCAGACTCAAAGATGATGTAAATAGTTGAGGATCACATAGTTGGCTTGAATATCAGAATGAAGTTTAGATCATTGATCTCCTGACTCCCAATGCAGTGCTAATTCCACGTACCACAAAGTTAGCTATTAGTTTTTATTACTTAGGTCTTGCATAAAATATAAAAATTGGTTCTCTGCAGCACTCGCCAGCAGCAGTGCTTCATGTCATACTGATTATCTATAGATACTATCTTTGACCAGTCAAAGTTGGCTTCTTGAAGTTAGATCTGAAGTTATAATATTTTGATTGTAAGTGATGAGGACTGTCCTGAGGCTGAATGAATTTGTTTAATCCTCTCATTTTCACAGGTACCACTACAGGAGTTCTTCTTTCTTTTATCATCGTGTGTTCCATGGTTTCCTTCCCTTCTACTTTGTTGGTTTATGTTATCCTCTATCTAGTCTGCTTTTATTGGTTGCTCTGGGGGCATCAAATAGAAAACTCTAAGAACCAACTGAAATTATAATATGTTTGAACAAATCTAAAATGCCACCATTAATATATTTTGTCATTATTTCCATTGGGCTAGAATATGCAAACTAGAAGTTTCACAAATTTAAGTGTACATCTTAAGGAGTATTTATATACAAATGCAATCATGTATACAAGATAAAAAATAAAATTATCCCCTCCAAAAAATAATAAAATCCTCCCTAGTATCCCCAAATTTCCATGTATGGAAATTACATGAAAATTACTCCAAATTATTTATTAAAAAAACATCGCTTATCTCCACAATTGCTTGGCACATTTATTGTAAAGCACATAGCTGCATAGGAGTGGTTTAGTTTCTGAATTATCTGTTGTGTTGAGATATTTGTCTCCACTTGCAAGGACACATCACTCTGTTAATAATGATCAATTCAGTAGTTTTTGATAATACAAACCAACCAGCTTTGTTTTCTTCTTTGATATTATTTATTTTTCCCAGTCATTTGAATTTGATATACTTTTTAAAATCACCTTGTCCATTATGCCTATACTAACTGAGATTTTGATCAGAATTATATGAATTCTAAAAATATATCTGGGGAAAATTAAAATCCTAATGACATATATACCACTAACCTACAAGTCTGGTATATCTCCGATAGATTATTATTAACATATACAAAAGCAATTTGTCTTTGCCTTTTGTATTCAACAGCAAGACAACAAATGTGATCTGCCTTGATTTTATCCTGCTTGGAATTTTATTAATCTTCTTGAGTATGTATGTTTATAAATCTCATAATTAAAAAATTATTTGTAATGGTCTTTTGAAATAGTCTCTTGCTTCATTGCCTCTTTCCTTCCCTTCTATGACAGAAAAGTAGACTTAATCAGACCTTTCCAGTGTGTCCCATATATTTCTTCTATTCTGTTATTTTTCTTATTCTGTTTTCCTTCCCTAACATACTTTTAACACTTTCAACTAACCTTTCTTCAAGTTCACTGATACTGTGGTCGATAGTCTGGTCAGAGGAAACTCTTCTGTGTGATAAATTAAAGGCCAAGCTGGGACCAAATTCCAGTCCTGCTTGACCCATGCTCATTCCACGTGATTTTAGACATGCAGTCCATTTCACACTCTTCCATCTCTATGGCATGTGGCTTATTTTGACTAATTTAATGCCCTATTACTAAAGACATGCCAATTCTAAGTCTAGGTCTCAGAAGGACTTGAAGACTTCCACTTTCTTTTTCTGAATCTTCCCTATTTTTTTTTTTGGGGGGGAAGCTTCTAGACTATTAAAGGTTAACTATATGATGCAGAGAAGAAACATCTAGAAGGGCTATTCTAAACTAACCAGTGTCTAACTGACCCACCAATTGTGAGCACATAAGCCTGGTCAGCCAAGTTCAGCAGAGCCTGACTAACATCTTCAAAATTATTTAATTCTTCAGCACTACCCTTCTGTTCTAACACTGTTAACACCCAGCAAGTGTCTTGAGATGTGGATCATGAATTTGTGCCATCTGCCAAGGGAGACACAATCTCATCACATCCTTTCTGTCTAGGGAAACATCATCACATAAAACCTTTGAGTACTTTCATTTTGTCTTGGCTTACTTACATAGAGCTTTTTCCTTTATTTAAATTTTATTTTTCTAGTTTCTGTCACTTTAACAGCTCTCCAACGTATTTTAAAATATTGTTGCAGTTTATCTTTTTTCTCCCTTAGCCACTGCAGTAGAAACATTGATCTGCTGTGAACTATTAGGTCTGATTTCAAATTAGAGTTCACAACTGCCATCTTTAGTTATGAATATCAAAGTTTGGGTGATGTTCTTAGGAAGAAAATAAACAACCTTCATAACAGTATTCTGTAATATAACCCCATGGACCTTAGGGATTTAGGAGAATATATTCTTCAAGCAGAGATAGTACAGTCTTAAGTCAGGTTAGCTCAAATACTAATTTGCTTTAATGATGAGTGCTGCTAAGTCTTTTTGGTGAGCGAGACTCATCTTTATGAAACTTTTCAGAATTTTCCTCCCTGGCAGACCTGCCTTTCCTATTATACATTATACCTCATTACATCCTGCCCAACCCATTTCTGAGCTTTGTCAAGATATATCCTAGAGTCGTACCTAGGTGTTCTTAATTTGGAGGACACTCCACTTTGATATATATCTGGCTTTCAGCTTTATCCTGATGGTGGATTCATTTAACCAGGTTATCACTTTATCTATGTCAATAACAACTTAGAACATCACAACTGGTTTCTCATCTTAAATTTTTTTTTTACAAAGTACCACTACCTTTTGTATGGATGTGATGCCTTTGTGTATAACACATGATTCTTGAGGTAGGGAAGTGGCTTCTACTTTCATATAAGATATGGAAGGTCATGGCCAGATGGCAGTCCCTCTTTCACCCATTAGGAAACTGAAACCCAGTGAAGGACTTCAAATATTATACTGGTAATCTCTTAAAAAAGAAATATTCCTATGTAAATATGTTAAGCATACTTAAGTCAATAGGTTAGGACTTCTGCTTCTTTTTGGCACCTTCACAAAGAGGCAGAACAAAGTTTCCAATGGCTTGCATTCTGATCTCAAGGTCAGTGCACTTCATTTGTCTTATACTAGCTTCTGAGAAGAAATGCATCTCTCTGTTCTTAGAAGACAAATTTTGCAAGTGTCAAAAAGAAGCAGAAGACTCAAGAAGTGATGGAGATGGCTGGTAATAGCCCATATTCCTGATACCTGTGAATTTTCTGTAGTGTGCATTAAAAAAAAAAAGAGTTCAGCACTAGGGCTCTCTGATTAGCACTCTAGCAAAAAGCAGAACCATCTGACACTGTGCAAATATGCTCCATCTGCCTAGGTTCAGACAGACATGGAGTGGGAAAAGCAACAGAGGAAGTGATCTCTAATGTGAGTAATGGCTGAGCTGTCGGGCAAAGTTATTCTTGAACTATAACCACTGCTGCTGGGCCAACCTGATTGATTGATTTCAAAGTTTGCCTAGCACAAGCCTGTTTCCAAGCCATTCTATCTCATTTTAAAAGTCACCTATAAGGAGAGAGGATGGGGGAGAAGAGACATCCTAAAGGCCTTGAGAAAATTAGAAAGAGTCAACATCTATAGGAGAAAAGGCTGGACTGAAAATACCAATCCAGGTCCCGTGGAGGCTTCAGCTTCCATAAGAAAACAGATAAAACTGCCGTGCCTTGAGCACCCCCAATCAATATTTCATTATCAATCTGTTATTGTTTGTAGGAATTTCCACTTCAGACTCCTAACGATGGTTGGTAAATCTTGCTGATCAGCACAGCCTTCTGAATGGGGGCAATTTTTCACCAATCATTTTTTTCAGATTTGGTGAAATAGCAGCAATTCATGTGCTACCTTGAGTTCTCAGCCTATAAGAAAAGCAGCTTCTTTTGATTATCATGGATTGCTACCTTGTGGCCTTTTATATAAACCCCCATCAACTGTCATCTGTGGTGGGTCCCTTTTTAAGTAGAAAAGTCAAATTGTACCTAGTGCATCCGGTTGTCAAAAATCTAAGGACAGGAAGGCTTATTTAAAGTCATCTGAATTCTTAGTTATATCATTTCATTAGTTGTCCTGCGAGACAAGGCCAGATAGAAGGTTAATGTGCCTGGAAATGTTTATTTCATGAAGATTCAGATTTTTATTCTTCACAAAATAGAAAAAAAATTAACTTTACCTAAAAAAGTATCTCACATGAGCACCATCTGAAACGAAAGGCCACCTTGATTACTGTTTTTGGTTCTACACACTCTCGGGCACTTGGGGAATTAGTAGTAAATAAGAGAGATAATGGTCCTGGATAATTTCTACTAAAGGCATAATTAGGAACTAAGTAGTGATTGGAATGTGAATTGAGTGGATACCTGACCAAGTAATAACTGTATTGGAAGACATAACAACTGAGTAGAGACCTGTGTAAACATCAGCAGTTCAGTATGCAAAATCTAGAATATCCTACATGGTGGGAGAGACAAAGATAAATTCAAAGTCAAGACAAAGCTTGGTTTTTCTCAAGGACAGATAGAAGGTCCTGATTCTAGGAATTTTTTTTTCCCCCATGGAGGTTCTGGTTTTAATTTGTCATAAAAATAGGAAAAATATTTTTGGCCCAGAAAAGTATTGAAAATGAGGACTATTGGAAACAAAACGCAACTCTGAAGAGAGAATCTATTATTTCAAATATTTGTTAGACCTTGATTGATAAAAGAGAGATTTTAAAGAAAGCTATTCAACTCTGAGAGTGGCTGCTTTCCTGATGTGAGTATGGAAAGTCCCATTAAAGTGGTGGAGTCTACAAGCACTAGAGGTGGTGATTTTAAAACTGCATTAATCAAGAAAAAGTATTAATGCATCCTCTCATTCTCCAGTCTAAAACTATTGATTGAATATCTACCATATACCAGATCCTGTTAATTCTTGAAGATACAAGGATACATGAAGTGGTCATGGACATCATGAAACTTGATGTAATGAAATCTGTCTAAATTGTGCCTAAATTTTGAATAGTGGGTCAATTACTTTTTTCAATATTGCTAAGTTTCATGAGCTATATAGTCAAGGCCTAAAAAGGGAATCAGAGTGTTATCCAAGACATTTTCAACCACTGGAAAACCAGGTGGAAAGAATCCTGGAAGCTAGGCCTTTCTGAGGTTGGAGATATTTATCCTGCTTCTCACAGTTGTAAATGTTCCTGCTGCTAAATCTCCAAGGCCAACATTTGACAACCAGCATATGAGTTTGTTTTCCATAATTATAATGGAATAGCTGATGCTGGGTAACTTTATACAAGAAAAGAATTTATTTAGCTAATCATTCTGCAGATTTAAAAGCATGGAACCAGTGTTTGCTTAAATCTGGTACAGGCCATGATGTCATGACAGATAGCATCAGGGTGGAACATGTGGGTGTGTGTGAGAGAGATCACATGGGAAAACAGGAAATCAGAGTGAGGAGAGGGCCAGTAATGACCTCCCACTAACCCAACTCTTACAAGTTTTACATCCTCTTATCATTTCCACACTGAGGGACCAAGTTTCTAATGCATAAATCCTTGAGAAATAAGCCACGTCTACATCCTGGCAATCAGGTTTCAAACACAGAAAAAACAAGAAAAACCAATATCCAAGACATTTACATGTCAATCCTAAGCTAAAGGAGTCAAGGGAAATGGTACCCTTCAGTCTCTGGACAACATGGTCTTAATGCTTCCAGATTTTTCTTAGTCAATGAACCTCCTTTGGGTATTTTTGTGACACTTCCCAGAAGACAGAATTTAGAAAATTTTAATAGCCCATAGTGTGCGTAGGAACTACATAAAAGAAAAGGGAAAAAGTATGTTTCAGAAAATTATTTTATATTGATTGAAGGCTGTTTTTTTATTAAAAATTATCCCAAAAATGACATTATAGACATGTAGCTAAGATGTTAATGGTGATTTTTAATAAGCTTGACATTTTTCATTGTTTATTTTTTGTTACATTTTCACAAGTGGTAGGAGTCAAAGCTGTTGTTTTCTGGAAAGTTTTATATTAGAATAAATCATGAGTGGCTTAGCCTTTTCCCTGAATTTGAAAATCTTTGATATAAGAATCATATTGAATTTTAGGTTTTAGTCATTTATAACTGACATGGTAATGGCATATAATGAAAAATAGATGTTTATTGAATCAATCAATGAATGAATTCCTTGATGCATGAATACATGTAGTGATCCAAGCCTCAAATTTTTTTACTCCTATGGATCTGGCTACAATGGAGGCACTGTATCTTGTTATTCTAGCTTTATTTTTTTATTTTTATTTTTTGCAGTATTGGTGGTCACACCTAAGGTCTCATATTTACTGGAGAGCTTCTACCACTGAGAAATACCCTACAGCTTTATATTTTTAATAAGGTTTTCAAATATTCTCAATAAAATATTTTTTAAAAAAGAATCCTAAGAAAAGGAGGAAGAAGAGGAGGAGGGAGAGATGCATATTTAAATTACATGTTACCTTTTTTTAATTGCACTATTTTTTTTTTAGCTCTGTTCCTCTTTCTCAAAGCATATAGCAAGTTTCAGCTTTTTAGTTAGAAATAGGAGAAAGCTGGGCATGGTGGCACATACTTGTAATCTCAGTACTCTGGAGGCTGAGACAGGAGGATCGCAGGTTCACAGCCAGCCTCAGCTATTTAGTGAGGCCCTCTGTAAGTTAGTAAGACCTTGTTTCAAAATAAAGAATAAAAAGTAGGTCTGGGGTGTAGCTTGGCATTAGAGTGCACCTGGGTGGGTTTTATTCTCAGTACCACAAAAATTAAATAAAAATAAAAATAAATAAATAAATAAATAAATAAATAAATAAATAAGTAAAATAGGAAGAGAGAAAATGAAGATTAGCTTTGGTCTATCTAAAGGAGAGAGGTCTCTGATTTGCACACTGTTTCAGTTCTCTAATGAGTAAGTTTTAAAAACTGCCCAAAATAGCAGCTCAGAACTAGACTTGATTCTGACCAGCAGCCTGGACGAGGAGTTCCCTGAACCAGACCCCACCACCCACTGTGGAGCACAGAACCTTTTGGATTCCTGGTAGGGAGAGCCAAGCATATAATCACCCAGATAGACAAAGAGGAAACTTCATCTATGACACCATTGCTGTTTGTGTATCAGCTATTTATTCTTTTGTTTTTCACCAGCCTGCAAACCTAAAGAATTTAAGAGGCTTAAAAGATAGGACTCTGTGACTTCATGCACCAAAATGGGGGCAGTGTTGAGTGAAAACCAATTCTGGGCAAAGTGAAGACATGGAAATTAACTGTGAAAAGCAGCCCAAGGGGAAGAAATATTTTAAGCTTCTCCCTTCCTTCAACTTATAACCATCACACAATACAAGAGCAGATACATTTCGGGATAAAAGCACAGAAGAGATGCAAGCCAAGTCCACTTAAGTCAAGAGATGGGCAGACACTGGCTGAGGCAGAGGGTGTTAAGATGTGCACTGCTAGCAGGCATGTTTCTCAGTCCAACACTTTTGGAAAGCATTTTAGCAGTATTATCAAGAACCTTAAAACCTCTTTGATCCATTAATCCCACTTCTGGAAAGCAATCTTAAAGAATTAGCTCACGATTCACATAAAAATTTAGGAACATGAATGCAGATCAAAGATTGTCCAGAACACAAAAATACAGAAAATAAATATTCTCCAAGCAAGGAAATATTTAGAAATGTCATTGGAATAATATACAACCCTTAAAATTGTGTCTGTATAAGAGTGGGTAGCAGACCCAACAAAACAGGGGAAAAATGTTTACATGGAATTTGGGAAGAAGCTAGTAAAATTTAATTTGTTCATTAAGTCATAGAGACACTGTGCTCCCATTAATGGGAAACAACAAGTACCTTAATCTTAACTACAGCAATCATTCCATATCTGTTTGTTCTGCAACCACAGGCTCAACCATGGCTAGAAAACATGTGAAAAATAGTTGCTTCTGTACTAAACAAATACAGACCCTTTCTCCCTGTCATTTCCTAAACAATATAGTATGGCAACTATTTAAATAGCACTTTCATTATACTAGGTTTATAAATAGCTAGAAAAGATTGAAAGTATACTGGGACATATGCATAGGTTATATGCAAATACTAAGCCATTTCATATAAGAGACTTGAGCATCTGCAGATTTTGTTTGCACTGTAGGATCTTGGAATTAATACCCCATACATACTGAGGAGCAATTCTATTCAATCAGTGAGGTGAATTACTGAATGCTAGTGTGGGGGGAGTACTGGGGATTAAACTCAGGGATATTCTATGAGCTAAACACCCAGCCCTATTTTATTTTATTTTACTTTATTTATTTTATTTTATTTTACTTTGAAACAGAGTCTCACTAAGCTGCGGAGGGCCATACTAAGTTGCTAAGTCTGGTCTCAAACCTGTGATTCTCCTGTCTCAGCTTCCCAAGTTTTTGGGTTACACCAACATGCCTGGCTTCTAAATGTTCTTTCATTAATATTGAGACCAAACTAGGTAAAATCTTAAGTTGTTTGAGATTTCAAACATGTCAAAAAATGTGGAAGGAAAAACTTTGGGTACTGGGTAGAGGTAAAGTTCAAAAGAGGACATAGATTTTAGGTTATATCTGCTATTTCCCAATGTGTGTTTGTGGGCACGAGCACATGTCTGTATTTGTAGGAGAGAGAGAGAGAGAGAGAGAGAGAGAGAGAGAGAGAGAGAGAGAGGAGAGAGAGAGAGAGAGAGAGAGAGAGAGGGAGGGAGAGAGAATGAGAATGGAGACTTTTGTTTTAATGTATTAGGTAAAATTGAAAGAAAGAAAGAGAAAGAAAAGAAAGAAAGGAAGGAAAGAAGGAAGGAGATAGAGAATATAACTAATTAGAAATTAGTTATAACAAATTTTAGAGAACTAAATTCTTAAACTAATAAATTATAACTAATTTCTTCTGTTTTGTCTTATGTGTCCGTGTGGGCAGCTGAGGCCCTAAGTCACCAGACCAGCAGCTGGAGGACTCCATCCTCCTACATCCTGGAAGATGTTAGGATACGGCATTTCAGTGTTTTAAGTTTCAGTTTGCCTCTGGAAAGACAATAGCTAATAACACCTGCTCTGCGTAAGTAATTTGTTGGTCTTGGAGATCCCAGGACTACATAGAAGAATCTCATAAATTTAATACTCCTAAGGCTGAATTACAAAACACACCTTGTGTTCAAATACCAAAAATAAATAATTAAAAAAAATTAACTACAAAGGAGAGCATGGCGATGTACCCCTGTAACCCTAGTATTGTGAGGCTGAGACAGGAGACCAGGTTCCTTGCCAATCTTAGCAACTTAATGAGGCCCTCAGCAACTTAGCAAGACCATGTTTTATTTTAATAGGCATGGGGGGTATAACTCAGAGGTAGAATGTCCCTTGGTTCAATCCCCAGTAAAACACACACACACATACACACACACAGACACGCACACACTCATATACACAAAGAAATAAAATATACCAACATTAAGAAATATGTACCATTTCATCTGTTTTGTCATTGATTACTGTATTAGACTGCTTATCATTGTGTAATGAGACATATTCATGTCTAAGGTATAGAAAACAAAAGGCCTATTTTGGCTCATGGTTCTGGAGGAATGAACTGCCTGTACCAAAGATAAAATAAATCATATACTTATAAGAATATTTCAAATTCAAATTTGGGATTAAAGGCATTTATTTATTTGATTTGTATCATTTTCTCTCTTCTGTTGCATTACAAATATTAACATAGAACAATTTTTAAGTAATAGCATCATTCTTTTATTTTAGTATTATGTGCATAAATGCCCATATGTATATCAATGGCATTTGTAATAATACTAGTTATGGTTTTCTAATTAGTATTTATTATTATTAAATTTAGTTTTGGCGAAGGTTGTTTTGCCCTTACAGTATATCTCACAAAACTTGGCTAGTCATAGTGTTTTTAAGCCAGCTAACTGACATATAGTTAGACTCATTTGTACATGAAAAAGTGATTTAATGCACATCATAATTTTATGTATATTAGAGCAATAGAGCTCATTGTAGCACTATTTTTACATAGTAAAAAATTGAAAACATAAATATGCACTAATGTTGAATAATTAAAGAAGCTCTAACCCACATTGAAATATTATACATCAACTTAAATTATACTTTAAAAAGTTTTAAAGCTTGGTTTGTAAATAAGTTTTATAGTGTATATTTGAGATTTATATATAATGTGATGTTTTAGGGCACATATAGATAATAAAATGATTACTATATTGATGTAAATTAACATATTCATCATCTCAAGTTATGTTTTCTTGACAAGCATAGCTAAAATCTGAATGCAAGATAATTTTTAAGTATAGCATCCACACTGTGCATTAGGGATCTAGCCTTGAGGAATCTACCTATCAGCTTCTTCATAGGCTTTGACCTACATCTTTCCATTTCCTCTCCTCTTACTCCCCCATCTCCACCCCTGACCATCACTGATTTTTTTTTTCTATCTTCGTACATTTCACCCCTTTTTTTTTCCTTTTTGGGTTTCACATATAAGTGAGGTCATGCAGTATTTTTTGTAGGTCTGAGTTATTTCACTTAGCATAAATATGCTTATAAAACAAAATGGAAAAGTAAGACTGCACTATTATACTTTCTAAGGAATTCTAAATCTTTTATAATCAAACAAACATGTGAACTTTTTTCTCCAGCGTAGGGGATTAAACCCAGAGCTTTGAGTATGCTAAGCAAGCTCTTTACCACTGAACAATTTCCCTAGCCCACAAGCGTGTCAATTTTTATATGCGTTCATAAATACATAGATAAAAAGGCCAGACATATGTTCACAAATAAAGGAGTAGTAATACCATGGAGGTGAAATCATAGATTTTTTCTTCTTTTCTTTTCCATGTTTTTGTTTTCTATATTTTCCCATTAGGTATAGTGTTGTTGTACCTTGTATATGTAGTAACCTCAAAACTACAAAACATCAAAAATGTTTAAAGAGATAAGTAACAAAATGATGAAATTATCATCTTCTGGTTTATTTATTCTGGTGTTTTAGCAGATTTTGAATATAGCAGACTGGAATAGTGTAGGTGTTGTGTTCAGAGTATGGTGTGTGTGTGTGTGTGTGTGTGTGTGTGTGTGTGTGTGTGTGTGTGATATACTTGGGATTGTACCTGGGAGTATTACACCTCCAAATTACACCCCCCTCAGCCCTATTTTTTCATTTGAAATCAGGGTTTCGCATACGTTGCTAAGGCTGATGGGAAACCTATGACCCTCCTGTCTTACCCTCCCAAGTACTGGGATTATAGGAATGCACTATTTTTATTTTGAAACAAGGTCTTGCTGGGTTGATAATAGTCTCACTAATTTCTGAGGATCTCCTCAAACCTGTGATCCTCTTGTCTCTGCCTCAAAAAAACTAAAATTATAGGTGTGTGCCACCATGCCTGGCTAGGAATCTGGTCATCATCCTTGTCTCTCCATTATGTGTTTCAGTAGTGACATCAGGACACATTCTTTGGGCCATCCTGAGCATGTGAAAGTGACTGGCTGATAAAAACGGGACAAATAAAAGAAAAACTAGAGTCACTATCAATTGGTTCTTTTCTGCTTTCGTCCAAACTCAGCATTTACTTCTTTTAATCCATGACATCCTATAATCCTTGATTCTATTAGAGGCAAAACCTCCTTTTCTTTGAGACTGGATTAAACTGGATTAGGGTTCTGTGTTATGTTCTGATGAGGTTTGGACAGGATTTAAAATTAGAATGGAAAGAGAGGGGATATGAATCTCCTTTTGTAGACCTTGCCCCACTTTAAAACCAAAACAAATCATAAAGGCTTTTGGAAAACTGTACAAGTGTTTGAACAAACAATAGCGGTTAAAACATATCCAGATACATCATAAATATTTGTCAGACTTAGGCATGGTGGAGCTTCAGCGTGAACCACTGAGGAGCTGACTTACAGTCTTATTGACTTACACAGTCAAGAAAACATAAGTCTGAATTCTGACCATTCTACTTACAGTGACTTTGCACAAATTACTTACATGCATTTCTTTATGCCTTGATTTCTACATGACGTTTATCTTGAGGATTTGTGGGAAATTTCAGAAATGTTGTTTGTGACTTACCAACAAACAGTAGGTACTTAGTCATCATTATGTTTTATTAAAAGGTGTTATCTTAACCCAAATTTGACTAGTTAGCGACTTGAACTGAATTTTACTAGAAGTAGGAAAGAGTGGTATTTTAGTACTCAACAGGTATTATAATTTCAAACTCAGGAGCCACGGACAATTATCAAAGGTTCTTTAGGACTCTTGAGAGGGTTTGGGTCTCTGAGTTTACAGAGTTGTCTAAAAGATATGCAGTTGATCTATTTTTCCAGTGATGGAAAGTCCATTCTTGTTTTAAGCAGGGCAGTCAGAGTGCATTGCATCCCTCTCACAGTTCCCTTTGACTCTGTGTACAGAAGAGGCCTGAAGTATTTGGCATCATGACCAAGACTTCTTGAAGAAAAATTAAAAGAAAACTTTTTACACAAGTTGGTGTTGCATATTTTTTAAAAATTCAAGAATCATATCTACCACAATTCATAATAGGCATATTTCTTCCAACTAAATAGTTTTTAGCTTATAGGTATGTTGAAATACACAATTCTTTATTTTTCTTGCTTCCTCGCTATTACAACATATAGGACAACACTGTTGGAAGAGCAGTGAGCACTTGTTAAGCCTTTAGTGCATTTACATCTTTTCTATATATAGCTTTGTGTTGCATAATCCTATTTTGGTTAATGACAGACCAGGTATACAATAGTGGATTCCTAAGAGTACACCACCAATGGACACTGTAGCTGTCAAAGATTATATAAGTACACTGCATGATTTTTGTGAACAATGAAATTGCCCGTGATGGAATTTTTCAGAACACATCCTCATTATTAAATGACATATAACTGCACTATATTATTCTATAAACTGTATACACTTTATATTTTTATATCCTCTACACATATACTCTTATGTATTTATCATAAGCTCATCTACTTTTTTATTTTCCCCTGATGTTTTATTTAATTTAAACTTCACTTTTCAGTCTGGCCCAGTGGCACATGCCTATAATCTCAGTACTTGGGAAGCAAGGGCAGGGGGAATGAAGGTTTGAGGCCAGCCTCAGCATATTAGGAGAGGTCTCGGCAACTTAGCAAGATCCTGTTTCAAAATAAAATAGAAAGGGCTGAGGGTGTAGCTTGGCAGTAGAATGCCCCTGGGTTTAATTCTCAGTATTCTTCTGCGCCGCTGCCCAACCCCCTCCAAAAAAAAAAAGAGCCCTTCACTTTAATTCTGTGCTCTTTTATGGACATCTGAAAGCATTTTGGTGAAAATGAGATGAAGAAAGGAAAGAAAGATAAGAAGAAATAAAGCATAATGGGGCAAGTAAGGAAAGAAGAAGTAAACACGAAACAGTTTAACAAATAAGTAATAAATATAGCCCTCTAATGCAGGAACCTTTTGGATACTTTATGCATTATGTATGTATCAAGTCACCTTTATGGTAGAGTTGCAACATTTTCATTATGATAGACCATGAATTAGAAAATAAATATTCAAGGAGATGCAGTAAGTATGTGAAGAATATATGGGTCACCATAGTGGAGAAAGAATTTCCAACACGGCTGTGCGTCCTAAGTGAGTAACTATTAAACCCAAAATGTGACCTCAGACTGCTCAGCAGTTCAGAGTTACAGCTTCGGAGGCTCAGCCAGGACACGTCTGGGCATTATACTGTGTGGCGGTATCAGAACTTGTGGGTATCCTCTCCCTTTTCTCAACATTACTGAGTATGGAGGGCAGGGAGCCGGGGTTGTGATAGTCTGCAGGGTGTTTCACTGTTCTGAAAGCCTGCAAATGTTTTGATGCTCCAACCGAGGGGAAGAAAGCCAGCACACGAGCAAGCAAATAAAAGATACTAGATCAAAAAGATGTGTTTAAAGACAGTACACACACGAGCCCCAGGGTGTTTCAAATATTTATAATTCTCTACATATTTAATCTTTAAGAGTTCTTGAGATGCTGTGTTCAAAATCTGAAGCTAACACACCCAGCTCGGAGCTGATATTATCAAAGTCATGGAAGGAACATAGAAGGAGAGAGATGAAGGAGATACATGAAAGAAACAAAATAATCAAAACTCTTTAAGGCAGGCCACATGACTGGACTCACAGAGTGACGGAATTGAAAGGGACCTTGGAAAGCCCATCCCGTTGCTGCACAAAGGGAGCTCTAACTCACGGAGAGCTTTTCCTCTGAGCTTCCCTGTTACTGAGAATTGGTTATCTTTGAGGATAGAACCTCAATACTCTCAAATGAGATGAACAAGCAATGGCTTACCAGAATGACAGAATCTTCACTGCAACACAAAAGCTTGAGACTGCTGCAGTCACAGACACAGAACTTTATACTTTAATGGGAGGAGGTATTAGCTGCATATATTAATATTGCCAGATATAGATTAGTATATATTTGTTACGGGATCAACTCTGGACCACACTAGAAGGAGAGAGAAGATAGGTAAGAGAAACACACAATAATAATATAGTCCTGGGCATCAGAGAGCTTCTACTTGAATTGTAGAGACTATAGGAAATATCAAAAAATATAACGAAGGATTCAGGATTGCCTAACAACTTTTAAGTTCTATGGGCTATAGCAGTATGATGCTTGTACTTATGTTACATTTCCTCTACAAAGCACCGTCCATGTCCATCCAGCATCTCTTTAATTAGTTGATTGACAACTCATTTTACTCAGTGCAGCTTATTCTACTTAGACCATTCTGAACCATTTTTAAATGCATATATATTTTACATTTCGACATGATAAACATACACAGGCCTTATCTGTCAAATGCAAATATTAAAAAAAAACACATTATACAAGGTAAAGCATCCCCTTTTATTGATCTAGCACACCCTTCTATTTTTCATATAGTGTTTTTCCGGGAGAACTCTGATTCTCCTGTCTAGGAAGTTTTTGCATATTTCAGGTATTGATCATAACCTTTCATCTAGGCTTTACTTCTTTAATCACTTTTCCTGTAAGATGGACCCAGACCCCTCCAATTTTTCAGGGCTTCCTAGAACCCAGCCCAGCACTCTAAGTCCAACCTCCCTGGATCGGCACAGAGAAGGATAATTGCCCCACATTCTGAAAAGTCCATTCTATTTCTGTCCTTGTTGCCTAAGATTACATTAATATTTTGGCAACTACATCATACAGCTGACTCATACCGAGCTTCAAGTCAATTAACCCCCTCATTCTTTCCACATGTGTTATCGATAAATTCCCCCAATTATTCATGCGTGCAATTGTTGGTGGTTTTATGTTTAAATTTACATTTGCGCCTGTTAAATTTCATCACGCTGCACTCCACCCATGGTTGTGACTTTTGAACATGTTTCAGATCCCTTTTATCTAGCCCTCCTCTTTGCAGGTCACGCACAGGTTGATTAGACTGTGTGCATCCTTATCCAAGTTAAGAACAGAAATATTGATGAGCCTCAGGCTAAAGCCATGACTTAAGAGTGACATTCTTTCAAGGTAAAATCTATCCGGTATTTATAAGTCTTAAGGTCTTGTCATAAAAAAAGTTGACTTGGACATGAAGCCTCCTGGGACTGGGCAGCCATGATAAAAAAGGCAAAGTTCCTTGGAGACATCAATAATATAAAACCAAGAAAAATTTTGTCATGGATTTTATTATATAAATTAAGTGTGTAAATTTCAAAAAGAATATATTTCAATGATAACTTATAATTGAGGCCATGAGGTCAGGTTTTAGCTTTTTGGAGAATAGTAATTGACAGATTATAAGGATATAAGGCTTTGGTTCATCAAATTAGAATCAGTGAAGAACTCCAGTTATTGATGGTTCAAATGAATATAAAGATCATAAAGAAAGAGGTATAGATGGAACCTATAGGGGGCATGCTGAACGGTATATACAATACTCAGGATTAATCAGGCAGAACACCTCCTTTGTCCTTAGGGATGAAGGTGGAGTTGGACCGCTAGTTGAAATTCATTAGATCTAAATGCAAACATCTAGAGCAACCACCAAAAGACATTTCAAGCAAAAGCATGTGTTATAAACTTAATTAAGACTTAAGCTCATCTCTGCAAAATTGGGGAAAGTACTAGGGATTGGACCCAGGAGCATTCTACCTCTGATCTACATCCCCAAACCTTTTTAGTTTTTAGTCTGAAACAGGTCTTGCCCGTTGCTGAGGCTAGCACCAAACCTGTGATCCTCCTGTCTCAGCCTCCCAAGTACTGGGATGACAGGCATGCACCACCATAACCAGCTTTCTCATGAGTTTTAATGGAAAAAGTTCTTAGTAAAATTCAGATATACTACATTTAGATTGGCATAGCTCTGATGTCCAAACTTAGCAATTCTGTTAAGGGAGAAAAGATAGTGATGTGACATTGTTTTACCTCACTTAATTTTTAGTGAACTTTGTGACTTAAAAGAAACCATTCAGTCTTTCTGAACATCGGTCTTCCTGTCTGCCAAGTGGGCCTAACATTAACTGCTTGGTAGAGGTCAGTAAAAATCAAGTAATAGGAACCTGGCAAATCATGGTCAGTGAACGGATGATAGCTTGTAAAGAGAAGCAGGCCAAAATATAATGACAATGGAGAAAAGAAAAGCACTGTTTTAAGCCTGAATGACTGAAAAAATAGATTAAAAATTTAATAGGGAGCAGGGTATAGCACACTCCTGTAATCAAAGTTCTAGGATAGCTTCAGAAATTTAGTGAGACCTTTAGAAACTTAGTGAGACCCTCTTTCAAAATTTAAAAAAAAATAGGAATGGGGCTGTAGCTCCGAGTTGGAATTCCCCCAAGTTCAAGTCCCATGTTCAAAATAAATAAATAAATAAATAAATAAATAAATTACATAAAAATGTGTTTTCAACAGCCAAAGTTTTAGCAGCCATTGATGTATAAACAGTCAGTTCCTGGGAAAAAAAATGTTTATGTGGTTCTTCTACGAGTCTTTCTTGGCAACACTTCATTAGTTATAATTATGTTGCTCTTACACTTGGAAGACGTATTGTTGATTTCTTTAAGAATAGGCTAAGTTTGATGGTTCTGCTCATTGTACACCAACCTTCGCCCCTTCATTTCAGACCAGGGAGGCATGCTGTGTTCAATGCACCTGCCTTCTTTCCTTTCATTTTGTACATTTGGAGGCAGAGTGAGGCTCTTTCCTGAAAGAGTAACACAGCCCCACTTGTCCCGGGGCAGGAGGAAGGGGGCCACAAGGTGAACATCTCAGGTGTTTCTCCAATAACTTTCCATCCGTTCCTGTAGGATCCTGGCTTCTTCTTGATAAAAGATGAAGCCAGTGTGGTCCATACCTATTGCTGCTTGCTTATTGCTTAATAACCTGGCACAAACTGATATTTAAAATGCTCTGTGGAGTAATTTGTGAGCTGAGAGGAAGTTTGGCTCCTTCCTGACATGCCGCGTCAGAGGCTCTATGCCAGGATTCTTTTTGTAGAAGAAGGAAAAGAAGAAAGAAAGAAATTACATTCTGGCCCAAAATATGCAATTGGTGGTCTAGCCTCTGGTTTCCCTGCTGTGATGACTTAATATGGAATCTTTCCATATTAGGAAGGAGCAGAGCCCTACCATCTCTACTCCAGTGCCACCGTATTTTTGTCATTGACCACACTTCTCTGGTTTTAAAATAAAATTAAGAACCACTATACCAATAGCCCCGCTATTATTATTACTGTTATTATTAGTTTTGGCACTAGGGATTGAACCCAGGAACATTCTACCTCTGAGCTACATCCTCAGCTTTATTTTAGTTTTTTAAATTTTGAAACAGGGTCTCAGTAAGTTGCCAAAGGTCTTGCTAAGTTGCAGACCGGCCTCAAACCTGCGATCCTCCTGTCTCAGCCTCCCAAGTACTAGAATTAGACATTTGGCACTCTGGTGTTGTGGCTACAGTCAATGCTGGTGTTCATGTGTTACAAACACACACAAATTATTGATAACTTCATGTTCATTAACATCTTGTGGCCCTGATTTGCCTTGCCGCCTGGCTCGCCAGTCTGGAGAGGAGAGGACCCTAAATATGTTGCTGCCTTTGTGTCTCAGATGCTTCATCCTGCTTGGAGATACAGTTTGTCAGGTAGTAGCTGATGGTTGATATACTCAACTGAGTACTGTCAAATGGGAAATGCCACATTCACCAGGAGGTATGTCTGCAAGGGATGGGCTAGGTTCTGGGAAGGAAAAGGCAGGATGGGGTGAGTTGAGTCGTTTTCTTAGCTAGACAGATCTGGACATCTCCTATAATGATTAAGGAGATGCAACTAGCCAAATGTGGTGGTGCACACCTGTAATCCCAGTGCTAGGGAGGCTGAGCTAGCATAGAAGGTTTGAGGCCAGCCTCAGAACTTGGATTGTAGCTCTAAGGTAGAACACCCCTGAGTTCAGTCCCCCGCAAAAAATAATAAGGTACCACTCTGGCCAAAGGAACAGAGCTCGAAGACAGAGATAGAGCTATCACTGGCTTCTTTCAGCCACTTCTCCATGCTGTCATCCCTGTAAGCAATGGCCACTGAAGAGAAAACCCATTAGCAGGCTTCCCTATCAGTGCTGGGGGCTACAGAAGCCCTATTATCAAGATTTCCCATTCACTCCATGCCAGCATCTAGGGAGACAGCCAAATGGAGCAGCCTGTTATGCTGGACCCACTCATTTGACCTATTAGCAAGACAGCAATTATGTTGGGAAGAAATGGAAGGCAATGAGGGGGAGGCAAAAAAAAAAGCCATTTTCTGGCCAAAAGATGACAGCCAGGCACCTCTGCATCCGTGCCTAGGAAAAGGGTGGCAAAAAGGAGGAAGTGGACAGTGATCTGCGATTTAAGGTTGACCATCTTGTGTACTGTCTTGGAAACTTGCTTTTAGAGAATGGCCTCTGTAATCAGGCCATCCACCCACTGGTCCTTATGAAACAGTTACCCACAGCCAAGTCCAAAGGGGCCCCTTTTAATAAGAAGAGGATGCTTGCTGATGGGTGCTTTTTGGAGACAATTGTAGCTGCCTATTCTTTTTAACTAGCTTAATGGTGTCTCTTCCAAGAGAGTTAAGGGTAAGTTTGTGCTAAATTTAGACAAGCTGTTGTAGCTAACAGCTGGGGCCAGGTATTCAAAATGAAAAGCATTTAGCACTTGATAACTTCATCTTTAATTTACTAGCCAAAAAAGCTTAAGGATATATGGAAAATCTGAGATGTTTCCTACACAGAAACTGATCTTCAAAAAATGTTTACCAAGATGATTACAAATGAATCCAAACCAACTATACTAAGTTCCTCACAAATATTATTTCCTAACCTCTATTTATAATTTTGCTGCTGAGACTCACTTTAGATTATACTAGCTAAACGTTTACCCCACATCATATTATGATATTTAACTGAATTTTTGCCATTATTAGATCTTATGTTATACCAATAAAGGGACTTAGCATTTAAAAATTGAGTCATGCAAAACTATCTGCTGAGTCCTCAGTCTATCCCAGATGCTGGAGGAAATGTAATTTAACTGAAAAGGCACATCTTGGTTATTTAGAATTTTGTATGGGTACACACAATAAATACATGAACAAATAAATCGTTTTTTTTTTTTTTAAGTGTTATAGTGGTTAAGGAAGGGGGTATTTTAGGTTGTGTGGGGAGTACACAATGAGGTGGCATTCTTTCTAAAGAGCCCATTAGACAAAGATCTGGGGGCAATAGTAGTCCCTGGCAGAAGGCAAAAAAAAATGTACAGACATACTGAAAAAAAAAACCTGTGTCATGAGAGACAGCAGACGAAAGGAGGGTCAGGAGCAGGGTACACAGAAGGTTAGGAGAAAAAAGACGGGGCAGGAGAGGCAGGCAGGAGCATAATCACAGATCCTGAAGTGCTGAAATATTATTCTAAGAAAACTGAGAATGGTTAAGGATACTTAGTTGAAAGAATGGCATGATCAAGTTTTCATTTTTGTTTTTTGTTTTCTGGTACCAAGGATTGAACCCAGGGGCATGCTACCTCAGACTTATACCCCCAGCTCTATTGTATTATTATTTTTATTTTATTATTTTATTTTATTTTCAATCAGGGTCTTGCAAAGGTATCCTGTGAGAAAGAATCTGAGTGAGTGTAAAGAGAATTGTCCCAAACTAGTCTGGACTGATAGAATCTTAACTGTTGATGGTTAGTTTTCAGCTTATAATGATTATTATCCAAAGTCTCAGGGTCAGCATTTATTTTGTGTTTTCTAGATGGTTCTCGGGGTGACAGGGGAAAATGAACAGGTGGCCCTGGCAGGCATAATGACGTCAACTTGCTCAGTCTCTTCATTACTCTTCCACTTCTATGACTGTCTCTCCCTGTCTATTGTATGATAAAAGGACCAGACCTTCCTCAACCATTTATTTCTACCTATGACTATCACAGTTAAATCTTTGCTGACAGACAACCTAAAGACCCCCGAGATTCCTCTTTATACCTAAACCTGAAGAGAGGTTGGCTTGATATTTCATTTATACACCGTGTCACCATTCAAAGCCCTCCCATCCTGCGATTCTCTTGTTATTTCGGGAAGGCAGATATTGAGTCACTCCTACTTTCAAACTTGTGATCTCTTCAGTGTGTTATAATGTTTAGACAAGGAAGTTCATCCCTTACTAATTTTTTCAAAATAAGCTCTAACTCACTATCAAAATATACAAGATCACAGAAGACTTAAAAGGAGTTGGAGAGAAACCATTTGTCTGGAACAAAGAAAGGGAAACAACGAATATTAGAGAATCTTTGTCTTCACCAGACCTTCTTGCCATTAAGTTACTGTAAACTTTATTCATTGGTGTCTCTCCTTGTTCTTCTCACCCCACCCCATCCTCTTGCCAGGCAATAGACGTATTCTCCGCGTCTTCCTTTTTAGCTTAACTGCTTCTCAGAGATGCTCACCATGTCCAACATAGAGGCTCTTGTTGTCTTTTCCATACTAAGTGTTAATCTAGACATTGTTTCAAACAAAGGCAATCATCTTCTCTATAGGAATTGGGGATTAGCTGTTAAAGTACCTGTCTCACCTCAATAGCATGGGGCTCCTCAGAAGTTGCCCTACCCGCTTTCTCTGTCTTCATCTTTTGTGTCTCTGATCGTCTATGTCCAGTTATAATGCCAGTTTTTTTGTAGCCAATGCTCATTGGCATATGAGTATCTTAGCATATTCTGGTCCAAAGACTGGGAATACCAGCATCTGCTTTGCATGGATAAAGTCTGCTTAATTTTTAAATCATCTAATAAGTTGTTCCTTGAAGAGATTTCCCCTATCACTGAGCAGACAGACCTTGTGCAGGAGAAATGGAAGCAAGCCTGTCTTTAACACTTGTGCTGATTTCAACAATTGGCTTACTCTCCATCTTTTAATAGCCTGATCACTGCCTTTCCATTTCTGTATTCTCAGTTCTAGACACTGTGCATAACTCATGAAATGAATTGCCTAGCTGCCGAATGAATGAAAAAAAGAATAAATGAGTGAACTAATGAATGAATAACATTGTTGATGACTATCCCATTTGCTTTTTCAGTAATAGCAACAGTTGCAATTTACAATTAAATAAAAATAGCACAACAAATTGAACATTTTCTTTGTTTTTTTCCCCTATATCTCATTCTTTTTTTTTTTTTTTTTTGAATTGCCACAGCTTCACAGCTTTGACAGCAACTGGATAAGTTGGTTGCAAACACTCTGATGTGTTTTGGCCCTTGAATCCTATACATTATGGCATATGCAAAAAGAGTCATAATTTCAAGATGATAATTTGAATGGAAACAGATGGTATTTCAGTAGTGGTGCGCGTAGATTCTTGTATCTTGTGGGTCATGTTCCTTGCCCCTCCTCTTGGGAGAATCTTACATTTGCCATATTTCTTTCTCTACCTCCCTATTCCTGCCCCTCTGGCCATATGCTTCATAATGAGGGCACTTAAAATATCATAGCATTGGCCTGTCCTGGTGATATTTAAAATATGAGATCTGACAATATCTTAAACATATTTCAAACACATGACTGCCTAGGAGAAGGGGGAAAAGCAATGGAGAAAAGTTCACACCAAGTTATTTTGAGGGAAGGTCGGCTAGGAGGGAGGGGCCATTATGTTAGGGATTTCAGATAAGAAAAAAAAAACTGGCAGCTCTGGCATAATGCAGGAAAGATGGTGTTTGACAAATGTGTGATCGATGTTTGTGAGAAACAGACGATCAGTTGGAAAATATATATTTTAATTTATAGAAGCAAAGAGCCTGGGCCACCCAAAGAGTTTGGCTATCTGTTCTGTAGTCTGGAGAGCATGCAAGAGAAAGGTCACCCATCTGTTTCCCTGGGTGTAATTCTACTTTGCTGGGATCATCTTCCTCCAGGCCAGCCTCAGGGGAAACTTGGCTGGGCTGAGCTGCATTGGCAGCAGGTGAAATATCAAATGGGAAGACGATAAATAATAAATGAGCCCATTTTTCATATTTGGATGGAAGGAAATGTTAATGGGGTTTAGGAAAGTTTGGAGCCCTTGTTCCAAACAGCTAGGCGTTGATTATTTCAAGATCGAACAGTCAGATTCCAAAGGCCTTGGTATTTCTGCTAAAATGTTGGGGGGAAAAACTAGTCATGTGGAAGGGCCTGTATACATTAGTTCCTGTTAGTGGTTCAGCATTTATGAGTACATCTGTTTTTTTAATTCCCATTTTCCTTTAGGATGAGCTTGGTATATGTGAGATCTATTCTCTTTCCATATTGCCTGCTTCTGGAAGAAAAAAGAAAACAGCCTATTCAAGTATATACACAGGGGTATGGATACCCTCAGGGATGTACAGTGATATTCAATGAACACAGGTGTTAAACAACAGAAGACAAGCACTCACCATCACTCTAGAAATAAAGCATAAGACTTTAAAGTAATGTCAAGGGTTCAAGCAAGCCTCTTTGTCTATATCCTCAGACCTCAAGTACTGTCTTTTCACTCAGATTTGCCATTAGTTCCACTTGGAACATTTAGGAGAAAAGATGCAGGAGCAGTATCTTCCTACATCAGTGGCTGGTTTATCAGCCTTAGAAAACAAAGTAACTTTTCACTTTTGTCACTGTGCTTTACCTTGAAGTATCTGTAGTGTGCTACAATGTACCAGAGGATGCTCCCTGTCTGCAAGGCACTGACACTCATTTGGAATTGGAATTGTGCACCAGAGAGTCTAGGTCACAAGTGGAACCAGAAGACCATCTCTTGGACATCCTACTAGCCAATGGTTTGAAGAATCGGCAATGGATATTGGGCTCAAGACATTAGATCTTCTGGTGGGATGGACATATTCACTGAAATGGAATGCAGTTGTTTGTAATCACTGACTATAAATGTAGATGCTGGAGAAAATCTGCATCCACAGCTCCTCTGAAACTCACTAGTGCTCCTCAGTTGAAAATAAGTTGGGGAAAACTATCTGGAAGGATGACAGCCAGGAGTCAGGCTTAGGACCTGTGTACACAAACTCTTTCCTCTGAAGTCCAATTTCTGTACCCCCTTATTTCTAGTGATGGGGACATAACCAACCCTCTCACTCAGGTTTAAAAGCTAATTTTTCATGACTTAATGTCCCCCATATCAACTTTTTCCTTCCTGATCCCAAAATTAGTAGTTTCTGCTTTAATGGAAGCTCTAACTTTGGGATCTAGGTTGGCTACCAACAAATTATCTTTCCAATCTGTCCTCTGCATTGATGTCAGCATAATTTTTGACAATTACCACTCAGATCATGGCACTTTTATGAGCATGAATGGCTTCTTTCAGAGTCTCCACTTTGCCTTCCAAATAAAGTGCAAAGTCTCTTGTTTTGAATTCAGAGTCTCTGTAATGTGTTTGTCTGTCCATAACTATGAGAGAACATGGATTCAATTTCTGCCTACATGTTCATCCCATTTTGTCACCTGCCATTCCAATCAGTCCTCGTGCAGTGTCCTCTTCTATTGGCTTTGCTTATCAGCAGCCCGACCTCTTCAGTGGAGTCTTCTCATCCTCCCAGTCTTCTGTAACCTGGTCTTTGGCATTTTACAATGTCATATGAATAATCACCATATATAACCTTGAGTTGTATTTGTTCAAAGCTGGGCACAGTGGCTCATGCCTATAAGACTTGTACTTAGGAGGCTAAGACAGGAAGATCACAGATTTGAGGCCAGCCTCAGGAACTTAGAAAGACCTTCAGCACCTTAATGAGATCCTCTTTCAAAATGAAAAATGAAAAATGACCAGGGATGTAGTTTAGAGATAGAAAGCTCCTGGATTCCATCCCCGGTACCTCCCCCCACCAAAAAATATCTAGTCAATGTTTTGTTTCTCTGGCTAGAAAGAAAGGGAGTTTTACTTTTGAAAGACTCCAGTGCTTAATGTAGTGTTATGAACATAGTAAAGGCTCAGTAAGGATTTGTTGAGTGAAGGAATAGATTTTAAATCCCTAAAGAAGATAATACAATATCAACTTCTGAGCTACTTGCAGTAATTATCCTCTACCCACCATTTCACTTTCTACAGTTCCAATAACCTGCAGTCAACCATGGTCCAAAAACATTTCATGAGAAATTCCAGAAATACACAATTTGTAAGTATCAAATCGCATGCTGTTCTAAGGAGTGTGCTAAAAATCCTATTGAGTCCCATTTCATCCCACCAAGCATGTAAATCATGTCTTTGTCAGTGTATCTGCATGGGAGATGTTGCCTACTTATTAGCCACTTAATATCCATCTTGGTTATCGGATCCACTGCCCTAGTATCTCAGCTTGCGTTTAGGCGACCCTCACTGTAGGAGCCTAAGGCTACATCACAATGTCTATGTCATTCATCTCATTTCATCTCATTACATAGGCACTGTGCCATCTCACATCATTATGAGGAAGAGAGTAGGTACACTACCATAAGATTTTCAGAAATCTTATCCATAAAACTTACAGCATTTTCTCATTATTAAAATGCTTTGTGATTACTTACTATTGTTAATCTCTCTCGCTTTGCCTAATTTATAGATTGAACTTTATCATAGGTGTGTATGTACAGGTAAAACATAATATGGAAAAGGGTTCAGTACTATCTGCAATTTCAGGTATCCATCAAAGTCTCAGAATTTATCCCCCTAATCCTGGGTAAGGTAACTACTGTATTAATATTGCAAGCAACATGTTGTCACTTACAGAATGAATTGTTTATTTTATATGCTGCCTGGAAGAGATTAATTGCTCTGATTAAATTAACCTACATAGCTGAAAGGTGAGTCTCCCAACACAAGATTGAAAACTCCTGAACAGAAATGCTGCCTTCTGGAGCAAACACACCAGCTTACAGCTAGGTCTAAACCTTACTCAAATTCCTGATGTCTGTCATGAACAATATCATCGTTCTTTCTCTGACAGCTACAAGAGCCAGTACTGGATTCTCTTCCCAGGCTGAACTAGGGGCTGGTTTTCATGACACATTAAGTCTAACTTTGCTGTAGAACTCAACTGGCAGGTGAGAAGGGCTTTGTTTTTCTATATGGTAGCTACTGTTAGGGAACAGATCTAAAATAATGTGAAAAACATCCTGATTCCAGTATTCAAAGGCAGAAGAAGAGATGTGGTCTGACAATTCACAGTGAATGACTATGATTTTAAAAAATAGCTAAAGTCATGTGTATTTATTCGGATTAGATTTTTACCTAACACCTTGCTTCTGTTCATCCAGGATACCCCAGTACATGTGTCTTTAAGCACCTCTTAGCTGCGACAGTTTCTCAAACATTCCTCAAATTTGATGACTTTGATGTTTTTGAGGACTAACAGGTAAGTTTTGGTAGAGCATATTCCATTTGGGATTTGCCTGATGTTTTTTTTTTAGGTTGAGGTTATATGTTTGGGGAGAAAAGAGCACAGAAGTATTATCTCTATCTCCTCAAATCAAGGTTACATGCTATCTCCATGATTTACCACTGTTGACAGGAACCCTAACTGCCTGGCTAAGGGAAGGTAAGTCCATTTCTACAACATGAAGGTACTCTAGTATACTTCTTTCCAATCTGCGATTTTGAGAGAAAAATCACGATGCCCAATATACACTTACAGAATGAGAAATTCAGCTCCACCTCCTTGAAGTAGGAGTATCTACATAAATTATTTGAAATTCTTCTACATGGAACATTTGTCTATTCTCCACTACCCCCTGATTGTTTAATCATTTATTTATTGTATCATTGACTTACATCAAGGTGGTCTCACTTATTTATGTTATCCTTTGGGTTATCATCCAGTACTATGTCACTTTATTGATCAGATTGCCCTGGTTTAAGGCACTAGAAGTTCTTTCAGTTGTCCTGTATATATATATATATATATATATATATATATATATATATATATATATATATACTTTTGACATGTCCCCATCACTGTGTCTGTTTGTGTAGTTATTTTAGTCAGCAGTTCTTTATTTCCGGTTGCTATGTTTCTCATTCATCTTGCATATTTCAAATTGCAGTCTTAGACTCAGCCATTTCTTCAATGGGTTCCATTTCCTATTTGTTTGCTTGCTTGCTTATGTATTTAACTACTGGCAATGGGGATTGAACTCAGGAGCATTTTACTTCTGAGCTACAACCCCAGCCCTAATTTTCTATTTTGATACAGGGTCTTGCTACATTGCTGAGGGTCTTCCTAATTTGCTGAGCCTGGCCTTGAACCTGAGATACTCCTCTCTCAGCCTCTCAAGTTCTGGGATTACAGATATGTGCCAGCACACCTGGCTTCCACTTCCTTTCATTAGATAATGGCACTAGAAACCAAGACCTGGCTTCAAGTGTGCTTGTTGCTACTGGAATGGCAGAGGAAGGAAATACAGATGTGTGTGCTACATATATACAAATACTTAAATCTGTAGCCATCTCTATTATAATAAGCAAAATGCAAGCTTATATGGATATTGCCAGCTATTGTCCTTTTATCTGTAAGCCACCATTTCAATAGTAAGACTCCTGCCCTCTAACATCTGCCATTCACTTGCTTGTTTAATGCCAGTATTATGTATATTACTTTCAAGATTATTAAGACACATTCCCATGGGAATATTTTGAATCCTGCAATCTTGCTATTTTTGCTTATTAGTTTCACCATTATGACTGTAGATTCTCTGAGATTTTCTACAATTACATACTTGTCACTAATAAATATGGCAGTTTTGCTTCTTTCTTCCCACTCATTATACCTATTATTATTCTTTTCTTCTTTCTTATTGCACTAACTAGAATTTTCTTAACAGTTTTGGTAAAAGAGGACATTCTTGCTTTGTTCCCAATATTAGGGCTTCCGGTCTCTTAACGTTAGATTTTCAGTTAATAGCAGGGTTTTGGAAAATATTCTCCATCAAGTTCGAAGCTCTGTTGTTAGATGAGTCTGATTTCAGAAGTGTTATGGATTCTTGATGGATAAAACTCCCCTGTATTTCTAGTGCTAATATCTTTTTGTGTGTCTGCTAGAAATGGAACCCAGGGGCATTGTACTCTTGAACGATACCCTCAGCATTTTATTTTTTCTGTTTTGTTTTGTTTTTTAAACAGGGTCTCACTAGGTTGCCAAGTGGCTGAGGCTGGTCTTGTACCTGGGATACCCTCGTCTCAGCTTTCCACATACTGGGATTACGAGCATGTGCCACCCACCTGGCTGCTAAGAAATTTATACCATGAATGTATGCTGAATATTTAAATGCATGTTGTCAGTTGACATCATTATATAGGTTTTATTTTATAGTCTGTCAGTATGGTAGGCTGTATTGATTTATTTTAGATATTAGATTATTTTGGCATAGCTATAATAAATCTCACAGCACCATAATGCATAATATTTTAAACATTATTAAATTAGATGTGCTATTTTTCAACATTTTTGTGTCTATGTTTATGAGAGATATAGGTGGCCTATACTCTCTTCTACTGTTATTATTTTCTGATTTGGGCATTAGGGTAATGTTAACTTCATAGAATGAGTTAGGAATTTTTTCTCAGCTTTTATTTTATAGAAGAGACTATTAAGAATTGGTAACATTTTTCCTTCCAAATGTTTGTAGAATTCTCCAGGAAATGGATCTAATATTTTTTTTTATTTTGGAAACATTAATTATCAATTCAGTTTCTTTATTGTACACAGTGCTAATAAAGTTGCCTGTATTTCATTGTATGGATTTCAATAGTTATGTTATTCAGAAAATTGGTCCATCCATTTCATCTGAGTAATCAAGTTTGTGGTTATATATTGATTTATGGTATTTCTATATTATCCTCTTAATATCCATGGAATCAGTACATATAACTTCTTTTTAACTTATGATATGGTAATTTGTGTTTCCTCTCTTTCTTTGTTGTGAAAGAACAAGAGAAGAAAGCCTGGGGGTGAAGTTTATCAATTTTATTTATCTCTTCATAAAACTGGAATTTAAAATTTTTTCTCTATTATTTTTCTGTTTTCAATTTAATTGATTCCTGCTTTAAGTATCATATTTCTTTTGATTATGCTTGCTTTACACTCACATTTTTTTCTCCTCATTTTTCTCTGGAGTTTAGAGTTATTGATTCTAGATATGACATATATTCTAATATGCACACTTATTGCTATAAATTTGCCTTTAAGTACTTTTTTCTATTTCCTATCATTTCCAACAAACTGAATTTTCATTCATGCTTTGTTCAAAATACATTTGGATTTCTCTTGATAATTATTTTTGGGGGCCTGTATGCTATTGAGAAATATATTGTTTAATCCGCAAATATCTGAGACATTTTCAGCTTTTATTCAGTTATTGATTTGTAGTTTAAAACCATGGTGGTCTGAGAACAACTTTTGCGTGGTTTTTATTTTGTGCATCTGTAATGTTCTGCCTTCTGGCCCAGAATGTGGTTTATCTTGGTGAATGTTTCTTGGGAGCCTAAAAAGAATGTGTATTCTAGCCGAGTGTGGTGGCGCACGCTTATAATCCCCGCGCTTGGGAAGCTGAGACAGGAGGATCGCACAGGTTCAAAGCCAGCCTCAGCTACTTAGTTAGGCTCTCAGTAACTTAGTGAGACCCTGTTTCCAAATAAAATATAAAATAGGTCTGGGAATATAGCCCGGAGGTAGAAAGCCTCTGGGTTCCACCCCCAGTACCACCAAAAAAAAAAAAAAAAAAAAAAAAGTGTATTCTGGTACTATGGATGAAGTGTTCTTTAAATGTCAACTCTATCCAGTTGACTGATGGTGCTAGTCAGTTGTCTGTACCATCACTTATTTTCTGCCTTGTTGATACATCAATTACTAACAAACATGTTGCTCTAGTCTTTATTAACACACTGACTTTGCTAACAAACTTTATTAACAAATAAAATCACCAACAAACTGTTGCTGAAACCAACTGAAATAATAGATTTGTCTACTTTTCAGTTTTATCAGTTTTTTGAAACCTCCTGTGTTTTGAAACTCTGGTGTTAGATGCATACACTTTCAGCAATGTTACGTGCTCTTAAGGATTAATCCTCTGATCATTATATGGTATTCCTTTTATTATTCCAGATAATATTCCTTGCTCTGACATCTGCTTTTCTGAAATTAATATAGCCATTCCAGCTTTCTTTTGATTATTCTCCCTATGATACAACTTTCTCTATTCCTTTATTTTTAACTTATTTTTTTTTTATCTTTAACACCAGTTCCCTATAGACAACATAGAATTGGGTTTTAGTTTTTGTCCCCTTGGACAGATGTTTGTCTTTAAATGTGTATTTCTATTATATACATTTAAGTTGATTATCAACATATGTTTCACAATTTCTCATTTACTACATTTTCTTCCTTTATCTGCCTTCCCTGGCTACAACTGAACATTTTATATGATTCCATTGTAACCCTTCTTTTAGCAGATCAATTATATGTATGTTTTAAAATATTAGTGGTTGCCAGGTTTGGTGGATGCCTAGCATGTAATCCTTGTACTTAGGGGGCTGGAGATAAGAGGATTCCAAGTTCAAGGACAGCCTCAACAACGTAATGAGACTCTTAGCAACTAGTGAGAACATATTTAATAATAAGAAGTAAAATAGGTCTGTGGGTACCACTCAGAGGTAAAATGCCCCTGGTTTAATCCCTAGTACCCCCCCCCACACTCCTAACTATAATACACACTTATAATAGTTAATTATTCTTCAAAAATTTTTGCATTGCTTCATGTTCACAGGTCACTTATATCACTCCCGAATGCACCTGCCCACCTGTGTGATCAGTTATCTGCTTCAATTTCCTTCACATGTAATCACCCAAATATATTGATACTATTGTACTTTATGATTAGATAAGAATAATAAAAAGTAAAAGACTTTATTTTGTTTTCATTTATTCTCTTTGGAACGTTCACTATTCTACTCTTTATGGAGATCCAAATACTTGGCATGTATTCTTTTACTTTTGACAAAAAAACAAAACAAACAAACAACTGTATTTCCTTGCAAGGAAAACCTATCTATAAAGACTTCAAATATTCTTTTGATTTTTCTGAGTATTTATTCTCTATTTTAAGGATAATTTTGCTGCATGTAATTTAAGAGATTAGTTTTTTTCTTCACACAATTTAAATATTTCACTCCATTCTCTTTTTACTTGCATGCTTTCTGATGGGTAGCTTGTCATAATTCTTGCCCTTGTTCCTCTATAAAGTAACCTTCCACTCCTCATTTTCTTACAAAAATATCTTATTGTCTCTGGTTTATAAGAAGTTTAAATACATCTAGGTGTGTGTGTGTGCATGTGTGTGTGTGTATGTGTGTGTGTGTGTGCATGTGTGTGTGTGTGTGTGTGTGTGTGTGTGTCTGCATTTTGTTACTCATCTTGACGGTATTCTCTTATCTTTCTGGATTTTTGATTTGGTATATCTCATTTATTATAGAAATTCACCATCCATTATTCAGATATGTCTTCTGCTCCATTTTCTCTTTTTCTTCATTCTTGTATTCAAATACACATATGTTACATCTTTCGAAATTCTCCCACAACTCTAGAAATACCGTTTCCTCTACTAATTTTTTTGTGCATTTCAGGTTGGTAAAGTTCTGACCTTCATGCTCTGAATCATTCTCTAGTTGTGTCTATCTAGTCTCTGGTGAGCACATCAAAAGCATTGTTGATATTTGTTACAGTATTTTTTTATTATTTCTGGCATTTTCTTTTAATTCCTTTTCAGGAATTTCTATCCTTTTCTTATATTATTCATTTGTTCCTTCATATTTGCTCTGTTTTCCATCAAAGCCCCTAATAACTTCATCATGGTTACTTTAAGTTTCCTGGCTGATAATTTTAACACTCCATTCTATTTGAATTTAGTTCTGACAATTGCTTTGTCTCTTTAGGCTATGTTTACTCTTGCCTTTAGGCATCTGTGCCTTGAGATTGTTTTCGTTAAAACCAGACAAGTTGTATAAGATAATAGGAACTGAGATAATTAGGGATGTAATGTGAGATATTTGTTAATCTGGTTAGGAGCCAGGATGCTTAGTATTGAATATAGATGATGGTGCCAGAGTTTTCAAGTTCTTAAAGCACTCATATCATCCTGTATCAACTTTAAGTTTTTCCTAAAGAAAAATTATTAGTTTGTATCTTATACATCATTCAGCCACATCTATTGTATTTTTAATGTAGCCTTATTTTTTGATTGTCTAGATTTGATGGCGATCACCTTTATGAAATATTCCATTAAATCTCATTGTTTTGGGAGTCTGTCTTGGGGCCAAGTTCTCTTTGTCTATTCAATGGTATAGCTCCTTCCTCGGTATTCAAATCCCTTCCTTGATTATAGCTTTCCAGTCAATTCCCTTGAAGCTCTGGCTTCTGTTGGTTATTTACTGACCTTAGGCATAATAAAGGCTGGAGTAGACTAGATGGGAGAAATTTTCCTCCATATAGAAGTCTTTGGCAAAGACTTTTTCCCGGAGAGTGGGATTCTGCCATGTAAATTTGCTCCGAGTATATTTCAGAATGATTACTCTTCCCCTTTTCATACTAGAATAACAAAAGTATCTCCCCACTCCAAATTTTCTTAAGGTACTGGGGATGGAACTCAAGGGCACTGTACCTCTGAGCTGCACCTCCAGGCCATTTATTTATTTATTTATTTATTTATTTATTTATTTATTTATTTATTGCAGTACTGGGGTTGGAACCCAGGGACATTCTATCTCCGACCTATACCCCAAGGCCAATTTTTTATTCTTTATTTTGAAACAGGGTCTCACTATAATTCTCAGGTCTCAGCCTCCTGAATACTGAGATTACAAACATGTGTCACTACGCCCAGCTTCTTTCCCAAATTTCACAGTGAGAACTAGGTGGGGGTTCTGGAAATGAAGCCCATGAAGCTGTGGAAGCACTATGGTGGTTTTCAAGGGGTTCTTCTTCTCACATTTGTTCACACTCAGCCTCCTGACACTCATCAAATTTACTATTTAAGTGCTTCTATTGTCAGTCTCCAAGACCACCCTGGGGTTCCATAGGTTAGTGGGAGGGCACATGAGACTCAGCATATTATCATACTCCTACAGCTATAATTTTCTAAAGTAAAATGATACAAAGCATAATGATAAAAATCAAAAGATGCATGGGATGAAGTCTTGTGGAAAACAGGTTGGAGCTCCCCAGAGTCCTCTCCCTGAGGAGCAGGCTTTTCATTCCTACAGCAGTGAGTTGTGACAACGATTATTAAATTTTATCTACCAGGGAAGCTCATTAGTGATCTGGTGTCCAGTGTTTTTATTAGGGTCACCCTCTGCATAGCACATGCCTAAATTACACACTCCCAAAAGAAAAACAAGAGCTCAGCCTAATGCACCTGGTTTTCACAAACAGTTTAAGTGCAGTGAGCCCTTGGGCTGGGTTTGCATCAGTCCTGAGAATCATAGGAATCCTCCAAAAATCCCAGATCCAAAATGTTAGCCATGAGCTCAATTTACAGCAGGACTTAAAGATAGCAGTCTCTGGCATGCATGTTGACATGTTTTTAAAAATATATACTTTTATCGATGCATTGTATTTCTACGTCTTAATGAGGTTCAGAGTGATAAGAATATACGTGCACACAGAACCTGGTGTGCTTCCCTCCAGAGCCACCCAATTCCCTCCCCAACCCCATACATGTTTTTGAATTGCTATGTTGACTCCTATCTGCAGTGTTCCTACCAGATTATGGCACCAAGAGCTTGTCCATCAGGTTAGCAGATCTCAGGATCTGTTTCTGTCCAAATGTGCCTTTCTCTCTAGATTGCAGGATGGTCATTTACCATGCAGCTTTCATTTTCTGAAAAATAAAAAAAAATGGCCATTGGTTTTCAATTTTGTCATTTTTCTCACATTGAAATAATGATAGTGATGTCTTCTTGACGCCTTATATTTTAGAGTAAAAATAAAAAATCCCAAGAAATTATTGTAATATCACTTATTCTCTGTTAGAAAAATTCTTACAGAAACTAGTATTTTGGGAATTAAAAATAAACAGGTCTTTCTCTTCTTCCTTGAAAAATAAAAATTTAAAAAGAAATATACAGAAAAGAATATCCAGGGGATGTTTATGTGCGTGATGCATGTGCATATGTATATGTATGTGTGTTCATAGCCAACTTGCAATATTCATCAGCAGAAGTTTTAGAGTCTACAACAGTAATCTTCTATTTTAGACAAATTAAAATTCTGTTGGAGGGTTTTGAGAGATAATATTGTTTGAGCCCAACTCAAGACCAATTCAATAAAAATCTTCGTGGTGGGACTTAGACATTGCCATTTTTTAAAACTTCTCACTTATTTTCTTAATGATGTACAGCCAGATAAAGACTAGCAACAATTCTGTCTAGAAAGGTTTCTTAAGATATGATCTGAATTTTATTGTTTCAAAACCATTTTTGTTGAAAATTACAATTTTTGGATTTCTTTTTATATAAAAACTATAATTTTGATGCTAGAAATAGAGGGCTAAATTTAGCCTATCATTTTAAAGGAACCCTTAGGATATTATCATGTAGGTTTGAGTTTTAAAACCACTGATCCAGCACTCTTAAGGAATATGCAATAAAAATGAAACATTCATTCATTACCTCCTTTCTATAGACTGTATATTTTAACCAAACTTATCTTTAAAATATTTCCAGTAATTCACTCATATTAAGATAGAAAATTCATGATTAATTATAGTAGCTGACAAAATTATCAGGGAAGCCAGATCTTAATGAAGAAAAAAATTCTTTCAACAATAAAGCCATTGCTCTAAGATTGGACTCCTTCTTCCAGCTCAGATTAAGCTGAGAATGGGAAAGCTCTGGAGAGTGTGCTGGTAATGTCTTTCCCTCAAGGCCACCCTGCCTGATACTGAAAGGCAAATGCAAGCATGTGTCCCAATTAATAGTGATGATGATCGTTAAAGAGGTAAAGTGAGATCCTCAGAGGTCATTAACCAGGAGAGTTAGAGGAGAGATGAAAGCTGAGATGCAATGAGAATGAGCAGATGAAGAGTCAGGGAAACAGAGGAGGGAATCAGCAGTGGGAGATGGCCTGGATTAACTCCTTAGAGTTACTCCACTTGAAGCTTAAGGGTACAGCACATTTCCATCCCCAAGACCGTGTGACATGAGTGGGTTAGACACATGTGTATAGAAGAGCGAAAACAGATTGTTCATCCAGCTTTCCGAAAATAATCTTTAAGAAACATTGAAAGATATATAGACAGTTAACTATGCATACACTAGTCTTATCTATGTATGTATGTGTATATATATATATATATATATATATATATATATCTTTTTCAATGTAGTGATGTATATATTTAATATAGTTATATTTATAACTAGATAAAAATAATATATATGCATATAAACATAATATATATATATATATGTTTGTGTGTGTGTGTATATATTCTTCTATATATACGCAAGAATATTTGTTATAATTGTGAGAGATGGCACTCTTATTCCAAATTATTCACCCTTCTTAATAACCATGCTGTTTTTACTCTCTGAGTTTCTCTTCACCAAATCCAAGTGCACTTTGAGGTTAACTTTGTGATTTGCTTTGGATACTGTTTATATGCAGATATAATGTCCATAGGTTTTGAAATATGCTTGAAAACTGGGGCTTGTCCTTGTGATTGCCATGAAAAATGGCATGGCCCCAAATCCCAATGGTCAAGAAAGATGAGAGTCATATAGAGAAGATTCTTAAAGAGCTACAAAAAGAACCAGAGCTGCCAAGGATATTCAGCAGGTCCAAGGACACAAAGATTATTATTAAAAGTCACTGTGTTTTATAGTCATTTGTTATGCAGCATCATTTTATTGATAGCTGACTGATACATCAGTACAGTATAAGAATATTAAGGAACAACTGTTTAGTAAAAGGAATGGCAAAGTAAAATATAGCATTTTCTTGCTACTAGAGTGATTTTATAAAAGGAGATCGACTACACAAAAAAGTGCCCATATTATACTTCCTAAATGAATACATATTTACCAAATATTGTGCATGATATGCTATTTTGGTAAAAATGTGAAGATTTCTATCTATATAACCTATACATTTATTTATAAATTTAAATTTTGGCACAAGAAAAGCTACAATGCTAAAGACAAAAATATTAAAACTGATTATTTCATAGTAAAGAGGGTTTTTTTTTACTCTTTTTATTTTTTCAATGTTTTCCAAATTTTAGAGGTGTAAAGAAGAGAAACCCGGAGATGGAACATGACTAAATATTCCGGAGAGACAGCTGTCAACTTCTCTTTAGTATTTCAATGCTTGAGCCAGTGCTTTGCATACTAACATGTTGGGAAACATCTGAGATTGTCTCTGCACTCTCAGTGTCTGTGGAATGTGAAGGAGTGAGCATTTGAATGAGAGGGCAGAACGCATTGATGTCAATAGATGTTTTCATCATCATACTGTGTCATTTGTGATTTGTATCGACTCTTCCTGATTCTGGGAGAGACTTTCTGAAAAACAGTTTTTGTGATACAATGGACACTGGGTAACTATTTGGTGTGTGCATGAATGAGGGCTGAAAAACTGAGACAGTGATGGGAAGAGTATCAGAAGCGAGAGGCTGTCAAGCAAAACAAAGGCTTGTGTCCAATTCCAGGAGTCTGGCAAGGGATGGGGTGGGAGGCAGGACCAGCCGCAAATGGCATTGGATATATATCCAAAATGTATAATGGACAGCTCTATACAAAAAGTATCTAAGTGAGTGTCACCAATGTATTGTTCTTTTTTATAAGCAACTAGCCTTTTTATAAACTCATTAAGCCCTGCATATTGATAATATGTTAAACATGGAAAATTTTCTCCAATGACACATTGGTGAGATTCTCTAAATCCTTGTCCCTCCAAAAAACAAATGTGCTTTCAGAATAGCGGCTGAGGCCTGTGAGTTGATGCCTGGCTGTGATTCCATTGATAGAAAGCTTTGGAAGTGGATCAATATGCTGCTTCATATAAAATAAAACAAATGACTCAGGAACCAACAATCGAATCTCTTCGTTTTCAGAAATTTGCTCACATTCTTACTCTGAGTGATCTGAGATGAGGCTATAGAATCAGATTTGGGACCCCAGAAAATCATAAGTCCATAATCATAAAGACATCTCCCTAGTCATCAAAATTATGACTAATTCTGAAAACAAAACTATTCCATTTCATCAAGAACATTTTCCAGGGTCCCCCGAAGATGCCTGAGGACATTAGTAGTTACCAATCCCCTCACACATACACATGTGTGTGCACATGTGTGTATGTATCCGTGAACACTCATATATATGCATGTGTGCTTATGCATATGTTTTTCCTATATTCATGTACTTATGATGAAATTCAAATTATGAATTAGGAACAATAAGAGAATATCAATAACAAACAATAAAACAGGACAATTATGAAGAATACACTTTGATAACAGAGATATATACCTAATCTTCCTCATATCTTGTATATTCAGCACACCATGTCAACTGATTCTGTTTCTCCAGATTCAACCCACCACAGATTGAAAGTGTTTTTAAAAATTGAATGCATATGGGATGTATATCGATCATTTTTCTTGTAATTATTCCCTGAACAATATATTGTGGCAACTATTTACATAATATTTACATTGAATGAGGTATAATAAGTAATGTGGAGATGATTGTGACTAGGTTGTATGCAGCTAGTAGACCTTCTTATATAAAAGAATTGAGCATCTGCAGGGAGTGATATCTGCTGGGGTCCTGCAACTAAGCCGCTGGGACATTCAAGGATGACTATACTGTGCTCATCTTTCTCGTGAGGATGTGAGGTGATACAATGCCTATATGATGGTACTCAATGAGGTGAAGGATGTAGGCTTTGTGATGTGGCATTAGGCTAATACATAAAGGTTATTTGAATACAAAAAACAGCTACCACAACAATCATTCTACTACTGAGATAAGTAGTAAGTGAGTAATGAGTAGGTAGTGCCTACTGCCTGGATATGTTGGAAGAAAGGGTCATCACATATTGGCAGGGAAGAGTTGTACAGAGAGAGGTTTCACCACAAAACTCAACACGCTCTGCAATTTAAAATGTATGCATTGTTTATTTTTGGAATTTTCCATTTAACATTTTTAGATTGTAGTTGACATCAGGTACCTAAAAACTATGAAAAGCAAAACGATAAAGGATGAGAGACTATCAGATCCTTAAGTTCAAAAGCATATCTCCACCCTGACTGACCATGGGATTTGAGAAGACCACCTGTCTTTGTTCAATTGTGCTTCCTAGGTAATTTATAAGAAGATAAAACTCCTCTACACAGTTCAAGAGGCTAGTAAGTGCAAGACCCAGGTGCCAGTAAGTCTGGTGAGTGCCTGCACTCTGTTTTCTGTGGCTGCATTCCTCCAGATATGTCTAATGCTATGTCATCACAGGGTAGAAAAGACAGAAGAACAAAAATGGACACAAGATAGTTCCCTCTAGAGTTTTCATAAGACACGCGTCTATTATTGAAAGCATGACCCTCAGAACTTAATAGCTTCCACAAAGGTCCCTCCTCTGAATACCAGCACAATGGGAATTAAGGATGTTTTGTTTGCTTTGGTTTTGTTTTGTTCTGTTCTGTTTTTTTGTTACTGGTGATTGAATTTAGTACCTCTGAGCTACACTCCCAGCCCTTTTGAATTTTTATTTTGAAACAGGATCTCACTAAATTGCTGAGACTGGCCTCAAACCTGTGGTCTTCCTATCTCAGTCTCCCAAGTATAGTGATTACAAGTGTGTGCCACTCTTCCTGGCTGGGATTAGGTTTTAACATGAATTGTGGAAGGGACCCACACTAAACTCCTAGCACTATCTAACATTTCTGAGGTTACCTGTGTGCAGTGATATTATGCAAAGCTGTGAATGAGATGGAGGTGAACGGGCCCAGTCATGCTCCATCACTGACAAAAGGCCCTCACCAGTCTTGACAAAGTCAGTTAATTTATGTAAGTTCTTTCCTAAAAATGGGACAGCACCCAGTTTCTATGAAAATAAGTAAAGTCGGTCATATCCAGTCCTTGACATGGGTAGCAGGTACACTCTAAACATTGCTATGATATAGATATGTCTTCCACAGAGGTGAGAATATTGAATCAGGGCTCTAACTCCATCAGTGGATTAATCTGAAGATGGATTATTTGAATACGTTTACTGGGTTCTAACTTTAGATATAGTTGTAGCTAAAGGTGGTAGGTAACTGGGGGTGTGGCCTTGGACTACATCTGTCCCTGGTCCTTTTGTTTCTCTCTTTTCATCCCCCTCTCTCCCTCTTTTTCTCTGCTTTCCAAGTGCTGCGAGTTAAGAAGCCCTCTACCACACCCTGCCACCATGATGCTTCTGCCTTGGAGCCAGTCAACCATAGATTGCACCTATGAAATTGTGAGCCAAAAAAGGTATTTATGCTCTAAGTTGCTTTTGTCAAGCATTTTGATTACAGTGACATAAAAGCTGACCAATAAAAGCACTGAATAATTGTAACCATCCTCTCTACTTTTATCTCAATCTTTTTCTCTGACTTTTCTTCTTTTCCTCTCTCTATCGTGAATGCTCCTTTTTCCTAGCTATGGACCAGGATTTGCTGATTTGGAGCAGCTATTTGGGAAATGCGAGCTATGTAAAGAGAAGTCTTCCTGTTAAATACCTCCCTCCAGGCTTCATTGGCTCTGGAATTGAATTGCCCAATATCTTCCGGATCACTCCAGTTTAAAAACAGAAACGTATTGTCTACACTGACATAACTACACAAAAATGCCCATGACAAGTCACATTCATTGAGATCATTCTCTTTTCTGGTTGCTGAATCCCAACTGGAAATGCCTTTGATCCATAAAGGGTTATCTCTCTGTTCACAGTCTCATGTCCCATCTCCTATGAAACATAGAGATCAAAGCTTCACAAGATTTTCCCCCAGGTTTTGTTTTCACTCTTGCTAACCCCGCATGCAGCTGTGATGTGGACTTGAGGTTACTTCTTCAGCAAGAGAAATTTCTGCCTCTGACACTTTGGAATATCATGCTATTTATTGAATATTAGTCTGCAGAAACAGAATTTCTGCCTCTGACACCTTGAAATATCATCCTAAGTATTTATTGAATATTAGTCATGTATGGGTTCAGATAAACAATAATCTCAATAAATCTTTAAAATAAGCCTATGAAGTAATTATGGTTATTAATGTGTTTAAGCCTATGGAGTAATTATGATTATTAATGCATTAATACATTTGTGAATATTAACCAAGGAGACACACACACACACACACACACACACACACACACATTATGAGTGAAAGAGGCACTGACAAGTTATAAACTCAAGGAGCTCAAGGAGGCTGATACTGAAGGATGGATTCTAAATTTCATCAACCTGCATATCTTCCTGGGAGATGCATAACCTACAGGTAGCAGAAGATCAAAAGAGTAGCACAGGTGAAAGGAAAAGAGGAATTATACTTATCACGAATGATACTTGTTTTGTCTCATCCCTAGAGCTTGAAAAATGGATGGTACAGCTTCCAAGGGACTTGTTCAAGACAGCAGCACAGAGGCACAGCATCCGCATCATACATCTCAGCATGAATGCCATTGATTCTCCTTGGCTGTGGTTTGGGCAGGTGAGTATTCTTAGAATTTTATCAGTGCAGTGACATAGTTATTCCTGGTTATTTGTTCCCTCCACCTGTTGAAGGATGATACACCACACAGACTGGACCCAGTTTCTGTCTCATTTCGCTTTAGGTCGGCTTCTTCTAGGTGCCTGCAATTTTCAAACAAGATCGTCTTAGGCTGAAAGTCTCAGCCCTTCTAGAATACTTCTAGATTGAATTCAGATGGAAAGAATGTGTGTAAATCTCCCTAAGATAGCAGAAAAGTTTAATTGTATCTCATATGCTTTACTGAGTCAGAATTTTATCTCTGCAGTACTGGATGATGTGCTCCAATATTATAGAAAGGTGACAGAGATGATCCAGACCCGAAAGTGGGTTAAACAGATGCTAAGATGCCCAAATGGACAAATTCAACTTATAATAATTTCATTTTATTTTCAGCCTTCTTGTTCATATAGCTACAACACATTGGGCAATATAGAAAAAGCACAGACTGGATTAAGTGGCAAGATGTTAGGAGACCCTTTATCTTCTGGATATAAAAAAAAATTTAGAGACGCACATTGCCAGGCACAGTGGTTCAGGTGTACAATCCCAGTATTTGAGAGGCTGAGACAGGAGGATCACAGGTTTATGCCTTAATGAATTAATGAGGTCGTCTTCAATTTAGTGAAACCCTATTTCAATAATAAAAAAATATAGTTGGGGGTGTAGCTCAAAGTTAGAATGTTCCTGGGTTCAATATCCAGTACCAAAAAAGTAAAAAGACTTATACAAGAAGTCCCATCCAATATTGCAATATATTCTTAAGTCTTAGAGTAATTTAACTTTTTTCTATTTTAAATGACCTAATAATTTCATAATTAACAAAGAAAAGAGGCTTCTGAGCTTCTGATGGTTTCTTGTTTTGTGTCCCATCTTCTTTGACCTATCACCTATAGCATCACCTTACTGAGCTGGAGTCTCCAGTTACTGCAGAATACTTGGTACCAATACTATATGTTTTGTGTTGGACTGTATTTACAATGTCTCTTGAAATCCAGCCAACTATTCAAATTCTATAGGGATTTTTCCTGAATGAAAGGCATATAATCCTATAGATAATAAATGTAGAAGACACATACATACACTTATACATATAAACATATATTACCATATATACCAAGAGACAGAAATTCTATGGGTAATGTGGCAGTTCTAACAGATTTCTAAAACATTCAGAAAAAAGAGAAAACATAAATTACCAAACCTCCTTAGCATTCTACTAAAATTCCATTAGACCTTTAATAACATCAGCAAAATATTTCTCCAATCACTACCTATACTAGTTATTCAGATAATATAGCTTAATATAAAATAGATGGAGTATCTTTACCTCCAGGATTCACTTATGACTCAGCAGACTTGGCCTCTATTTGTGGTGCAAGCAGACATCAGCCATACAATCCCCCCCCCCCACACACACACATACAGCTACAAAGAAATTCGCCTGGGTGAAACTATAATATTTTATGAAACATTGCCTACATGTGATTGATTCCATTAATTCAGTCTCTAAACCAATCCATTTTGCTAATAACAAGCCATGAAATTGACTGAACCTTTCATATTTCTGCTGTACTGATGACTGTATACACAATATAAGCACACATTTCTATAAACACACTCCTGTGTGGTTTTAGGAGTAAGAGCCTAACGAGAAACATGAAAGAGAGGTGAGGTGTAAAAGACAGGAAAAAGTCTAAAAAAGGTATTTCCAGGTATGGTGGTGCACACCTGTCATCCCAGTAGTTGGGAGACTGAGACAGGAGGATCATGAGTTTGAGGCCAGCAGGTTACTGTGACCTTCAACAACTATGATTCAAAATAAAACATAAAAAGAGATAGAGGTGGAACTCAGAGATAGAATGATTCTGACTTTAATCCCTAATTTAAAAAAATGAAAAATGAAACTCTTATTGAAGAGCGTGTAGAGCAGAAGAGCAGTGAAGAAGGAGGTCAGTCCACACAAGACACAGTCTCTGGACAACTGAAAATGAAGTGCTGTAGGAGAGGGCATTAGAATCGCTCAGTGGAAAGGCTAACATTCCTGGATCTTCTTTTATAAGCCAACTATTTTAAGTTTAATATGCATATTTTAAGTTTAATATGCATATCAACTTATTTAAATCTCCCCAGTCGAATAATTATTCCTTATCCATTTGCAAAGATGAAAAAATTAGGGCTCACATGAGTTAAGCAACTTGTCCAAGGTTATAAAGAAGTAAGGATGAAGGGTCCATGACCCCAGGCAGCAAACACTGCTTCCAACAGTGGCTGGTGAAGGACTGAAAAGTATACCAGTAGACACAGCCAGAAGCTATAAATGGGAACAGCACTGCATTCAAGGCCTGTGGGAGATGCCTGAAAGATATTCCATATGTACAGAGATTCAGGTGGCAGAGAGTGGGAGAGGGAAATGTGAACTTAGGTGGAAAAGGGGTCCATTGTAAAATGTAGATGGGTAAGGAATACGGGAATACAGAAGAAGAAAGAGAAAGACCAAGTCAGAAAGCCAAAGCTTTGCACTTTGTGTGTACAGTAGTGAGACATACTTCCTTTTTCTTGTGATATTGGGGATTGAATCCAGGGGCGTTCTCCCTTCAAGTTACACCCCCCATCCCTATTTTTTAGCCTTTATTTTGAAACTGGTTCTCACTAATTTGTGGAAGGCCTCACTACTTATCTGAGGCTGGCCATGAACCTGCAATCCTCTTGTCTCAGTCTCCCAAGTACTGGGATTATAAACGTGCACAACCACATCCAGCACCATTCTACTTTTATTTATTTATTATTATTATTATTATTATTATTATTATTATTATTATTATTATTGGTGGTACTGGGGAAGGAACCCTTCTACCTCCGGGCTACACTCCCAGACCTATTTTATATTTTTTATTTGGAAACAGGGTCTCTTAATCCAACAAGGCGGGCTTGGAACCTGCGTTATCCTCCTGTCTCCGCCTCCCAAGCACGGGGATTACAAGCGTGCACCACCACGTCCGGCTACCATTCTACTTTTGAGATACACCTTGAAACCTTTCTATTGATTTGCTTGGAAACAGGGTCTTCTTAGGTTGCTGAGGGCCTCCCTTTGTTTCTGAGGCTGTCCTTGAACCTGTGGTCCTCCTGTCTGAGCCTTTCAAGTACTGGGACTTCAGGCATGCCCCACAACACTGGGCTCAAAGCCTTATTTACAGATATACCAGCCAGGCTTGCAGGGGCCAGGACCAGCCTTCCCTGGGCCCATTCTTAGGGGGATGTTACCATGTTTACAGGTAGGTCTCACGAGGGTGGACAGCAGTTAGCATCTGGGGACTGATCCTGGCCATAAAGAGCGTGGCAGTGTCTGTGCAGAGCTAAGCATGATACCCAGCAGAGGCTTAGACCCTCAACTAATCTTATCCCAGCATTCAGTCCACCTGCTATCTACTATGTGCTATGTACCTACTATAGGTTCAGTGGTGGTGATATAAGCACTGGATGCAATATAAAAGGTTTTGGAGTGAGGCCATTTCAAGTTGGAATCCCACTTCTACCATTTATTGTTCACTGAATCCTTAGCAAATCGCTTGCCTTCCTTGGTTGAATTTTTCTTTTCTCTGAAATGTGCCTAATAGATGTCGGCACAGTACCTATGGCATCATGATAAACTCAAAAACTTCCAGGCGCTCAAGGTATCTTGCCATTATGATCAGCCAGTCTTAATGCTCAGTCCCTGCGGCGATGGAGCTTAGAGTTTAACAGGAAAGAGAAACCCGTCAACAATCATGGCAGCGTGTGTCGGGTGCCCGGTGAACATGGGCGTGAACCTCAGAGGTATTTGAGACACGCACCTCCCCGCTGCAGATTATACATTCCGGCTCCTTGTTTTCAGGAGTCTGCACTTGAGGGGTATCAACAAGGTCAAGGTGACAGCAGGGCTGCCTCAGCAAAGCTTGAGGAATAACAAAAAGATTCTGCTGGAGACAGAGGCCCAGGAAAACGGCAAGGTTGCATTGTATGTTTAAATGTAAATTGCATCGAAGCCTGGGAAATATTTCCAAGGTTCAGAATCGGGTCTGCACTCATGAAAGCGAACCTTTGTCAAACCACGAACTCCCTCACAAAGCAATTCTTCCCTTTATTTGGCATTCATTTGTCACATAGTAATTATCCTATTAATCCAAATTAAGCCCTTATCTGGGTTTCTTCATCCAAGGTGTGAATATAATAATTATGAGGTGGGAGGGGACTAAAAAGGAGGAGGATTACAGAACCCGGCTTTGTCATGAGAACAGACAGTGATTTTTGGCAGCAAGACAGAAACACAATACTAACTATATATATATATATATATATATATATATATATATATATATATGTGTGTGTGTGTATGTGTGTGTGTGTGTGTGTGTTGAGATGCTTGAATATATCTAAGAAATATGATAAATTATAGGTTTTTAAAGGTCTCCAAAGTTCATATTGCAATCTTCGGGGAGATTTTAAAAAGGCAGGCAGTCTCACTGCATACACTAGATCCCTCTGGCACCGTAGTCCAGAGAGTTTCTTTAAGGCTCCTATAAAAGACATTCACTTAATATGGGATCCTCTGGCAGATATCCAAAAGCAGCAAGAAGTGAGATCGCCGTGCCAGGAGCCTCCTGTGACTCTTTGTAATGACACTCGGGAGGGCCTGTTAAGACCTGGATTCTTGAACCCCACGTGGGAAGATTCTTTTCAGTAGGCCTGAGTGTAGTTCAGAAATCGATCAGTCTTACCAAACTCTCCAGGTTATTCCTAGAGCTAAGAGTAGAAAGTTAGTATCAAATGCCAAATGCAAATCTTACCTGAAAGTGAGAAGCAGCTAGGCTGCCAGATTAAAAAAAAAAAAAATGCAGACTTCCAAGTCACTCCCAGACTCCCTGTATCTGAATTGGCGAGTTTGGGGACCAAATGCTCTATTTTAACAGTTCACAGACCAGTCTCTGGCGCAGTGTGAAGGTTTACACCAGCACTGGAGGTACATAAATTCATTTCCTAACAGCATCAGTCAGTTCAGCACTGGGGACCTTTCTGAGATTTAACTCATCTCTTGTACCTAAGAGACCTGTGATTCTGGGCAAGTTCTCTGGCCAAGGAGCATCTCCAGTGGCTCAGCTGTGAAATGATCACAGGTCGTCGTGAAGATTAAAAGGCAGTGCATTTTAAATTCCCTGGTGAATTGGCTGATAGCGAGTAGCAAATATTCATGTCTCCTTGCCCTTACTTTATTTATCTCTTAGTCTGAATATAAATTCACAGATTTTACCGAGTCTAAAATAGGACATTTTGATCATGACGACATGATCATGACAACTGAAAAGTTCACATTATATGTGAGTGGGGGGAAAAAAAAGGAAAATGAAGATTAATGATAACACCAGTTTCTGGTGAGGCCAAACTAAAATTAGTGTAGTTTTTATTGTTTCTTTTCTCTGAGGAACTCTACTACATTTACCATGTTGTTTTCATCTTCTGGAGTCTCAAAGAGCATCCTGTCATGCCAGTATACTCAAGGATATTAAGATCCATCCTTTTTTGTTAAGAGCTCATAGACACCTGAAGTAACCTAAGAGAAAAAGCCCAGGCCTTTTCTCTAATACCTATAGCATGCCAAGACTCAGGCTAAAAATCCAGGATGTGGGCTCTCTTATCCATGACTCAAAATCAACTACGATTTCCCTTTGCTTTTCTGACTCGTTCTTCTCCACATAGGCAATGGATGGCTTTCTATTCCCTCTTCCCCATCTACCATAGATGGCTGAAGTTTATCCTCCAAGTTCTTTGCAGCTTAGAATTGTTAAGATAAAAGCTTATATTCTTCAGACCTCACAATATATCCCTTCACAATCCATTTAGAAACACAAAAACCTAGAATTGTTTTCTTTATCTTCTGGGCTTTACTATAATAACACTCATCAGAGGCAAGAGAGCCTTCTCAGTCTGTTTTGAATGCAAAAGGAACAATAGGTTTAAAAGAAAGCAAATAACCAGGACTAAAAAAGCCCACACTATTAAAATAATAACCTACTAGCCTAACTTAAACCAATAGGAAAAATATGTTGTCAAACTCATCTATAGCTGGGCGTGGTGATGCACACTTGTAATCCTAGCTTTGGGTAGGCTGAGACCAGAGTATTATAGTTCGCGGACAGCATCAGCTACTTAGTGAATCCCTCTGCAACTTAGTGAGACCCTGTTTCAAATTAAAAGAATACAAAATAGGGCAGGGGATATAGCTTGGAGGTCAAATACCCCTGGGTTCCATCCCCAGACCCCCACACACGCACACACAAAAAAATTACTCATCTATAGCTATGGAAATACTGCTTATATGACCTGTTAGATATGGTCTCTTTTGTCAAGGACACATGCAAAAGGAGAATTCTAGTATCTTCAGATGCAGTTACATATCTCCTTGTTTCCTGCAGGGTCTTTGAGTGTTGAGGGCTTGGAGTTTTGTTTTGTTTTTTTTATTGTCGTCTTTTTCCAATGAACCTGTCAGTGATTTCATGACCTAGGTTGCCGCTTTTCAGAAACTAACATACCCACAAGTCCCCTGGCATCTGGTTTACATGCAAATTCTAGTTTAGGAAGTCTGGGCTACAGCCTGAGATTTTATAATTTGCAAAGAGCACCCAGGGATTGATGAAGGTGCTGATTCATGAAACAGCCTTGGAGTGCAGGGTAAGTGGTAGATTCATTTCACCTGGCACATCCCCACACCAAACCTGCTCTTCTAACACGTAAAATACTTGTAACACTTACGTGCTGATGTTTTGTTTATGCTCTTTGTCCTCTGGCTGGAAGAACTACATGGATCCCTGGCTCATTTACATCTTTGGTTTGTTCAGTGTTCACCTCAAACTTTCCTGATGCCTTGCTTCATCTGCCACCGGCCTAAGTTTCTTTGCTACAATTTTTATGTTATAATCCACTGTACTTTGCTCTAATTTTAATTTTTTTCTGCACCATCTTGTGAGCTCAATAAATGCAGGTATTGTGTATCCCCTTTCCTATTGCCTAAAACAGTAGAGGGTCTAAGTCTATAATAGTAATTATTTGAATGAATGAATGAATGAATGTAGTCAAAAACACAGATTTTGTGATACACACACACACACACACACACACACACACACACACATTCGTGGGAATAATCAACCATCTCTCTAGACAAGAATAGAACAAGCCGTGTGTAGGTCTCCAGGTCTATGGTAGAAGAAGGGTCAAAGACTGAGATTTAGTTCTATCGCTAATGAGACGAATTAATGTGTGGAGTGATTCAACTTGTACCTTAAGCACTCTGAGGGCAACCAGAAAGAGGTGAAGATAAAGATTTTCCTTGCTCCCCAAAGCCCCCAGGGAACCTCACTACATAGTATAGATCACAGGGGGAGGCCCTTGGTGATTATTACCTTTTGAAGTTGGTGAATTCATTTCTGCAAAAGCCAATTCCAGGTTTGTTCCCATTAATCCCCTACTTGAAGAGATCTGCAGGGTGTACTGCTAATGGTTTCTGGTTGCTGTTGGGCTGACGTGAAATGCATGTGATAATTAGCTTGCTAAATTAGTTCTGTTCTCATTATTTTTTATATAAAGCGGTTTTGTAAGGATGGTTTTTCACCATGACTTCTGGTCTCATTCCTCATTGTCATCATTGAAAAACAAAGTCAATAATATTTCTCTCCCCATTCTCTGGGGTATATGTGCTGCTTTCCTGTCTTGCTACTTTCCAAACCTGTTCATGTATGACCCGTTACATACTTTAAGTGGGACAGTCCTGGGGATATCTCTACTCGCGTCTTCTTATGGGATCATAAGACTATTGTCACTGTTGAATAGTCACAGATTAGTCCAGTTTTTATTTCATGGCTCTCGGTGCAGAGAAAAGTATATAAGATTTACTCATTTCTTTCTGCTACCACAAGCACAAGGACTTTCCACTCCGACATTTTAACATCGCAGATGTATGACATGAGCCGCACTCTGGGACTTGCCCATCTGTTCTGAGTCTTAGCCACCTGGTAATCCCTCCATAAGAAGAGAACACGGCTTTTTGTCCATTAGGTTTTAGGGCCTTACAAATCCCTGCATATACAACCAGCTCTGGAAAGCTCACTGTAGGATTTCTGATGGTGCTTTGTGTTGAGTTGTTTTAAATTAGGTGAATTTATGTCTCCTTCTTAGAAGCAGTTTCTTCTCTTAGAACAAATCAATACTGGACAGCATTACCTGTGAGGACATTTCTAGAGAATCCCATGAATTGAATTCTCTATGGCTTTGCCCATCTGGTACTTAGCTACTTCATCAGCAAAATGAGATGTTCTCTAAGGTTCAATTGTCTTAAATGTGATGAAATGGCTGTTGGTATGGTATGCCAAAATTTAAATGTAATACAAACTATGTTACTAGGGTGTAGCTTTCTAAAGGATGGCTATAGACTGTTTGACATTCTTCCAGATGATAGATAAGGTCGAATTAATTTATTCTTCTTTATCTGGGATAGATTCGTGAACTTCTTTTTCATGAGAAGTGAATTTTTTTATTTTTTTTTTTTGTGATACCTGGAAGCCCTTCTACCTCCGGGATACACTCCCATACCTATTTTCTACTTTTTATTTGGAAACAGGGTCTCTTAAGCCAGCACGCTGACTTCAAACCTGCGTGATCCTCTTGTCTCCACCTCCCAAGCGCAGGGATTACAAGCGTGCGCCTCCACGCCCAGCGAGAATTGACATTGTGTGTGTATGTGTGTATTTATGATACTATGGATTGAACCCAGAGGCACTCTACCTCCAAGTTACTTCCTTAGACTTTTATTTTAAAAGAGGGTATCACTAGGTTGCTGAGAGTCTCACTAACTTGCTGAATCTGGTCTTGAACCTGCAATCCTCCTGTCTTAGCCTCCCAAGTTCTAGAATTATAGGCATATGCCACCACAGATGGCTACATTCTGTTAATGGAGGGCAACATATATGAGACCTTGTCATCTGGACCACTGGATGCTTCACGGCCCAATGTGGAGGATGCCAGCCATGATATACTGTCTTATCAGCATTATACTGCCATGTTGTGAGAAAGCCCAAGCTCAACAAGTAGACAGGAGCTGGCTGGTGGGATCTGGCTAGGCTCTTAATCAGGCCATCTCAGTTCAGGCACCAGATATCTGTGTAATGATGCTATTTTGGATATTCAACTCAATGACATCACAGATGATTCAGCCCCAGTTATGCACAGGACAGCCCAGGCAAGAACCATCTATCTGAGCACTGTCAATCTACAAAGCCATGAGAGATCATAATAAATTATTATTTCTATCTTATTAAGCCGCTAAGTTTTAAGTGATTCTTAAGCAGTAATAGATACCTAGAATATATGAGCTCAGTATCCTCACCTATATACTGAGATTATTAAACTCACTCTGTTAATATTGAAGAGATTTCAAAGTAGGCAAGTCCCTTAGCATATTATTGAAAAGAAAAGATTCTCAATGATTTTACTTCTTTCTTTCCGTTTCTAATAATCCATTAATTGGCACTCAGTTAGGTCTGTGTTTGGCTACCTGACTTCATCTTTCTGGAACTTATCAGAAAGATGAATCATTTAAAATTATTTCTTCATGTCATCTCTCAGGACTTTTAATAATAGATAAATCTTAACCAGAGAAACACACTAAAGCAAGAATGCTCTGAATGGTTAAGTTTTACAGAGTTCACTGTCTATTTTGTTATTTTCAAGTTTATTTTAGAATATGCTAATTCAGCTGTAAATTGTGTTAACATCTGTTATACTTTTTCAAGCTATCAGAGCACACTATATCAAACATGATGTAAATGTTTACTGATCACCAAGTCACTGTTATAAACACTGCTTACTGTGTCTTATTGTCATACAGTGATTTCCCAGAAGCCACAGATTTCTAGTTGCTATAGCTCCTTTCTTATTTTTTTCTTGAGTTCATTCAAGAATCCCACCTTATCTTCCTGCTAATAGATCAGTTTCCACAACTTAGAACTGACAATATAGTTGTTTCTGGAAGCTTTACTGGGACTAACTGGGGAACTGGCCAGATTGTAGATGTCTGCCTTTAGGTCAGATGTTCATACATGATCCTATCAGTCATGCAGTTTGGGGTGACATAACATAAAACAATAACCTGCTTGGGGAAAGTCTACAGACATAACTAGAAAGTCACCTGACTGGCCTGGGAGGCTCTTTCTAATGTCTAGCCCACATGTAGGTTACTGAAAGTCTACCAAATAGCCAATAAGCTGAAGCTGTTCCTCCAGTACATCTCTTTCTGTTTCTGATTAGCCAAACCTCCAGGACTCAATGTCTTGACTGTTGTCTGTTTCTGCTGATGAGCTAGAGGCTCTTCCTGCAACCTCAACCTATTTGATTGGGTCTTTGACAGCTTCTCAGACCTTTGCCGATCCCAGCCTCTTTTACTCTGGAGTCTGGATTTAATACAAGCAGCTGTTGTCTGCAGCCTTGATTCATAGAAGAGACAGTCTCTAGAACCCAAATGTCATCATTACTGGGTATTACCACTCTCTACAGATGAATAAAAAACACAAAATGAAACCAAGTCTGAATACCAGTACTTTGCACACTGAGCTTAACCACAGCCGTCTTCCTCTGGAAAGTGTTGCACATTTACTAGCACCATTTAATAATAATGGCTAATATTCAGATAGCAGCCCTATGCCCCACACAGGATGCTCTACATAATCTTATGAGCAAGACAGCATTATCATGTGTGTTCCAGAGAGAGAAAATGGAGGGTAAAGAACTGGAGAGCATTTCCTAGAGATATAGAGTGAGGAAGGAGGAGAGCCAACCTTCAAACCCAACCAGACTAAGGACAGTGCTTGCTCCCCTAAGCATGCCATGGTGCCACCCAGAGTGTTGACCTTGTCTGATCTTTCCAGCCTAGTTCCTCCTGCTTCTGCAGCTCAGCACTTATGACCTGGTATGCATCTGAACCCAGGAGGTATGTGGACCACATAGTTTAGCCACTGTTTTGGAGCTGTCTGTAGATCATCATCAACATAATGAGAGAAGCAGTAAAAAAAAAAAAGATGCTAACAAAATTGCTAAAATTAGCAACTTTGACCTATAATGCGATTTACATGGCTCCTATTCCACAGTGTCTTGTTTTCAGTATTTTGAACATTTAAGGAACATTCAGGTTTCTTAAAGAATTGCAATCTTGGAAACATCTCAAAAATTCCACATTTATCTACTGTGTTTTTCTAGTTTTGCCCTACTTTTAATTCCTGGTGGGACATAGTGTAATTATTTGTGAAAATTACCTGGAAGCATAACATCATTTCTTCATCTCACTCCAAATCCCTCTCAGCTCTCACTCTCAGACTGAAGTAGAAATGACTTCATAAATTAGAAAACTCCACCAATGCCATTCAGACAGACTGTTTTTTATAGTTAATTTTCATTTAATTTTTCTTTACCTTCTCCTTAACAGGGACTTTTTGCCAAGATCTTAATTAAGCTTTAGTTGTTCAAGTGTCTATGTTTTTTCCTCTGATTGTGAGGAGATTTAAAAATCCCCCTAGCCATTTTATCTTTAGCTATATCTTCCACTTAAGTGACAGACAGGCCAAGTAAACTAAATTTCTAATTCTTATTTCTTGAAGCTGGATCACTCAACTTCTCAAGGGATTGTAATGGATCCCCTGGGGAATTCAATTTTGTTTTTAGTTTTACTTACTTAAGGCATTCCTAGAAACTCTACTTCAGTAACTGTACTCTACAAATGAACATAGAAAGATAAAACTGCTGATGGCTTGAAAAATGTGATTTTAGAGATAAGTATCTTCTAATATTTTTCTGTAATTTTCAAAAAATAAAAAGTAGGATAACAGTTGGCTTCGAACTTTACAAACCCTAATTAATTGACGAAAAAACTGTCCTGGTTACACCAAATTCTATCCCCAAACTACTAAAGAGATCACAGACAAAAGGACAATAGGGACATTGTGATGTTTAATTCTTTCTTCATGACTTCCTTACTCAAAAAGAAACAAGAGTAACTATAACAAGAAACAAAGAAGTGGAAAGAGAGAGAAAAAAGTGATGTATATACGTCTTAAAATTTTTGGCTTTAAAAACAAGACACAATTGAACATGTGACAAAAGGAAGTTGCTATGTAGAACCCAGAGTCAGGTGAGACTATTCCTCATGAAATTTTTACATGAATAGTTAGAAAGCAACCAATTGTCAAGCTGGTATTTTTAGGGTGCTCATTTCTCTCATTATAGTATGGTCTGATGGATCAAAACTTAAAACATTAACCTCAGCCTCTTGTCTAACGAGTGAGAACCCTGATTTTGAACATGTATCTACACAGTTTTACTGTACTTTGGAGATGATTTTACTTGACATTACAGAAAAGTACTTCATTTTAGACTACATCTCCCTTATTCAGTTCTATCCTAATTACCACCATCTTGTATTTGGGCCCAAGGACATTCTTCAGCACTGACCAGTAATCTTTTCTCTAGTTTCTTGGTTGGAGAAGTATAATAATCTGGTGCCTCCCATTTTCTTTCTGTCTGATCAGACATGTTTTATTTCTTTTTGTATCTTTCAGCAACACTCCAATTACATCTGGCCATTCCGTAAGCCATGATAAGATAAATGCAATTTTTAACCCTTAGTGCTTTTTAGGTTTCCAATCTTAGGTCTGTATCAGCTGGGTTGACTTGGGCTAAAAAAGGCTAGAAGAATTCAGATCAATTCTCTCCCATGGCCAGCTTTCACAGAAGGGGGTTAGGACACAATTCCATTTAATTCATGAAAATGATGAAGTACAGAGCTGGTGAAGGATTATGGTAGAACATCAGAATGACCCACAGACAGAATTAATAGTCCCAGAAGGATATGAAGGAACAGATATCATGCTGAACTAGGACCATGACAAATGTTACATCCATATATGAAGGACGATGAAATTCTACTCTAAGAAAGAAAAATTAGAGTTTATAGACTATTTTCTGCTAACAGATGCTTGGTTAACTAGGGCTCTGCTCCCAATTCATAATATGAGGCAATAATTATTTGAACACAAGAACCAGACAATAGCATCACATGAAGAAAACAACAGACCAGTATCCTTTAGGAATATGGAACCAAAATCCTAAACAAAATACTAACAAAATGAATCCAGAAACATTTTAAAAGGATAATGTTCTGTGACCAAAAGGGATTTATCTGAGGATTACAAGGCTGGTTTTATGTATTGAAATTAATAAGATGTTAACAGAATAAAAAACAAAAATGGCATGATCATCTCAATTCATGGAGAAAAATCATTTCAGAAAATCAAATACCCTTTTAGGATAAAAACAGTCAAGAAACTAGGAATAAAATAGGTGTATTATACTTAATATAGAGAAACTCAATGTTTTCCCTCTAAGACTGGAACATAACATAGAAATTCCTTATTTTTACTACATTCAACATTTACTAGAGGATCTTCGCAGGGTAATTAGGCAAGGTAAACAAATGAAAGGCATCTAGATTGAAAAGAAGTAAACTATCACCATTTCCTGGTCATAAGATCTTGTGTGCATACAGTATTTAAAAACCCACAGAAACACTATTAGACCTAACAAGTGAGCTTGTCAAGATTACAGTATCTCTAAGCTTGACATAGTGATAGGTTCCCGTAGTCCCAGGTCTCAGGAGGCTGAGGTAGGAGGATTTCTTAAGCCCAAAAGTTAGAGACCAGCCTAGGCAACATAGTGAGATTTTCATCTCAAAAAACAAAAAAATTAAGCTGGGCGTGGTGGCACACGCTTGTAATCCCCGGGTTGGGAATGCTGAGACAGGAGGATCACATGAGTTTGAAGCCAGCCTCAGCTACTTAGTGAGGCTCTTAGCAACTTAGTGAGACCTTGTTTCCAAATCAAATATAAAAAAAGGTCTGGGAGTATAGTCTGGAGGTAGAAAGCCTCTGGGTTCTACCTCCAGTACCACCAAAAAAAAAATAAATAAAAATAAATAAATAAATAAATAAATATAAATAAAATTAGTCTTGCTATATCTCAGTAGTAAATTTGAAAATCAAATTTAAATATCTATTTCCTTCATTTTAAATTCTCATTGAAATTAAAATTTGAATAAAATATTGAGTTAAAATTAACCAAGGAAGCAAAATAAAAATAATAAATTGAAAGATATAAAACTCTGTGAAAAATGTAAAGAAAACTTAAATAATAACAAGATATTCCTTGCTATCAATCCACCCACCTTTTTGCTTAATGTTATTAAAAAAGAAAATAATTGATCTACGGATCAGTGTAATTTCTATCAACATCTAAGCTGCTCCTTTTTCCTAGAATTAACAAGCTGATCATAAAATGTAGATGGAAATGCAAGGGACTCAAAATAGGCAAATCAGTATATAAAAAAAGAGAATAAAATGAAAACATTTCAATTCTCAATTCCAAAACTTAATGCAAAGATAAAATAATCACACTGTGCAGTAATTACAGTAGCCCAGTAAGAGATTTACAGATTCAAAAATTAAAGTGAAAATCCAGAGATAACTATTATATTTATGGTCAATTAGTTTCCAACAAAGTTGCCACAATCATTAAATGAAGGAAAAAAAGGTCTTTCCAATAAATGATGCTTTAAATGTTAATATTCACATTTAAAATAATGAAATTGGATCTCTACCTCATGCATACACAAAGTTTAGTTAAAAATATATTAAAGACCTAAATTTAAAAGCTAAAACTATAAAACTCAGGAAACATCGGTGAGAATTTTTGTGACTTTTATTAAAGGCAATGCTTTCTTAGATATAAATCTCAAGTGACTATATATAGAACCCAGAAACTTTCTACCTCTGGGTTATACTCCCAGACTTTTTTTTTTTTTTTTTTTGGAAACAGGGTCTCACTAAATTGCTGAGAGCCTCACTAAGTAGCTGAGGCTGGCTTCAAACCTGTGCAATCCTCCTGTCTCATCCTCCCAAGCCCGGGGATTACAAACTTGCGCCACCAAGCCCGGCTCAAGTGACAATATTTTTTAAATTAGGTATTTTGGAGTTCCTCAATATTAAAAATGTTTGTGCTTCAAGGTCATCATGAAGAAAGTGAAAAGACAACCTAAATAATAAGATAAAATATTTGAGCCAGGCATGGTACACGCTTAAAATCTTAGTGCTTGGGAATTTGAGAAAGGAGGATAGCAGATTTGCAACCATCCTCAACTACTAGTGAAGCCTTCTGCAACTTAATGAGACCCCAATTCAAACTTAAAAAATAAAAAATAGGGCTGAAAAAATAGGCTCAGAGGTTGAATTTTTCTGGGTTCAGTCCCCAGTACCCCCAATACCACACACAAAAAGAAATAAAAAATTGTAACTGATAAGGGTCTTATATTTAGAATATGCATATATATCTTAAAACCAAGCAATAAAAATTAAAATACCCCAGTTAAAAACTAAACAAAGGACAGGTGTGGGGGAATACGCTTGTAATCCCTGCACTTGGGAGGTGGAGACAGGAGGATTGCGCTGGTTCGAAGTCAGCCCCACTGGCTTAAGAGACCCTGTTTCCAAAAATAAAAAAGTATAAAATAGGTCTGGGAGTGTAGCCCGGATGTAGTAGGGCTTCCAGAAACCCCAGTACCTGAAAAAAAAAAAAAAAACTAGACAAAGGATCTAAATAGACATGTCTTAAAAAGGGAATGATGATATTGATTCTCAATAAAGCTATAAAGCTCTTTTGATATGTACATACAAACCATAGTTCTACAACCACAAAGAAAATGAATTCTGCCAACAACTTGAATATTGTCCAAGATTTTTTTTCCTAACCCTCCAGATGACATCCCAGCTGCCTGGCCCTTGATCTCCAACTTAGAATATCTGGACAGAGAATCAGCTGAGTCTAACCAGATTTGTGACCTATAAAATAAATGGATGTTAAGGGATGCATATATGATAATGTGTATATACCAGTAGAACTAAGATTAAGAAGGAAGAGGAGAAGGAGGAAGAGGAGGAGGAGGAGGAAGAGGAGGAGGAGGAAGAGGAAGAGGAGGAGGAGGAGGAAGAGGAGGAGGAAGAGGAGGAGGAGGAAGAGGAAGAGGAAGGGGAGGAAGAGGGGTAGGAAGAAGAGGAGGAGGAAGAGGAAGGGGAGGAGGAGAGAAAACCTCCCAAGACCACACATCCTCCTTAAAGCTTCTGTCCCTGACCTTTTATTGAAAAAGGTATTTCTAACTGGGCATGGTAGCTCACACCTATAATCCTGGTACTTGGGAGGCTGAGTCCAGAGGATCACAGATTTGATGCAATTTAGTGAGACACTGTTTCAAAATAAATTAATAATCTTAATAAAAAAAAAGCTGGGTAGTATAGCTCAGGGGTAGAATTCCCTGGGTTAGATCTCCAGTAACACACACACACACACGCACACACACACACACACACACACAGTTATTTCTAGTCCACATTGCTAAATCCAGTGGGCGATGTGCAACCAGTTGAGTACCACTTGATTGTGGCCTATATTACTTTTCCTCCTTTTTAACACTATTTCTTGCCTTGGTTTCTGTGATGGTTCCGATTCTCATTACTCCTTTCCATTTCCTTTTGTGTAGTTGGCCTCTTTTAGTCAGAAGTTAAATGTTGATGTCTGCAAGATTTGATCTTGATGATAGAAATTGCTTCTTTTCTTGTTTTATCTCTTAAAGGAATTAATAAACATGTGGTTTGCCTATGGCTGTAAGGCTGAATATTTAATTCACTTAAGAGCCACAGCAAACCTATAAAAGAGAATTCAGACAAAACTTAATCATGTCCAATTCCACTTGGTAGGAATTAGCAGTGCTGGGGCTTCTAATCCAGGTAGTTTAAAGGTTGCTAAAGACAAAATATTATCTTCAGGTGAACTTATCTGTACCCCTGACTTCACATAATATCTACAGGCTGATAACTCCCTCTTATCTTTTCTCTGAACTTGAAAACAATATACTCCATTGACATTTTGGACAAACTGCCTGCTATGTCTTTACTCTCTTCTATTAATGAGTGGAACCATGTCCGTAACTCCATTGTGATCTCATTTTTTTCTATTCAGTTTTATTGATTGGTTAATTTTTGCTAAGATAATACATTCAAAGACATAGAATTTCATATTTATATTTCTTTTTGTGATGTGTCTACTTAGTTTACTTGCCAATTTTTATTAGGTTCTTTTTTATTAGTCCTCTATTGGAGGAATAGATGGCAAAGATCTCCCATTCTGTCGGCTTCCTCTTAAGGTTCTTCATAGCTTTCTTTGCTGGTGAACACTGCAAAAGGGCTTCGCAGTTAATCTATCAACTTTACATATATTTTTTTTCTGGAGCAAATAAAAAGACTATCATCTTCTTTGGCACACAAGTAAGCCAATACATCTCCTAGCCTGAAAAAGGAGGAATTCTTCTTCATTTTTCTTTCTTTTATTGGTGCATTGTAATCATACATCTTGATGAATTTCAGGGCGATAGAGGCATACATGCACCCATTGCCTCTACCTCCCCACTTTCTCCTGCTCAAAACACTGATTAGCTTTAATAAGTTCATGTATGTATATCATGCCCATTGGAGTGTTTCTCTCTTTAAGCCTTTCTCTTCTCTCTCATCTCCCTCAGTTGGGACCCCCCCTTCAGTCCACTAAGGTTTCTCCTCCTTTTCTAGAGTCCCTCCTGTATCACACTTTGTCCCTAGCTTCCACATATGAGTGAACATATCCAACCCTTCACTTCTGTAACTGGCTTATCTCACTTAGCATAATATCTCATTTCATCCATTTCCCTGCCAATGACATAACTTTGTTCCTCTTTATGGCTGAGTGAAATTTTATTGTATATATATCTGATAATTTCATAATCAACTGACCTGTTGATGGACATCTCAGCTGATTTCATAGTTTGGCAATTATTAATTGTGCAGCTATAAACGTAAATATGCTTGCATGACTATGGTAGTCTGGTTGCAATTCTTTTGATAGACACTCAGGAGTGGTATACCTGGATCATATGGTAGTTTCTTTCTCATTCTTCTGAGGATACTTTACACTGTTTTCCAAAATGGTTGCGCTAATTTGCAATCCCACCAACAGTGTATCAGAGTCCCTATTTCTCCATATCCTTGCCACCACTCATTACTGTTTGTATTATTTATTTATTTGAAGTACTGGGTGTCGCGTCCCTAGGGCTCTGACCAGCAGAGCCTAGGGAAGAAACACACGAACGCCGACTCTGTTGATGAAGCTCCTTCCTCTTTAATGCTCTCTCAACACCCTCTCAGGTAAAAACAACATCAGTCTTCTATCCCCTCCCTCATCACTCCACCAAGCCTCCTCGCTTCCCCGCTAGGGCATGCCTTTTTCAACCTTCTCCTGGGCGGGCAGGTGGTAGCACGAGGCGCTGCGTCACTAATCATCCGTAAGGCGCCTGATAGGGCTCACTGCGCAGGCTCAGGGCACCGCCAGCCTCGTGAGCCTCGTGACTTGGCTGCAAGCCCAGGCGCCATCTTGAGTCCACGCTGGCAACAAGCCTGGGTGCGGTCCAGCCGAGTGGGCCCCGACACTGGGGATGGAACCCAGGGCCATTCTACCTCCAAGATACACCTCAGCCCTATTTTTTATTCTGTATTTTTGAAACAGGGTCCCACTGAGTTGCCAAGGGCCTCACTAAGTAGTGTGAACCGTGATGCTCCTGTCTCAGCCTCCCAAATGCTGGGATTACAAGCGTGCGCCACCACGCCTGGCTTATTGTTTGTATTTTTGCTGATTGCCTTCTAAGTGGGGTTAGGCGAAATCTCAGGGCAGCTTTGATGTACATCTCTGACTCCTAATGATGTTGCACAATTTTCATAATTTATTGACCATTTATTCTTGATGTGTACCTTCCCTTCTAGCCTCCAGATTATTTGTTGCCATTATACTAGCAATCCTTGCAAAATTATTCCCCACTGCCGATGACAGTTCTTCTCCAACTTTCAAATAATTTCACTGCAATCCCAGTTTTTATTCCATATTTAAAAATTTGTTGTTTGGGAGGATCATAAATGATCACATAGATAAAAGACAAAATTAAACTTTGCCAGCCACATAGAAACACCTCACATGCCTTCAGAAATAACGAACTCTCTAACTTTGTGATCATTTCTTTGATTTATAGTTTCATTGCCCACATAAGCATCCCTAAATACACAGCAAACTGTACCTGTTTCAGTGCTTCAAATAAATACAATCATGCAAAATATATCCTTTCATATCTGGTTTCTTTTGGTTGAATTATTTCAGAGGTTTATCCCTGAATGTGTGCCTTTATTTTTTTGTACAGGGGACTGAACCCAGGATCATTCTACCCTTGAGCTATACCCCTCATCCCTTTATTTATTTATTTATTTATTTTAAGAGGATCTTGCTTGCTAAGTTGCTGAGAATCTCACTAAGTTATCAAGGCTGGCCTTGGCACTTGCAAGTCTCCTGTCTCAGTCTCTCAAGTACTGAGATCATTAATGACGGTCACCACACCCACCTTGTCATTATTATTCTACAGAGAGATTCAAGCAGGATCGTCCCTCAACATTCCCTGGGTACATGCTCTTTGGTAAAAGGCATTGCTCCCACATCGACACCAGGTCCAGGGATTTAATCAACTGCTTCCCTTACAAGAGCATCTGACTCAGGGCTGAGTAATGGGAATCTGAAACAATCAGAAAATAGGAGAGGTCCACTGTGGGCAGGTTTGACTGGAGGCAGGAGTCTGCAATTCACGGTTCCTACTTCCCCTATCAGCAGCAGGCCAGGCTGAAGGCCAGCGCATGGGGGCCTTTCTCTGGTTTTCTGGACTTCATGTCCGGTCTTTCACTTCAGCCCTCTGTCCGGAAAAGGAAGGAAGGGAGAAGAAGACTGCTCTGAGTTGCAGAAGGGGTTTGGAAAAGCTTTTCTGCTCAGTCCTGAAAGCTGCTGACAATTACAATCATCCGTCACTGACACTCTCCAAATCCAGAAAGCCAAACCTAACTTCTCTACTTAAGTAGGATTTTTATTTGGGGGTTGAATGTTTCTTTTTTGTTTTTTCTTTTTTCAGTACTGGGGATGAAACCATGAAACCCGGGGGCATTCTACCTCTGAGCTACACCCCCAGCCCCATTTTTTATTTTTTATTTTGAAACAGGGTTTCACTGAGTTGCAAAGGTCCTCATTAAGTAGTAGTTGAGGCTGTCTGCAAACCGTGATCCTCCTGTCTCAGCCTCACGAATGCTGGGATTACAAGTGTGCACCACCACACCTGGCTAAATATTTTCATTCTATTCTATTTTTTCTCTTTTTCTTTCTTTTCTTATGGTATTAAGGATTTAATCAATAGGTGGTCTACCATCAAGCTATATATCCAACATATATATTTTTCTTTATCTTGAAACAGGGTCTCCTAAATTGCTGTGGCTGACCTCAAACCTGTAATAACCCTCCTGTTTTAGCCTCCAAAACCCTCCTCCTCCTCCTCTTCCTCCTCCTCCTCTTCCTTTTCTTCTCCTTCTCCTTCTCTTTCTCTTTCTCCTTCTTCTCCTTCTCCTTCTCCTTCTCCTTCTCCCTCTCCTTCTCCTTCTCCTTCTTCTTCTTTTCTTCCTCTCCTCTCCTCTCCTCTTCTCTCTTCTCCTCTCCTCTCTCCCTTACCTTCCTCCCAAGGGATGAACTAAGGTAAGGCCATGTGAGGTCCTGGGATTGGATGCCATCTATAAGCCAGAAAGTGGGACCTCACCATAAACTGAATTAAATGGAACCTTGATGTTGATATGTGAGAAATAAATTTCTGTTGTTTATGAACCACCTAGTCCATGGCAACCTGAGCTGAATAAAGACAGCCAGTCAGAGACCACCATTCAGTGAAGGAGATATGAAAATATGTCAGAGGAAGTTGGGGCAACTTGGATGTTATTTGTCCTCTCCAGACAGTGGCAAAGCCATACTTCTATCAGTAGGATTCTGCCTTGCCTTCCAGCTGGGCATCATTCAGAGCCCCCAGCCTCATTATGAACACAGGATACCAGCAGCAGCTGTGTGGTTCAACACTGACCTTGCCATTTTAAACCTGATGTGGATTGAAGTGTGTATTATCATTGCTTTTACTTCTGTCATTCAGGTTCCCAGGGAAGAGAAGCTTGGGGCGTGAGAACAAATGAACTTCCTTGGTTATCCATGGTGAATTCCTGAGTCTACCTTGTGACAGAGTTCTCAGAGAGTTGGGGGCAAGAGGAGCTACAATATTCTCAGTGCTTGCTTTGGAGATTTTTGTTTGTTTTTCCAGAAATGAATAAATAATTCTATTATTTTCTTAGACCTGAGGCTTTGAGGAAGCCATAGGGGCTAAAAGTTGCACAACAATGAGAATTAAAGATGTCTATCAAAACACAAAGCAGCCATAAAACTGAGCCCTTGTTAGCCACCCCAGAACTCGAGGTCTCCTGTCTATAAAATAAAATGATAGAACAGTCTTATACTCCATACATTTCTGTTCTCTTTTAACTAAGTGGGACTCTACATGTTTCACAGATACCCTCCCTAGGCTTGGGAAAGTGTTTTGGGTAAATCTTTCTTTATACCAACAGTTCCCAATGTACAACATCAGCAACACGAGCATTGACCGAAAAGTTGTTAGAAGGTGCAGAACCTCAGGCCTTACCCAAAGATGTAACAGATATAACAGCTGTGCCTCAGCAAGTTTTCCTGGGGTGTCTGAGACACAGATTGTGTTCAAAACCACTGTTCCATGTTGTAAGAGGCAGCCTGCAGCAGCCTGAAAAAGTTTTTTCTTGCTCTGAGCTAGTGCAACAGAAAAAGCAAAGAGAACAAACACTTCTATACCTATAACACGCCTTTTCACCAGAACCCTATTAGAAAAGCACCTGACAGTTGTTCTTTGCCACTGTCCCAATCGCAGACTGTCATCAGATGACACAATACACTAATGAAGGATTGAAAACGGCACCACTTTGACCCAGTATTTATCCATACTAGTCCCCACGTAAGTCCTCTATACGCTGACCCCTCCTCTATCCTCAACCCATAAAAAACGCCCACCCTAAATTGTACCAGTGGCTCTCTCTTCAGCCAAGAGTCCCTCTCTGGCTTACTTTAAAGCTTGCTTTTTTATGTTATTAGGCCATATCCTTTGCCCTTCTTTTTCTTTAACACACATTAGCTCCTTTTCCTTATTTTTTTCTACCAACCCTACATCTGAGCATCTTTTTAATATCAAAATCTTGAAGACATGGAATACAGCTGCCTCATCTTTGTATCAGAGTGATGGGCTCAGATCTTTTCCACTTTGCAAAACATATGGCCTATGGTCTTCAGTTGGTGAATGAGATTCTCCTTCCCCTACTGGATATGGAGGAGGATGGGAGAAAGCTGGACTGCCGCATCCCTCCTGTGCCAGGAGGAAAGCCAGACGGAGGCAAAAGTCCACCAAAGCAAGACTGGAAAATGAAAGGACCACAGAGGAATAGATCTGAGCTCCTGATACAATCATGCCCCACATCTTACTGTTGCTAGAACTTCTAATTAAGTTATCTAGCAAATTCTCTTTATTGCTTCACTAGTTAGAGATGGATTGTCTCTTTTTAGTACCCCCAGAGCATCCTGGTGAATGACGATAACAGGGAATCTAATTAGGACACTGTTGCTGAACCCAGAAAGTAGACAGTGCTAACTTCCTCCCACAGCAATGGTGGGAATGAAGAAAAATTAAAAATTTCACAGGTTTGGAAATGATAAATTATAAGACTTAATATTCTTTCTGGAAGGGGATGGTGGGAGGCTATCACAACAATCAGGACCTAAAATGGACCCTAGATCTTTTGATTTCAAGGGACTTCATTATTGTTGCCCCTTGTCCAGCTCTCAAGTGTATCCTAGCCTCATTTACACACACTTTGTGTCTATTATTATTCTCTCTCTCTCTCTTTGTTTATAATCCTCAGTCCATATCCAAATCCTTTATTCATTTCTCTCCTGCATCTTTTTTTTTTTTTTTTTGGCTGTCCTCAGATCTTCATGTACTCAGTATACTAACACCATGATCTTCATGATCTCAGGACTCCATGTCTCATTCCAAATAGTAAATATGCCAGACCTGGTGATGCACACCTGGAATCCCAGTATTTGCAGTATTTGGGAGGCTAAGACAGAGGATGCAAGGCTTGGGGCCAGCCTCATCAATTTAGAGAATTTTTCATGAATTTATGGGACCTTTTTTAAAGTAAAATATTAAAAAAGAAGAAGCGCTGGGGATGTCACTTGTAAGTATAATGCCTCTGGGTTCAACAACAAGTATGAAAAAAATATTTTTGAATGCCATCTATAACAAATTTCTGAGGGTTAAATTTGATTTATTTACTTAGATGTGTTTATTTTTTTTTTCATTAACCCTCAGAAACTAATTGTGAATGTTATCTTCAGCAAAGTATCAAGTATGCTGAGATGAGAAAAAAAGTGAGCTTGCTCTCAACAGTTCATATTCAAGAACATGAGTCAGCAATGGTCTTTAATTTTCTATAAAGAATCAGATAGTAAATGTTTTCAGGTTTATAGGCTTTATAATCTTTATCAAGGCTATCCATCACTTTCTGACACAGTGTAAAAGCAGCCATAGGAGATATGTAAATTAATGGGTGTGGCTAGGTTCCAATAATTTTTTTTTTTTTTTTTTTTTGGTGATACTGGGGGTGGAACCCAGAGGCTTTCTACCTCCGGGCTATACTCCCAGACCTTTTTTTTATATTTTATTTGGAAACGGGGTCTCGCTAAGTTGCTGAGAGCCTCACTAAGTAGCTGAGGCTGGCTTCGAACCTGTGCGATCCTCCTGTCTCAGCCTCCCAAGCGCGGGGATTACAAGCGTGCGCCACCATGCCCGGCTCAATAAAATTTTATTTATAAAAACCAGTGGCAGGCCAGATTTCATCCTTTTGCCACTATTTCCTGACCCCTGCTCTAGACAGGTATATATAAGGAAATGGCAACACAATATATTGGGTGCATTAACAGATTACTCTCAAAGTGTGCTGGATACATATGCATTGCTTGAAAGTATCATCTATAAGCTAAGTAATTATTTCCATGTTTGTTATTTGTTGGCCTTTCCCATAGGCATGCATAGGTTTAGGGACAGGGCCTCCTGGGACCATCATCTTTCTATAGGACTGATTGTGAAATCAAACTTGCTAAGACTTCCTAAGCAATTAGCCTAATTTGTCCAGAAGAAAGTATGTATTGTATATACTATATATATATATATATATATATATATATATATATATGTGTGTGTGTGTGTGTGTGTGTGTGTGTGTGTGTGTGTATAATATATACATGTGTGTATTTATATAGACAAACATACACACAGAATTTAATGTTATTTTTTATTACCTGTAAACACGGGATTAGTAGGAGCCAATCATTATTGTAACTCCCTGCCAAACACTCTTTCTTTAACTTTTGTTTCAGGACTCTGGAATTTTTGTACCTCCTTGAAATACCCTAAGCTCCCAGTGAATTTATAAATTTCAAAAAGAATTAAAATCTTCACACTCTTGAAACTTTCTATACATAAGAAATGTATCTTTCTTCTTTTACAATTCTTTTATGCCTCTCAGTAGAGCTTTATCATGTTCTTTCGGTAGACACTGAGCATTTTTCCAGTTTATTTCTGGATAGTTTATCTTTTTTGTTGCTCTTGTAAATGGGATCTTTCCTGCATTTGATGTTCTAAGTTTACTGTTTGTGTCTAGGAAGGTATTGATTTTTATATATTAATTTTTTAGCCAGTCAATCTATAACATTCTTTTCCCATTAAAATAGCTTTTCTGTTGATTATCTTTCCAAATATACAATCATATCATGTGCAAATAATAATACATTTGCTTCTGTTTTATAATGCCTGATACTTTAACTTATTTTCTTACACATTGATTCATACTTTATGAGTAATTTTAAGTGAAATTTGGTTTATTCTTGATTTTTAATGGCTATGCTTCTTGTATTTCACTTATCAATTCTGTTTGCTTTTTCTTCAGGTGTAGGTAACATGTTAAAGATTTACAAATATATTTCTATTTCAATGTTTCTAATATATTGAATATTTGATATTTCTAATTTATTGCATTTCATTCTAAAGCTAAATAGACTCATATTTGGGAGTATATAAATGAATCCAGATATATAAAATGTGTTTGTCAAATCAGTGAGAAAGATTAGATTACTTAATAAATGGGACTAGTGGAATTTATTATCTATTAGAAGAAGGTCTACTTGGACTTGTATTTTACAACATTTCTCAAAGAAATTTTCAGTAAAATAAGCACTTTAAAGTAAAAATACAACAGTGATGGCAAAATAGATGGCAACAATAGTCAAATATATGATAAAAACAGATTGTTAGTAACATTTTAAATGTAAATAACACATAAACAGTATTTATGATGTCCAAAGAAAATTTTAAAATCCACCGGAAAAAAATATAGAAACCAATAGAATAAAAGAGGCAACAGATATAAAGAATATCTTCAAATAGTAAAAAAGAAAAATAGAAGACTCAAATTTAGTAGCTGAGAGGAAAATGCAAATTGAAATCTTAAGAAGACGTCATTCCATAAGCATCAGACTGAGAAAACTCAAGAAGAGTGGTAGCAACAGGAACAGTGGCATCAAATATGATGTGGGAGGCGGTAAAGGGATCTGTGTCCACAGCAGAGATGGGAATTATTACAGTTTGGGGAAAGCAATCTAGAAGCATCTATGTAATTTTTTAAATACATATGACCTTTGTTCCAATCATCTTTTCTTTACTGGTGCATTATAGTCATATACCTTAATGGAGTACAAGATGGTAAAGCATAAATGCACACATTTAGCCTTTCCCCAATTCCCACCCCATTCCTCTGTCCCCACCCCTTCCTCATGTTTGGCTTAGCAATTGACTTTGATATGTTTGTGAAAATATATCACGTACATTAGGGATCTAACCATCTTAATCCCAGGACTCAGTTTCACTGATAAACTCTAATACTGCTGTGAATACCGAGATACCACCCAGATCTCCCATCACCAGTCTCTCATGCCCTGGGTGTCAAGACTATTGTATCAACTCCCTTAACCAGAGACACAAATCTGAGTGTACAGAATAATGATCAACTTGACACCTGGTGGAATGTCGCAGAGACGTCTCCTGCCCCACATCTGGTGTAGGCCAAAAGTCACTAGAGGTCACTCAGACCATCAGGCAAAAAGCAACACTGAACAAAGACCAAAGGAAAAATGTGCTGGACATGGGAAAATGAACTTGGGTGATCAAAGACAACAGGATTGCAGGTCTCTCCCCACCTCCCACCTTGATGCTAAAACATAGTTGAGGAGAAGCTGGTCCTAACATTAGAAACCTGTTCTCTTGCCTGCATAGAAGAGAAAATAAACTCTGCTACTAAGTGTAGTATTTTTGTCTTTCATTGCCTTGATTTTTTGCTTTACATTTTAAGATTTTAATGAAGCACAGGATGTGCTTGATGTTTCTATGTCTCTAACCTTTATTAGAAACTCTTTTTGACAATTAATTTTTTGCCTTGGATTTAACTCTCCTTTTAATACTGTGAACCCTGATTTATTTTTTGCTTGTGTTTTCTTGCTGTGATTTTAGTCTATCTTCACTTTCAAAACTTCTGAGTCAATTTCAGATCTGTCTCATATATATGACATGTAGTTAGGGTTTATTTTTTGATACCATCTGAGTCTTTCTTTTAATAGGTTAGTTTACTCCACTGACATTTGTTGCTGTAACAGATATTTTTGTTCAGAATTCTGTCATTTATGTTATCCCACTTGTTCTTAATGTTTCTTACAGTATCTGCTATATTCTGCAGTTTGTGTTTTCTTAGGCTTTGTGTAAAAGCTTTGGTTTTTATTTTTGACAGTCCACAAAGTTTATAGATTTGATTCCTAATTTTTTGCCTTTTTAACCACCTTTGTAACTACTGTTTTTTATAATATTATAAAAATCCTTATTCAACTATCAATGACAATTGGTATCAAATTAAAAAAAAAACAAAGTGATACTCTTTTTCCCCAACTGTAACACAATTTTTGTAAATGACATTTTGATTTTTAAGTTGCTAGGATTAAAACATTTACACATTGGCGTTAAAATGTTCACATTAGTTTAGCCATAGTTCTAAATTTAAATGGAACTAATACTTGCCATTTACTTCCTAACTTCTCTAATTCCAAGCTTTTGGTTTCAATCATTTGCTTGATAAAATACCATCACCTTTGCAAAACAGTCCCCAGTCCCTCTCCCCCACCCCTCTTCTCTTGATTCTTCCATGTTTCCCTTTTTCTATAGGTTTCAAGCCATGATTCTTAATGTCATAATAAAATTCCTTTGCATACCTTTTCCTGCCTTTTTTTTCTAGCCTTATCTCCATCAATTCCTGCCTCAAAGTTTAATTTTATTTGTTGCACTGCTTATAGTTTGCACACATATCATCTTAGTTTGTACTCCTGGACCTGTATTCACATTGCCAAATCCTCCTCCTCCTTCTTTTTGCTAATCCTAATTTGTTCATAAGTGCACAGGTCAGAGTTTATATTTCAAGTAAAGTTTTATTGGAACATCACTTACCTATAAAAAATTAAAATCCTGAGTGTCCAGGTTAATGAACTTTAACATGCAGACACAAAAAAGGACACAGCCATGCGATTTACTTACTTCTCAGATGAGGGAGTAGAAACTTATTAGCATGCCAGAAGCATCGATTGTGTGCTCCTGGCTGCGGTCTCTCACCCCAAAGGTGACCACTACCTTGGTTTGTTGTCATTAGTTACTTTTTGTGTAAATTAATAAATTCACTCTCAGACCTGGCTATTACCTAAATTATATATTTTCCATTAAAATTCAGGTATTCTGTTTATTTCTAATGAGTGTGTGTGTTTGATTTTCTTTATGTGTCTGTAATTTGACTTTTTATTGTTACTATATAAGCAAACTATATATATATTTTTTTTTTATTATGTAGGCACAAAATTCTCACTATTTATAATAGTTTTCCTTTTTTTCCTTTAAGTAAAATAGGCCATTACATATAAATAATTATTTTATAAATCTTCCTTATAATAAGTATTATTATTAATGTGTTCTGAAATGTTATTCATTGTTAATTCCAGGAAAAATTAAATATGATACAATAAGTTTGAGTAAATATAATAAAAATAATATCTAGCATAATAATATATAGTATGTATTTTAAAATACAGCACAAACTTCTAAAATTTAATAATATTGATATTAACTAATGATTTTATAATCTGTAACATAAAGGTATAATTCAATTTACAACTTGCTCAACCTTGATTTTTATGTTATTTAATATAGATAAGTGATATAAAATTTATATTGAATTATTTTAACATCTATTAGTATTTTCTCTGCTTATTAAAGTGGTAAATTATTTTAATATATATCCTTTTGGACTAGACTCACATTCTTATGTAAGCTCCATTTAATTATATACTATTACTTCAACATGCTACTTTAGATCACTAATGCATTATTAATACATTTTGCATTTCAATTATTAAAAATTAGTCTAAATTTTCTTGAACTGAGTTCACTATTTGTCATGATAATTATACTAGATTTGTAAATTTAATTGAGAAAAACTTATTGCTTTTCATAATGCAAAATATTTTTTATAAAGCACAAACATTATCTGTTCCTTTTTGATTTCACAGAACTTGGAGTTCAATGGACCCAGAGTTTTAAAGAATCAATATCTCTCTCTCTCTTTCTTTCCCTTTCCCTTCCTCTCTCTCTCTCTCTCTCTCTCTCTCTCTCTCTCTCTCTCTCTCTCTCTCTCACTCTCTCTCCTCTCTCCTCTCTCCCCTCTTCCTCTCCCCCCCCCTCTCCTCTCTCCTCTCTCCTCTCCCTCTCTTTCTCTCTTTCTCTCTTTTCTTGTGGCAGGGGGGATTAAATCCAGGCACATTCTACCTCTGAGTGACATATTTCTTATATTGAGACAGGATCTCTCTAAGTTACCAACTGTTCTTGAAACTATGATTCTCCTGTCTCGGCCTCCCAAGTACTGGAATTACAGGCATGCACCACCATACCTGAATTAAGTGAAGTGTTTTTTGTTTTGTTTTGTTTTGTTTTGTTTTGTTTTGTTGCGGGTCTGGGGATGGAACCCAGGGGCATTCTGCCTCCTAGCTACAACCCCTGCCCTATTTTTTATTCTTTATTTTGAAACTGGGTCTCACTGAGTTGCTGAGGGCCTCACTAAGTAGCTGAGGGGGTCCTCGAACCAAGATCCTCAGGGTCTCAGCCTCCCGAATCCGGATTACAAGCATGTGCCACCACGCCCGGCTAGGTGAGGTTTTTAATGTCATACTGAAATTCTTCCTTTTTTATACTTATTAAGTTAATTTTTTATGTTAAGACAAATCCTAGAAAATAACCCTCCACATGTAGATTTCCCAGTTTTATCCATACAGTTGTCTAGTAGTATGCTAAAATTTCCCCTATTTTGGTGCCCATGGTTGGTACATGAACTTACAAATTTTTAATTTTCTGATTTTTTTATCTCTACAAAAAGTTTGCCTATTTTTAGATGGTAGTCAAAAAAACTAATTTTTGCATTTACTAGTCTTTTTCAGTTTTCTAATATATTAATTTTCAGTGTTATCTAGGAAACTTACCAACATTTTTGCCCTGTTTTCTTGAGGTGAAGGGGTTACATAAAGAGTTTATTTCCATTTTTCTAGTTTAATCACTAAAATACTTGTGATCATGAGTATGTTTCTAAAGATTTTTTTCTTCTACCCTTCCCAAACTTTAATTTGTGTCTATTATTCTGATTGGTGTTTCTATCTGAGGCTGCAACCAACCAGACTTACTATATTGTCTTTGTCCTAGAGCCCCTTAGTCTTCTATTTTTATCTTCTTTTATCTTGATTTTTGTGTAGATATGTACTTTGTAATCATACTTTTATTTTTTTAATTTTTTATTGGTACATTATATTCATACATTATTTGGGGGTAAAAAAAAAAAAACTTGTGTGGACATACATGTACATATCACTGATTTAACCCCTACCTAATTCCCACCCCATTCCCTCCCCATCCCCTTTTTTAAGTACATTGTGTGTTTTAGAGATTTTCCTTCTTCATCCCCTCCCATCCCCTCATTTAGGTTGTCTTGTTTGCTCCTCTATAGGATCTCCTTTTTCACCTAGAGTTCCTCCTATGACCCATTCCTCCTTAGCTTTCACATATTAGGGAAAGCATCTGATTTCTTATTTTTTGTGACTTATTTAGCATAATGTCCTCCAGTTCCATCCATTTCCCTGAAAATGATGTAATTGAGTTTTTTTTTAATGGCTGAGTAAAATTCTATTGTGTACATATCCTACAGTTTTGTAATCCATTCATCTGTTGATGGACATCTTGGCTGGTTCCATAGTTTGGTTATGGTGAATTGTGCAGCTATGAACATAGATACACATGCATTAGTTTGGTAGTTTGGTTTCCAGTCTTTTGGGTAGATACCCAGAAGTGGTATTGCTGGATCAAATGGTAGATTTGTTCCCATTCTTCAAAGGATTCTCCATACTTTTATAACTTCATCTTTTTATTACCAAGGTACTTGCTTTTGGTAACATTTCTATTTTCTCCTTTACTTTGATTAGACCATCAGCTCCAATTCAGTTGCTGTCAAGATGTGTAACAGGTAGAATCAAATCTCTGGTCCTCAAAATATTTTTTAATATGAAATACTCTGAAAAGTAAGGTATCCAAATTATGATATTCATATCTAAATCAAGAAACTCCAAGAGAAAGGTTAAGCCTTTTGAGCAGTTTCTGAGTTTGGAAGCTAAACTCTAGGTAATATCCCATAGGTCCTTTTTTATAATATTTTGCTCTTCTCATTGTGAAAGTAAAACATCATTCAACCAACTTTTCAACATCAAACCCTTTGGGATTGAAATAGTTATGTGATGTCATAGAAAAAAAATTACTTCTGACAAGAGTTCTGGCCTTAATCCTTCCAAATAAGTAAATAATCATAGGAAAATAATGAAGCTTAGCACAGGCTGATAGGAAGTTTTCAACATACTACAAATATGTGGAAAGTCTCTTCTATTTCCAGTTACTCTCGATTGATTTTTCTTTCAACCTGTCAGTGAGAGGAGGCTCATGTTTATCATGATGTGCTCAGGAGTTGGAGTAGCATCCATGACAGCTGCTACCAGGAATCCTGTGGGTGTGACAGAAGAGATCCAATTTCCTTTGAAATTGGACATTCGAAAGAGAGGCTGCTGTTGTTTTTTATATTAAATGCACAAGTAGAAAGTGGTCCAAATTTCCTAATGCCTTGCTAGCATGGGAAGGCACATTATTGGGATTTGTCTCAAAACATGACTTTGGCCACACACTATTTCTTTAGCCCTTCCTAGATTAATTACCAGAATTGTAGACACTAAGTCCTCCCTTTGGGATGTCAAGAATCTATATGTCTTGTGTGTGTTTCCAAGTAGCCATACCTGGCCTTTCTACTCACCTTTTGGCATATGGGATACTTCCTTCTTTCACTACTATATTAGTATTTATATTAAGGTATGTAGGCCTGTGTAAATATCATTTTTTGGATCTGTGAATGTGTCTTCTCACACCTAAATTCAGTACCTGCTCTTGTCTCTGTCTCATAGTAACTACCATCTTCATGAACAGCCATTTGTTCTAGAGCAGCAAGGAATAAATGGACATATTCAGAGATACAAAGTCCATCTGAATAGAACCTAGGGACCAGTATTTTGCCCATCTTCTTACAGAAATCAAGCAGGAGCATGGCGTTCATTTGTCTGTGAAAGATGTAGGATTAAGTTTTCTGAATTCAGACCTGTATGCTCTCTTTGCTAGACATCATTTTATAACTTTTTGTAGCCCAGACTGTTTTAAATAATGATGTACTCCATAGAGTACAAAGTATAACATCTACAGAAGATGAGCTAAATTAAAACACATGCTGGAGAATTAGACCCTGCCTGTTCAATCCTCACATCTCTTCCCCTTCAGCAGGCCCTGAAGCAACTCTGCAAACACACAATCTAAAAACAACTACTGTGAAGAACAGGAAAAAATAAAAGTTCAGTTGGGAGTGTCGGAGTCCAAGAGAAGGTGACATGGAATGCCATGGCAGAGTAAAACAATTTCTGCTTTAAATAGCGTGGTCAAGGTAAGCCTCATTGAGATAACATTTGAACAATAATTCAAAGCAGATCAAGAACAATACGTGTGAACATGGGGAGGAAGACCCGTTGCAAATGCCTGGATGTGTTCATGGCCAAGGGAGAAGGTGCAGTGGAAAATATAAAAGAGAGGAAAATTTCCTCAGCTATCAGAGAGGCCTGCTGACATTTGTGATAACAGATGCTACAGCTAAATCACGTTTCATATCATCTTTATTGATGTAACAACTATGCCAGCCTTCTCAGTGGGCCAGAACTGATCCAGCCTTACTTTTCTTAACTATGTGTGTGCTTCTGTTCAAATGCCTTGCCTATTAGTGGAAAGCATGCCCCTGGACTTGTCCTATAGGGTACTGTAAATTGTTACTATTTGTAGATACCTTAGTGCCTGCTTGATCAGGGCACCTAGCTAATTGAGATCATGGAGCTCTCTGGGTAAAATACTTTATCCATATGTGATACAGAAGCATCACATCGAAGCATGTGCCTCTGTGGGTGATGCTTTTTACCTGGGTAAGTTGTTTGGTAGTCTGAAAATGCGTGTCCATTCTTTGAGCAAAACATCAGAGAGGAAATTTTCCTTTATTCTTGATGAAGAACAGAGCTTCATCAAGCTATTTTGTTCCACAGAACATCACATTCTGCCTCAAATGCCCACTATTTTCTGACCAGCCCATTACCTTTGCCATTCAGTCTACTCAGCCTAGAACGCTTGTTTTCTAACCTTCCATCTTTCATCATAGTCTGCCTGGAAATTCACGTTCATCCCCCAAAGTCAGGTCATTCATAACCTCTTTGGAAACAATCAGGAAATCACATCACTTCTTTCTCTTTGCTTCTTCGGCATCTCTTCCCTGCCTCCTTTGCAGTATGCTTCTGTGTTCTATCATTGCCACATGTATTTGCATATCTTTATTTTGCACCAGACTGTGCACTTTTGGAGTATACTTCAAATCTGATTCACTTCTGTGTCCAGACTAAACCGGATGTGTCTAATGCCTAGTAGGCTCCTAACAAATGTATCTTTCACAAACATGTGAATGAGTTCAATCCTATTAGGCAGGTATGTGTTGTGTAAAACAGCAGCCTAGACATCCTTGGAGATCTTTCTTTCTTTCTTTCTTTCTTTCTTTCTTTCTTTCTTTCTTTCTTTCTTTCTCTCTTTCTCTCTTTCTCTCTTTCTCTCTCTCTTTCTTTCTTTCCTTCTCTTTCTTTCCTTTCTTTCTTTTTCTCCTTCCTTCCTTCCTTTCTTCTTTCTTTCTTCCTTTTTTTCTTTTCTCTATCCTCTCTATCCTTGTCCCTGTCCTCATTCTCCTCCTCTTCCTCCTCCTCTTCCTCCTCCTCCTCCTAGTCCTCCCCCTCCTTGTCCTGATTTGTGTATATATGTTACTAGAGATTGAACCTAGGGAAATTATACCTCTGACTACACCTCTAGTCCTATTTTTTTTTCAGAAAATGTATGTTAAAATGATTTTCTTAATTTACTAAAGGCCTCATTACGTTGCTGTGGCTAGACTCGGACCTGAAATATTCTTGTTTCACCTTCTCAAATATTGGGATTATAAGCATGTGTTACCATGCCTGGCTCTTAGAAAAGATATCTACAGAAAATAAAGATACTGACATATTTTATGGCTGTGACTATTTATGAAGCTATTCATTGGAATTATATATTTTAAAAGGAAACATTTTTGGGTCTCATGCAACAGGATCTAGATTTTCACTGAGACGTTTTTTATTGTATCGGTCTTTGAAACTAGAATAATCATTTTTATTCATAAGAAGCAATTTCTATATCACAGAAATAAAAGGCCTTACCAAAGACACCCTCATTTGTTTATTCATTTCACACATTTGCTGAGCTGCAGGAGCTGTGCTAGACACAAGGATACATCTATAAAATAAAAGACTGAGAATTCACTCCTATGCAGCTTGTAACCCATCAGGAGTTAATAGGAAATTATTTGTTGATTTTATTTTAAACAGAGCAGAATAAGGGGTATAGGTAAAACAAGACATTAAGGACAGTGTTTTAGTATTAAAAGAGTGGTCTAGGTGTGATAATTGGAGATGTGACCTTTGAACCAAAGCTTAAAGGACTAGAGCCCTCAACTCAGCAGGGTCTCCTATGAACTGGAGTTTTCTATACCAAGAAGCCCAGAAAAGCAAGCTAGATAGATGAAAACATTCCTGGCACCATTTGTTACGTTCTTTAAATACCAGTAGCCTGCAGACATGGCATCTATAAAATATTCTAATAGCATAGCCATCTCCAAGATGAATCTGGCCTATGCATTTTAAAGACAGCAAAATACTTCTTTCATTGCAGTGCTTTACAAATATTTTTAAAGATCCAGGAAATTGGCCAATTTGAAAATATTTAAAATAGAACACTTTTACATCACCTTATATATTACCTGCCCCCTTAGCGCAATATTTTGCTCCTACATCAGGGGTACAGTGGTACCCACACCTCCTCAATGGATGAGCAAGCCGAATAACTGCTGTTGGTAAAGGGCCCAGCGATGATATTCATGACAAGTTCCCTGGAGGTTGCTGTGCTTAAGATAGGCTGATGGCCTCTTGCTTTGCCAGCTCCTATCAGATGGTGCCACTTGTAGAAAATGGACTTGGGCAGAACTATCATTACTATTACTATTATTTTATTTTTGCCAGGAACTGCCATTTCAAAGTGTATTCCTTTCTGGATTGAAAAACAGAATAATGAGCCTGTATTTTTATTTCCTGGGAGGCCACATTCATTTACATTCACTTGCCGTGTAGATGTCCCAGCTCCTATAATTTGCATGGTGCTTCTAGAAACAGACATATAATCACAGCAGGGGAGAAGTGAGTCCCCAGAGCCTATGGACTGCAGGCTGCCTGGGTTGTGCTTTTCCTGGTTCAGGGGTCCTTATGCCTTGCACACTAAATCTACAAAAGTGTGCTGGGACATTGGATATAGAGAAATCAGATCCTTGCTCACTATGCTAAATCTCTCTTAGCCTGTGCCTTTCTACTCTTGTTTGCAGAGGTCAAGTCTTTAAGTGTTCACTGCTGGATGAATCAGTCAGACCTTTATCCTGTTATTTTATCATTTGGGGAATCTATTATTAACAGCAACCTCAGGGATATAGCACGTGTAGATCCTAAGCTAAACCTGATTGATGCAAAAGAGTGACCCAATTACAAAGAGGTATTTCTAGTCTTTCTTTGACCCCATCTACTCTTGAGTATCCTGCAGGCCATGTATCTCCGGGAATCTGCAAGGAAATTTCATAGATGTTTTCAGACTTTTAGCAGCTGGCTCCTGTGTTATTGTTTCCTCTGTTAGTCCCTGTGATGATTTATATCAGCAACTTAAGCCATGAGACACAAACAAGAATTGCTTCTGTTCTGGTTATCTATTGCTGCCTAACAAACACACTAAAACTTAGTGGCTTAAAACAACACCCATTTTGTTTGCCTATGATTCTAATTTGTGGACTGGGCTCAGCTGGGCTCGCAGTGATCATTCCTGGGAGGACATTCAGTTGGCAGGTTGGTAGGGAACCGAGCTTGGCTGTCATAGCTGGGCAGCTTTCTATGCCTGTGTAGCCTTGGAGTGGCTTCTGCCCCATGGGAAGAGCCCACTTTGTCCCTTCATGTGATTTTAAATGTAGTGTGGCTGGATTTCTTTGCATGGAGGTTCAAAACTCTCAAGAGCACAAAAAAGCAATGGCTTCCTGGCAGAAAACTCAGCCCCAGGATTGGCAGAATGCCATTCCATTGCATTTCATTTGTGCAAGCAATTCCCATGCTGAGAATAGAGTCGAGTCCCAGGAAGGGCCTGGAGGAGGGCAAGATTGTCAAAGTGCCTTAGACACAATTCTGAATATATGTACTTGTAAATTTTATACCATGAAGATCTACTTTAGCTTATCGTAGTTCAAGTTCTGTTAAAGAACCAAAGACAAGGGCAAGAGTATCAGAGATGGCTGGGATTCATCGAGGGCCACTCAAATAATGGAGTGCCACAATCTTCCTTCTGATTATAATAATTCACGTTCTTCTAACTTGCAGAATAAACTCACTCACCGTCACCCAGGAGCCAAAATATATGAACACATTTTAACTTCATGCAGAGTATGAAGTCTAGAATATTATCCTCTAAGTCATACCTACAATATTTTTTCCTAATTAAAAAAAAAAATAGACCCAGGTATCAGTGAGACTCCTTTTGTGTTCTTCTTCACCCAGGTATCAGTGAGACTCCTTTTGTGTTCTTCTTCAAAGTAAACATGATAAGTGTACCTCATCTTGACCTGAAGACTTTAATTTATTTAAGGGTAAGACACAGATGTAGAATACCTTTAGCAGACACATGATTGTGAAAAGGGAAAAATGATGTGTATCAGCTACTGCTTTGTAAAAATTATGAAATCTACCTGCTCATATACCACCAATCCTTTTATCTCAGGGGCAAAAAATATTCCTAGATTAGAGCTCATTTCTACTCCTTGGAAAGTGTACGTGTTTTTTCTGCCTTCTAGGCCACTGGATCCACCCCCTGGATCATCCTTTCTTTTTAATATGAAATGGCCAATGTTTGTACCCAAATAATGTTGTCAATCTTTTCCTGGTGTACAGGTCAGATACCCGGAAGCCTCTTTTCATTTCAAATCCTCCCCATCCTTTTTAGTCCACAAGGCTAGTGTTTCCATCAGTATGATTATATCTAAAAATGTCATAGGGTTGCGTTAATGGTATCCATGTTTAATTCATCAGAAATCTCAAGACCAATCACACTCTACTTTGGGCTGCTGTGATACAATGCCTTTGAAATTCTTAGAAGTCCTTCTGTCTAGCTGGGTCTGCAAGGGCCACAGAAATTCTCCTGAAGTCTCAAGCAAGGGCTTAATTGTCTTTCTGAGTTCATTTTAGCCACTTTTCCTCTCTGGGCCTTGGTTTCCGTCCTCACCTTCAGGACATTTCTTCCTCTGACAAATCTTTTTTTAATATTTTTTTAATTTGGAAACAGGGTCTCTTAAGCCAGTGAGGCTGGCTCTGAACCAGCGCGATCCTCCTGTCTCCACCTCCCAAGAGCAGATTACAAGTGTGCGCCACCACGCCCGGCAAGAAAACTTGTTTGATGTCAAAGGTAGACATGAAAAGGATTTAATTTTCCAAACTAGCAAGTTCAGATTTGAAAATATTTTTAAGTTGAATTTTAAAATCAAGTTATCTTATTCTTTAGTCTATCTCCCTCTGTCTGGATATCAAACACAGCTAGGAAAAGACAGTTGGCACTTAAAATATTCAACCTGGAAACTCCTTAGAAAGGTGCATGAATTGAGTCTATTTTCTGTCTTGTAAATTACCGAAGATGACAACGTTGCCAAATATTCTGCCATGATCTACTGTTAGTCGCCTTTCTTCCAATTTCTATTTACAATTCCCTTATGACTTTCTAACATTGGGTTACAGGTTTTTTGTTTGTATCCCTCAAAACCTATTCTCGACTAAAGCCAATGTCAACATCACATTAATATTTATTTCACCAGCACCCCATTTTTAGTTACGTGCACAACAAAGAACTCCAACACACTGTATGTACAACACCCTATTATATTTTCTCATAATCTGAAGGGTCAGGAATTTGCACAGTTTATCAGTTCTGTTCTGCCTGGATTGGGCTCAGATAATTTGATTGACCACATTTAGTTTATGTCTGGTCTTATGTGAAGGCTCCACTCCCAAATCCAGTCTTGCTGCTACTCTGAGGTATGGCCCTTCTTTGTCTTTGGATAGTTTGGGCTTCCTTACAGAATCATGTTAGAAATGGCTACGCCTTTTATATATAGTCTGTCTTCCAAGATGGAGTGACCCCGAAAGAAAGTTAAAAGCTGATTAACATTATAAACCAAGTCTTGGAAAGTACCCAGAATTGCTTCTGTTGCACTGTAAGAGTAAATAAAGCCACAGGTCCAGTGCAGATTCAAACGCAGGGGATGACCAAAGAGCTTCTCATGGAACAGATTATGTACAGATTACAAAAGTTTATTCCAGAACCTTTCTTCTTTTCTGTGAAAAAAAAAAGCTGACCTAGTTTTCTTTCTGATAAGTTTGCTGGGCCCTCTATGACTTACAGCATGTCCTAATATTTTCTATCTACTAGTTTGATAAGGAAATTATTCTGGTACCTTAGATAACCTTTGTCATATGGGCTTCAAAATCACCTACACTATAGTTTAATGGTGTCATAAGGATGTTAACAAATCAACTTTCTAATTTTCTTCATTGCACCCTAGTATTTTGACCTCCTATCCCTAAGTCTTGGGGGTCCATGAAAGCTGGTCTGCATTGGTTTGAGTAAAAGAAAGCTAGTTTTTTTCAAGGTGGCTAAAAATCTAGTTAGTTTACCCTTATATTTTTAAATTATTAAAATATATTTACACACAGAAGAATTGTTATATGTACATTTGATAAGGTTTGGCAAATATATACACAGAATTAAACACCAACACAATTAATTTACAGAACATCTTCATCATTTTTACAATAATTTCATTTATGCTGTCTCAAGTATTCTCCTCCAGCAACAGTTTCTAGCTCCAGGTGAGCTTAAATCTTTTAGACTCCTTTGAATTATATTATTATATTATACAATGGACATTGTTATTTCTAGCTTCTATGTAAGTGTGATTATTTGAGAATGATCCATGTTGTTCTATGTATTTGCAGTTAATTCCTTTTTAATAACAGTTTTGATTGTGCAAATTTACCACAACTTGTCTATTTATGCACCTCTTGATGTACACAGGTTGAGTTGTTTCCATTTTGGGCCTATTGTGAATGAATTTGCTATGAATATTCATGTAAAAATCTTGTTATCATATGTTTTCATTTCCCTTGGGTAAATACCTAGAATTGTTCAGCTGGATGGTAAGCATTGTACTATTTTACATTATTACTACAATGTTTTCAAATTATGGTTGTTCCATAGCCTTGTCAACAATTGATGCAGTGTTTTATTTCTATTAATTTATTTTTATACTTATTTATCTGTTTATTAATTTAATTACTGTGTCACTGGGGATTGAACCCAGGTGCATTCTACCTCCAAGCTACACCCCCCGCATTATTTTTTATTCTTTATTGTGAAGCAGGGTCTCATTAAATTGCAGATGGCTCACTTAGTAGCTGAGGCTGGCCAAAAAGTTGTGATCCTCCTATCTCAGCCTCCAAGGGATTACAAGCATATGTCCCCACACCCAGCTAGTAAGTGATTTTAATTTGAGCCATTTTAGTGGGTAATATTTGACAGTGGTAAATCATTATAATCTTATGTTGCATGTTTATAATGATTTATGATGCTGAGCACATTGGCATTAGTCAGCTTTCTGCTACTATGATAAAATGCCTGAGATAATCAACTTAAAAGGAGAAAAGGTTTGTTTTGGCTCATAGTTTCAGCCTGTGGTTGCTTGGTCCTGATGTTTTGGAACAGTGGCATCAAGAACATCAAGAACACATGGTGAAAGATGCCAGTCCACCTCATGAAGCTGGGAAAGGGAAACAGCCAGAGTCCCAATACTTTCTTCAAGGGCACACTTTAGTTATATATTGTCCACTAGAATCTAATCCTTATAGTACCACAGGCTGGTGACCAAGCCTTCAACACATAGGCTTTTACGATAACTGTAGTAACATTTTATGTACTTATTAACCTCTTCTGTTTCTTCTTTAATGAAATATCTACTCAAGTTGTTGACCATTTAATTATTTGTCTTTATTGTATGGAATATTGCAATATTGGTTGCTTTTATATTTTTCTTTGTTTCTTTTATCAGATAAAGATATTGCAAGTATTTTCCTCATTTTATGACTTTATTTTTTCTAATTGGTATACTATTTAAAAAGGTTTCTTTTTATGTGGTCCATCTTTGTTATTTTAGACTTATAAGAGTTTTCTTCCTTATTTTTCTGTAAATTTTATAATTAATCTTTTTATTTAGTTCTTTTGTACACATGTGTGTCTACAGGTATGGGTTGTAGTAAAAATCATGTTTGTTTCTTTGTTCATTCTGATAACTATTATTTTTAACTTAAATTTTTGAAAAGAATCCCAATTGCCTTTTTGTCTCTAATTTTATTAATCTTTGTGTCTTTTCTCTCTTTTTATTTTGGTAGGTGTGTCTAATGATTTATCAATCTTAATTATTTTTCAAATAATCAACACTTTATTTCATTGATTTTTTGTATTATTCATCTGTTCTCTATTTCATTAATTTTAGCTTTTAACTTTATTATTTCTTTCCTTCTATTGCCTTTGAGATTGATTTATTCTTGTTTTCTTAAGACACTGAGAGTTATCTTAGTCTCTTAGGCATTATTATTTATTTGTTTTTTGTGCAGGTACTCATAATTATCAACTTAATTTTTAGAGGCACCTTTGTGAAGGGTATGGTAGTGCATGTCTATGGTCACAGTACTTGAGAAGGTGAGACAGGAGGATAATAGATTTGAGATCAGCCTCAACAATTTAGCAAGACCTTGTTTTTTGTTTGTTTGTTTGTTTTTGTTTTTTTGCAGGTCTGGGGATGGAACCCAGGGGTATTCAACCTCTGAGCTACAACCCTTGCCCTAATTTTTATTCTTTATTTTGAAACAAGGTCTCACTGAGTTGCAAAGGGCCTTGCTAAATAGCTCAGGGTGTCCGAAAACCTTGTTTTAAATCTTTAAAAAAAATTATAAAAGAGTGTAACTCAGAGATAAAATGCCCATGGGTTCAATCCCCAGAACCAAAATTAAGCTAACTAATTAATTAATTAATTAATAATAAAAGCTGACTTTGCTATATCTCATAGATTTTAATATCTTGTGCTTTTTTCCTCTTTTACTTCTAGATCTTAAATATTTTTCTCTACTTCTTCCTTCAATGACCCACTCATCATGCAAAAGTATATTGTTCAATATCCATGTGTTTGCATAATTTGTCATTTTTCTTGTTGTCTATTTATAACCTTATTCCATTATAATCTGATAGGATGTTAAGAAAAAGCAGTACAAGTATATAACAATTAAATTTAAAAATTGCACATCTTTAGCCATCAGAGATTACAAGTGTGTGCCACCACGCCTGGTTATTTGTTTTTCTAATGGTGAGATCTTTGAGTTCTCTGAATATTCTATATATTAGTACTCTCTCAAAGTCTTAGTTGGCAAATATTCTCTCGAGTTCTGTTGGCTCTCTGTTAAGGTTCTTGATAGTTTCTTTTGCTGCACAGAAGCTCTTCAGACACTAGACACAATATTTAAGGTTAGTATCAAAGGGTCATAAATACACAACAGAGAACAGAGAATAATCATATACTAGAGGCTACTCAATTGTAAGGCATATATAGTGATAAATATCTACCTCTATAAGATACTATTAAGAAAAAGACAGTAAGCCAGTCATGGTAGTACACACTTAAAATCCCATAATCCAGGAGGCTGAGACATGAGGTATGCGGTTTGTGGCCAGCCTCGGCTATTTATTGAGGTCTTTTACAACTCAATGAGAACCTGTTTTAAAAATAAAGAATAAAAAATAGGGCTGGGGATGTAGTTCAGAGGTTGAATACCCTTGAGTTCCATCCCCAGTATTGCAAAAAGAAAAGAAAAAGAAAGAGAAAACAGACATAAGAAACCTACAAACTGATGGAAAGCTATCATAAGCAACAAATATACAAACTTAAGAAACTGGGAATCATAAAAAGGAATAGCAAAGAAACAGTGAGCTCCCATAACCCCACAAGAGCAGAGCCCACCAACACAGAATTGCAGAGTTTGATTGACTTTCCTATATTCATATTGAGAGATTAGGACATTGGAACTTCCAGTTTCTTAGGCTTACTAACACTAATCACTGCTTTTATTTACTTATTTTTATTTTTTGCTTTTTTTACTTATTTGCTTGAATGTCATTAGGAGACAACCAGAAAGAGAAAAAAAAAAAGGTAGAAAGCTGGGTATGGTGGCATATACCTGTAATCCTAGTTCTTGGGAGGATGAAACAAAAACATCGCAGGCTTGAAACCAGACTCAGCAATTTAAGAGGCCCTCAGCAACTTAGAAGATTCTATTTCAAAATAGAAAATAAAAAGGGGTCTCAGGGCATAAACTAGAGGTAGAATGTTCCCAGGTTCAATTCCCCGTACCACAAAAAAGGGAAAAAAGGAAATAAAGACATAATAAAGAAACCCTTGCATTCCTTTTCTTCTCATGGAATGTATTTTATAATAAGCAATGGCAGGAACTTTTACCAACTCAATGGGAAATGTCACTAAAATTGCCAACGACCCTTATCAGAATGTTCTCACTAGTTCTCAATACCTTTTGCTCCTTTTAGATATCATAGTTATGACTGAAAGAGCCCCACATTTTCACAATCAGTGTGTCAATTTTGGCAACAGAGAGAAAACTAAAAATAAATGTGCTTTTGTAATATAGAAATGTACAAATTAACTTATTTATTTGAATCTTTAAATAATTTACTTAGAAGCCAGGCGTGGTGGCGCACATTTGTAATCCCAGCATTCGGGAGGCTGACACCGGAGGATCGCGGTTCATGGACAGCCTCAGCTACTTAGTGAGGCCCTCTGCAACTCAGTGAGACCAGGTTTAAAAAATGAAGAATAAAAAAATAAGGCAGGGGTTGTAGCTCAGAGGTCGACTGCCCCTGGGTTCCATCTCCAGACCCGCAAAAATAAATAAATAATAATAATAATAATAATAATAATAATAATAAATAATTTACCTTGTTAGGAGGTATCCATCATATATTAACTCATTCCTTCATGCAAAATATAAGCTCCTAATATAAGTCATGGTTCAAATATATACATCTGAATATATTTGAATATAACTATTTATAACTGATATAACTATAATTATATATACAACTAATATATAGTGATATATATAGTTATTAGTTCTTCATTTGTGATAAAGCTCCATGAAAAAAAGCTCTTGTACCTAACCTCAAGGAGCTTACACTTTAGTGACAAAATTAATTTTTATGAATACAAATAAATATGAGACAGCAGGACAACAGGCTTAGGAATATCCTCAGCAAGTTAGCAAGGCCCTCTGCAACTTAGCAAGACTGTTTCAAAATAAAAAATAAAAAGGTCTTGGGAGTGTAGCTCAAAGGTATAACATCCCTGGTCAATCCTCAGTAACACACACACACACACACACACACACACACACACACACACACTCAAACAAATACAAATAAATATTCATTAGAAATGTGCATTAAAATGTGCATTATTCAGGCTGGGCGTGGTGGCGCACGCTTGGAATCCCCCGCTTGGGAGGCTGAGAGAGGAGGATCGCACAGGTTCGAAGCCAGCCTCAGCTACTTAGTGAGGCTCTCAGCAACTTAGTGAGACCCTGTTTCCAAATAAAATATAAAATAGATCTGGGAGTATAGCCCGGAAGTAGAAAGCCTCTGGGTTCTACCCCTAGTACCACACACAAAAATAAATGTGCATTATTCAATGTGTAAAATATGTTACATGAAATATTTGTTTAAAAACAAGTAGTGTAGGAAGATTTGAGTCATGATGACAAGAGGAGGAATTATAATGTTAAGGGAATGGTCAGAGTAGACGTGATGGAGAGGGACCACTGGAGGAATGTGAACATGGTGAAGGACGTAAGCAAAGCACATCAAGTAAGGGATACAGGCAGTGCTCCAGGCAGTGCTCCAGGGCAGTGCTCCGGCACAGGAAAATAACTGGTGCCCCTGAGTCCAAACACAGCACCCTGTATGGGGTAAGTACAGGTTGTAGGAAATGATGCCAGAGAGCCGTTTGAAAGCCACATCCCTTAGGGTTTTGTGGGTGATCTTAGGGAGTTTGGCTACTCTACATATCTCACTCAAGAATCTTTTGACTATCTTAAGGAGAATGACATGATTTCAATGAATCATTGTGTCTGCTATGTTCAAACTAAACTCTAGGGTAAAACGGATACAAACATCTCTTTACAAAAGGAAACGAAAATCTCTTTCTAGCCAGATGGTCCTAATTCTCTGACCCTGCCACATCTTCCTGTAGGTTCCAAAGTGGAATTATATACCATAGTAAGACATCCTTATGTTTTGTAACCTAGAGTCTTAAATTCTGGTCAATGAGTTCTACAGGTCACCTAGGTCTCAGGGCAGTGGATGCCAACGTGATATTATGGTCTGTTGGCTTCCAGTCTGGCACGGGCAAGGTTCATTGTTCTGTGCCTGGATTCAGTCAGATTTACTGTGTCTCTGCTTGGGGTACCAATTTTCATTACCAGTTAAGATTCTTTCCATCGCAAATCATTTTACCTTTATGGTCATAATTCATCATGGCCAAGGGCAAAAATGAAGCCAAGCTTCAGAAGGTGCTGTAATCTGGAAAGCCATGGATATATAGTGAATCCTTTGAAAAGCAAACAGGATTGACCCTGCTTGGGTTGAGTCCATCATGACCTAATCAATCATATTCAATTGGATTATCATATTGTGTAGAGGAAGCCATAGGGCATCCCCTTGTGGATGGATTGGGATATATTCACAGCAGGGATAGCCAAGAATTCTATAGTTCCAATTAAATATATAGTCTAAAGAGAAATTATTTTAAGTAGAACACATTTATTTTGACTGTCAAACTTGTTAAAAGATCTAAATATTAACTCAAGAAACCAACCAGGTCTATGACTGTAGCCAGTCCCAAGCCGGGGGGTGGCTTATGAAATATTTGAACTGTTGCATCAGTTCAAATTGAGATGTACAATAAACACAAATTACACACTGGATTTGGAAAACCAAGCGCAAAAAGAGAATATAAAGTATTTCCTTCGTTTTGTTAAATATCTGGACACATTGCATAAATAAAATATTTGTTTGAAATCTATTTCATCTATTTTACTAATATGATACTAGAAAATTTAAAAATATATATCTGGCTCCCATTCTATTTCTGTTGCACAGTACTTAGCTAGATTTTTAGTACGTTTTGAAATTGAGTGAGCACTATATGCAAATATTTTGAGACATACATTTTATATAAAGGTGTCCTTTGTCATCTCTATACGTCTATCTCCAGCATGTACAATCATCTTTTAGTGGCCTGTACCTGCAATTCTTTTTGGTACTATAGCCATTTTCCTCTGCATGCTAGGGGGTTTACATCCATGGCAGTTTTTGGCTCTTAGAAAGTTTTTAAGTTTCATGCCATAACTGTTACTGGATCTAGAATGCCAAGTTCCTATGCAATGAGTTTTGATAAACTGTGAAATACTAATTAGACTTGAGTTCCTGCAGCATCAGATTAGACTTTGCCTGAGGTCACACCCTAAATTAACTTCTCTCTCTTCCCTTTCTTACTTCAACTCTTCTGCCAGTTTATTCTGGGCACAATTCCTTAATAAAAATACTTACAAGTAAATTCTAATCTCAGACTCTGTTTATGGAGAACTTACAAAGGCACATGGCAATTACCTTTCAATGGCGTTGTGGGCACATTTTTGTAATCAGCCATGATTCCTGGTGAGCCTTTCTTTTGCTGCAGAGAGTGTTGTTTAGATACATAGATTCTACAGTGGTGTACACGTGCAGAGTCTTATTACCTCCGAAGAGGATTTTCCAAGGAGAGTAAAACACTAAGGGGATACCTGAAGGACAATGTCAAATTGTGAAATGCCCTATCTTTAGCTACTAAGAAGAGAAATTTTCTTCCAAAGAAGGCCAACTTAATCTTAAAAAAAAATCTCTTGTGGTTTGCAGGAGTGTGTTTAGAATGTTCTTCAAATGTCATGACTGTGCAGGATATGCAAAGGCACACCGTTGACTAATTAGCTGAGTGCCTTGCACTTGCCAGACTATATTTCTTATTAAATAGCAAACAATTAGCTGGGTACAGTCACACATGCCTGCAATCCCAGTACTTGGGAGGCTAAGACATTACAGTGACAAATTCAAAGCCAGCCTCAGTAACCTTAGTAAAACCCTGTTTCAAAATAAACAATAAAAGTGTTGACTAGGGGTCTAGCTCAGAGGTAGAATGCCCCTGAGTTCAATCCCCAGTTTTAAAATAATAATAATAATTATAATAATGAGAGGGAATAATTTCCAACTTCAACTCTGGAAAAAAAAACAAAAGAAACAACACCACAACAACATCATAAATAAAGTTAAAACAATGTAAAAAACCACGCTAGAATAAGCACAATAAATATGGGAGGTATTGGAAGAAAATGAAACTTTAACAAATAACCCAAAGGGCAAAAACCATAACAAATAATAAAAATTCATTTCTTTGGCCATGTTTAAAAATGCCATTTGAAATAAAGATTGAATTTTTTATTTGCACTTAAGGCTGTTCTGTGTTATCTCAGTAGAATAAGAGAGCCATTTATTTCTGTTTGATGTAAAGGTATACTTTTCATAAGACATGTTTTCTGTTCTATTAATGTAATCTTTTTTCCCATTTTTTTCAATGACTAATTTTCCACTTTGTAATTATGGTTACATCAGAGTGCTGTAGATATTGGTTTAAAAAAGGAGGCAAATGAGACAAAATATCAACGATATCAAAAAATTTCTGAAAATTTGCTTTCCTTCATATACAATGCTGACACATAGAGAGATAAGGGAAGGTTGCATTTGTTCTGGCTTTCAGAAAGCCCAAGGTATTGTAGTAGGAACCGAAGAAGTAGGCAAATATGTTTGCCTGAAAATGAAAAATCCTTTTTTTAAATAACAGCAAATATTTGCCTTTAGTTGAGAGCAAATCGATGTCACTCTCCTCTGAAGTAGCGCCAGTTGTATCAAAATAAAAGAGACTTTGTGATGCCATCCTCGGTTATTCCTGAACCCTGCAGCAACACAGGTCAGAAGGTGACCCTAGCCAGGGGCTAAGTCACGTCCTGGATGAAGGGCGATGGCTGAGAGCAAGTGCCATGATAGAAGTCCAAGACACTGCTGGACGTGGTGGCACATGCCTATAATCCTAGTTCTTGAGAGGCTGAGACAGAAGGATCACAGGTTTAGTGCCAGAACACAGTAAATTAACAAGGCCTTTTTTGAAATACAAAAAATAATAAATCAGAGGTAGAGCACACCTGCTTTCAATATCAAGTAACACACACACACACACACACACACACGAGCTAAATACAGTTAAAACTAGGGAAAACACACCCATGTGAAGGAAACAGGAGAATTTTTTCATTCATGCGGTAGTTTCAACTTGGTAAATTTATTCAATAAGGTTTGTAATGTCATTTCATAAATAAACATATTTATAAATAGAATAAATCAGGGTGTTCGGTGCAGCTTAATTCATATACCTAAATCACCAGGGACAATTTCGTTGGGCTTTCCTGCAACCGAATTGCTCTCTCCACACTTTCCCTAGTTATTTGCTGTGATGGCAAAACTAGCTTTGATTATTCTTATATATTGAGCACCAATGATTTTTGTTAGTGATACAGTCTATATCCCTGCACAGAGTTGTGAAGAGAATGAAGGAATAGGACGAGCACCTACTTTTATTACTAATGTTTAAGAAGAAATATTTATCTGTTCAAGTTGCTTCTGTGGGAGTAAAAATAATACCCAGAAGTCTGACTCTGAAAAAAAAAACCACACTGAGTATTTAGACATTGATATTCAAAGTTGAGTTTGGCTCAGTTATAAGAATGAAACCAAGTTTTCCTTTTTAAATATAATTTTCTCTTAATTTTTAAATAATTTTTGGTGCATTATAGTCTCACATAATAATGTAATTCATGGTGATGGCTTTCACCCAGCTCCCTCCCCATTCCACCCTTTCCCCATACAGGGTATTGAGATTGAAACTTGTATTCTCACATATGTACATGATGTGATGGAAGTAATTTCTTTATTGATTGAGATTATTATTTTGTATTCACTCTGTCAGCTAACCTCATATACACATATTCACCATAAAATTTCTAAGTTCTTTTGTATCATGTTAAAATTGTCAGGGATATGTGATGCATGCATTAAGTCACAGTGGTAATAGTGAGATAACTAATAGCTACCCGTTAGCTTTGTAATATAAGCAAGTTTTCCATATACCCACATTTAGTTTAAGTACTCAAACTTTTAATTTTAAAAATTTTGCTTAGATATATTTTAAAAATACAGAAATAAATTCTACTGACCCACAGACAAAAGGAATCAATAGAGCTTTACTTTTCTTTATTATTCAGAATTTCCTTTATATTGCTTAGCTAATTTGCTATCCTAGGAGTCACTGAAGAATGGAAATTTTTTTTTTTTTGCTCAACAGAAAAAATGTCCAATACTGCTTTGCAGTTTTTTCCCCCTGGGTCTCCTGTAGGTATGTGTGTTTATGTGTGTATATGAATGTATATACACGTGCATGTATATATGTGTGAATAGACATATGTATTTATGTATGTGTGTGTATTATGTGCCTGTGCATACATGTGTGTCTTGTTTATGCTTTCCTCTATTTGTTAGCTATTTCGAGTTAGGAAAATAGATATTTGTGAACAAAGATAATTACCTAGAAGTGATAGGCATAGATATTAAAATTTCTGTTTCTCCACTGACTGTCTTCTAGTTTATGATACACATAGTCATTGCTCTAAGTCTTTTTCATCATTACAGTGTTGGCAGAATAATTGCATTAGACTTAAAAAGTTTGCAAGAAGATGAATTCTAGTGTTGTTGTTGACCTCAGTATTATTATTATTATTATTATTATTATTATTATTATTATTAACAATAAGCACAGTTCTTCTGAAGGATTATCAGAAAACAGTGCAAAGAGTAACCTATTCACATGTCAGAGTTTACATGAAGCAAGGACATCTATTTTGGCTGCTTGGAGTCACCTACACCTTAATTCCTAGTTCTGGTCTGTGTTTAAATCAATGACCACTCCTGGTAAGTGAAATTTAGATGAATAAGTTGTTTCAGTACTAGAGAAAGGACACTGAGCCCCTGAGTTTAGAAAACCCCTTCATGGCTCTTTGAACCAAGAATAGAGACACTATCTGAGATGAAAGGTAGTCTTAGAGAGAGAGATGTGTAATGTATGAGAAGAAAATAGCCTATGTCAGGTCCTCTTATGATTTTTCATTCATTCATTATACACAAACTTGTTGAATATTAGTTCCATCCTGCCATTTCTCTGGGCTCTGAGAGCTATGAAACAAGCCATGGAGTCCACATTTTAAATTTTTTCCATTGGTGCATTTTAGTTATATATCTTAAAGGGTACAAAATGTTAGAGACAGAAATGTACACAACCCTTATTTAGCCCTTCCCCAATTCCCTCTCCCTCCCTCCTTGTGGTTGGCTTACTGATTGACTTGAATATGTTTATGAATATATGTCATCTACATTAGAAAAATTTCCTCTTACCCTCTCCCAGCCCCTTCAGGTAGGTCACCTTATTTGCTCACCTACCATTTCTTTTTCCTGCTCTAGAGTTATTCCTATGACCTTTTATCCTCTAGCTTCCACACATTAGGGAGAGCATCACACTTTTTACGTTTTGTGACTGACTAATCTCAGTTAGCATAATGTTCTCCAGTTCCATCCATTTCCCCACAAATGACATAATTTTGTTCTCCTTTATGGTTGAGTAAAATTCTATTGTGTACATATCACACCTCAACAGAGAGCCAAAAAATGGGAAAAAATTTTTGCCAACTTTTTCTCCAACAAAGGACTCATATCTAGAATATACAGAGAACTCAAGAAACTGAATGCTAAGAAAACAAATAACCCAATAAAAATGTACAAGTGAACTAAATAGACATTTAACAAAAGAAGAAATTCAAATGGCCAATGAGTATATGGAAAAAATGTTCAAGATCTTTAGCAATCAGAAAGATGTAAATCAAAATTAACCTGAGATCTTACCTAACTCTAATTAGAATGACAATCACTCAAAACACAAACAACAAATGCTGGTTAGGATGTGGAGAATCGGGAACTCTAATACACTGTTGGTGGGATTGCAAATTAGTGCAACAACTTTGAAAAACAGTATGGATGATTCTTTGATAAATGGGAATAAGTTTACCATATGATCCAGCAATACCAGTTCTGGATATCTACCCAAAAGAATGGAAATCAAACTACCAGACTAATGCATACATATCTATGTTCATGGCTGTATAATTTACAACTGCCAAACTATGAAACCAGCCAAGTTGTCCATCAACAGATGAATGGATTGCAAAATTATGGGATATAAACACAACAGAGTCCACTTTTTGAAAACTCTGCTTGTATTCATTTTTTTGCATAGGGAGATATACTAGCTAGATGAATGCAGACATATTTAAACAAAGCTTTCCTTAAGACATGCACAATATCATATGGAATAAAGATACATTCTTCTAATTCCATGAGAAGCTGGACACATAGCAAGAAAAATATGTGCTCATTTGAAGGAAATATCAAGAAATGTCACAAATTTTTCCTGGATGGAATAAACAATATTGAACACTGCGCTTGGATTTTACTTCCAGCTTGCATCACAGGTTTGGTAAAATGAGTGAATTTATGAATATATAAAATTAATTTCCTTATTTACCAATTGTGGCTGATTATTCCTGAATTTACATTATAAATAGAAAGACCATCCCCTCTTCTACAAAAAGTGAAAGCTCTGAGGGGGCATATATTTGCTTACTTGATCATCTTCTGTGTCCAGAATAGTCCCTGACACCTAGAAAATGTCCAAGGAGTATTTAAGTGAGTGGCTGGTTTAAAAATATGAAGCAATTAGGTGAATTTCAAATGTGAATATAATTAAAATTATCATCACTATAATTAAAGCATTATTCACTTTACACATGAAATTAATCTTCAAAAGCACTATAGGAAACTGGGCAATTGAATAAATAATTCAACCAACTTATGTGATAACCACCTTTGAGTGCCTAAGAGCCAAGTATCTTGGAGGGTGATAGAGATAGAAAAGTGAACAAAAAATATAGTGTCTCTGCCTGAATGAATTATGTTTTAATAGAGCTTGTGATATATTTCCATTTTTTTCCAAGAGAAAGAAGTTATCTTACATAAAATCCCTCAAGTTACGGCATAAATAGTTTGGGGTGGCTTAAGAAGCACAGAGTAGCCAGGTGTGATGATGCTCACCTGTGATCCCAGTACTGGAGAGGCTGAGAGAATAACAGGTTCAAGAATAGCAATTTAGAAAGATTCTCAGCAACTTAGTGAGACCTATTTCAAAATAAAAAAAGTAAAGAGGGATGGAAGTGTAACTGAGATGTAAAATGCCCCTGGGTTCAATATAAAATGAAAAAAAGTATCAAAAAGGAAAAAAAAAGTGTTGGAATTTCCCATGTTTCAGACTTATCATGGACCTAGGAGGTATCAGAAGAGGAAAGGCCTTATTTCTTAGTCTCCTCACTTTACTAATCACTGAACTGTGATTCTAGAGATAGCTATTTCCTTGGGATTCCTGTGATGAGAACATTTTATTAACCTTTTCAATCTAGCAAGCCTCCATCCACTTTTTAAAGTGCAGTTCAATATTCCTAATCTGAGAAGGTATCCTTAACTCCTCCAAGCTGAGTCAGGTACTTAGCCAGTACTTGACTCTTGCCATCATTACAATGATCTGAAATTCACCTGAACATAAGAATCCTCTGAGGGCACTAACTTACTTTTTATCTTCTTTTTTAACTTTTTATTGGAACATTGTAGCCATAAATCTTAATGGAGTACAAGATGGTGGAGACATGCACACACTGCCCAATTAACCCTTACCCAATTCCCTCCCCATTTTCTCCCCCTACCTCCTTCTCATGTTTGTCTTAGTGATTGACTTTGATATGTTTGTTAATGTACATCATGAACATTAGGGATTTTCCCTCTTTTTATCTTCTTGTTCTTTTTGTTTTTCTTGTAGTTATCGTTGTTGTCTCCTCCTCCTCCTCCTCCTCCTCCTCCTCCTCCTCCTCCTCCTCCTCCTCCTCCTCCTTCTTCTTCTTCTTCTTCTTCTTCTTCTTCTTCTTCTTCTTCCATCTTCTTTCTTCCTTCTTCTTTCTTCTTTCTTCTAGATTGAACCAGGGGCATTATACCTCCAAGTTATACCCATAGCTTCCTTTTATTTTGAATTAAGGTCTTATTGGTTGCTGAGGCTGGCCTGGAAGCTGTGATTCTCCTGCCTCAACTTCCCAAGTATTGGGTTTAAAAGAATGCACCACCGTGCCTACATCCAGCTCTTTTTCACAAGCCGCATCACAATAGCAGTGTACCAGAATCTCTAAAGGGTTACCAGAGAGTCTGTGTTTTAAAAATGTGTCTTATCATGGCCATAAGTTGTACAATATATTAAGTTAAACCTGTGTTTAGTTAGGATGGTTTGGGCTGCAAGGAAATGACAATTTAGTTCAGGCTGGGTTAAGTGGTGCCTCATTTATCATCTCACAGAACATGAGATTCAGAGGCAAAGAGGTGTCAGTTTAATTCAATAACATTCTTCTTGTACTCTGTTCTGAGATCGGCAGCTTTCATATCATCCTAAGGACACTTTACCCCATATAGTGATGCTCTCTGAAGAACAAGAAATTTTTGGGTTTTTTTTCCCCAGAAGTTTCTAGAAAATAATTCTTAATATCTCAAGTCAATTAGTTTCATAACTCCATCCCTAAACCCATTAATAAAGGATAGAAGATGAGATTAAGATGATTGGCTAAGAGTAATCAACTGTGGGAAATCAGAAATAAAGTGTCTTAGGAAATACATAAATATATTTGTGTCCGACATCTGGTCTCCTCCACTACACCATCTTCAACTGAGATTAAGAGTCTCATTACATTAATTTTTCTATCTGTAACACCTAGGCAGAAAGCATTTAATTTTGCCGAATGGATGTTGTAGGAATAACCTGGCTTCCTGGGAGATGAACTACTATATCCCAGTAGTCTGACTCTTGTATCATTGCTCTTACCCAGACTGCCATAGATGTAAGCTCCTTCCAACAGCCTTTTAACACATGTTTCAGAGGAAGTAGGAAGGGGAGAATCATTTAGGGCAGGCCTCCTGGCTCTATAACGTCCCCCAAACTTGCCATACAGGTGCTAAAAGAACTTCTCTGTCTGAAATGTTCAAGAAGTAAAAGCATTAAAATAGCAGGGTACTTTCTGTGCCTCTTCTGTATACTTCTTCTGATCATGCCTTTGTAATGGATTTTATAATCACATACCCGTTAATCCAAACACTTCTTAAAAGGTAATCATAATAACTTGCCCAGATCTAATGTAGAGAAATACTTTATGGCCCTAGGAAACGTTTTCATCCAAGTTATTAAAGTCCAATTACATCATGTTTTCTTCCAAGGAATGCCAAGTACTTAAGGGACAATATTTCAGTCACTCTCCTTTGTCTCCTGGAAATAATTACGAATTCACAGCCTAGATATTGCAGATAAAACCTTCTACCCTTCTTCTCGCATGAAATGGAAAAAATGTGCTCGCTCGCCTTGCATCGCACAATAGAATTAGAGAAGAAAAACTGTGATGAAATTGCAAATTCTGTTTCACTAGTTAATAATACACAAAGTCTTCTTCATCTAAATATCAGGACTCTGCGTTCTGCTTTTGACAAAGAAGAAACTACCACGTGTGGTCAAGTAAAGAGAATAAAACCTAAGAGTTTTTGAACAACATCCTTGGGCTCTATCATGACTCTTACCACAAGTGACAGTATTGAACCCACCCAGCCTGCTGGGAGTAGTAGGAGCAATAAAAATAATAGTATTTGTCATGAGTTATTATTATACTTTGATTAAAGGTAATTTTATTCACAACCACTATGGGACATAGGCTTTATTTTACTGTTTAGAGATCTGGAGCCCAGATAAGATTAATATGTGGAATGTGGCTAGTAAGAAGTGGCTTCCAGGATTCAAATGTGTCTATGCCCAAAGCTCATGGCCTTTCTGCTACCCCACACTATTCTGGAATAGTTGAGCTGGGCATTTAACAGAAATATATTTTGTTGAACTTGAGCAGGTCATTTAGGTTCTTACCGAGTGAACTTCTTCAAATGAAGATAGTATTTTACATTCCAAATTCTGCACATGGGTGATCCCAATCAGTTCTTTGAGAAGTGAAGTGCCTCTACAATAAGGCACCAGTCGTTTTTTTTATAAACTAGACCCAGATAAAGTGCCTAATCAAGCTGGATATAGTAGTGCATGCTGGTAATCTCAGCACTTGGGAGGCTGAGACAAGACGATTGCAGGTTTGAGGCTAGCCTCAGCACCTTATCTGGGGGTGTAGCTCAGAGCTAGAATGCCTCCGGATTCAATTTCTAATACCTCCCCCCCCCAAAAAAAAAAGTATCTTATTGACATCACAAGATGACTTACATGGGTTTGGGGACCTTTCCTATCTCTTTCTTTGACCAGAATAAAGTCTCAAAAATTTCATGGAAAACTCTTCCAAAGCAAAAGAAACATCAGTTTATTCCATTGCTCTAAGTAGGTAAGGTATTTTCAACCTTCTTAGAAAGGTTTAAGCCACCTCTAAATACAAGCAATTGCTGCTATATCTACTGCAAATAAACTAAGACTCCCGTGATCTCTGAGCAGTAAGCTCCATAAAGCTCAAGACATGGGATGCGCTCAAATGCCAATGGAAAATACCTGGGAAAGAGCAGAGGGACCATGAAGTTGGCTTCATTTCATCCGGTCTCTCCATCTCGCCAGACCTTTTCGATAACAGAGCATACATATTTAAATGTGAACGTTTTTTTATGATCATTTAATAAAAGGAGGATGAGGTAAGCAAATAACTGTTGAGAAGTAACATTTAATTTCCAAGAGTGCCCTGAGAGACATATTATGGAGTGCAGCCATTTCAATTGCTTGGAAATTCATTGTCAGAAACATTAAGCTAACTCGGGCTACAGGAAAGTCCCCAGAAGTATTCTCAAGAAGGTGTAAGTAGCCCTGGTTAGAAAATAAGCACGGGGATAATGGTATCCAGGATGTGGTGAAAGATTAGAAATTCCAAATCAAAGGTAAAGTATTTAGCCAGTTATCGCTCAGGTCAGAATCATATAGCATCAAAGTGCAGGGCTGGAAAGAGATTTGAGATGCCCTCAAGGGCAATTGCTCCCTCTAGGTAAGAACGGACTTTGGCCATACAGAACTGATGGATTTTGACGGGTTTTTAATTTCATGTTTCGTTTTATACTTAGCTTATAGTTCCCCGTGTGGTGTGCTCTACAGCTTCACATGCCATATATTTTTTCTCCCACTGACTTCACTGGATATGTTTTGGATGGTATTTGAAAGTGGGTCCTCCCTACTTTAACACCAGGGCTGTGAAGGAGAAATGGTAGATGCCAGCCCAGATCAGGTTCAGCATTATTTTCTTCACTTCTCAATGCCCACAGGTAGCTTTTGCATCCCTGGTACCCAAGTCCCCTCTCACCAGCCAACTTTAAACAATTTCCTTCAAATTAAACTACTATGACCTAGTATAATATATCTCTGACCTTTATCCCTATGAGTCACATATTTAATAGTTGAAGTGAAGTGCATTTTGTTGTTGTTGTTGTTGTTGTTGTTGTTATACTAGGGGTGGAACCCAGGGGCATTCTACCTCCACTCTACACTCCCAGCCCTATTTTTTTTTTATTCCTTATTGAAACTGTGTCTCATTGAGTTGCAAAGGACTTCACTAAGTAGCTGAGGCTGTATGTGAACCGTGATCCTCCAGTCTCAGCCTCCCGAGTGCTGGGAATACAAGCGTGCGCCACCACGCCCCGTAAGTGCATTTTTTAAACATTTTCACATCAACAATCCTTACTTTTTCCCTGCCTTCTTCCCTCCCTCCAAGTACCTCAGAAAAAGAGTTGATGTGAAACTGAGAAAAATCAAGAAACGATCTTTATGCTATGGTATCTTCTTAGATTTTTAAACTTGCTTGGGCTCAATAGGGATGCAGTCTTGCATATGTGTATAAATAGATGGATATGTATACAAACGCATACAAAAACACAATAAGAAGCTAACAGGAAGGGTCACCTTGATTTAAAATAGTACTTCTGAGCCTGTTCTTCCTTCTCAGCATTTATATTTCTAAATAGAGCTATCTCTATTGAAATTAGAGATAGTAGCCTCTATTGGGTCTTTTATAAACCTCAATAGAAGAAAATTAAATTGACTATTGTTTTTTTTTTAAGTTTCATGGGGAGATAGCTGTATGGAAAGTAAATGGAATATGTACCAGCTTGTCCTCATCTTGAAAACTTTGATGACTCTTTTATAGATTCTCTGCAAAGTAATTAAAGTCCAATTAATTGGAAAAATATACACAATGGGTATTCTGAATATTATATCTCCAACTTTTATTACCTCGAAAGAGTGGCTAAGCCGATATTGCAAGTATAAATGTTGAACTCCCAAGCAAATATCTCAGAAAAGACACACTTGCAATTTGTTGACTACAAAACAAACTTCCAGTGCCTCAGGGAATCCATCACTGGGTACTCAGGGTGGGCAGCCTGTTGGAATTCTTTTCATATAAGGTGATTACATGCACACGATTATGCAATGCATGCAATACTTTTAAAGAGACGTGAGAAATTGACCACCAGCAGAAATCCAAAGGAAATATTTTGTGACATAAAGAATTACCAAGCTTGTAATCCCCGCATTCGAAGGCTGAGACCACAGGATCATAGTTCGTGGAAAGCCTCAGCTACTTAGTGAGGCCCTCTGCAACTCAGTGAGACCCGGTTTCAAAATAAACAATAAAAAATAGGGCAGGGGATGTAGCTCAGAGGCCGAATGCTCCTGGGTTCCATCCGCAGACTCGAAAAAAAAAAAAAAAATTACCAAAGCCAGGTGTGATGGCACATACCTGAAATCCTAGTGCTTGGGAAGCTAAGGCAGGAGGAATATAGATTCAAGCTCAGCCTCAGCAACATATTGAGACCCTCAGCAATTTAGCAAGACTGTCTCAAATTTAAAAAAAATAATAAATAAAAAAGGGCTGGGCTTTTGTAGCTTGAAGGTAAAATCTTCCTGGGTTCAATCCCAAGAATTCTCCTTGCTCCTCCAAAAAAGAATTAGCAAGTAATTTATCAATTCTCTGAAATTGGATATTCACTTCTTAAACGTAAATGCAAATTCAGCTATTTGTCTCCTAAATAAATTCGGCCAAAATGTTCTTTCTCTCTCCCATTTATTCTCTAATTGTAAATCATAATAGCTGAAGCAACAATTTTATTCTCATAGTGAATTAACAGGTTTCTCTTCTATTCATTCCCCAGTTCAATACAAAGAGTGTGAGGTGGACTTCTGCTCCATGCAAGCATTCAAGGACTCAGGCTCCTGTCGCTTGATGGTATATTTTTGTGGAACCTCTGTCACTTAACTGCAAGTGACATATCATTTCCATTTAGTATCCATTGAATAGAAGTACATGCAAGGTGCTCATCAAATGTAGTTTATCTGTACTTACGGAAACACAAAATGGGTTTGGTGGGCATTTTGCCAGACTCAACTATGCGCTCTTGTTGTAGCTCTGTTGAACCTTTTGCTTCTTTCTCCTCTTCTAGCTGTATTAGTCAAGGGTTCTGCACAAAAGCAGGGGAGGGAGGGAGGGAGAGGGAGAGAGGGTGAGAGAGAGGGTGAGAGGGTAAGAAAGGGAGAGAGAGAGAGAGAGAGAGAGAGAGAGAGAGAGAGAGAGAGAGAGAGAAGAAGAAGAAGAAAGAGGAGGAGGAGGAGGAGGAGGAGGAGGAGGAGGAGGAGGAGGAGGAGGAGGAGGAGGAGGAAAGAGATAATAGAGGAGAGGTGAGAAGGGAATTATTAGAGAAATAGGCTCATCTAATTATGGAGGTTAATTTCACCTTAAATCAAGCTGGAGGATAAGGGAACGTGTTGGTGTGACTCCTAGCAAAGACATGAAAGCCCAGGTAGGGCTAAAGCAAGTCATAGAGTCCAAGGAGGGGAGAAGACCTGGAGTTCTGATATACACAGACAGGAGAAGGTGTCCAGAAAAGGGGAGAGGGAGAGGGAGAGGTGAGAGAGAGAGAGAGAGAGAGAGAGAGAGAGAGAGAGAGAGAGAGAGAGAGAGAGAGAGAGGATTACCTCCTTTTTGTTCTATCTGAGCCCTTTTCTAGTTGAATGTGCCCACCCACATCAAAAGCAAATCTTCCAAATCCCACCTAGTTATTCAAATACCAACCTCTACTGGAAATAATGCTGCATCAATGATCAGTTATCCTTTAATACAGTCAAGGTGACATATAAAGTTCCCCATCGTGCCTTCCTTCATTCCCTCAAAGGAGAAATCTCTCTTGAGAAGAGGATAATCCAGATTTTCTTCTATCTGACTTCTGTTTACCTTTTAAAAAGTCTACAGAGATTCAGTTTTGGATCCAACAAAAATCATTCCAAATCTACTATCAGGGCTGTCAGGCCGTAAGGAATTGCCTTGTGCACTAGGTCATTTAAAATAGAAACAGGCTGTATAATCTCAGGCTTAGAAGAAGTCTGGAGCCCAAGAAGTGAGTCAGCAAAGGCAGGGGTATTTGTAGAGTCAGCATTTCCCATCACTGCTGTAATGGATTCGATTGTGTATCTAGCTGAGCTGATTCTTCTTCCAGAGGCACTTTATGTCTTGTTAGCACTCTGTTCCTTTCTTCTTCTGTACTCTCCCTTCTAACTTTTATGTATTTATCTCAAAACAAAAGCACCTCACTATCTCTATGTTTCTACTCATGACTATTATGAACAAGACTAGTGCTAGCAATTTATTCCTATCAAGAAAAAATAGATTGTTTTGTAACAAAATTAGAAATGATAATACAGAATTTTAAAGGCCGTACCAAAGTCCAGAAACCCTACAAATTTCCCACTGAAATTGATTTTCTTAAGGAAATACTCTAGTTAAGGCAATTTATTTTTCTTATTGTGGTTATTTTTCTGTGATATCTAATGTGCATTACTTGAAGAGGCTGATTCTTTTATTTTCATTAAAAATGTATAGTATTTATTTGCATTATCATTAGATATATTTCTAGCTAACCTAGAATCCTGCTAGCAAAGTGGGTATGTATTTCAAACGTCTACCAAAACATTTTTTCTGTAGCAGCTTAAAAAAAAAGAAAAAGAGAAAGAGAACTGCAACTAGGCATAGTGGTATATGCCTGTAATTCCAGTACTTGGAAGGCTGAAACAGGAGGATCACAGGTTCAAGGCTAGTATCAGCAACTAAGTGAGCACGTAAAAGCAATTTAGCAGGACCCTATTAGAAAACACAGGGGTGTACCCAGAGGTAGAATGCCCCTGATTTCAATCCCCAATAACACACACACACACACACACACACACACACGCACGCACGCACGCACACACAATTGCAATTTTTGTGGTACTTAAAAAAATTTTTTAACTTCATTTGTCAACTGATTTTTACTCAATGTAAGGACATTTAAACTGATTTTATACCTTGCTTACAGTATTATTTAGGTATATCATGGCTTATTTCTGCCTTGAGTTGTTTCATTTCCTGTTATATTATAGGGACAACAGAATTATCCTGTCACGAGCTTAGTCCCTTATCTCATTTAGAACCCATGAAACCTTTCTTTAGTATTCTATTCTTCACAGGATTTAATCTAGGTATATAATATTTACTTTGTATGACCTTAGCCAGGTTGGGCTAACCTCTCTGAACACATGTTTTTACTTCATCTTTGTGATTTAGAATAATGTCTGTATCACAACCAAAGCCTTACTTTGCAGACTCGTAGGAATGAATGAGATTCTGCTGAATCTATCCATCCCATTATTAAGCACTGTGTATGCTCTCCTCAAATGTGTCCTTTCTGTATAATCTATTGCTATGTAATAATTGCAGCAAACTTAATGGATTCAAACAACACAGAATTATTATCTTGAAATTTCCTTGAGTCAGGTTCTGGGCATGACTATCTGGGTTATCTCTTCTAGGGTCTTCAAGCACCTAAAATTAAGTTGTTGGCCAAGATCTCAGTGTCCTCAGAAGGTCCAGACAGGAAGGATCCGCTTGAAATCATTGTAATTGCTGGAGAATCCAGTGCCCCTGGGGTGCAGAATTGACAGTCTCAGCTCCCAGATGGCTGTTGGCCAGTGGCTGCCCTTAACTCCTTGCCCCTTAGGTTCTCCAGGTGGACAACTCGATTTATCAAAGCCAGCAAGGGAGGAAGTAAGTCAAAAAAGGCTCCTAGAGACATGGAAACTACAATCTCTTAAAACAAATCACTGCTGGGCATGGTGGTGCACGCTTGTAATCCCCATGTTTGGGAGGTGGAGACAGGAGGATTGCTCTGGTTCAAAGCCAGCCTTGCTGACTTAAGAGACCCGGGTTCCAAATAAAAATATTAAATGGGTCTGGGAGTGTAGCCCAGAGGTAGAAGAGTTTCCAGGAACCTCAGTACCACCAAAAAAAAAAAAAAAAATTACTAAGGTGACATCCTGCCACCTTTGCTGTCTTTTATTACTAACTCAAGTCACTAGGCTAGGTCATACTCAAAGGGAGGGGATTACACAAACATGGATACCAAGAGGTGGGAGTTATTAGGGTTCATTTTAGAAGCTGCTGGCTATAATCGTTAATGACACTAAGACATTATATAAGTTCTCTATTATATATATATATATATATATATATATATACATACATACTTTTATATGTTTATAGAAGTCTGGTTTTGCACATTACACATTACATAATACATTTGTGTTCTTCATATTTTATATATAGAAAATGTTACATAAAGTACAAAAGCAGGAAACATTTTTATACATATATATTAATATATATATATATATATATATATATATATACATACATAGAGAGAGAGAGAGAGAGAGAGAGAGAGAGAGAGAGAGAGACAGAGACAGAGAGTGGGCAGATCCTCTACTGTATCTTTGCCAATATATTGAATTTTAAGCACATAAAGAGATATGGAATATGTTTTCCTGCTATTAAAGTACATGGTGTACATTTGCAAACATATCAAAGTCAATCATTAAGCCAAAAATGAAGAGGAAAGGGGGATGGAATGGGGGAATGGGGTGGGAATTGAGGAAGGGCTCAATGAGTTATGTGTGCATGTATGCCTCTACCATCTTGTACTCTATTACAATGTATGACTACATGCACCAATAAAAATAAATAAAAAAGAATACACAGTTCAGGGGCTTATATTGGCTTTTCTATTAAGACTCTTACATAAAAAAGCAGTGATATTAAGTGTCTGGGCTTTGCAAACCAACTTAATGGCTCTCTCTGTATAATATAATAATCAGATATTGTGAACTCATGAGAGAAAAAAATAGCTAGTCAGTCAATCATATAATCATATACTAGGCACAGAGGATAAAGTATATCAACTGATCAATCAATATTATTCTTTTCTTTTTTGTTTTCAAAGCTCTTGCTAGTTGCCAAAGTCCAAAGTTTGAAGGGCGGGGAGAGCTACAAGGATTGAAAAGGAGCTTGATAAATTGAATCTGAAAATTAATTTAGTCTTCAATTATTTCGATATATAAACAAATGTGGAAGCAGGCTCCATAGGGGCAGGGAAATTTGAAGGAGAGGATACTTCAGGGAGAGAGATCGGAGAAAGAAAGCTCCACAAAACTGAGAGGAGGCAGAGAAGAGAAGGACCTGCCAGAAGGCCACTGGGACCCTTGTCTCTAATTAGGGAAGTTGGCCATGCATTTGGTTATCTCTGAGCTACAATACATGGAAATAAGAGACAGGCATGCACAGTTAGAATCCAGAGCGCCTTGGGATGAGGAAACATGATTAGATCACATACAAATAATTTAAGTTCAGAGGGTTAGTGGATGAGGGACTAGGTTTATTCAGAGATGCATAATTGAACAAATACAAATCAAAACAAAAAAGAAGAGAAAGAAAGAAGAAAATTCACTATGGAATTTTATTTTTCCCTTCTTTTGATTTTTTTTCCAATTGAAGCTGCAGTGAGAGATGCTTAAGTTCCAGATTCTAAAAAAACAAGTTTAATAATGAATATTTTTGCACTTGGCTTTCTTAATGGTTAAAGCCAAATATACATTAAAAGAATAAAAGGGAATAAATAGAAACTGTCAGGATTCATAAATTTTGTTATTGTTAATAGTGATGAACTTAGTTCCCTTACTAAAGTTCAAGTAAAAGATTTGAAAATATAAAAGAAAGCATTGCCAGGCATAGTGGCGCACATTTGTAATCCCAGTGCTTGGGAGGCTGAGACAAGAAGATTGTGCAGGTTCAAAGCCAGCTTCAGCTGCTTAGTGAAGCTCTCAGCAACTGAGACCCTGTTTCCAAATGAAATATAAAATAGGTCTGGGAATGGAGCCCAGAGGTAGAAAGTCCCTAGGTTCCATTCCCAGTACCACAAAAAATTTAAAAAATTAAAAGTAGCATTAGCATCATATATTAAAGGTGCTTATCAGGTGAACTTGTGTATTAGGTTTTCAAGTAAAAGATGGCAGTCTGATCCAATTTACTTATTTTTTATTCATTCTAAACCTATTAAAATGACAGCAAATATTTCATAATAAGCTAAATTAAAACCAGTAATCCTACCCCTGGTTATGTGCCTAGTAGCAGTGTGCACATGTTCACAAAAAGACATGTAATAGTATGTTCATAGCATCTCTATCCATAATAATCTCAAATTGTACATTATCCAAATGACTGCTTCATCTGGGTTTGCCTACTCCACATTCTGATCTTATCCTCTCAGGCAATTTAAATTTAATTTCTTAGTCACCAACCAGTTTTTTTCACGAATCACAAATCATAATTATACACCAACATTATGTATATTATAGACATAATATAATATAAATATAATATATTATGTGAGTTTGGACATATCCATACATACATGTTTATAAACTGTTGTCCTGAGTATGTTGAAAATGAATTTTTTAAAGAAATAACCAAGTATAAATAGGAAATGAAGAAAAGGTGCTTCTGGGGCCTGGAGGACTTGTCTCTTGAGGAAAGGATGGAGATGACCAAGCATTTGTAAGCAGCTCTGATGCTGAGGGAATTTAGGAATCACATGATTGACAGTAGCCTTCAAGGAATAATGACTTGTTCTTCTGTGCCTTCCTGCTAGCAAGACACAGAGCTCTATTAAAATAACAACATCCAAAAAAGTTAGGAAAACAAAATCTAAAAGAATTTTCTGCCATTCAGCCCCTGAAAATTCAGTTCTATCTTTTAAGTATTGAGACTAATCATTCATTGTGAGCAGGTTCAGAGAATATAGCAAACACCCAGACAGTCTACTTCTCATCTCTTTTGGTCTGTGCCTTTCATATTCAGAGAAACTAGGCACCCCTTTTAAAATATAATAGAAATGGTCACAAAAGAATCAATTATATAATCCTCTTTCTCCTCCAGTAGTATAAATAAGGAAACCCACTTGTATTCAGAGTTGAAGATTCCTATTGTAAGAAACACATCATCCTGGAATCATAGACAATTTCTCTGGTACCCCTTAGTGAAATCCTGGGAAGCCTGTAGACACCCCAATACTTGCTCTTGCTCTTCCTCCTGGGGGCCTTGGGAACCTTCCCGCTGCCAATTTTGGCACCAAATGTTATAATAAATGTCCTTCTTTTCAGGAGTTTACATTAAGTCTAGCATGCTAACAGATCTATGCATAATGACAAACTAAAGCAATGCGGGAAGAAATCTGTAAAATCACAGTTTCAGAGAAAGGAAACATGGCTGCTGACTGAGGGACAAGGGAGGGTTTTGAGAAGGAGCTGATTCTTGAGTGTGAATGTGAACACGGTCTCCCAGGACTCCTTCCTATGTCTGATGCAGGAGCTCTGCCATCTTCTTTTCCTAAAAAGTTCTCTCTGAATATGTCCACATAGTTTATTTCCCTCTTCCTTCAAGTCTGCTTAAATGTCATTTTCACCAGATAAAACATTCTTGAATACCTTCTTAAAATAGCAATGTTTATTCAAAACATTTATTGTCATATGTCAAGTATATATATAGTATGTATACATATATATATATGGGTAGGCTAGGAAATATCTAACAATAAGTGAGCATATAAGAAACATTTGCTGTATAGGGAAACAAATTCAGTGTTGCATTTATTTTAGAAAATATCTCATGTTCACAGATTAGAAGAAAAAATCTTTTTTATTTAAAAATGTCTTTTATTTGGCTTCACTGTAAACATGAGTTAGTTTGGGCATAATTCAAAATATAATTTTTCTCCTATGAATGTTGAAAATGTGCTTAGATGTTGTTTGCAATCTAATAGTACTGCTAAAATATGGAATGCCAGCTATTTTTATAGGTGCATTATAATCATAAATCCTAATGAAGTACAGGATGGTAGAAACATATATGTACACATCACTCATTTAGCCCTTTCCTAATTCTCACTCCATTCCTTCCTTCTCCCTCCTTTTCATGTTGGGCTTCGTGACTGACTTTGATATGACTGTAAATGTACACCATGTGTATCAGGGTGGTTCCCTCTTACCCCCTCCCATATCCCTCAGTTAGGTTGCATTCTTTACTCTTCTAAGGTTTCTCTTTCTTTGTCTGGAATATCTCCTATGTTCCATTTTTCCCTTAGCTTCTGTATATTAGAGAGAACATCTGACTTTTCACTTTTTGTGACTGGCTAATCTCACTTAATATAATGTTCTTCAGTTCCATCCATTCCCCTGAAAATGACATAATTTTGTCCTTCTTTATGGCTAAGTAAAATTCCATTGTGTAAATATCCCATAGTTTTTTAATCTATTCATCTGTTGATGGACATCCTGGCTGGTTCCATAGTTTGGCAATTGTGAATTGTGAAGCTATAAACATAGATATACATGCATTAGTCTAATAGTTTTTTTTTTTCTTTTGGGTAGATACCCAGAAGTGGTACCTGTGGATCATATAGTAGGTTCTGATCTTTTCAAGAGAATGTAAAATAACATTGGTTAAAATTTAGTATCTATTTTTAATAGGAATAATAAAATCCTTATCATATATAGGATACAAGGAAATTCCCTTTATCTAATGAAAACTATCTTCCCAAAACCTATCATATTTTACTGCAAAAACTTAGAAGCATTGCTTTAAAAACCAAAAACACAGGAGGACTTGTTTTACTATTTCTATTCAATATTTTGTTGCAAATCCTAGCAGGTAAACCAACAAAAAACCGTATCTGTTTTTTGTTTCTGTTTTATCTGAATACCTGTTATGAATTCATCAAAAAAGAACTTTTGAATTGAGGATGATATATATATGAAAAGCATAAAAACTACAGTCAGCTTACTAAAATTAATCATTAAACTTACTACTGGGATTCTGTACAGAAAACAAAATATAAAATAAAGCATGCTGTTATACATTTGCAATACACAGTTACAAAGTATAATTTTAAGATATTATTTGCATTTTCAAAATACAAAAACACCATAATAACCTTGAGACAAATATAATAACAAATATATTTGGAGAAATTGATAAATCTCTATTTACTGGCATTAAGGAAGCCAAAAGTAAATGGTTTTTAATAGATTTACTCATTATTACAAAAATATAATTCTTCCCAAATTAATTTGTAAAATGTAATTTCATTGCTACAAACATCAGACAGAAACAATTAGTTATTTGAAAACAAAAAAAATAAGAATCAAAAATAGGACAAAATCTTATGAAGAAAATGTTGATGTTTGTTTCTGTTCAGGTTTGGATCTGGACTGTTCCCCCAAACTCATGCATTTCAAGTTTCATCCCTAATGCAGTAATGTTAGGGGGAAATGGTTGGATCTTAAGTGTTCTGACCTCATCAATGGGTTAAATCACTGATAGCTGAACAGACTACTGGAAGGTGTTGGAAAAGTTAGGTGGTGGGGCACGGGAGAAAGCAGGTCACTGTGGGTGTAGCCTAAAAAAAATTTCCTATACCTGGTCTGTCTGTCTGTCTGTCTGTCTGTCTGTCTGTCTGTCTCTCTCTCTCTCTCTCTCTCTCTCTCTCTCTCTCTCTCTGCACTTCCCAGCTGCCATAAGTGGAGCAGCTTTCCTCCTCCATAAATTTCTGCCATGATTCTGTTTCATCTCAGGTCAAAAGTAATGGAGCTGACTGAGCCTGCACTGGAACCTCTGAAGCTGTGAACCAAAATCAAGTCTTTCTTATTTATGTTGCTTACATCAGGTATTTTGGTCAAAGTGACATAGAGCAGACTATTACTACATTTATCAACAAATGAAGTCAGAGAGGGATACTAATTTGCATGTACCAAACTGATAACATAAAAGGCAGATAGATGGATAGTACTAAGAGTTGTACGTATAGGAATAATCAGTATCTTATCCAATGATGTGAGTACAAATTGACGAAACAACTTTGAAAAAGGAGTTGGCGTTGGCTTGTAAACCAGAGGCGGATCTTTGGAATCTTTAGTGTCATGGGTACTTCTATTTATTTCCTGTCTCTTTTTCCAGTCCCACTTTAATGATATGTAATTCCACTTTGGGGAATATAAAATAGGAGAAGTCTTTCATTCCTACACTAGGGATTTGTAGAAGAATGGTCACAGTGAAGAAGTTTGCAACAGCAAAGAGTAGTAACCAAAGCCAATTTGTTCTGACGGGATAGAGGATTATTTTAACCCATACTGTTGACAGATTAAGTGGTGCCGATATTAAGAACATATAATTCAATGCAAAAAAAATAAAAAAGAGTATATGTGATATGATGCTGCTAATATAAGAGAAGAAACATAACTGTATACAATATTTTGCTAGTGGAAGTATACACAAAATATAGTAAAATATATGGCCCAAATTAGGATAAAAGTTAAATATCAAAAGAGTACTTATCATTGATAGGAACATATCATATTCACAGAATATATAAAGAGATTATTCTATCAATAAATGCATAAAAGTATTTAATAAATTTCAATACCTGTTAATGATAAAATTTTGTTAACAAATAAGAAATAGAAACTTTTTCAACCTTGTAAAGTCTACTATAAAAAACTCCAACCGAATTCTATCACCTTTACATAATAATGTACAAGGAAGACAGTGTAATAAATCAAGCAATAAAATTAAAGCCATATCTATTGGAAAGAATTTTAACTGTCTAGTTTGTAGATGATAAAATTATGACCATAGAAAATCCTAAGAAAGAGAAAAAATATTACTAGAAATAACATATGATTTTATCAGGGTAGGTAGGATGCAAGATCAATATATAAAAATCAATCGTCATTTGACATGTTAGTAATAATGATTATAAGTATAAATAATATTATTGATAATGCTATCAACAAAACATAAAACATTTAAGGATCAGCTTAATAAAAGTATTAGATTTTAACAGTGAAAATTACCAAGCATTTATGAAATAAATTGAATTAAATACAAAACTAGAGAAATATGCAATTGTCATATGCAATTGTCGAATATCGGAAGACTCAGTACCTATAAGAGATCTATTCTCAGCTAGGAATGGTGGCGCACACTTAAAATTCCATTATTTGGAGGCTAAGAGGAAAATCACAGGTCCCTGGCCAGCCCCACCAACTTAGTGCAGCCTTCTGCAACTTAGTAATAATCTGTTATAAAATAAAAATTAAGGGTGTAAATCAGAGGTAGAACACCCTTGAGTTCAGTACTCAGCACCAAATAAAAGATATCTATTTTTTTTAAATTGATCTATAAAATCAGCACACTATAAATTATAAGTTTTATCCTCTTTTCTCCACCCCCTTCTTCTTTTTCTTCATTATGTTGTTAGAAATGGGAAAGTTGATACTAAAGTGTATATGGATATACAAAGGTCATACAAGAACCCAAATAATTCTAAAAATGGAGCAAAATAGGAAGATGGACTTTCTGATTTCAAAACATACCATAAAACAATCAAGAAAGTATAGTATTTGAAAACACCTAACTGTATGATATATATGTGTGCCCACATGCATTTCTCCCACTCAGTGAATCTGTGAGTACAGACACAGACCACCATCCAATCAACTGATTTTTATACAATGTACCTAGCTACGGAAGAGAAAATTTCCAGTTATTATTACTTTTAACAAATGATGCTAGAACCATTGATATCCAAATAAAAAAGGAATCTCAACATACACTTCATATTACATTCAAACACAAACTCAAAACATAAGACTAAGCATAAAAGTCAAAAACCATAAAACTTATGGCCATAAACCTGGGGAAACGTCTTTATAGCTTATATAAAATAATGGCGGCATGAATGGTGAAAGAAAAAGCTGGTAAACTTGATTTCTTTAAAATAACAAAAATGTTTCCCTTTAAAAGACACCATGGAAATGAAAAGACAAGCCCCAGAATGGGAGAAAATACTGGCAAAATGTGTACCTGAAAAAAAATTGTAACAAAAAATCCTAACTAATGCAAAATGAGAATACAATTTCATATGAAATGAGAAAAAATATTGAACAGACACATGGCCAAAGACGTTTCAGAGACAGCAACAAAGCCTATAAAAATCTGCTTTGCAACAAAAGTCATGAGGGAAAGCGAATGAAAACCAAACACGATGTCACTGCATACGCAGTAGGATGCTAAAATGAAAAAGGCCGATGGTGCCAAATGTTATTGAGACACAGAGTGATTGAAATACTCACATATTGCTGGTAGGAATGTAAAATGATACAACTATGAGGTCATCATTAGGCAGTGTCTGATTATGTTTAACTTAATGTAGGAACCAGCCATTCTCTTACTGGACACTTACAGGGAATATAAATCAATGCCCCTACATAGAGATTTGTACACGAATGTTCAGAGCAGCTTTCACACAATAAACACAAAAGAAGTTGTAATCCAAGTGCCCATCAATAAGAAAATGAAGAGAGAGTGTAACATATCTATGCAATAGAGCATGATTTTGAAATAAAATGTAGCACATTACTAAAACATGCAGAAACATAAATGAATCTCTAGGCATGAATCACTGTGCCATGTTAAAAAAAACAGAAATAAAAATTAGGTGCTTTCATTTATATAAAATTTAAAAAATGCAAACAAACTTATTTTGACAAAGGGCTGCTTCTGAGTTACCTGTGGCAAGTCAGAAGAGGAGGTGATGAAAATATTCTGTATAATTTTTGTGGTTGTGGTTTAGTAAGTGATTTCATGTGGCAAAAGTCACCAAGTTATGCCTTTTCAATCAAGTTGTTTATTTTCTTTGTTTATAGAACCGTGGATTGGACCTAGGGGCATTTTAGACTCAGGTATACCTTCAACCCTTTTTATTTTTAAAAAATTATGAATCCTACCTCATGTACTGGAAAGTGGGAAGGAAAAGGAAGTAGGGTGGGAACTGGGGGAGGGCTCAGTGAGTATTGTGTGCTTGTATGCCTCTATCACGCTAAATTTTATCAGGAGGTATGATTATAATGCATCAATAAAAAAATCATGAAACAATCTTGCTAAGTTGTCATATACTGGCCTCAAATCTGCAGTCCTCCTGTCTCAAGCTTTCAAGTAGTGGGATTACAGGTATGTGTTACCACCTATGGCCATGGCATTGTTGTGATATATATACATACATACACACACACACACATATGTGTGTGCAATATTTATTAATGTGATATATATATTGAGGTTATATATGTATAGCCTCAATACACTGAAAATAACACCATTATAAAATAACCTAATTTGAATAATGAACAAAATACATCAATAGACACATTAGAAAAATGATACAGGAATGACTAATGAGCACGAGAGATGTTCAACATCATTAGTTCTCAAGGAATGCAAATTAAAATTACTATTGCTAAAATTAAACCCAAACAAAACACTAAAAACCTACCTACTGAATACAGATTACCTGAAATATCCATGCATATCTGGTGGGAATAGGGTACGGATGCTGGCATTGTGTAAAAGCTTGGAAGCTGAACATCAACTTACTGTATAACTCAACAATGTCTTTCCTAGGCACTTATCCAATAGAAATAAAAGCATATGTCTCCATAGAACACATGTCCATAATTGTACATAAATAGTCTATGTTAATAATAGGTTTTGCACGTGTTGGGGGCTATTGGAGATTGAACCTCAGGACTTTTTACCTCTGAGCTACATCCCCAGCCCTATTTTATTTTTTTTTCATTTTAAATGGGTTCTCACTAAGTTGCTTAGGTCTTGCTAAGTTGCTGAGGCTGCGATCCTCCTGTGTCAGCTTCTCAAGTACTAGCATTGCCAGTACTGTGATTACCAGTAGGCATATGCCACCACTCTTAGCTGAAAATAGTTTAAGAAAAATCAGCTGTTCATTAGCAGAAGAGTGTGTATGCCAACTCGGTATACAGTGTAATACTAAAATAATACCTATAGGTAAATCTCAAAAATCCTGTGCTGCTCAAAAGAAGCCAAAGATGATAAGTAGTTACATATAATTTACTATATATTTCTATGAAATTCATGGTCAGGGTTTAGGGTTAGAAAAGGGACTATTATTTGGAAAAGAATACACAAGAACATTTTAGGGACAATGGACATGTCCTATATCTTCATTATGGTAGATGCTCTTTGAATTATGAAGGATGAAAATGTAACAAAAAATCCTTACTACTGCAAAATGACATCACAAGAATGTGAATTAGAATACATCTTAATAAACTCATCATATACTGAGAATATAATGAGTTGGAAATGCATTTAATACAGTTAACTTAAGCCTACCCTACCTAAATGTCTCAAAATACCTATCCTGACCTAACTCTGAAAAAAAAAAATCACCAAACACAAAGCCTGTTGATATCAAATAGAATATCTCATGTGACTTATTTAATACTGCACTGAAAAATAAAATGGGTTTGTGGGTACACTTGCAGCACTACAAGGTTGAAAAATTCTAGTTCACACTATTGTAAGTCAAGGCTCATCTGTGTGTAATTGTCAAACTTAAAATGCATGCCTTATAATGCATGTTCTTTACCTCAATAAAGTTGACTTAAAAAAATTCAAGAGTATTTAACAAAGCCAGGAAAAGTAGAAAGGCATCCAGAGAGCTTCAAAGGCATTTGATGATATTTTATTGCCAAGTGATAAGGTAGGTGTTTGGTATGGGCTTTTGTTTTGTTTTATTTAAGCCTCACATATATATCCTATTTAGTCTTTGTATGGATAGACTATTTTAAAATAAAAATAGACCAATAATAATTTTTGAGATGACAGCCATGGATATAAGTGGCAAAGATTAATACACTGATCATACTGAAAAATTCTAAAAATCAATAAAAAGATAAATACTCCAGTAAAAACTGTATAAGATATATTAGTAAGCAGTTCAAAAAAGACATATAAAGATCAATACACAATAAAAAAGAAGTTCAATACAATAATAATCATAAAAAATTCTAACTAAAATTATAAAAAGATACCAATTATCACAACCAGAACATCACTAATACAAAGGTGAAATAATGGCAAATTTGATGAGTTAGGAATTTAAATTTGTAGAACCACTTTAGAAAGCAAATTCCAGCAAATTGAAAAGTGGGCATATTTTGATCTGGAAAAATTCTTCCACAGGCATTGAAAGATAAGACAGGTAGGTAGGTAGGTAGGTAGATATGAAATTGGGAGTATGGATGTATGTACTTTCTTTTTTTGTATGATATTGGGAATGAAACCCAGGGGTATTCTACCTTTGAGGTACACCCCAGCCCTATTTTTATTTTTAATTTTGAAACAGAGTCTCACTGAGTTTCAAAGAGTCTAAGTAGTTGAGGCTGTGTGTGAACTGATATTCTCCCGTCTCAGCCTCTCAAATGTTGGGATTGCAACCATCTGCCACCACGCCTGGCAGGAATTTCCTTTTGGCCCAAGACAATTTCTGTTTATCTAGGTCTACAAGCTGGTTTGATGGACTCCATTATGGTCTTAGAGATTTCAAAAGATAAAGGTTAAATCAGGAAAGGGTAATCATTCCAAACCTACAAAAGGAACAGCCATTCTTTTTTTTTTTTTTTTTTGAAACAGCTATTTTATTTAGTTTTTTTTAACAATTTTTTTATTGAACATAAATAGTATACATTTAAACTATATTTGGTGCCCTCTCCCCCCCCGCCCCTGTTTTCCCTTCCCCCCTCCCACCAATGGTTGTCTAGGTTAACCATGTCTTATTCATAATTTTACACATGTTCAGATGTAGACCCTCATTAATTAAGATCAGCCTTCCTCCTCTCCTATCTTTCCATTCAAGCTTTGCTGGTATTTCCCCTCCATTATCTGGAGTCCCACTGGTAAAGGACAGCCATTCTAAAAGTTCCAAAACTTCTTACATGTTCCAACTATGAAAAAGGAATAAAAGCTCATGACAAAGGTTTTTACCATAAGTCCGTAAAGAACACTTACAAATCGAGAGGACCCCCAGTACTAACAGCACGAACCAAGATCATGACAGCAATTCTTATAAAATAAGATGGGTTGGGTTAAGAAACATTTAAAAATGTTTCTCATAGGTAACTAAAAATGCAATTTAAATAAAAAAAAGCTTTTGTCTTTTCTGTCCATAAAATAGACAGCTGATAAAACAATGGCCATGACATTGTACAGGATACACAGAAATGACACTCTCCACTGCAGCTAATGAAAATGGAAAAATAAAAGCTAGCAAATTATTAAAGTATACTAATATATTTTAAATATTTATGTGTTCTGGATACAATATTGTGGAATTTATAATAGGTAGACAGTAACAGATGGGAACAAAGGCTTATTTATAAGGATGCTTTTGAAACATCACTTGTAATATTTAATAATTAGATTAAACCTATGCATTCATCAGATAAATAAATTATATTTATATAGCTACAGTAGTTTGAAATAATATGTAATTCCGAATTTTTAAATAGTATTAATAGTGCAGGGAATGACTAAGTGCTAACAATGTTTATTGAAAAATCATGGGGTTTAAGACTATTTAGAATGATGCCCATGTGATATTATGTATGACTGGTAGAATATATGTTCCTGTCCAGTTATGAGACAATGAAGGAGGCATATATCTGCATTTCATTCCAGAGCTTAGAAGTTACAGCCTGAGAGAAATGGAAGTTATTTTTTAAATATCACTGTCAGAGGATTAGACTTCAGATGGAAGTTGCTTTAGCAAGATTGTCCTGAGTCATTTCTCTTTCAAAATTTTTACAGCTCCTTTCTAGTGTAAAACCAACTCTGACATTCATATATACAGCAGCCAGGACTGTTTTCTGGAAGGCTACCCTAGGTGACAAAAATCTCCCCTTCAAGTAGCCCATTAAATACAGTTTAAAATCGCAATCAGTATGCAGGTCTAAGCCCTGATAACCCTATAAAATAAATAGTTAAATTCTTGTACCAACCAGCTCTCCAAGTTATATTGGACAAAATCAATGCCTAAGCTTCACTCCTGCTTTAAGACTAGGATCTAATTATTGGATTGAGCTGTTGAAGAAGAATATAAATTTTTGGACAGAGAATAAAACAAGTAAGATGCTAAAGATGTCTTCCTGTAAAAAAGACTCACCCTAGATTTCAATTCCCCCAATTTTTCAAGCCATATTTGAGGATATAGGCATTAGAGAATAGGATAGGAGAAAAATTGCTCTTTATAGTTAAGAAAATTTATGTTGGGCATAAATTTGCAGGTCTGGGGATGGAACCCAGGGTCATTCTATCTCTGACCTACACTCCCTGCCCTATTTTTTATTCTTTATTTTGAAACAGGGTCTCACTGAGTTGCAGAGGGCCTCACTAAGTAGCTGAGGCTGTCCGCGAACTGTGATCCTCCTGTCTCATCCTCCCAAATGCTAGGATCACAAGTGTGTGCCACCACGCCCGGTTCACTAAGTTTCTAAGTTTGGCTTTAAACCTTTGATCCTGTAGCCCAGTAATACCTGTAATCCCAGTACTTGGGAGACGGAGAGAGGAGGATCATAGGATAGAGGTCAGTCTCAGCAATTTAGTGAGGTCCTCTGCAACTTAGTGAGGCCCTGTTTCAAACAAAAAAAAATGAAATAAAATAGAGCAGGGATATAACTTAAAGACAGAATGACCCTGGGTTCAATACCCAATATTAAAAGAAAAAACTCCATAGTGGATTTTTCTCTTGATAGATGAAGGGAAAAAGATTCTGAGCCACCACTGGAGAACTCTGAGAGTCAGTCACCCTCCGTTGAGGAGGAGAAACTGCAGCTTCCCATGCTGACTGTTAACAGCGCTTTGAGGTGTTTTGACTACATGGAGCTGATTTAAACTATTCAAAACCACCCAGCCCCTTTTCTAAGTGACCTAGAACAAGCTTTGCTGATTATAATCTCCTTACAATGCCCAATTCTCCAATTCTCCACCACAGTAGTGTCCTTGCCCGCCATGTTTAATTTATTTATTTAATTATTATTTATTTGGTACTGAGGATTGAACTCACTGGAATTCTACCTCCAACCCCATCCCTATTTTATATTTTGTTTTAAAAAGATCACTCTGAGTTGGTGAGGACCTCACTATGTCTTTGAGGCTGGCTTTGAACTTGTGATTTTCCTATCTCAGCCTACTAAATTCTAAAATTACAATCATGCACCACCGCCCTTGACTCGAAACACTTTCCTTTATGAATACAGATATCCATATATTAAAAATAATGTGCACTGTGTTTATGTTTGAATTTTTCAGCTTTTCCCATATTGCCATAATGGGTTTGTTCTTAAGGAGAGCCTTAATCTCCATGGTTTATATTGAAATTGCTTTGACAGATGTCTTTGCATTTTAATAGTTCAAGGCCAAGTGGCCAGAATTTATAAAAAGGGTTTGGTTTTAACAACAGGTTAGATGAAAACAACACCAAGCATTACAATCAAGATTTTACTGCTCATAAGGCTTCTTGCCCATGAGTAAGACAGAGGTATGCTGAAGCTGATACCTCCACTAACCCCAGGATGCTCAACCCAGGCACATTATTTCTCCTCCGTGTCCATGTGAACTTCTTCCTCACTTCTCCATCTCTCTTGCGTTTACCCTTACTGGGTCCACTGAGCGACTTAAGATCTATTATATCAAGGGAAAAGAGGCTGAGAACTGGAAATGCTAAGAGACAGCTATCTCTGTCAGTCTGAACAGCCTTATTCTGACTTGTACTTTCAGGTGACCAGCAAACAGCAACCTAAGCTCACTGTTGAGCACTTCTCTGCTACTCGAGTCACAGCTTGGCCCCAGAGTCGTTGTGATCACAGGATTTCAGTGGCTACTACTCCCTCACCAGGGTGCTTCTAGTACCTTGGTTTCTGCTCTGGTCCATATTTGAGTCCTAGTTTAGTAACTTTTCTGAGTTACCAAGTGATAATAATTTTGGTCCAAAGTTGCACACATGCGTGTGCATGCTCACACACACACACACACACACACACACACACACACACACACACACTACCACACCTGGATCCTTTATATGTATTTTAGTTTTGTCTTCAAGGTTTCTCTAAATTAGGCATGGTGACATATACCTGTACTCCCAGTACGTAGGAGGCTGAGAGAAAAAGATCAGAGTTTTTTGGGGTTTTTTTTTTTTTTTTGGTGGTACTGGGGTTCCTGGAAGCCTTTCTACCTCCAGGATACACTCCCACGGGCTACACTCCCAAACCTATTTTTTTACCTTTCTCGGGGATTACAAGTGGGCACCACCATGCCCAGCAAGATCAGAGGTTTAAAGCCAAACTTAGAAACTTAGTGAACCGGGCGTGGTGGCACACACTTGTGATCCTAGCATTTGGGAGGATGAGACAGGAGGATCACAGTTCGCGGACAGCCTCAGCTACTTAGTGAGGCCCTCTGCAACTCAGTGAGACCCTGTTTCAAAATAAAGAATAAAAAATAGGGCAGGGAGTGTAGCTTGGAGGTAGAATGACCCTGGGTTCCATCCCCAGACCTGCAAAAAAAACCAATATATATATATATATATATTTAGTGAAACTGTTTCCAAATAAACATGGCTGGGGTGTTTCCAAATAAGAAGAGCTGGGGATGTAGCTCAGAGGTAGAATATCCCTGAGTTCTGTCTTCCCCATAACACACACACACACACACACACACACACACACACACACACACACATTTCTCTACAGAATAATATAGTAATAATGCATATGTATGTTTATAGCAGCACAATTCAAAATAGCTAAATTATAGAACCAACCTAGGTGTCCATCAACAGATGAATGGATTACAAATATACACAAAATGAAATTCTACTCAGCAGTAAAGAAGAACCAAATTATGTCACTTGCAGGAAAAATGGATATGGACTGGAGAACATTATGTTAAGTGAGATTAACCAGTCACAGAAAGTGTAAGATCATATGTTTTCTCTAATATGTAGAAGCTAGGGAGTAATCAGTATGCCAGAGGGACCTTAGACATTAGAGGAACAGTCCCAGTGGTGCCAGGGATGGGGTCTAGGGGAGGGAGGAGGAAAGGAAAAGTAAAGAAGAAAATATTTCCATCAATACTATGTACATATGATTTCAATGCCAATCTTTATTTTTTGCTATTTATTGCCGAAGAAACTTTTATTCATTTACTTAGGACTCTATTATTTCTCTTACAGTCATAGAAGAGACACAAAGGGCCAATAGATACACGAAAAGATGTTCTACATCATTGGCCATCAGGGAGATGCAAATCAAAACTACACTGAAATTCCATCTAACCCCAGTCAGAGTGGCAAGCATAAAGAAGTCAAATAACAACAAATGCTGGAGAGGATGTGGGGAAAGAGGAACTCTTTTACACTGTTGGTGGGAGTGTAAACTAATTCAGCCACTATGGAGATCTGTGTGGAGATGCCTAAGAAAGCTGGGAATAGATCCACCATATGATCCAGCTCTACCATTCCTGGGTATCTTTCCAAAGGGGTTGAATTCAGAGAAGTACAGCAGCATATGCGTACCTATGTTCATAGCAGCACAATTTGTAATAGCCAAAATATGGAACCAACCCAGGTCTCCATCAACAGATGAATGGATTGCAAAACTTTGGGAAATACACACAATGGAATTCTACTCAGCCATAAAGAAGAACAAAATCATACCATTTGCAGGAAGATGAAAAGTCCCGGAAAGCATTATGTTAAATGAGATCAGCCAAGCACAGAAGGAGAAGGTACATATGTTTCCTCTAATATGCCCAAACTAGGAAACACAGAGGATACCAGTGGTACTCCAGATAATGCCAATCTAAATATTCTATAGGGGGAAGGGGCTGAGTGAGGAAAAAGCCCACTAAGTGCTGTGGAAACTAGAGGAGAAAGGGTGACGGGAGGAACTCTAAATGAAGAAGGAGAAACTATCGATGATCAAATAAGGCAAACTAACTGAGGGCCATAGGAGGGGGAAGAGAAAAATTCCCTAATGTACATGATATACATCTATAAACATATAAAGTCAATCACTAAGCCAAATGTGAGAAGGGAGGCGGGAAGTGGGAATTGAGGAAGGGCTAAATGAGTGATGTGTGCATGTATGCCTAGACCATCTTGTACCCCATTAAGATGTATGACAACAAGGCACCAATAAAAATAAAATAGGCTGGGCATGGTGGTGCACGCTTGTAATCCCAGCATTAAGGAGGCTGAGACAGGAGGATTGTGGTTCGCAGATAGCCTCAGTTACCTAGTGAGGCCCTTCGCAACTCAGTGAGACCCTGTTTCAAAATAAAGATTTAAAAAATGGGGCAGGGAGTGTAGCTCAGAAGTCGAATGCCCCTGGGTCCATCCCCAGATCCAGAAAGAAAGAAAGAAAGAAAGAAAGAAAGAAAGAAAGAAAGAAAGAAAGAAAGAAAAAGTAAAACAAAGGTTTCTCTATTTGTAGTAAATTATAACCCAATTTGATAGGTAAACAAACTGCAACCTGCTTGTTTACAGTCAGAACATGTAGCTGGAACTCATCCAGTTGCAAGCGGGAAGCTGTACAAACAACATTCAGGTTAGAGAGATTCAAGGTATAACCAACCAACCAACTGGCTGTCTCTGGGTCTCCCTTCTGCTTTCTGTATGTTGCTGTCTTTCCTCTGGGTATAAATATGACTTGCCCATGTGGTGAAAGAATTAAAAATGAAGTCAATTATTTCTAATTGCAAATACAAAAACGTGAGCCAGGCTTGGTGATACACCTACAGTCCCAGCTCCAACATGAATCAGAAGGATAGCTGAACTCAGGATTTTGAGACCATCCCGAGCAGCACAGTGAGACCGGTTAATAAAAAAAAAAAAAAATGTTTTGCCAAATGAGATGTGTTGAAATTTCCCTTTTAACGCCCATTGTCTTTTAAGGAGTCCTTCTTGCATAACCTCTCTGTAGAGACTAAAACTGATTTTAACCCTCACCCTTGTAAATTAGGCTCTGTGTTTCTGGATATCTCCCAGGAGTTATATATTTGTCTCAATCCCTCATTGCTAAATTTGGCTTGTCTCCTACTTGTAAGAGTTGTGAATATTTATGACCACCATTAATGTGTGTGTCATTGCGGAAACTTATGACCCTCCTGCTTTCTCTGTATGACACACACCATCCACACGATTCCCCTACACTAGAAAGAGGTCCTGTTTCCATTCTCAGAGCACCAGTGCATTCTCTTGGTCTTCCTGCAGGTCTGCTGTGATATTTCAGACATGAAAGTCTCCTCCTAGGTGTTAACCTACAATGTAAGGGAAACAGCCAATGGAGGACTTCGAGAAGCATGAATCTAGCCAGTGGAGTGACACATAGATGTTCAAAAACAAATCAAAATGTTAACATCAAATTGAAAAATGATACTTCTTGTTTTAGAAAAAATATTTTTATAAAAGGAGCCTTCAATGACAATGTTAGAAACATGATAGCTTAGAAAACAGTTTTGATAAGACTTAATGTCTATTTCTTAATTATTTTTAATAAATCAGGAATAAAATATTTCACCGAATCACAATAAAGAATATATGTGTGGAGACCCAGATCAAACTTAATGGGCATGCAAAAGAGTCATTCCCCTTAAATTTGTTCGCTCATTAATATTTGTTATTATTAATATTTGTTCACTCATTAATCAAGATTGATCTGAAATCCTTAAGTAATCAAAAAGATAGTAATATTAGAAAAATACAAAAATAGTATAAGTATACAGGTCCTGTGTTCAGTTCCAAGTATCTCAAAAGTATTCAGAGTCCATTCTCAATAAAATAATATATATAAATCAATTAATTACATATTACATTTGCAAAAATCAAGAATTTTCATGACAGTCACAGAGGTGCAATGCTAAGAAAAATATCATTCATAACTGCAAAGAAAGATCAATACTCAGGAATAAATGGCAAGCGATGTACATAGATTAGAACAAAATGAAGAGCATTCTGGGAATATTTTAAAGATTTAATCTTTAAAATTATAATGACAAGCCCAATGAAAATATGATGAACTGTGTTTTCTATAAAAGTAAATGCATCACAATAAAAATTAAAAATTAATTATAAGTAGAAAGGAAGCACTTGCCCTATATTATGATACATTATAAAATTAAATTAATAAAGGTAGTTTTCTAATTTTAGCAAAGCACTGAAATCAAGTATGTGTAATAATTATTACAGGATATAGTAGTAGATCAAGACAAAAATGAAATTTTCTATAAGGCTATTTAATGGAACAACTAGAAATTTATTTGGCAAAAAAGTACCTCCGAACTTAAAGCAACAGAAATATGAAATATCTATTAATATATAAAGCACATACACAGCATAAATAAAGAGAAAAATAAAAGATGAAATTTCCAGTATATTAAGGTATATTACTGCACAGCTAACCAACAAATCAAAATTGAAAGGCATCAAAAGTTTGAGAAAATTTAATATGTTGACAATATAGTATCAGCATCATTAAATATATACTAATATATTTAAAATGATAAAGACTGAGAAGAAAACAACCATCTACATTGAGTGAAGCAACAGATACATATGAAATATGAACAAAATTAGTTGTAAAACTATGGTACACATATATAATATACGTGAATATATGGGATGTTTATGTATAAATCAACCGTACTTGTAATAAAAAGATAGATGTTGATACAAATACAAATTTTATTCATCAACTTGGAAGAGTTTAAAAGTAGAATCGACTTAGTGAGGCTCTCAGCAACTTAGTGAGGCCCTGTTTCCAAATAAAATATAAAATTGGTCAGGGAGTATAGCCCAGAGGTAGAAAGCCCCTTGTTTCCACCCCCAGTACCACCAAAAAAAAAAAAAAAGAAAAAGTAGAATGGAAGTAATATCGTCAAGTGTGTGTGATTAGATATTCTTATATCTCATTAGTGTTAGAGAGCTTTGGAATCACTTTCCTTTTAAAGACAATTTGGCAGCATACTTCAAAATATTAGACTCAGTAAATTCTACATTTAGAGTCATATCTTGAGAAAAATACATTCAATGTTTAACAAAACAGTTGTTTTCTCTAGCATGTTTATAATAAAAGATACTAAAACATCTAAATGCTAACAATATACTATGAAATAAATAAATTGGATCAGGTATGGTGGCACACGCTTGTAATCCCAGCATTAGGGAGGCTGAGACAGGAGAATCTCGATTCACAAGACAGCCTCAGTTACTTAGTGAGGACCTTTGCAACTCAGTGAGACCCTGTTTCAAAATAGAGAATAATTTTTTAAGAAAAGGGCTGGGGGTGTAGCTCAGTATAATGACCCTGAGTTTCATCCCCAGTACCTAAATCAATCAATCAATAAATAAATTGGGCTACTGAGAAAAAATGCAATACTACTTGGCTATTAAAAAATGTATTTTGATGGCAGGCATGGTGGTGCATGTTAATAATCCCTGTACTTGGGAAGCTGAGACAGGATGATTGTAGGTTCACAACCAGCCTCAGCAACTGATTGAGGCCCTCTGCAACTTAGTGAGATTCTGTTTCAAAATAAAAGATTAAAATCAGGCTTGGGATGTAGCTCAGAGGTGGAATGCCCCTGGGTTCCATCCCTAGTACCACACAGGTAGAAACTGTACTTTGGTAAAGAACATCCAATGACTAATAATTTTTGTGACACATTTCCAAGTATTAAGATAGGCTTATGAATGATATATGCCCAGTAATTCAAAACTATACACATATACATATTTACATAAGCATACAGATATGGTACAATTATTCAAGCATGTACATTACTTGCATGCATTAAAACTTCTTAAATAATACACTCCATTATGTAATGCAGTGTTAAATAATGTACTGTATTAATATACTAATAAATTATAAGTAAATAAAAACATAATGACTACTTTTACATGACCGAAATAAAACATTCTGTTGTATTTATTCTTTTATATTTTGTGAATTTTCTATGCTGAATATGTGCAAATTAGATAATAAAAACTATGATTTATAATTTTAAAGCATGCAGTTTCTTTGTTCACGTATTCAGCTACTATTCATTTATGCACACTGAAATTATTATTGAACAGCTGCAAACATTTCATTAGGTATCAAGTAAAGCTGCATTTGCCACTACTGGGGTTGCAGTAAATGGAGTGGCCAGGCCAAACCTACAAGAATTCCATAATTTTAATCACTTTGGGTATATAGGAAGAGAAATGATCAGGTGCTCTTGAGAACTGACACCTGAGATCTGATTTAGTCTGGAGATTCAGAGGATGTTTTCCTGAAGTAGCAAAGCTATAGGAGGAAGAAGTATGGCTAATTAAATAAGAGATAAAGAAAGAGGGTCTTGGTGGGGGGGGGGGCTTTGCAAAAGGCCTTGATGGCAAAAGAAAGCATGGCACATATGAAATATTTGTTGATATGTTTGGGTATAGAGAACACTTTGTTAGGAGATAGGATCTCCAGTTGTAAAATAAGAAAAAGAGTCTCCACTGGGGGATTTTTATCTTACTATTCCTGACAAAGCCTTTCTGGGTGGGGATGTATACGTGTTCTTATCTCCAGAGCCTCAGCGATGACGAGAAATGATTACCAAGAGCCCCCTAAGAAATACTTCTCCTAGAGTCTTCTTATTCCCTTAAGAAAAACACCCTAAAACATGAAAAGACTCCCCCCCCTAATTATCTTATTCCATATTCCCCACTGGGTACTATAAAAGAATTCCCCAGAAGTAGGATCTTCTGTTCTGAAATCAATAAGTTGTTACCACTAGCCAACACAGAATAATTTCCATTATATCCTCCACTAACTTGTTTGAGATTCTGTTTCTGAACTGGCCCAGAGTGGAAATTCAAAAACTGATACTTTATTTATTTATTTATTTATTTTGACAGCACTGAGAATCAGGTCCAAGGCCTCAAGCATGCTAGGCAAGCATTCTACCACTGAGCTAAATCCCCAGCCCCAAAATTGAAACTTATAATTAGCTGTTATTGCTCATGTCCTCTCTGTTCTGATCCCATTTTAATTTGAAAAAAAATTGCAGAAAAGTGATTTATAAATATTCATGCCCACTGCAGAAGTTTTCAAAGCATTAAGAACGCTGGGAGGTAGGTAGATTTTATAATTCCACTTTTCAGTGAGAAAATAGATTCAGAGAAGTAAAATGAATTGCTAAAGGAAAAAGCTGGGAAAGTTAGTCTTCTCAATACTTGAAAAAAAAAAGTGCTTTCTATAACATACCACTCCTCATGAAGTACAAAGACCCTGTCTACTTCTCCCTGGAGAACAGAAGGTACTGCCTTGCTGGAGCTCTGTCCGGATAATTCCCTTTGAACATTAGCACAGCATCGTGCCCTTTTAGGTGCCTAATAAATGCCTTTGTGTAATTGATAACAAACATGTGAGGAGTCCTGATTGTGCTAGACCAACCTGACACAAGTCTTTGGAGGAGCTACTTCCCTGAAAAACATGTGGGCTTTCTGACACTCAGTGAGTATGAAGTGACAGGCAGTAGATCTAAATTGCTGCCGTAGTTAAAATGTCCTTTTAAGTAATTATATGTAAAACAGATTTCTCACCATAAGAAGCTTCAGCTGTTGATGGTATAGCAACCAATAGTAGTTAAGTCACAAAAGTAAGTTTGGGTCTCCTGGGCATGAAATCATTAGGGACACGATGTTATTCACGTGTCACTGCAATCTCTGCGTGATCATTTAATGTCACTCGAGTTATCAAGAAGGAATAATGACAATAGCTAGCACACACTAAGTGCTAATAGCACTGATAAGCACAGCTATTCATCATTTCCTAAAAGCTTATGCTACTAGCAACACCTACCACTACAACTGCTACTGCACAGGCATCAACATCGAATCTAAGAGAAATTTTGAGGTTCATCAAAGGTCACACAACCAAAAAGTTGCAAAATCCTGATTTATCTGATCCCAATTATTTTCTCTTAACCACTTAGCTGTGGTATTTAAGCTGAGACGATAATGAAAGGAACAGGTAGCTACTCCAGAAAGTTGGTTTCAGATAGAGTTTATGGAGACACTAAATCTACCATTGTCAGAAAGAAGAAAGAAGAAAAAAGAAAGATCCGGGAATATTACTTGTAAGACTCTACAGAGATGGCCGTGGAGGCACGCAAGTGTAGTCCCAGTACTTGGGAGGCTGAGACAGGAGGATTGCAGGTTCGCAGACAGCCTCAGCAAGTAGTGAGGTTCTCATCAACGTAGCGGTTACCCTTTTCCAAAAAAAAAGAAATAAAATCAGACTGGGGGTATAGCTCAGAGATAGAATGCCTCTGGGTTCAATCCCCAACACTACACACACACACACACACACAAAAAAAAAAAAAAAAAAAAAAAAGTTGGGCAAAACCAAGTTTCAAGGGACTTAAGAAAATGAGGATTGCAAGAGATGAATGTAGGTGAGAAATCCAGCTTTTGTAAAATAGAGTATGCAAGTTAACATGGTCAGTGAATTTTCTGCCAGTAGAGAAAGGGAAAGAAAACAAACAGACAAATAATCATGAAATCAGAAAAATGCAAATGAACTGATAATTCACATATTTACAGGCATCTGACCAAACGCCCAGTGCATTGATGTATAAAATCAAGATAATATCCATATGGTAAAGTTACAATGGACAAGATTCCTCTTTCCAATTCAGAGCTTATAAATTTAATGATCTCATTAAGTTAAAAATGCTTTATTTGAGCTGGGCGTGGTGGCACACGCTTATAATCCCAGCATTGGGACACAGAGATCGGTGGATCACAGTTTTCAGATAGCCTCAGCTATTTAGCGAGGCCCCTTGCAACTCAGTGAAACCCTGTTTCAAAAATTAAAAGACTAAAAAAATAGGGCTGGGGGTGTAGCTCAGAGGTACAATGCCCCTGGGTTCCATTTTCTGTACCGCCAAAAAAGAAGCTTTATTTGAAATAAGGATCCTTTTCAGCAATAGAAACTTCATTGTCTAAGCCTTGATAAGATGTTTATTTTGGACTGGATCTAAAAGGTATCACTAGCTCCTTAGAACTTTTGTAATTTCACAAATGTTCTAAGGAGCCAGTTGTTATATGTTGGGCCCAAACCATCTATTTCAAAAATGCCAACTATTGCATCTGTGGAATTTTTTTCACCTTATCTCCTCAGTCTATTGGCAGAGTTGGCAGGCACAAAGAGCAATAATCGTCCATTAGCAATGGCTTGCTGACATACTGTGTTAACAAGGATTCTGGGGGCTTATCCTGGGTGATAGAAAACTATCATACTCAGTTGGTATAATTGGCCAGGGTGAGAATAAAGGAGACTGTCATTTCTCCAGATAGTTATTTCTGAACTGAGATGGAAGTCTAATAACTTAAGTAATTTGTTAGGCATATGAGAGAAGAAACCATATTTTTTGTTCTCTTAGTAACATCCTAGATATTGAGATACTGGAAATTCTTTTTTAAAATCTATTTCATAGTGTTCATGGTTCTTGCTATTATTTTTTCCTTTTTGTAAAGGATATTGAACCCCGGGACATTCTGTCTTCAAGCTACACCCTCACCCTATTTTACTTTGAAACAGGGTCTTGCTAACATTCTGCAGGTCTCACTATCTTGCTGAATCTGGCCTCAAACCTGTGATCCTGCTGTTTTAGTCTCCCAAGTACTAAGATTTCAAGAGTGCACCTCCATGCCTGGCTTGTTTTTGCTTTTAGTGATTCACTTGAAAAATTTATCTCCCTTCTCCACATCCACATACCTGAATTCATAGAAATAGTATAAGGGAGAAAGAACAATAGTATAATAGTATTAGCATTGGCGTCAACTGATGGTATTTACGAAATGCCTTTTCCTTTTACATGGAGGTCACTAGGTAGATGGTAACACTGTCTTACCACATGTCATGGAACTCAGCTACAAATGGAAATGTATTCAGAAAAGGGCATAAAAAACATACTTCAGGCTTGAAGATGCCACGCATCTCTGGGTTCCATCTATATTGAAGCAGATGGTGTTATTGTTCAATTCATGGCAATGGAAACCAAGCCAAGAGAAATGAAGTGAGTTATCCTCATCTTGGGTGTATGGGTTTCCTAATTTGTTTGGAAATATTCTGAAGTATGGGGCTCTTAACAGTCTTTGATTGGCTCATTGCAATTATACATTCTAATGAGGTTTGAAGTGATAGAAACATACACACACACAGTACCTGATGTACTGTGGTCAAGGTATCTAGGGGTTGGGGAATTCTAGAAAACCTCTCTTTAGTGTGTGTATGGAGATAAAATGTAGTCAGAATGTACTGAACTTTATGAACTATTTTGTGATTCTTTTTCTTTACCTGCCTTAGCTATCCAACACTATTTTCTATGCTAACATATCAAACCAAACCAAAGTAGCAACATAGTAATTTGGAAAATAAACCATGAAGACTGGGGCAATTTATAATATATTAGACCTGAGTTCAAACCACTGCTCCACCTCTGTGAAATGTAGCATATGGCTTAACATCTTTGAACTTGAGTTTCTGCCTCAGTGAAATGGACCTATTAATACAGATGTCATTTAGATATCATAATAATTAATTTCAAACCTTTAATGCACATATTAAGGGGCCCTAACTATAACTCAAGATCCATAAATGATAACAGTAAGCAATAATAAAGTATAAAATTATGTAAGTGGTACTAGTGCCATCTAAAGAATCAGTGCCATGTAAAGATTTACTACCATTATGAATGGTTTGGAATTAGACTTTCTTCCTGTTTCTTGTCTCCCAATATCTTTAGATCCCATTCTGATATTATTCTGAGAGCTAGAAAAAAAAGTACTGTGGTTTAGATATTGAATATCCTTCAAAGGCTCACATATTAAAAACTTGGCCTCCATGCCATAAATATACTTCCATGTCAGCATTACATACATGCATATGCTTATGCAGAAATACTCACACATACACAGGTACAGTTCTTTGTAGATGTATATCCTTAAAGGTAAACATCCAGATACCTATGTACATATCCTTGAATCTGGTCTGGCCCATAGTAGAGTCTTAAGATTTATGTCCTCTTACATGTCATTTTCTTTTATGCCATGATTACTCTTTCCAAGGGGAGAGGAGTCAGTTTTTTTGCAATAGTTCAGTTTAGAAAGTAAATATGTTTACATTTTGGGTTAGTTTTGTCAGTATTATAGTCCCAATAGGTCCTCCAAAACGTTTATGTTCAAACTTGACTCCCATGTTGATAATATTAAGAGGTGGTATCTTTGGGTTGTTCGGCCAATATGATATGATTTTTATGTTTATAAAAATGATCCATGCGAGTTTGGTTTTCCCTTCCCCTATAAGAGGACTTAGCAACAAGACACTATTTTTGAAGCACAGACCAAGTCATTATTAGACACCAAATATGGTGACAACTTGACCTTGGCCTGGCCAGCCTCCAAAATGATGAAACATAAATTCCTTTTTCTTATAAATTACTCAGTTTAAAATATTTTTATTACAGCAGCTGAATGGACTACAGAAGAAATATATGTGCATAATATATGTATATATTCATTAAAATATATATATATTTATTATGTAAATATAAAGTATATATTATATATAAAATGTATATTTACAAATACATAAATTGATATAGGTGAGGCTGTTCTAACAAATAACAGAAAATAGAGAAGTAACTTTGAAATTGTATCATGAGTAGAAATTTGGAGCTGCATGCTCTTAATTTTCATAAAAGACCATTAAGAACAATCCTGATGAGGGCTCAAAGTAAAGAAGAGCTCTAGAGATGGCCTCAGTCTTCACAGAGATTACCTAGGAGGCTTAAATAGACCTTGGGTAGAAATATGGATTGTAAAGGTCATTCTGATAAGTTCTCAGATAGAAATGAGGAAAGTGCTATTAGAAACTGAAGGAAAGGTGATCCTGTAACTGAAACACAATATGTTCATCCTTGGGTAACACTAGAACCAATAGGTTCAGCCTGAAAATAGAAGACTATTTTGTATCCAGACATTTTGCTGAATTTGTTGATCAGTTCTATATGCCTTTTGGTTGAGTCTGTTCGGTCTTCTAAGTATAACACTGAGTTTAGCAAGTGATGAGAGCACAGAGGATAATGATGACTGCCCAAACAGTGTCTTCCAAAACAAAGAAAGAAAGGGGCTTGCACTAGAAGAATCCACCCATATTCCTACCAGGAGGACTTATCATTGTCCAGGGAGGCACATTCCTGAGCTTGTTCCATTGGAGAGCTGACTTCACTTGCTCTAAAATAGCAGATGGGACCACCTTCTGGGTGGGGAACTTAGCATCATAATTAAATCATACTGAGCAAAGTTTCTGAGTCAGAGTGACTCAGTAATTCTGGATGGTTCCTTTCAGGGTTTTCTCTGGATGGCCTGATGTGGAGCAAAAAAATGAGTAAAGAATCTTAAAAGTCACAATAGGATCCTTTGGTTGTAATGATGAAAAGCAAACTAAACAAGTAGAAAATACGTTTTAATTTAAAAATGCTTATAGGCCGGGCGTGGTGGCGCACGCTTGTGATCCCCACTTGGGAGGCGGAGACAGGAGTATAGCGCAGGTTCGAAGCCAGCCCCACTGGCTTAAGAGACCCTGTTTCCAAATAAAAAGTATAAAGTAGGTCTGGGAGTGTACCCCGGAGGTAGAAGGGCTTCCAGGAACCCCAGTACCACACATACACAAAAAAAGCTTATATATCCTACAGAAGCAAAGTAACATAAACCATAAAATCTCAAGATTTTAGGAATGGGGTATTTCTGAAAATTTAAGACATGAAAGCCATTAGCTCCTGTTATCTGCTCATTGAAATTATTATTTAGTTACCATCTTAGGGCTGATTCCTTAGCTCATCCCTTACTTCAGAGAAAGAAGACTCCAAGTCTTCTGACTGAGATCAGATTCTGATCTCTGAAACACAGAGATGACGAGAGGCAGAAACTATAACTCTTTATCTTTACCAGATCAGAAACTACAGCAAGGCAGTTTCCTAAAGGAAGAGGTTTAGTTTCTCTTAGAAGGGACTAAAGGCAAATCCTCTGAGTCATGTGCATTAATGATGTCCTCTCCAGGACTCTATCATGCTCACACTAAAGATCCCGGGGACCTACTAAAAATACAACAGTAGCTTTTTATCAGAGATAATTTTCCCCAGGGAATATTTGGCCATGCTTAGGCCCGTTATTTGGTTATTACAACTGAGGAATGGGCAGATGTGCTCCTGGCATCTAATGCAAAGAGGTCGGGGGTGCTTCTAAATATCCTATAATACAGCTGGATGGGGTGGCATACACCTGTGATCTCAGTATTTGGGAAGCTCAGACAGGAGAATGGCTAGCTTGAGGCCAGCCTCAGCAACTTAGCAAGACCCTATTTCTAAAATAATTAAGATAAAATGGGATTAGAGCTATATCCCAGAGGTAGACTGGCCCTAGATTTAATTCCCAGCAACACACACACACACACACACACACACACACACACACACACACACTCATAGAGTCTCCTGGCTCAGATCTTCCATTGATCTGATTGCTTTGCAAAGCTGTTCTTCCATTCTTAAATTCTGCCAATGTCTTACCTTTGAATCACTGGTAGTGCTGTCTCAGAGATCTCTTATCCCTTGCTTTATAAGGATGAACTCTAAGCCCAGTTATATATTAGAGAGTGCTGAGAAAAATCAGACACTAGTCCACTAGAAAGCTACTGTCTTCAGAGAACCATTGTTCAGAAAATCATTGAACAGTGGTTCAATGAGAAAGGCAGTAGTAACTAAAAAGGACCAATGCAGGAACTTTAGGAAGAAGAGAGTCTCTTACCCCACCCTCTAACCTGCACTCTTACTAACTCTCTACTAACTCTGAGCAACGTGTATCTCCATACACAGAAAAATAATGGTGTAGAGATTCTCTCAGATTCGTTTTTTATTGGTATACTGTAGTCACACATCTTAATGGGGTACACGATGGTAGAGGCGTACATGCGGATTCACTCATTAAACCTTCCCCACTTCCCACTCCATTCCCTTACCCTTCCTTTTCATGTCTGGCTTAGTGATTGACTTTGATATGTTTGTGAATATACATAATGTACATTAAGAAATTTCCCTCTTTCCTCTCCCATCCCCCTTGGTGAGGTCACCTTATATGCTTATTTATGGTTTCTCCTTCTTTGTCTAGAGTTCCTCCTGTGACCTTTTTGTCTTCCTAACTTTCTCAATTATTTACATTTTATGATTGATTAATGTCACTTAGCACAATCTGACACCTAGTATTTGTCATATTCATTCAATATTCCCTATTTCTGGACTTCCCTGCTACAACTTTGCAGCATGCATGCTTTCAAGGTGGTAGATTCATAGACATTTAATATACTAGGTTATGTGCCCTTTGATTGAAAGGTTTATATCTTATTGTTATTAGCCGTGATAATCCAAAGAAAGCATGTGTAGAATAGTTCAAGTAAGCGGTACATTAATTAATGTGAAAATAAACATTTTAAAAATATTAGAAGCTTGATATGATGGCACATGCCTATAACCCAAGTCCTTGAGAGGCTAAGAAAGGAGAATTGCACTGTTAAGGCCAGCCTCAACAACTTAGTGAGGTCCCTCAGCAACTTAGCAGGACCCTATTTCAAAATTTAAAAAATAAAATAAAATAGGGCTGGGGATCTAGTGGGAAGGTAGAATGCCTCTGGATTCGACCTCTAAACCTGACATTTACTTCTCTTTGAAGACTGTGAGTGAAATGGGGATTTGGGATGCAATATGTCAGTAGAACAGTAGTATACATGTGCTATTAAGCGCCTTTCTCTTCTCCTAGCAAATTAGAGAGAAATCTTAAGCAAGTGAGAACTTTGGCTTCGCTCTGGGTTTGATCATGTCTTTTGCCATTATCTTGGTTGTCCCATACACCCCGACTGAGTCATTTTGATTTTGATGTCATGGAGATATGTGCAGGTTCAAACTGGTCACCTTAAGAGTCAAAACTAATAAGATATTTTCAGACAAAATTTTAAACTGTTAATCTTTGCAGTTAATGGTTTGATGTTCAAGTTTTAAAAGGTAAATACCATGAACCTTAAGTATATTAGGGTTCATTTACATTCTCTAATTTGCATGCAGAAATGTGTGAAATTCATATACTTTAGAATCATCGAGGCGTCTTGCAGATGATGTGAGATTCTCATTCAGCAGCTCTGGGATGGGATCCACTGATTGCTCCTTTTCTAACAAGCTCCCGGGTGATTCAGGGTTATTCTTCAAGAATCACATTTTGAATGGCAAGGTCCTAAGTGGTTCTGCCTGAAAATTTGTTTTGTGAATGTCTGTGGTTTTTCATGGAAACAGAAGGCCTTGAGATGTGGCTCTTATCTTCAGTGGGATGTCTCTCATAATGGGAAATCTATTTACTCTGCTTTATTGTTTTCTGAAGTGAATTCTATGAAACACAAGTTCTGAAAAATGTTAAGAAAAGTGTGTTGTGGTGAGATGAATATGGAAAATGCCAGGCTAAAAAAAAAAAGAGTAAAAAAACTTTAATAATTTCTGGAATCCCAAATGTGTTAATGAGCTCAGGAATGACTGTATACCACATGTTCTTCACAAAGCATCATTTTGACTACTTTTCCAGACTACACAACAATCTAGGAGTCTGTGGTATGTTTTGAACCAAGAATTCTCGCCTCCACTATACCCCAGCCTGGAGCTGGAAACTGCCCACTTTGTATGGGCCGAGGCTTGTGCTTAGTGGTTTTGCATCGAAATGTTAAGCCTGGGTATAACTTGTCTTTCTTTTCAAACACTGCTAAGCTTATTGGTTGGCTGTCTCCAGGATAATTGAATTTGAGAACTGAATTTGCAATTTGTAATAGAAAATGGTAACACTGTATGACTGCAAATAAGGACTCACCAACCCATTACAAGGGATTCATTTAGTGTTTTGTGAGGAGAAGTAAAGCAAATGATGATTTATCCTCATATCCAGGTCCTACAGACTACACAATAATGTCACTAGTACATTACAGTGTAGAATTCTAAGCTATAAATCTTGGTTGCAAGTTCTTTTAAAGAATAGTCAACCACTAAGCCAAGCATGGGAGAGAGTGACGGGGACGGAGTGGGGTGGGAACTGGGTAGGGGCTGGCTGGGTGATGTGTGCATTTATGTCTACACAACTTTTTTTTTTACCCCATATGATGTATAAATACAATGCACCAATAAAAAATTTAAAAAAAAGAATCATAGGCATTCTATTTTATTCTTTGCCCCAACCAAGAATACTGAATCAAGAATATCTTAGTCTCCTGGTGTCTCTCTTATACTGACCAACATTACAGGAATCCCATAGTAGAAGGGTTTGGGGTATAGTTCACTAGCAGGGTGCTAACCTAGCAGAGATGAGACCATGGATTTGATCCTCAGCATCACAAATAATAAATTTGATCCCTAAAACCACAGAAAATAAAACGGGTGCTTTTAGGAACTTGATAGTGGAGCCACAGTGTGGATCTCACTGACTTGTATTGTTGCCTAAAGAGAAAGAAAAGGCACTCAAGTCCAGGGTGGATGTGTAAGTACTCGTAGTAGAGATCATGACAATGTCTGTTTGTGTCTGTCTGTCTCTATTTCTGTGTCTGTCTGTCTCTCTGTCTCTCTGTCTCTTATCTCTGTGTCTCTGTGTCTCTCTCTCTCCTCTAGCTTCAGTGAGCTGTGATTGACAAATAAAAATTGTACATATTTAAGATGCATAGGATTTGATAGATACATACATTGTGAGATGTCAACACAATGAAACTAATTAACCTATTAGTCATCTTGCTTAGTTGCAAGTTGCATCTGTGTGTGCCGTGGGTGAAAACACTTGAAATCTACTTTCTTTTAACAGATTTTTAGTACATAACACAGTATTATTGATTATAATTACCATACATTTGGTCTTTTGAACTTACTCATCTAAACACCAAAAACTTGTAACCTGTGACGACTTTCCTTCTCTCTCACCTTTATGTCCTGGCAACTAACATTATGCCCCATGTTTCTATGAGTTTTACTTCTTTAGATTTCTCATATAAATGAGATTATGCAATTTTTTTTTTCCTGGCTGGCTTATTCCATTTAACATAATGTCCTCCAGGTTCATCCATATGATCACAATTGACATGATGTTTTTTCTTTCCTATGGATGAATACATAGATGTTCTCTATATATCATATTTTTTTTATTTCTTCATCACCCATCAATGAATACTTAGGTTGTTTTCATACTTTAATTAGTGTGAATAAAGCAACAGTATACAAAGTCTGAAGGTGTAGACATTTTTTCAAGATGGTAATTTTTGGGGGGTAGGGTAACAGAAATTGAACCCAGGGGCTTCTACCTCTGAACTACACCTATATCCTGTTTTTTTATTTAAATATTAAACAGAGTCTTGCTAAATTGCTGAAGCTTGCCTTAAACCCGTGATCCTTCTGTCTTATCCTCCCAAGTACTAAGATTATAGGCACGCACCATCATGTTTGAATTCAAGGTGGTAATTTTATGCTTTTTGGATATATAAACAGCAGTGTGATTGATGGAACATATAGTAGTACTATTTTAATTTTCCGAGAAACCTCCACACTATTTTTCATTATAGCTTTACTAATTTTTATTCTCACCAAGTAGGTAAGTGTTCAGTATTTTCTGCATCTTCAACAATACTTGTTATCTTTTGAATTTTTGATCATGACTCTCTTTTGTGTCATTTCTCATTCAGATAAGACTATGTCCTGTGGAATAAAGCAAAAGATGCATATTTGGTTCATTTCAACCAGATAATTCATATTCCTCGATAATATGGAATTACCTGTCATTATAGATCTAAGTGGTAAGTAATATCACAAAAGAGAAGCTATGAAATGGAATGATAAGGGCTGGAAAGGATACATGATACAAAAGTAGCCCCATTCTAGGGAAAAAAGAGATATCAATCCCAGTTTTATGTCTGCATCTGCTTAATGACTAAGAAGGTATCAAGTGCAGAAGTAAGGTACATAGTACCCTGCTTTTTTTATTTTGTTTTCCCTTGATTTCCACTCAACATAGAAAGGTTAAAGAAATAGGAGGATTGCAGTCAGATTATTTAAATTTTGAAATGTCATTCGCTATCCATTTCCTTAAAACATTTCAAACAGTTCTTGTGTATCTTGAGAGATGACACAATTAAAACAGAACTAATCCCATTTCCTCAGAATGAGAGAAATGAAGAGCGCAATAAAGATTCACCGAGACTGCATAAACATCAATTGTTGATCAGCTGGTTAAGCTAAATCCATCTGGAAACAGAGAAGTGGTGGGAATCTCCGATAATAACAACCTGCCTCATTCTTTTGGCTTGGAAAGAACAAGGCTGGGGAGAGGACATTAAAGCAAAGGAGAACAGGGATGGATGTTTTGAAGTGAGAAGAGTAAAGGAGAAGAGAGGAGGAGAGAGATTTTCATTAATAAACATGGGGAAAAATAGCATTAGGCTTATCAGCTCTCTGAAATAGGAAACTTAAGCTTTAATTCACCCTTGTTCAAAAATTACAAAGCAAAATAGTAAAAAAAAAAAAAAAAAAAAAAAAAGGCTTTGAGGATGCATGTTGTAAAGACAACCTCTAAGTAAAAACTCTCCAAAATAAGAAAAAAAAAACCATAATGTGTCTTAGTACATACTGGAGAATATAGAACTTATGCTGATGAAAACAAAACCCCCCATAGACCATGCAGGGCCACTTCTGTAAGGTGGTACAGAATGGTACAACATGTGTTGGTGTCCTTGGGAACATGGAGGGACTTTGGGTAACTTGCTATTTTAAAATAAGTTTAATTTATCCCCAAACATTAAAATATATCCTTAATCAATGGCAGGCATTACCAACAATGTCTAGTATTTTTATTATGAGCACATTTCCAAATGCAAAAATATAGAGGAAAAGGAACATATTTTATGCCGATGATCAAATATTCTCAAAGTATAACTTTTTTGCCACGTTTGCTTCAGAAGTCTTTTTTTTTTATTACAAATGTAGTTGCATCTGTAATTAAAATCTCACATCATCTCTTCCCTTCCCAGAAATGTAAAAAAATTCCCTCACAGTATTCTCAATATTTAATACATATGTTGACAACTGTAAACAATATATATTACTGTTTTTAATGTTTCAAACTTTTAAATATATGTCTTACTGTAAGTCGACTTTACAACTTGTTTCCTTCTCTTGGTATTATATTTTTGAGGCTTATTCTGTGCCAAATGGAGAGCTTCTTAAATATCTCACTGAATGTATTTGTGAAGTTTTTCTGAGATGAATTCATAGGACTAAAAATGTTTATAAAAGGTTGCATGCTGCTTTAATTTTGCAAACTAATATTTATACTAACTTTATTAATCTATCAGATATTTATTTGTGAGTGTAGTTAGAGATCTATTTTATGTATCATTTCATATAAATAGCTAATTGTTACAGATCCCTGAATTGAAATTTTCTCCATCAAATTTCAAAGCACTTCTATGTATGCCCAGCTCCCATGAGGGTTTGTCTGTTTATTTCTTCTTTTTTTGTAATTAGTCTACATATCTCTACCTCTTCCCTGTATCAAATGATCTTCATTACTTTAACTCCATGGTCTTCAACTGACTTATTTTAACTCCAGGAGGCATTTGACATTTTAGTCCTCGCAACTGTACGGGTAGAGATAAAGATGGTACCAAATAACTAATACAGCCCAAGAAAATTCATTTTACTGTGATTTTTCTCAAAATTAATTAGATTTGCTCATTTTCTATTCCTTCATATAAGTTTCGGGATTAGTCTTGAAAATTTTAAGAAAAATTCTTTTCATATTTTTGTTGAATTTGCATCTAACTTATAGATTAATCTGGCAAGAAGTAATAGCTCATTTTATTGATTCTGTCTCTTAATTAGAGCATATATCTACATTTACTTTGTAAAGACTCTTTAAGTATATTTTTCTCTGAAAGATCATGCATATTTTGTTGGTGGTTATTGTTATGTTGAATGTGATTAATTTTTACATATGGGTATTTTATTTTATATGTGAATCCAAAAATGTTTCTGAATTATTTTACTAAAGTTAATTTTTTTTTCTGAAGATTTTCTTAGATTCTTCTTTGTAGATCTACATCAATCATCTTGGAATAGGAGGAGTTTCTAACTAAGTTGTTGAGGGCATCACTAATTTGCTGAGCCTGGCTGTTAACCTGAGATTCTCCTGTCTCAGCCTCCCAAATACAGATTTTAAGTGTGTGCCACCACATCCAGCTCTGTATGCCAATGTTAAACAATTTCTGTGTTGATATATTGAATTAAGGTATTAAATGTGATTTTTACATACTACATGCACAGAACTCATTTACTCACTCCCCAATTTCTAATTAATAAGATGCCCTCACCATCAGACTACAATGGGCATCTTTAATGTATTCATCTCACTTTTTATTTTCATGCTCTATTTCTTTTGCATCCTTTGTTTTAGATATCCACTTTATTTTGAACAAACTTTATCAATTCAATGCATTTTTATTTTTACATATATTTATATGTATGGGCAGTGCTGTCCATTGTGTGTATTTAACTTATAAAATAGTATTTGTTATTTCATTCGGTTTTTTATTTCACTAATGGTATTTTGAGATACTGCTACATTGCTCCATAAAAACGGAGTTTATTGCTTTTGGTTGCTAAATAGTAATTTATCTTGGGCACATGTAATGGTTAATCTTATGTGTCAACTTGGATAGATGATGGGAACCAGTAATTTGGTCAAACACTAGATATTACTATAAACAGTTCTTCTTAGATGTGATTAACATTTAAAATTGATTGGGTTTAAATAATGCAAATCAGCCTGGCATGGTCGTGCAAGCTTGTAAGCACAGTACTTGGGAGGCTGAGATAGGAGAATTGCAGTTTCAAAGACAGCCTCCTCAAGTAGTGAGACTCTTATCAACCTAGGAAGACCTGTTTTAAATAAAAATAAAATAGGTCTGGGGGGTGTACCTTGGACGCAGAATTCCCCTGAGTTCAGTTCTAAGCATCATAAAAAATAAATAAAGCAAATTATTCTACATAATGTGGATGGGTCTCATTCAGTGAGTTGGTGAATAAACACTTGGTTTTGACAGATGTGATGTTGCATGCTTAAAATCCCATAACATGGGAGGCTGAGACAGGTGTACTTCAGGTTGGAGGCCAGCCTCAGCATCTTAGTGAGACCCTGCCTCAAAATAAAAAGTAAAATAAGGCTAGAGGTATAGCTCAAAGGTAGGATGCTCCTGGCTTCAATAACACACACACACACACACACACACACACACACACACACACACACTCCCTATCTTCATCAAGAGGTATCGGCAAAGGGCCCTGAAGAAATAAATGTATATATCCTTATATATAGACTTGTGTACAGCTTTTGTATAGACATAAAGAATATTTTTTGAACTTACACAGCTATACATAAAAACAGCTGGTTTTGACTATACCTTATAATTGCATACCTGAGTGTGTTTCATATCGGTTCTGTGCTCTGGAGAAACCTCGCTAACATAGCAAATGTGTTATGTACTACGTAACTTTATCCATTTTGTCTGTCTTCCTTGATGATGAACCCATTAACTGTCTACAATCTCTTACTACGGCAATGTTGCTTGAGATAGTTTGTGATTTGTCTGCTTATTAACTGCATTCTTCAATTTTGAGGACTGGGGGTATCTAAACCAGGATAATTTTACCTCTGAGCTGCACGCCCAGCCTTTTTTACTTTTTATTTTTTGTATTGAAACAGGGTCTCCCTAGGTTCCTAAGACACTTACTAAACTAAATTGCTGAGACTTCTCTCAAACCTGCAATCCTCCTGTCTCAGGCTCACAAATATAGCATTCCTCAATTTCCCCAGATTTGGTAGTATATTTATGTTCCTAATTTCATTTCATAATTCTATACCATTTTCTAAAACCATGACTGAGTTTTGCTCTCACCAGCTGTCCATAAAGATAGCTGTTTCCCCATGACCTCAGTAACATATATATTATTGGATGTTAATAATAATTATTTTTACATTTTTTAGTATTAAATTGTATTTTATAAACCTTTTTTTTTGCATGGGAAAAGGCTTGGAATTCCATTTTAATATATTAAAATATAGTCTAATAGATTTTTAATGTCTCTTCTTTAAAATCTAGTTGTTAATGTATTTCAGAAATTAATTCATTTCCTATAATTTTATGCACTTAATCATGTACATTTCCTAGTATCTTTTCAGTGCTTTATTATTCATATTTTTATTGGTGGATTATAATTATATATAATAGTAGGCTTTATTGTGATAGATTTGCACATCATTTGGTCTCATTTATTTTCTCATCTCCTTCCCTCCTCCATCCTCCAGTCTCCAGCATCTATTCTACTGTTCTCCTGTTTATTTTCATAAGATCCCTTTTCTTTTTTTTCTGTCTACCTTTCCTGTGTGAAAGAAAACACACAACCATTCACTTTCTAAGTCTGGGCTGATCTCATATAGTGAGATAGCCTGTACCTCCACCCATTTTCTAGAAAATGACATCATTTTCTTCTTTATGGCTGAGTAACACTCCATTTTTAGTGTGTATATACCACATTTGTTTACCCATTCATCTCTTGACAAACACCTAGGCTGGCTCAATTACTTGGCTATGGTGCCTTTTTAACATTTTAAAAACCTCTGTTAATTTTCTCATTGTATCTGCTTTATATTTAATAGCTATTGATGGATTACTATTTCTATCATGTTTTGATTGGTGCATTATAGTCTCATATCATACTGTAAATCATGTTGACAGTGACATACATGGACATAGCACTTGATCCCCCCACCTTCCCATTACACGCGTTCCTAATACAGAGAACTGAGATTTTCCAATACAGAGTTGGTTCTATAAGTTGGCTATTGTGAATTGTGCTGCTATCAAGGTGGGTATGCATATATTACTGTAGTTCTCTGATTTCAACCTCTTTGGAAGATCCCCGAAGTGTGATTACTATTTTTTAAATCTTCCTTAATCATACTTGTCAAAGGTAGTTTCCTTTGTCCTTTACAAACCAAGAGTTAGTTTCCATATTAATATGTTTTGTATTCTCCTTCCTTTTTTCCCAGTTTCCCAATATACTTAGGTCCTTCTGCTTTATTTGGATTTATTCATTTTTTTATTTTTCATTCTTGAATTCTTAACTCTTTTCCTTAGCATTTGTTTTCTGATAAAGATGGTGCTTTGGTTTAGATCTTAAATGTTTCCCAAAGGCCATATGGTAACACCTTTGTTGCCAGCTTTCATTGGTACTGAGAGACAGTGAAACTTTCAGGACATAGACCCTAATGGGAGAAAGTGAGGTCACTGGGACGTGCTCTTAAGGGGGATATTGAGATTCTAGCCTTTATCTATCTTTTTGCTTCTCAACCTCTGGGAAGTGAGCAGGCTTCCTTTATCATGTATTCTTACCATGATGAGATATGGATGCACTACAGGTCCAAAGCCGCAGGCCAAGCAACCTTGGACAGGAACCTCTAAACTTGAACCAAATAAACCATTTTTGTTGTTGGTTTTTTTTTTTTGGTTTTTGGTGGTACTGGGGTTCCTGGAAACCATTCTACCTTCAGGTTACACTTCCAGGCATATATATATATATATATATATTTGGAAACAGGGTCTCTTAAGCCAGGGAGGCTGGCTCCAAACCAGCACCATCCCCCTGTCTCTGCCTCGCAAGCGCAGGGATTACAAGCCTGTGCCACCATGCCCAAGAATCTTTCCTTCTTAGATTTTGCTTACCTCAGATATTTTGTCTCAGTGATGGAAGGCTAACACAGCTAGTCAGAGCTATCGATTTCCAAATAAGTAGCACTAGATAGAGTAGAAAGCAAAGATAAAAACAACAGCAGCATGGGCCTGCAGATACATTCTCTCTGGAATGTGCTAAAATGCCCTTGAGGGGTGGGGCTAATTAGCACTTCCACTAGTCTGGCATCTTATCTAATAACTCAACAGCTGGCCCAGAAGTCCACAAGAAGAGTGAGACCTTGAAGGCAGAGAATTTAATAAGCTGCTCACCGTGGCTGACTTCTACACTGGTATCACTGCCGTGAACCTGAGGTAGGAGGTCACTCGAGGATTAGGTACAAAATTGAAGGAGTGCTCCGTTCCAAAGTTGTGCAGAACTCTGCACTTGACCAAATCCAAGGGCAAATCTCTGCCTCAATTCTGTACCGCAGACGCCTCCCCTACCTCCCCTACACTCCACCCTCTCCACAGTCTTTTCTTTATATACACAGTGTTCTTGCCTTGTGGTTTTTATTTACATTTCCCCGATGATTAATGATGTTGAGCACATTTTCATATGTTTATTAGATATTTTGATATCCTCTTTTGCGACTTGCCTCTCACAGTCTTTTGTCCCATTTTAATTGGATTACTTCGCTTTCCTCTTATTAGTAGCGGAAAATCCTTTGTTGGATTTTTATATCGTGAATACTTTCGAATCAGACTTACCTTTTCATGCCTGAATGGTTTCTTGTAATAAATGAAATTTCTTAATTTTAATCCAGCCTAACTTGTAAATATTTTTACTTTGTGGTTACTGCTTTTCTGTTTTATTCATAAAATCTTCCTCCTTCTTTCTGTATTTGAAAATGCTATGATGATGTTCTTTCAACATCTTAATATGAATATTTATGGATCTTTGTTGAATCCTATATATTTATTTAGTTCTTCACAAATCCAGGTTTAATTTATTCATGTTACACATTGTTTTTTATTCCATTAGTATATTCTAATTTTAATCTTTCCTTGTTATAATTCTTTTCCTGCATTTAATTGGCTATTTTTCCCCCTGGCTTTTTGAGATGAACACATGAGTTATTCGTTTTTGAAGAATTTTTAAAATTATATTTATTTAAGTTATCTTTCATTTAGAGTTATTTTTCTCTACACAGCAATTTAACTTCACCACACATGTTTTGACAGAGAATGCTTTTGTTGCCACTTAGTTCAAAGTATTTTCTAATTTCCTGGGTGATTTCTCTGACCCTCATCTTATTTAAAGAGCTGAGAATTTGCTTTCGGTTATTGATTCATATCTTAATTCCACCGTGATCAGAGAACATGCTCTGAAAATAAGCATTCCTTCACAATTTTCTATGTTTGCTTTAAGGCTCAATATATGACTACTTTTGATAAATGCCCTGTGTCTAATTTGAAAAAAAATATATATGTATTTTGCTATCATTGGGTATAGTAAGGCTCTATATGTGTTAAATAAGTCAGATGTATAAATCTTGGTTAGAGTCTCCATTTTCATGGTCATTTCTTTTTTATTCATTTTATCTGTAACTAAGATGCATGCATATCTCCCTGTATTACTGCAAATTTGCCTATTTCTCATTTTAATTTTTTAAGCTCTTACTCTATATATTTCAAAACACTATTACACACATAGATCTTTAAAAATTTTATATGGGATTGGTAAATTCACCCTTTTATGGTTATGTAATCCCCTTTTATCTTCACCAATATTTTCTGTCTTAGCATCTACTTTACTATTCATATACTTAAGCTAACTTTCATCTGATTACTTGACTACCTAACACTTACGTTTGCCTCTCTAGTTGCTGAGTTGCACATTTTTTTCTAGTTTCTTTGTGTGTGAATAATGGCCTTCCTTCTGAGTTGGCACCATAAATGGGAGAAGTGTTTGAAGGATGGAACAGTTACCAAGCATGGACTCATCCTTCTACAGTCCCCTTCTTTAGGATTCCCCAACTTATTTCTTTGGCAGTTATCCAGATATTATTTTATATTTAGCACATATGTCATTATAACATGCTACTATAAGACATGTTACTATTATATGTCATATAAGCCATACACATACATAACATCTTATATGTGTTACATTATATAATAACGCATATGTGCACATATTATATTGATATGTATTATATGTGATATGTATTATGTATCATGCATGTGGAATATAACAATATAGTAAAATATACATTGAAATATTGCATGTAATGTTAGTATCACATATATTAATTTCACTTTAATTTTGTGCTTTTTCCCAGCAAGTACATAGTTCTGCTGCCATCAACTCCATGAAAAAGGAAAAAAATCTCTCAGTGATTCATCTTTATAAGTTTTACTTAGAGAAAACTGCCATTATTCCCTATAATATCTCTTTTTCTTCTAAACTATTGCCTACTGGAGTTTTGCAAGACCTTTTTGGTAATTTTTGTTCTATTTCCTTATCACAGAGTCAGAGGTTGCCAGACGTTTTCTTATAGGGGAAGATATTTCAGGCTTTGTGAACATGCAGCCCTTGTAATAACTATGCACCTGTACTGTTGTAGTATGGCAGCATCCTTAGACATTACATAAACAAAAGGCTGTGGCTGTGCTCTAATGGTGTTTTATTTGCCTTACTTTGCCAAACCCTGCACTACATTGCTACATTACACTAGTGTAGCAAACATTCCCCAAATTTCAATGGGCCAGCACATCAAATTTTAATTTCACTCATCTCTTTTTAATGCTACATCTTAATGTTAGATTCATCAGAGAGACACTGTTCCTTGCAGTTACTCAGGGAGCCTAGCTAAGAGATCCTGTTGGTTCTCAAGCAGAAAGAAAAAACCATTCTGGCAATTAAACATTTCTTTCAGCAGAGATCTGTCTCCATGTGGTAGTCATCACAGGCTGGGACCAATCATGCGACCCTACCCTGCAGAAAGCGATCCCGAAAATGCAATCCTAAATATGCCACAATGGACATCAAAGACCAGGTAAGTTAATTGAAGTAATTTTTACCTACTTATGGGGCATTTAGCCTTTCTTTCATAGTCTTCTGACATGCTTTTGTGTTCTAGACCTACCTCTTAACTTGACAGTTCTTGCCACACGCCTTTCTACATTTTTATTTTAAATGTCCACTAAAGGTGTTTGGTTTTTTTTGTTTTGTTTGTTTTTGGTACTGGAGATTGAAGCCAGGAACATGCTATTTGAGTTTCACCCCCAAACCTTTTTAATTTAATTTTTTAAACAGGGTCTTTCTAAGTTGCTGAGGATCTGGCTAACTTGCTGAGGTTGGCCTTGAACCTGTGATCCTCTTTTCCCAGCCTTTTAAGTACTGGGATTACAGGCAAATGCCACCATGTCCAGGTTAAAATTTGATTTGTAAAGACTATTAATTTTTATTTCTTAAAACATACTACATGGTTCTTTTCCTTTGCCAGCCCTACCTCAAAATATCTGCTTGACTTTGAACAATTAAGTTAATCTTTCAGAAATTCTGGTTCTCAACTGTGAAATGAGAATTATAATACTTGTCTACTGTTGAGTAGATCAAATCAGATAGTATACATGAATGCACTTAATGTGAAAGTGCTACACATTGGGGTGGATCATCATTCTTTGACTCTGAGTTACCCTTCAGCTGAATCTACTTGTAAAAGCCTTGACGAACCCCAAAGTAACTTTTTAAAAGTACTGATGCCACAGACTGTTGACTAGCAAGGATGAATGGGGCTAGGAAATGAATGGTGGAAGGGGAGAGGAGGGAAAGAGAGAGGAAGAGAGGGAAGAAAGGAGAGAAGGAGGAAGGGCAAGAAGGAGGGAAAGTAAGTGAAGGATTACCATAGTCTGAATGTTTGTGTTCCTCCAAAATTTAAATATTGGATCCTAACACCCACCATGATAGTTTTAAGAGGCAGGCTCTTATGGGAAGTGTTTGTTATGAAGGTGCCACCCTTATGAACGGGATTTGTGCCTTTTCAAAGGAGACTGAAATGAAGTTATTCACCCCCTTATGCCATGTGAGCACTCATCCTTTCTACAAATGAAGGCACAGGAACAAGGCAATGGGGGAATGATGAGCCCAGCCAAGCAGCAGAGCTACTGGTGCCTTGATCTTGGACTGTCCAGCCTTCGAACTGTAAGGGATTTTGTTTTATCAGCAGAAATGTTCTAAGATAGATGGATAGATACATTATATATGCATATATTTGGGTATATGCATATATATGAACACATATCTGTGTGTGAGATGTATTTATCTCACATATGTATGTACAGACAAATATCTTTATTCCATTCAATGAGTCAAGTTAAATAATTTTAATAGATTATAGCATTTTTTTCTACTCTCTTTTCCCTTCACACAATGAATGAAAGCAAATTTCCAAACATTTTTTTCACATCTTGACATATTATGAACTCTTCTTATGGTATTGGGTAGATTGTTCATACTATTTTATCATTGCTTACTATGTTATCATTTTGTTTGTGTGTATGTGTCATTGTGTGTGTGTGTTTGGGTGTAAGTGTGTGTGTGTGTGTGTGTGTGCACATGTAGTCCTGGAGACTGAAGCCGGGGGCATTTTACCTCCAAGCCAACCCCCTAGCTCTGTGTTTTATTTTTATTTTGAAACAGGGTCTCACCAAGTTGCCATGTTGACTTGAACCTTCTATTCTCCTATTCAACATCCCAAGTACTGAAATTATTGGTGTGTACCAATGTGCCTGGAGAAATATTATCATTTCATGTGAGAATGATAATACCTGTCTATACATTTATTATTAATTATTTACTTTGACATTGGAAAGAGTGATATGACCATTTTCATGATAATTGAATATACAATAGCCATACAGTCCTATTTGCTGAAGATAGAACTATTTTATACCTGTGGTTTTGCTCTAATTATTTATATCATGCCCTTTCACTTGTAAAAGTATCCCAATTTGGTGATAAATTATATTTTCACTCTATTTTTGTAAGCAGTAATTATTGCACTTAGGAAAAAACTTCTAAAGTTGGATTGCTATGTAAAATATAATGATTAATTAGTCTACATTCATCTCTAAAAATGAGGGCACTGAAATATTCAGATTATAACTATATGTACTACATATTCCAGAAATATTTCAAATCCTATATATTGTCCCTTTCTATTTCAGGCATACCATGAATCCTATACAACTGCAACATTGCTAATGGCCTGAACAAATAGTAAAATAGTGGGCTGCCTCTCCATCTTTCATTATCAAGAAGTTTGGGGGAGCTGAGGGGTAGCCCAGTGGCAGAGTGCTTGCCTAGCATATATAAGGTTCTGCCTTCAATCACCATAGAAGAAAAAGAAGGAGGGGGGATAGAGGAAGAAGAAGAAGAAGAAGAAGAAGAAGAAGAAGAAGAAGAAGAAGAAGAAGAAGAAGAAGAAGAAGAAGAAGAAGAAGAAGAAGAAGAAGACAGAAAAGTAGAAAAAAGGAAAAGGAGAAGGAGGAGTAGGAGAATAAAGACAAGAAGGAAAAGGAGGAAAAAAGAAGGAGGAGGAGGAGAAGGAGGAGGAGGAATACAAATAGATTTGTGTTATCTCTCTGACTTGGTCCACTATATCCCCAAATGGTGCCACACTTTCTCTGTACATACTAGTCTAGTCCTGGAGCATCCTGGCCCTTGCTCTTGGCCTGTCTCTTACTTATCCTTTAGCTCTCATATTAGATTTAACTTTATCTTTGTATTGTGGTTGAATCTGAAAAGCTCCCCCAAGGCTCATGTGTTGAAAGCAGTTCAGCAAAGTCCAGAGATGGGTTTTGAGACATCAGTTGGATCATGAGGGCTTTGATGTCAACTGTGGATGAATCCAGTGGATGGATAAATCACTTGGAGGGACCAATGAAAGGAGGAAAGAGCTGTAGGCAGGAGAGGCTGGGCTGGAGGAAGCAGGTCACTAGGAGCACACTCTGGAGACTGTACTTGTCCCTGATCCTTTTCCCCAACATCCGATCTCTCCCCTCTCTGCTTCCCAGCTGTCATGAGTTGAGCAGCTCTCTTTCAGCACAGACTTCCACCATAATGCTCTGCCACACCTTCAGCTGAAAGCAATGGTGCCAGCTGACCAGGGACTAAGACCTCTGAAATGGAGTTGAAATAAACTACTCTTCTCTAAGACATTTTTTCCCTTAGGAATTTGTCACAGCAGCAGAAAGTTGACTAACACACTTTGGATCCCTTCTTTGACTCAGCACAGGATATTTTCTATGTGGCCTATCTTTCCAGTCTTCCTTTCAGGTATGCTGGACCACATGACCATTTCTGAATTACACCTGGGAGTAGAAATGGTTTATTTGGAGGATTCAAAAATAAATAGAAATTGTGTATTTTATTTTTGTCAACTGAATTTCTTTCTTATTTGATATTTTATAATCTATTTCTCTGTTTTCTACTCTGGGTCAAAAACCCAATGCAGGTTTCCCCAGGAGAATTGTAGCTTTTCTTCCCCTCTGCTATGCTAATCTTGAATGTTCTTTATCAGAGATATGTATTTCCAAGATAGGAGAGGCCTATTCAAGCTACATCATGCTTGAATTAAAAGTGAAATAATTCTGCACTGTGTGTTTGTATGTCTGTGTGTGTCTGTGTGTGTGTATAGGGGGTACTGCAAATTAAACACAAAGGAATTCTATCTCTAAAATGTATCCCCAATCCTGTTTCATTTATTTATTTTTTATTTTGATACAGGGTTTCAATAAGTTGTTGAGAACCTTGTTTGTTAAGTTGCTGAGGCTGGCTTTCCACCTATAATCCTCCTGTCTTCGGTTCCATTTTAATGGTATTACATTTTTACTGTGTCCTGAGGTAGCTGTAATTAAGCTGAGAGAGAAGTGTAAGAGAAGCCAACAGTGAAAAGTGATCTAAGAGCTCTAAAACCTCCACCTCCACAGGTAAACTGAAAGCACATGAATCAGAATCCAAGAGTTTATGGGAAAGAACAGCCTAAGAAGCCCAAGCCTTGAACTAAAACATGTCTTTTTCACTGGGGATGATGGCACAACCCTGTAATTCCAGTACTCGAGGTGCTGAGCAGGGGGATCAGAGGGTTGAGCTCAGCCTTGATAACTTAGTGAGACCCGCAGCAACTTTAGTGAACTCTTTTATTTTATTTGTTTATTTATTTATTTATTTTTGGTGGTACTGGGGTTCCTGGAAGCCCTTCTACCTCCGGGCTACACTCCCAGACCTATTTTTTATACTTATTTATTTGGAAACAGGGTCTCCTAAACCAGCGCGCGGCTGGCTTCGAACCTGCGCGATCCTCCTGTCTCCGCCTCCCAAGCGCCGGGATTACAAGCGTGCGCCACCACGCCCGGCTAGTGAACTCTTTTAAAATAAGATATAAAATAGGTCTTGGGGGTGTATCTCAAAGGTAAATTATACTCATAAATAAATAAAAATATTTTTATGAAGCAAGTATAGAATCTTCAGAAGAATGCCCAGACAGAAGATCCACAGAACATAGGGGGAAAGGAAAAGAAGACCTCCCAGAGAACAGAAACCTGACTTATCTATAGCGATGCTTTACCTGCAGCTAAGAAAGCGTCACCATCTTCCACAGTGCACACTGCTGAAGCCTCGTACCTACCCTCTTCCAATTGGGAGTATTCCTTATCTTTATCCAGTTCTCTACTCACAATGGTGTGTGTGTGTGTGTGTGTGTGTGTGTGTGTGTGTGTGTGTGTGTGTGTGATTGGTTTGGTGGGGAGGGAGTTAAGGAGGAGTGTGATATTTTAGATCTCTCTGCATCCAGAGTTGACATTTCCATCCCAATGAAGACTATGTATTGCCTAGTTTGAGCTTGTACCTGTGTCATTTATCTATCTTTATCTTTTCCCCTAAAATTTTTTTTTGGGGGGGTAGAACTGGTGCTTTCTACCTCCGGGCTTTATTCCCAGACCTATTTTATACTTCATTTGGAAACAGGGTCTCCCTAAGTTTCTGAGAGCCTCACTATGTAGCTTGAGACTGGCTTTGAACTTGTCCGATCCTCTTGTCTCAGCCTCCCAAGCGCTGGGATTACAAGCGTGCGCCACCACACCCAGAAAACAGATCTGAACTTTTGACTGCTCTCCTTGTTTGACTAACTTTGGTGGAGAATGAGGCACTGGAGAGCGATTCCAGGTGGAGAGAGCCTATGAAGGCCCGCTTAAGCATCAGGCTTCTGTAGCAGCATAGCCAGCAGCTCCCAGTGACCAGTGATTGACCTGGAATCTCTTCCTTAAACATTTTTCAGTAGAGCACCTCCAGTAGGATTTCTTGTTAATGGCTCTCCTAGAGGAAAGTCTCTCATTAAATTCCAGAATAGTCCATCAACATACCACTACAGTGATTGCTCTGCTCTCAGGTGAGCCCTGCAATGCCCTCTCCAATAAATTCATCTCAACTCTGGGTAGGGATGGCCACTGCAGAGAACTTTTGCTTGGATGGGTCACCTTAGCTCTCAGCTGTGGCTCCTTTTCCTCTTCCTCCTCCTCCTCTTCCTCTTTCTCCTCCTCCTCTCCTCCTCCTCTTCCTCCTCCTTTTCCTCTTCCTCCTCCTCCTCTTCCTCTTCTTCCTCCTCCTCTTCCTCCTCCTCCTCCTCCTCCTTCGCCTTCTCCTCCTCCTTGGTACTAATGATTGAATCCTGGGTCATTCTACCTCTGAGCTACACCCTAAACACTGTTTAGTTCTGTTTTGAAACAGGGTCTTACTAAGTCGCTGAGGCTGTTTTCAAAACCATTACCTTTCTGTCTCAGCCTCCTATGTCCTGGAACTACAGGTGTGAGACACCATACCCGGCTGTGACAGCTTCTTATATTGGCAATTCCTATGTTATTCAGCATTCTTTTGACATCATACTTACTAATCCCTGATTACTCTAATCCTCTGTTATAATTAATAGTTCTTGATATGACAGTTTCCCTGTTCAAATTACTGTGTGGTTTCTTTCTCCAGATATGGCCCAGCAATACAAAAAAAATTGGCTGTTTTGAATGTGAAGTTGTATCTGGAGAATAATAAATATATTTCTCATGTGAGAGGAAAGAGAACCAGAATAATTACTGACCAAAAGGATTTATCATGGGGATGAGTTTGCTCCACAAATACATCCTGTAATCTTGTTTATTTCCCCATCTTCTTTGAAGGTGGGTTACTTGTTACCCATGACCTTGTTTTTAATGCATGCATATATGTATACATTATATGCATATATGTATTCATTTATTTCTTTGAACTACTGGAGATTGAATACAGAGGCAGTTTACATCTGAGCTTTATCTCCAGCCCTGTTTTATTTATTTATTTTTATTTTGAAACAGAATCTTGCTAAGTGGCTGAGCATCTCATTAAGGTGCTGAGGCTGGCAGAAAACCTGTGATCTTCCTGCCTCAGCCTCCCAAGTACTGGTATTTCAAGGGTGGACCACCACTCTGAGCTTTATCTTGTTTTGAAGTCTGATATAGAAAATATAATGCCAAAAAAGGTTGGCTTATCTACTGATTTTTCTTTTATACTCTTTATAAGCTACCTGAAGGCAGAGATTCATATCTCAGGCACTCAAAGTATAAACAGTATTGAAGGTGTTTGGTAGAATGGCTGAAGTCCTGGTGATTCTGACTGGTTAGATTCCTTGAACCTTATCATGTACTGGGAACTATTCTAAATGCTTTGATATGTCAGTTCAGCTCAAACAAAAACTTGCGGGGGGGGGGGGGTGTCTGTTATTATCTGCACTTTACAGATTAACAAATTAAGAAGCTCAGGATAAGTTTTCCTAAAGTATGAGTTTTGCTGGGTCTAGTGGCTCATGCCTATAATCCCAGTATTTGAGAGGCTGATACAGAAGGATCACAGGTTCAAGGCCAGCCTCAGCAACTTATCAAGGCCCTCAGCAACTTAGCAAGAACTTGTTTACAAATAAAATATGGCTCTTGGGGTTGCTTGGAGGTAAAATGTCCCTGGGTTCAATTCCAAGAAACACAAAAATAAATAAATGCAATGGGTTTCAAAGGAGGACAGACAAACCCAAAGGCCTCCCATGGAAAACCTGTGCTCTACTCTCTCCTGTGATCATCAGGATTTAGCCCAAAGGCCCAGTGCCTGTGGCTGGCCTTATTCCCTCTTTCAGACTTTCACTGATTTTTGCTTGGGTGCTCTGTGAAGGCTCAGAGAAGTGGCACTGCTAGAGAAAGTAAATGCTTACCTGAAGCTTCACAGGGCAGCGGATGTGCAGGGAGACCCCAGGAGAGACTTGGGATGGAGGGGTAGGGACACAGATACTCTCACAGGGATCCACTCAGGAGAATGTGTACAGAGATCATAGCAAAAGAAACAGAAAGGTGGAAGGCCAGAGGCAGGGGGAACAGGGGATGTGAGTTGTACAACCTTAGTACTGGAGATTGGACCCAGGGGCATTCTACCTCTGAGCTACACTCCCAGCCCCATTTTTAAATGTTCAAGCAGGGTCTCACTAAGTTGCTGAGACTGGCTTCAACTCTGTGATCCTTCTCTTTTCAGCCTCCCAAGTACTGCGATTGCAGGGCTGCAGCATCATACCCACTGGCTGGGTGTTTTTCTTTATATAAAATGAATCCATACTCCAAGGTCTTGCAGGAAGACAGTGTTTTGATTACTTTATTTTGTTTCAGTGCGATTCTCCAAAGAAGCTCAGACGCTTCTTTGGGTCAGTTAACCTCTAGAACCTGAATCGGAAGGCCAGAGGCTTCCTGGGAACTTCAACTTTGAACATGTCACCCTTCCTGGGAACTGTGGAGGCTGCTTTTAAAGACTCACACCTTGCTTTCCCCTGTCTCCAGACAGGGTCCATCTCTATTTATTGTGATCCTTGGACTAGATGCTTGGAATAGCACCTAGTCTCCCTTCCGAGAGATGGAGAAGCCCCATCCTCATCTATGTTATCAGTTAAGAACATGGTCAGCTGCCTGTGTTAGATTCCAGGAACTTCGCAGAACAAGGCTTTGCATTCTTTCCACAATAAGAGTCCCCACAATAAGGTAGTTGATCAGGACCACCATTTTTGTTGTCTAAGCACATTAAGTCCAAATTCTGAGCTATTCTGGTGGCCTTCCATCCCTGGTCACGGGGTGGGAGTGGGGGGCGGGGGCTGCTGAGGCTACTGCTCTCATATCTATGTCCATGATAGAAGAATACAGAAGGAGGTGGGATATCTTGGCAGTCACATCTTTTTTTCTTTTGTCAGGAAGGTGAGTGTTTTCATTGTTCACCTCTTCCCACCAATTCTCAGCAGTTTTCCATGGATTTCCAGTCTCCCCTCAGCTATAAGGGTGCTGGGAAATCAGGAATCAAGTCCTTGAGGATTGACTCTGAACAATCCTGCCTCTGACTGTATACACTGCTGTATCCCCAAAATGTTGGGTGCCTCATAGCAACAAACAATTGGAAAGTAAACACTACAAAGGCAGTGGACGATCTTGACCACGCCTGCTGTCTAGTTTAACACACAGGACCTCACTCTGCTGAGCTTTGGCTTTATCACCTCTCATCTTGCAATCTGAGGTGCTGGTAGGCTTTGGCTTTGATTCCAGGGACCAGATAACGGAAGGAATGGGCTCCCTGGGGTGTTGAGGGCACTTGATACCTGGCACGTGATGCTATAGAGTTAAAGGTCCTGGTAGTGCCTCTAACACGCCCTGTATACTGGTTGAACGTGCTGCATGAAGCCTGCATCTGGTGTCTGCTACACAAGATGGCTTTGTCAGGTAGATCAGAGGACTTGTAAATCTGCCCCAGATAACAGCCACAGAATAAACACAGCCAGTGTTGCCACAGCCTCCTACAATGACTGGTAAAGAACATATGCCTTTTTTCTTCTTTCTCTCTTTTTTACACTGACCTCTCCTTTTTCTTCTCTCTCTTCTCTCCTCCCCCCCCCTCTCATGCACACATACACTTAAATGCATGCACAAATTTCTGTGCTTGATGATGACCTTATTGTCTCTGAAAAATCACTTGTTGACAAAGCTGGGCTCCCGCAAGCACAGATGAGATGCTTTAAGTCAAATGGCACAGCAGGAAGCCCAGCCTGGATGCAGCACAGGGCATAGGGCACAGGGCACAGGACACAGGGCTAGGCCAGCCAAGCAGTCGGCCAGTCATGGCGTCTTTTCCCCAGCTCCCCTCTGCCCTTCCTGTGGGTGGCCAGGGCTTCTCAACCACTGAAAACAACGGGCTTGGTACTCTTTCATTCTCTACTTTTGCAGAATTCTCCCCAGCTGTGGTTGGGAATCTTTTGTGTGTGTTTGTAAACTAAGTGGGTTTGACACGGCAGTCACCGAGGGGGAATGCATTTGGAACATTGAAATGCCATTTTTACAGTTGGATTTTTCTAATCAAAAGTGCCCTTTAGAGCCCACATAAAATCGTCGCCCCGCGTTCCCTGGCTTTCTAGCTCGACGCAGCTCTCTGCAATCCCACAGCATGACAAGAACACGATTTCATTTTGCATCAGACTTGACACCAGCTAAACACTAACATGGACTCTTTATGTTTCTATAAACTCTCTCCCTGCAGAGCTGCTGATGGGGTGGGAGAAACGGAACTGGGCTCTAGCTGGAGACCACAGTGGGACCTGTGCAGGGGGGGTGCGGCTCATAGGCTTTTTAAGGATGGAAGGAAAGACAGGAGGATTGCAGGTTTGAAGTCAACTTAGAGGAACCCTCAGCAACTCAGCGATATCCCATTTAAAATAAAATAAAATAAAATAAAATAAAATAAGGCTAAGGGTGTAGCTTGGAGGTAGAATGTCCCTGAGTTTGATCTACAGTACAAAAAAAAAAAGAAAGAAAAAAAGCAAGAAAAAGAAAAAAAGAGAGAGAACAAGAAAGAAAGAAAGAAAGAAAGAAAGAAAGAAAGAAAGAAAGAAAGAAAGATTAACTTTCCCCAGTCATTTGTCACATTATAGTGGCACCTGGAAATTTCTTTCATTAGCTAAGTTGTCTTCAGGCCCGGAATCCTCGTCACCCTCTCCTCCTTTACCTCAGCCTTTGCTTTCTCAGAGCCAATCTCCTGCCCTACAACACAGGCAATGTATGTAAGTATACAAGTAATTTTCATGTTAAAATGTACAACTATATGCCCCAGAGATCACTCCCAGCATCCACATCATTGTCTGTCTTGACCAAATAAACGTTTAAATAAATTTAAATTACTGAATGATAGGTATGTGTAAGGTGTGGTGGTGCATCGCTGTAATCCCAGTACTTGGAAGGCTGAGACAGAAGGATCCCAGGTTTGAGGACAGCCTCGGCAATATAGTGAAATTCCCAAAGAGCCTATTTTAAAAACAAAAAAAATTAAATAAAGTGCTGGGGGTGGAGCCCAGAGTTCAATCCCCAGTACCACTGCGGAAAAAAACAAAACAAAACAAAACTGTGTTCAATCCCAGTACCACTGAAAACAAAACAAAAACAAAAACACTGAAGTACCCTTGAACTGACTTCTGGTGCCACAGGAGGCCTGAGGAGAGTACCATGGCCACTGTGGTGCAATTTGCAGCATCAGTTTTGTCTCTTCCTATTATATTGCAAATTGACCCTTAGTTTGCCTAATTTATTATAGTGAAGCTTAGAAAATGTGGTGTGATATGTCCAAGAATTGTCCAGAATAGCTGCTGTATACTTCATCCTTCTGGTCACACTTTTCTCAAATGCAGGGTTTAAAAAAAAACTACTTATGAGCCGGATGTGGTGGCACACACCTGAATTCCTCTACTTGGGAGGGTGTGACAGGAAGATTGCAGATTGGAAGCCAGATTCAGCAACTTAGTAAGACCCTATTTTAAATTAAAAAAATAAAAAAATTAAGCCAGGCGTGGTGGCCGCACACTTGTAATCCCAGTACTTAGAAGGCTGAGAAAGGAGGATCGCACAGGTTCGAAGCCAGCCTCAGCAACTTAGTGAGACCCTGTTTCCCAATAAGATGTAAAATAGGTCTGAGAGTATAGTCCGGAGGTAGAAATGCCCCTGGGTTCCATCCCCAGTACCATAAAAAATAAATTAATTAAATAAAAATAAAAGGCACTGATAGTATAGCCTGAAGATGGAGCACCCCAGATAACAGAAAAATAATAAGTACATAAAATACTTCTGAATATATGTATGACTTATTTTGCTTGTCCCTGAAGGCAGGTTCGGAACTTAATATTTCCCTCAACTCGTGTCTGGTACACAGCATACTACAACAATAATTAACAACATTGTTAAGAGGAAGCTTTTATTGTGTACCAGCGGTGTGCAGGTACTGTTATAAGTACTTAGTAACTGGTGCCAGAGGCAACAGTCTTAGCCACAATACCATCGTGACCCCTCAACCTGAAAATATAACATAGTAGTGCTTAACAAATATATATGTTAGCAATGCATGACAGGAAGGAACAAATTCCAAGAACTTTTTGCAATACTTGCTTTTTTTGTTACTTCCCTTTTACATTTAGTTTTCAAAAGAAGAATGAATAACAGAAAGGGACAAGATCTAGCAGGTATGATAGTGGCACAAACCTATAATCCTAGTACTTGTGAGGTTGAGACAGAAGGGTCTCGGGCTTGAGGTCAGCCTCAACAAGTTAGTGAGAGCCTGTTTCAAAATAAAAAAAAAATAAAACATTGTGCTGGTGGTGAAGCTCAGAAGTAGAATGCCCCTGCATTCAATCTCCAACACTAAAAAAAAAAGAAAAGAAAAGAAAAGAGGGAAGAAACCCAAAGCAAAGAAAGAGGGGCTCCTCTGTTCTCCCCTCATTCTCCTCTCCGGTCCAGATGTGGGCCAGAGGTTGAGGGCTCACACTCTTTAGAATATCTTTGTTGATGGATCATGCCCAAAGACTTACTTATTCTTGGTCAGTAATGCACTCCTGGGTCTCTCTCTTTTTGTTTTAACAGTTTTGTGGACGCTTGAAGAGAGGACATGGGGAATAACTCAGTAGATGCCCCAACTTCCCCTGTGTGAGCATGTGATGGACAGGACCCCAGCCTACAGAACGAATTCCCTTGCAGAGGTGAATTCAGGTCTTCTCCTCACCAGCTCGCAGGTATGTTCATCTGCTTGTCATAATTTTGAACTTGGAGCTCAAATTTGAAGAGATAATGGATGAAAATCACTTTATTAAAACAGAGCACATGAAGCCACCGCTGTCTGATACCTATTATTACATTTCTGTTACAGATTCATCATAGAACTTACTGACGGAGATCGGAGACAATCTTATCTAACTTGCTCAGTTTTTATGTGGGCAAACTAAAGTTCAAGAAACTTACAATAAGGCCACAGAACCTGCCTTTGGCAGACCCAGGACCCCCATCAAGGTATGTTGCTAAGCCAGAAATCTTCCCAATATAGCAATTTCTAAGGTGAGAGAACCTGTGTTATTTGAAATGCCTGAGGCTTTAGGGACTGCAGGAAGGCTGGCATCCTGGAGCATGGCTATAATACCAGCACTTGGGAGGCTGAGGCAGGAGGGTCGCAGATGGGAGAACACCTTCCACAATGGAGTGAAACTCTAAGCAATCTAGAGAGACCCTGTTTCAAAATAAATAAATAAAATAAAAAGGGCTGGGTATTTAGCTGACAGGTAGGAAGCCCCTGGGTGCAGTTTTCAGTGTGAAGAAAGAAAAAAAAAAGAGAGAAGAAAAGAAAGGGAAAGAAAAGGGGAGGGAGGGAGGGAGGAAGGAAAAAAGAAGAAAGAAAAAGAAAGAAAGAAAGAAAGAAAGAAAGAAAGAAAGAAAGAAAGAAAGAAAAGAAGAAGAGAGAAGAAAGGGAACAAAATGAGAATGGGTATTATAGGGCTACTGAAGAAAAACAGATGCACAGAAATTGACAGACTGGAAGAAAACAATAAGACAGAAGACAAGTAGAATATGGTGGCTGAAAAGGAGAAATTAAAGAAAGTTCTATTTAAGAGAGCAGTTTGAAGCTTGGTTATAAACTAGTTGATAGAATGTGTCAAACACCAGAATTAAAGGTAACACTAAACTGTTGATAATTCTATTCTGATTATTCATTCAATTGCACATTCACAAAGTATACCTCAATATTTAGAAGACTGATTCAAACTTGGCCTTAAAATGATCACCATGGAGACCACAGAGGACTAACAATTCCGTCTGCCCCAGGAAGGCTCTCATATACAGTCAAGCACAGAGGATTTTTACAAGCATTTAAATACTACCTAAAAAAATAAATCTTCCCATCAGAAAGAAAATCAGTCTAGATTCATGCAACTAGGCTTAATGGAATGAAATTTCTCTAAAAGGTTAATTTCTGCCTTCAGCCAAACCTTCATAATGGGCTATTATATGGCACACAGTGGAGCAGAATGAAGAGTGGGCCATGGCTGATGTCATTGCACAGTGATTTTGGAGAAAAAAAAAATAGCACTCTCAGGACCAATGCACAAGGAGCAACCCTGCCCTTGCCTCGTGGGGCCAACTAGATGTGACCTAATTGCTTGTTTTCTTCTACAGAGTGGTGATTTGATTTATTCTTCTCAGTTCTCTTTTCTAACAATCCTCTGGCATCCTCTAATCCATGCAAACCCACAAAGAAGGGAGGAGAGGGAAGAACTGTCATATACCCTTTCCATGCAGGCCCTAAAGCCCATCCACAGAGCAAACCATTTTAGATGGCCTAGCATGGTGGCACACTTTTAATACCAATACTTGGGAGGCCGAGACAGGAAAATCACAGGTTTGTGTCCACCCTGAGCTACTTAGTGAGGCCCTCTGCAATGTAGGGAGACCCTGTTTCAAAACAAAAGAACAAAATAATAGGACTTGGGATGTAGCTCAGAGGTAGAATGCCCTGAGGTTCAATCTCTGGTATACCAAAATAAAAAGAAAAAAAAAAGAAAGAAGGAAGGAAGGAAGGAAGGAAGGAAGGAAGGAAGGAAGGAAGGAAGGAAGAAATTGAAGGATCTAGACTGTTAGCATTGATCAGATGACCTGAGAGATATCTGTTGTTCCCTCCCCATTTTGGCATGTGTTGACAAAGCCTAAGATCTATTATTATTGTGATATCATGTTTTGAAATTATTTGGTCTTATATATGCATGTCAGAGAATTTTCCATGGAACACTAATAATACTTGATATAAAAGGCCTCCTCCAGGGACGTATTGGAAGGAGCCTTGGGTGAGGTCTTAGGACATCTTTCTTAGGTCTCTGCTAGCTCAGTGACCCTTGGAACTAATTCTCTCTTATTCATAGTTCCTCCTACAGTCACATGCAAAAAAACTAAATAAATTACATTTTTAATTCCTTTCATGCTTTATAATTCTAAGTTTGCACAATTACATTTATCTTGTCCTTCAGGATACCAAACCAAACCACAAATAGGCATTTAATAAACATTGCTAGATAGCATAAGAGTTTTTTACTGCTTGTCTTCCCCCTAAATCATTCTAGCTTTTTAAAGATCCTGCAAATTATACATTTCATTTTGTTTATATATTTAGGCAACCATGATGCCTTCAGGATTAGGGTTATAAATGATGATATTGGCTTGGTTTAAGAAGCAAAATACTTGAGAAAAATGTGTCCCAATAGAATTCAAAGCATTTCCACCCAACCCCCTTCAGTCACCATACACACACATACACACATACACACATACACACACCCCACACACATACAGAGACATACACATACATACACACACACACAGAATTAATCACAGGAAGAGTCTTGTTATGAAGATTACTTGCAACAACAGCAATACAAAAGTTAATTATTTGTTGCTGCAGTTTTTTCAGTGAAAAGATTTAACATGTTTTTTCACATGCAGTCCTATGAAGATATTGGGTATTTTGAGTTTCCCTGGGTACTTTGATGTTTTTGTTATTATTTAATAGTTTCCTAAGTTCTGAAATGGACAACTAATATGTAGCAGATAATGCGTATTATTACATTTCACTTATTTGCCAAAAATAATTGTCTTCTTACAGAATTATATACAAGGAAAATACTAAGCATAGGGGGCAAGCAGAAATAATTGGGTTTAAGTAAGCATCTCCTAGTTCTCTCTTGTTTTAGTTGGTAATTATATAGAATAAATAGCTCTTCCAAAACAGTATCCCCAACAGCTTGGACCCCCTCCATCACAGGAATTAGCCCTTCCTCTTCCATGATTGACCCCTTATGTTTATATACTATTGCTAGATTATCATTTGTACATGGTTGCCCTAAGTGTATAAGGTAGGCCTTTATTTTTACTCTAGAGGCTTAGACTATAGTCATATTATCAGCAATTAAACTGAGATAAGAACCTCACTCTCCAGCCTCCCATTCTGGGGTTATTTGCTCTATTCTATGGCATAGGGAGGAATGAGCCATGGGCTTTATTATTCTTTGTCATTTATTGGTGCCTTTTCTTTATTAGCACTTGGGGCAAGACAAATAGCAAGATTAATGGTATGTTTTCTTAGGCGAGCAAGCATAGAGGAAAAGAGAAACAGCAAGAGGAGAAGAGGGTACAGATCGCATCTTCCTGTCTTAGCCTCCCAAGTGCCAGGATTACAGGTGTCTGCTAGCACACTAGACTTTTCAATTGCCAGGATTGTGACAGACAGCCATGCTGAGTATGATCCAGAGGCCTAGGAAAAGAACACGCAAAGGTGCTTCCTTGATAATCAAGTTAAAAGTTTTTATCCAAAACCCCAAAGGATGGACTCTGAAAAAAAAAAGTGTCTCAACCTATGATCTTCCCTACTTAAAGATACTAGCTCACTGAGGAGCAGTGGAATGTGCCTATAATCTCAGTACTTGGGAGACTGAGACAGGAGGATCAAAGGTTCAAGGCCAACCTCAGGAATTTAAAGAGACCCTTAGCAATTTAAAAAGACAATGTCTCAAAACAAACAAGCAAAAGTAGCTAGAAAAAGCTGAGGGTATAACTCAGAGGTTTCTAGGTTCTATCCCTACTACCAAAAAAAAAAAAAGCTAAACCAAGTTTCAGGTTTTACTACTATTACTACTACTACTGAGGAGATAGAAAGGAAATAGGCAGATAGGGAAGAGGCCTTGGTAAAAAAAAAAAATTAATTTCCTGAGGGGTGAGGGGCCAAGGTTCAGAGATAAGAAGAGCCAAAGCTTCACAAAGCCATAGGTTTACTAATCAACAGACCCAGGAGTCATCACTGGAGCAAGTCTGACACTCCTACTGAATGAAAGGAGACTCTTCATAGGACTTGCAAATACCCTATGCAAATTCTGAGAGCTGCTTCCCAGAATTCCCAGGATCCCAAACTCACCACAACCAACAGAGGACACGCAGACATCTGCAAAACCCCTAGCGCAGCCACCAAAATGGGTTTTCCCCTCTCCGGGCCCCCTCCCCTTTGGGGAGCTTTTCTCTCTCTTGCAGGTCATGTTAGCCTTGAGAGAAGGTGGAGTGCAACTGAGGGCATGTGACTCGGGCAACACTTGTGTAGTGACCTGAAGGCCTCTCCTGGACATCAAGGTCGACCAGGTCCCCTAGCGGTAACCTGCACTTTTCTGGCAGATCACGTGGACCCTGGGAGAAAGTAGTTTGTAACTGATGGCAATTGGCTCGGGCTACACTCGGGTAGTGACCTAAAGGCAGCTACTGGACACCAGAGTCCCGACAGCCCCTTTGGGGTGTTCGGCCACTTTTCCCTATTCCCTGCTGCTTCCAATAAACCATTTACTCCCCTTCCTGTGGTCTGCAGGTGTCATTCTTCACTCACCGCAAACAAGAACCCGGTAAGGAAACGCCGAGTTTCTTCTCAAGAAACTCTGTTTCATCTTTCATGAAACACCAGGTTTCTTCTCAAGAAATCCCCTTTTTCATCTTGGGGGCTCAGAAGAAATCCCCCATTTCAATACTACTACAACTAGTACTACTACTGCTACTACCACTACTACTACTATTTACATTTGACTCTTCTATTAAAAGAATGTTTCTGGCTGGGCCCAGTGACACATGCCTGCAATACCAATACTTGGGATGCTGAGACAGGGGCAAGTTTATGGCCAGCCTCAGCAATATAAAGAGACCCTCAGCAACTTAGAAAGACTCTGTTTCAAAATAAAAAATAAAATGGGGTTTGAGGTATAGCTCAGACATAGAATGCCCTTGGGTTCAATCTCCAGTATCTAAATAAATAAAAAAAGATTTCAGGACCTGATCTGAAGAGAATGAATTATGATCAATCAAAATGTTATAAGGAGAACATAGGTCAAATGGTGAAATGGGCAGGAAGAGACAGCAGACACTGGAAAAGATTGCAAAAAATCATAACAGAGCTTACATGAAAACCCAGCATGTTTTTATACAAATGTGCCTGGCATGGTGACATATGTCTGTAATTCTGGTATTTGGGAAGCTGAAATAGGAGGATTGCAGGTTCTTGGACATCATCAGAAACTTAACAAAGCCCTCCTCAAATTAGTGAGAACCCCATCTCAAAATAAAAATAAAATAGGGCTGAGGGTGCAGCTCAGAGGTAGCATGCCCCTTGGTTTAATCCCCAGTAGAAAAAAATAAATATAAGGATTTTATTAGTGCAATGTAATTATATACCATGTACCAGTATTGGGAATGGCCTAGGAAGATTTGAGAAAGCTATGATTATTAATATATTTCAAAAATTGGGTGAGGGGCAAATCTGTACAAGGACTTGGTTTCTGCCTAAAAGCAGGCAACTATTCCAATGTAAATTAACCTAGCTATAAGTTATTAACAAGTCAATAGGAGAGGAGAACTAGGCCTTTCTCTATCTAAAGACAGATCTACATGATAATCTAGGGAGGATGGAGCAGGGTTTGACCTTGCCCTTCATGAAAGGAGACACCTTGCCACACCTGGCTGGGGGAGGTACCTTAAAGGGTTAAGGGGAGGTACCTTACAGGTATGTTTACTACATCAGGATTACTTGAACAAGATGGAGGTCATGGGTATAAAAAGGTCGAGTCCATGTGTGACCCCTTTGGTGTATTCATTTGAGTCACCCCTCCATGCCACTCTGGCATGGGGCTGTATTTCTATTTTCTGTATTTCTATCTTTTTAATAAACTTTAAATCTTCAGCAACTGTCCAATCTATGCATTTTTATTCTTAGCTTAGGACAAGAACCCGTGTTTTTTTGGTCATTTTGGGTTTTGTTGTGGTTTGAGGGAAAGTGTGTCTGGGACCCTAACAGGGGTTCCCAGGAACAGTTTCCCCAAAACCATACTCTCCCAATCCATAACGCATCATAGTGAATTCGACATGATACATTCATGTATGCACACAACATCTTGCAGTATGTTTTTCTCCTACCCTCATCCTCTTACCTCTGTTTTCCCTCCCCATACGTTCTAATATATTTGGTAGTGATAGCTTCATACAGGAACATAATATTACTTGGTATGTTTCTTTCCTCAAGCTATGTTTTTCCTTCCTTTCTCTATCCCCTGATCCCCTTCCATTATTCTACTGGTCTCTGTCCTTATTATCAGGATAGTATCTTCTTTTTTATTCTATACATACATTTCTGTTCCTTCAAACATTATTTATGTACAGAAAAAGACAGATTTTAAGTGCATGACTCATACACACACATACATGTATATAATCATTCCTCCATGTCCATGGAGGGTGGCTTTCAGGGTGTCCCTGGATACCCAAATCTCTGAATACTCAGTTCCCTTATATAAATGGTACACTATATGCATATTACCTACACATATTCTCTGGTACACTTTAAATCATGTCTCAATTACTTATAATGCCTAATACAATGCAAATGTTATGTACTTTAGTACTTATAATATCTAATACGATATAAATGCTATGTAAATAGTTGTTATGCTAGGATGTTTGGGAAATAATGACAAGAAAAAAAGACAGTATGTGTTCAGTACAGATGTAGATTTTAAAAAATATTTTCAATCTATGGTTGTTGGATATACAAATGCAGAAGCTGTGTCTACAGAGGGCCTACTGTGTACACACACACACACATACACACACACACACACACACACACACACACACACACACACACATACACAGTTATAAATTTGCTGTCCTTGAAGTGATTATTCACCTTTGACCTATAGATGTAAATGAAAGGGTAAGAACATGTAATACATAATATTTCCACCTAGGTTTGTCCTTCTATCAGTGGCTCTGAGAGGAGCAGTTGCCCTAGAGTCTGTGATAAGCAGATGGACACAATGATTGACATGTCTAGTACACTGGCAAATGGGAATTTTTTTTTCCTAGTGGCTGTTACCTATCATGATTATGAAAATCACAAAATTATTGATTTTTTTGCCTGTTTTTTTGTCATAAATAAGCTTCCTCATAATTTGCAAATCAAGCTTCTTGAAGACAAGAGGGACAAAGTTTATCTCAAGGAGTTTGTTATAATAACATGCATGCAGGCTTTTTATAGATGGAGATTTTATTCAGGCCAATGTTGTCATTCTGCTGCTCCAGAGATGCATAGAAATTTTGGTGGTTGCTACCTGGTGACATCCAGTCCTTCAGATCATTGCTTTAATGAGTTGGCAATTTTTACCTCTACTTCTTTTGCCAGTACTGCTTTTTCATAACTATCCTTCATAGTTCTCAAATTCAAACTCTTCAGTAAAGAAAAATCTCATTGGTTTGGAAAGCATATGACATTCTTGTTGGAGAAAGTAATCATGGAAAGTCACTTCCAAAGTCAAAGAATTCTCATCAATTGAACAGCCCCTTTGGGAAGGTCCATCCATTCTGCTGTGGTTCATGTCATCGCTGGGCAAAACCATAATACTCTGTTCACATTAAGACCTTTAACAAGAGGTCATGTATGTGGCAGGTGAACTGTGGTGTTTGGAAGAAACCATTATATCTGTCAAGTACTTTGCTTAGTCTAAATGGCTCAAAACTTGAAAAAGTTTCCAGGATCAAAACTAAAGGTTTTCCTTCTGTTCAGAAGAGATTAATGTATCGAGGATAACGTAAGAGCAAAGCCATGATGTTGGAGGTGGACACTGCAGATTGCTCTCAACTGCATTCACTTCTTTCCTTCTATAGCAGAAAAAGAATAGAGAGAGACTCAGAGACCTAAGGAGAAGGGCACAGGGTAATCTAACTGGGTAGAAATATAAGGAAAACATGGGGAAAAGGAAAATGGAAAGAAAGGAAGATGATGCAGAGACTTAGGTCTTCATTCTGCAGTAGGTGAGAGGTCTCCTATTTCCTTTGATCCAGTGATACCAAACTTCTACTTCAAGGAAGGAATAAACCCCCTTTAGTGATAAGCAGGGTGTCAGCACCTAGGAGGTAGACAGCTACTCAGCCTATATTACCTGGGCACCTGTGTAATACAGAATGCCTCTATATTCCCTGGGATACCAGAGAGAATATTAAAATCAAAATTAGAAGCAAATTTTTCGGCCTGTTAGCTATTGGTATTGCAATACATTTCCCTGAAGGAATCTGATGTCCCTATCTCGTGTGATTAACACATCACACTTGTTAGGCCAGTGGCTCTCAAAGTGTGGTCCCTGATGCAGCGGCATCCACATCAACTTGGAATTTGTTAGACATGCAATTTATCAGACTCTCTCACAGAAGAGTCTCTACTAAATCAGTATCCAGCAGTGGGGATCAGTCCTCTTTTAAAAACAAGCCACACAGGCTTTTGATTAATTAGTTAATTAATTAATTGACTTTTACCTATGCACATTACAAATTTATTTTAAATGTACTTTTATTGGTACACTGTAATTATACATCGTAGTGAGGTTTAAAGTGATACCAACATAAATCCACAGAGCATTTGGTATATTTCCCTCAGGATTCCAGCCTACATCTCCACACCCTTCCACGGTAGAGAGATCGGCAGTGATAACTTCATACACTGGCATTGCATTATTTGAACTATTCCCTTTACCAAGTTTCTTTTTTCTCTTTTCTAACTCCTTTCTACACTCTCTTTCCATTATCCTACTGGTTTGTCATTTATCTGAAGTCCCTTTTGTTTTCTATTTTCCCTGTAGTTTCCACAGATTAAGACACACAACCCTTGACTTTCTGAGACTAATTGATCTAATTTAGCATGATATTCACTAGATCCACCCATTTTCCTACAAATCACATAATTTTGTTCATCTTTGTGGCTGAGTAAAATTCCACTGTGTGTAAATACTACATTTTCCTCATTCATTCATCTGCAGAAGAACACCTGGATTGGTTTTGTCATTTGGCTGTTGTGAATTTTTATGTGGCTGAGGTTTAAAAGCCACCGTATAAAGAAATGCCATGAATCTCATTATACACGTGAAAAATATTTGGTACCAAAAATAAGACGAAATTTTTCAGGTATCCTATGACCAATCTGAGTCTGGTCCCTTCTCTTCTACAGTTCTCTTTCACTTCTCCAGCTTTTTCCCACTTAGTAAGTGTCAGAACCATCATGCCTTTATCTCCTAAACAAAAAATGAGCCAAGAACATGGACAAACAACTGCCTGCTGAGCATCCTTCTCCTTCATTATACTTTCTAGGATCATGATTCACAGAAGAATTGGCATGGCATTTTTCAATAGAGGAGCCTCTTCAAAGCTAACATTACAACTAACAGAGCCCTACTTCAAAGTTATATGCTGACCATAAACTTAATCAATAAAACTCTAGGAATCCTGGCAGTAAAATTGAGCCCTGATGCATCCTGTTAAGATCACACACCTTTCTCCCCTAAATGGGATTAAAAGCTCTCTGCATCACTGCCAATGAAAGCCATTCAGTGGGTCATCAGAATAGCAATGCTCTTTCAGGTAGAACTGTGTGCAGCAATTACCAGCTAACCCATCATGGTGCAAACATCTGTGAGTATGTATGTGCACAATTGTGTGTGTGTATATGTATGTGAGTATATACATGTGTCAACAGACACCCAACTTAAGTGTTCAATTTAATTAAGAGATTCTATCATAACATGTATGTGCCCATGAAGCACAATGAATGAGATATATTAATGAAGAGACTCTTTTGTATGTGTACATGTTATGAGTATTTCATTTCAATGTATTATCTAGAATAATGGTATAATAATTTGGAAAGGTATAATATCATGGCCTGTTGGGAAAAGTAGAGGAATTTTGTCCAATTCACCATGCTTTTGGTTTCAAATTTTAATTCAGCTGCTTATGAGCTGTGTGGACTTAAAATAGATTTTTAAACTTCTCTAATTAACTTTGTCTTAATTATATTTAACATGGAGTTTTACAGGGAGCATTTTGTGAGATAATAATATTGGTAAACAAACTGAAATTAGAAGATGCAAAATAATGAACCAAAGAATAAAAAGCCATGGCCTCACTTTCAGGGAGTAAACAGCATACTTGTAGAGATACAATAGACAAATGCAAAGTATCAAACTGTAATGAAAGAGATAAATAGCCAATTAGTTGAACGTGGAAGGATATCGCTAACTGCATAATAAATTGTGTAAGGGGTAACGAATGAAAGAACAGAGATAGCAAAAGTTATAGAAGATATTCAGTGCAGGGGGTGAGTTGAGATTGGAACTGTTCTTAATAGGGAGGAGGAACAAGAAGAAGTAAGGAGGTGAGAACATTCAGAGAAGACTTTGTAGATGGAAGAGAGGCCACTTGGCAAAGAAGCCAGGCCAGGGCCCTGTGTATTTGCACATGAGCCTAGAAAAGCAGGGGGTGGGTTCTCCCACACAGAGAGGGCTTTGAATGTCAGGATAATGCATCATAAGGATAGCTGAAGGAGAATGTCTCTCCAGTTCACTCTAATCTGTCCCAAGCCCACATAATTCCACAGATCTAGTTACCCCTGCTACCTATTCATCATGTCTTCAAGGTTATCTGGTGTGATGTTGACCATGGTTCCTTAAGCCCATCCTTCCTTCTACCTCAATTGTTTATTCTGAACTCTCGTTTTTACTTTTATTTTTATTTATTTATTTATTTATTTATTTATTTATTTATTTATTTTTGGTGGTACTGGGGTTCGTGAAAGCCCTTCAACCTCCGGGCTACACTCCCTTACCTATTTTATATTTTTTATTTGGAAACAGGGTCTCTTAAGCCAGCGAGGCTGGCTTCGAACCTGCGGATCCTCCTGTCTCTGCCTCCCAAGCCCGGGGATAACAAGCATGCGCCACCAAGCCTGGCTAGTTTTAACATTTTAATCCCTCTCATTGTTAACTGCTTCCTAGAATACTCCTTACCTCTGCCCTACCTAGATTGTTTCCTTATGAATCCTTTTATTTAGGATGAGATAATGAATGTAAAGAGTTTTAGATTCAAGGAAGTTATTCTGTGTCATTTAGTGGTATTATTTATCACTTAAACTTTTAAATGAAATTATTAAATGTCAGTTGTTTGCCTTCTGCTGTGTTGCATTTTTAATTTGTAGGGTTTACTTTCTTGTTAATCATTTTTCACTGTGATCATATCAGTGACTTTCCTATGCTGATACTCTTACTAATGATAGTAAAGCATCACAAAATTATTCTATTGTTGAAATACATTTCATTTCATATTTATTTGCCTTTTAGCTTCCTAATTTATTATACTAGTTATATCTTTAAGGATGTATCTTTATTTTCGAGCCAATAAAAGATTGAAAAATTATAAAATTATCTCCATTTCCCCTGTGACTAAGCACAAGATGTTTTCAAATAAATCCATATGGAGTAAGCACAAGTTTATTATGTCAATTTTTGGTAAAGACATAAGATTCTGTACAGCATAGCCTTCCATGCAGATGAGGGAAGGGTCCCAGAAACATGGGGGTGGTACTTTTTTTTCATGAAGACCTCACTCTGCTGTGAACACCTCTATAATCACCCATTGCTCTTGAGAGATTCTTGGGGACACTCTAGGAAAACTTGCAATTAAACAGAGCTAGATCTTGAGCACAAAGTTAGGAAACCAGGAGAGGCAAGCGTGTCATGTGATGCCTTGAGAAGGAAGCCCCAGTCACAGATTGAACTAGGCACACTGAACAGCTCTCTGCATAATCCCACCCAGCCCACCAGAAGACCCACGCCCGATGTTCACTTCCCAGCTGGGTGGAAGGAAGGTAAATACTATTTCTAAGAGAGTACATATTTTAAGTGCTTTTTTTGGTTCATTATAGTCTCACATCATAATGTAAATCATGTTGACCATGACAAATATGTACATAGCACTTGGTGCCCCCTACTGCTTCCCCCTCCCCACCTCCCCTATACAGAGTACTTGTTACGAAATGGGAGAATATGGTTTGGGGAAACTAGGGTCCCGGACACACTTACTCCCAACCCATAACAAAACCCAAAACGACCAAAAACAGAAAAAGACCGTGGACTCTTGTCCTAAGCTAAGAATAAATATGCATAGCTTGGACAGTTGCTGAAGATTTAAAGAAGTTTATTTAAAGATAGAAATACAGAGATAGTTACAGCCCTGTGCCGGAAAGTGGCCCAGGGGGGAAATTCTAATGAAAATACCACCGAACTCCAGCTTGCCAAGTGTTTTTATCCAGCCCAAGTCTGGGCAGGTCCTTTGATCTGTAGATATGCTAGCCCTATCTCTAGCCCAGTCTCCGCTGTCTCCAGGCGGATTTGCCCCGGAAGGGGGGGGGGGCAGTCCATGTCTCCTGAACACCTTTTGTTCCATCCTCCAAGATGTGTGAAATTGTTTCTCCAAGATCTGGGATTTCCTCCCATCCCTGGCTCCAGCTTTCTTTCCTTTTCTTTAGAAATGTAAATTACAAATCCCTCCTTTTTGCTAGCCCTGGCCTTCTTAGTATAAAGGATATATTTTTATAATTGGAAATCTTTCCCAATACTGATAGATTAATACATTTTAAAACCTCTCCCCAATACTAGTACAGTTCTGAGATTGACATTGGTGTTTTCACATACGTACACATAGCCGATGGTAGTAATTCCTCCAAGGACCTATTTCTCCTCTAAACTACCTCCTTGGCTCCACTGAGGTTTCTCTTCCATCATTTGAGGTCCCTCTTGTATCCCCATTACTCCCTAGCTTCTTTAGAGAAAACATATATCCCTTCACTTCTGTGACTGACTAATTTCACTTAAATAATGTTCTCCAGGTCCTTCCACTTTCTGGCAAATAACATAATTTTATGCTGAGTAGAATCCCATTGTATGGATAGCCTATAATTTTGTGACCCATTCATTTTTTGATGGACGCCTTGCTTGGCTATTTATAATTTGACTATTGTGAATTGTGCTGCTATGAACATAGGTCTGTATATATTAATGGAGTTCTCTGGCTTTAATCCCTTTGGAAAGATACCCAGGAGTGGCAGGATCAGAGAGCACATTTTTAGATAGATTCATAGAGTCACGGTTAAAAAAACCAACACAGGCCTGGGGTCAAATCCCAGTTCAACTGCTGACTGGCAGTGTAGATCACAGCAAAACACCAAGCCTCAGCTTCCTCAAATGTAACACAAGGATAATAATAGTACCTATTTTATAGGGTTTTCTAAAAATCCTGTGCATTAATGTCTACAAAAATTAGACTATTTTTGCCCAGTGGAAAGTATTATATAATAAGTGTTAATGTTGCTATTTCTGGTAAACAGAACTGTAAAAATGAAGCCTGATGGAATTTGCTCTTACAAAATCCTCTCTTCTTATCGTCACGGATGGAAGCTGTGGCTGTGACCAGATTTCACTCTTTTCAGTTATGCCATATTTTAAGACAAATGGGAGATCAATAGAGGAGTCTAAGTTAATCATACTGGCTTGTTAAGACAAAGGATTTTCCCAACTAATAGACAACAATGTCAGAGACTCCAAGCAGAAGGGAGGTTTCCAGCATGTTGCTTGCTTTAGGATACCACATGCCAAACAATGTGGGCAGCCCTAGGAGCTAAGAACAGTGCACAGAGGACAGCAGCCAGGGAGCTCAGTCCTGTAACTCCGAGGATCTGAATTTAGCCAATAGTTTCACTGAGCATGTAGGTTTCAAAAAAGAACTTGAGATGCCTGATATCTTGGTTTCAGTTTTGAAATACTTTGGGACAGTGAATCCAGGGAATTTCTCTGTACTTCTAACTACAGACCTGGAAAATATTAAGTGGGTGTTGCCTCCTGCTGCTAAATTTGAGGTCATTTGTTTTGCAGCAATGCAAAGCTAAGGCGCAGATATCAATCCCTCCCATGAGGTTGTTCTTACTCTGGAGGACCATTCCTTCCCCATCTGCCTCCTCCCCTCATCCCACTCTGATCCCACCAGGATTTCAGACAGCGAGGTGGTTCCTAGGCTGGAAACATTCTGCTATCCCACAGCACCCCACACAAGATATTATGACACAAATTATAAAGCTCGAGGAGGGAAACTTGCAGCCATCCATTCTATTTGTAACCTTATTTCTCTTAATACAAAAAACTCTGCCCTTTCCAGCAGGCTCAAAGTGAGTTTTCTTAAAGACTCCATTTTCTTCTTTATTCATTATAAAAGACCTTCCTCTGGAAGGAGAGAGAGAGAGAGAGAAGAGAAGAGAAGAGAAGAGAAGAGAAGAGAAGAGAAGAGAAGAGAAGAGAGAGGGAGAAAGAGAGAGAAAGGGAGAGGAAGGGGAAGAGAGAGAGAGGGGGGGGGGCAGGCTAATTACCGATGGCCTACAGAGTTTTTTTTTGTTTTTGTTTTTTTTTTAAGTATTGGGGATTGAATCCAGGGGCATGCTACCTCCAAGCTATGTCTCCAGCCCATTTGAAACAGGGTCTCACTAAATTTTTAAGAATTTCGCTAAGTTGCTGAGGTTTCTCTTGAACCTGTGATCCCTCCTATCTCAGGCTCCCAAGAACTAGGATTGTAAGTGTGCGCCACCATACCTGGCTGTTTTTCTCCTCTCTGTCTGTCTGTCTGTCTGTCTCCTATAATATCATGTGTCTCTGGTTGTGTTATCTAATAGCCACTTCACATGAAAAAGAAACAACAATAAGTAAAACCCTAACAAGAACAAAAATATTTAGAAAAAGAAAAGCATGACCCAAATAATCTATTTTGCTATCTTTCTAGAACATCATTGGTTTATGGCAGTAGTTTGTAGTTTACACAGAATCTCTTCCAACCTAGGCAAAAGAAGGTATGAGATCCAATCCTGTTGCTAAGTGGCCTTGTCAAAATGACTGGCTCACTTAGAGCATTGATTTTTAAGTAGAAGTTAAGTAAACAGGTCGTGGTGGCGCACACTTGTAATCCCAGCATTTGGGAGGATGAGACCTGAGGATCGAGGTTTCTGGACAGCCTCAGCTACTTAGTGAGTCCCTCTGCAACTCAATGAGACCCAGTTTCAAAATAAAGAATAAAAAATAGGGCAGGGGCTGTAGCTTGGAGGTCGAATGCCCCTGGGTTCCATCCGCAGACCCGCAAAAAAATAAATAAAAATAAAGAAGTTAAGTAAAGCTGAGAGCCAGTGATTGGTGAGGACTTGGAGATCTCAGATCTGGGCTTCATAAAGAATATTGAGTATCACTTGAACCAAGTAATATTGAAATGGTGCACTATAGATTTCTGAATGTAACAGTACAATGAATCCCTCATTCTCCTATGCCAGGTATTTTTGTGTTACAAAAATACAGTGACCAGGGATGCAGGGGGTATTGTTCAGAACACCCGCAGGCTGGATAAATAGAGACCTAGGCAAAAGCCTTTTGTGATCCACAGCAGATTCCCCTGAGGGAGATTTGCTCAGCCCTCTCCAAATCTGATTTTCTCAGGGCCATATTCCCCTGTGATATTTACTTAACCTCTGTTTGAAATTCATGTTCATCTTTAAAAATGTTGCTTCGAACATTTGTTTGGGAGAAACGTACAGTGTGCTTCACAGATTTCCCTTACACATTGCTGTCTACCCACCGGGAAATTTTCTCCAAAGGTCACACAGCATTTTCCTTGAGAAATATGGAAGGGAGGCTGGAAAATGATTAATAGGTATATAGAAAGAAGATAGTTTTTTGCCTAAGCTTTAAAATTGCAGTTATAGTTCTAATTGAATTTGAAGTAGCAAGTATGAAGGTAAGTTTGCCTGAAGAGAAAAAAAAAATACTTGTGATTTAACCAGGGACATGCTACCTCTGAGCTACACCTCTGTCCTTTTTATTTTTAGTTTTTTGTTGTTGTTTTTTTTTTTTGAAACAGAGTGTTGTTAAGTTGCTGACGATCTCTCTAAGTTGCTGAGGCTGGTCTCCAACCTAGGATTCTCTTGTCTCAGTCTCCCAAGTCAAAGAATTACAGGTTTGGGCCACCACGCCTAGCTAGAACCATGACTTTTAAGGAATGATACATTGTGGATAAAAAGGGAAAGCCCAGGCCCTAAGTGCAGGCCCCCGCTGGTATCTCCACTGGCTGTTTCTTTGCACCCCCCCCCCCCACTGAAAAACCTCAAGTCATTGCTTCCATGTCTATAAAATGGGGGTAATAATAGTTACTTAACTCATAGGTGTTGTGTGAAGGATAAATGCTTTCTGCAAGATGTCCAATGCTACTTAATAGTGATAAGGGGGCTTTGGAAATAGAGTTTTCCTAAAATGTCTAAATAAAATAGAACTGTAATGCCCCAGAAAAGAATTTTTCAAATTTTCTATTCCTGCCTGAATTCTCTTTGGTATCTTCTCTTATTTTTATCCAAAATGAACAATCATATTTTCCATATATTCCAAATGTTATGGCTTGGGGAGACTGTCCCCGGGGAACCCCAGTTAGGGTTCCGGACACAATAAGATAAAAAAAAATAAAAAGTGCGGGTTCTTGTCCTGAGCTAAGGATAAATACACATTAGCCCAGACACTTGCTGAAGATTTAAAGAAGTTTTTTAAAAGGATAGAAATGCAAAAAACAGTTACAGCCTCATGGTAACATGAGGTGGTTTGAACGAATTCACCAAAGATACAACACGTGGACCAGACTTTTTATACACATGACCTCCATCTTGTTCACGTAATTCTGACTTAGTAAAGGTCCCTGTAAGGTACCTCCCTTTACCCTGTAAGGTACCCCCCCTTACTTTCCTGCCAAGGTACGCTTTCCTGCCAAGGTGTCTTTCACAAAGGTCCATCCCCTCCTCCCATCCTAGCTAGATTATTATGTAGATCTGTCTTTAGAAAGAGGAAGTCCTAGCTCTGCTCTCCTATGGACTTGCTAATTACTTTAGCTAAATCAATCTGTTTCAATAGCTGTTTGCCCAGACCAAGTCTTTCACAGATTTGCCCCTCACCCAATTTTTGAAATATCTTAATAATTAGAGCTTTCTCAAATCTTCCTAGTTCATTCCCAATACTGGTACATCAAATATCACTAAAACTCAGCTATCTGGGAGCAGGAAATTTTACTAAGATTTCAGGGGCTGGAGATGGGGTGAGATTAGACTCCACTGTACAGAAAATGGCTCAAAATTAAATGCCAAGACTGAGATGGTGGCACGCACCTATAATCCCTGTACTTGGGAAGCTGAAATAGAAGAATCATAAACTGTAAGCCAACCTCAGCCACTTGGCAAGGCTCTCAGCAACACCACAAGCTGCTCAGTGATTTAATGAGACCCCCATTTTAAAATTAAAAAGAGTAAAATGGGCTGGAAGTGTAGCTTAGAGTAACCTTGGGTTCAATGCCTAGTATCATACACACACATACACATACACACAAACACAGTTAAATGCTATAAGTTTATTTATTTGTTTGTTTGTTTATTTATTTATTTATTTATTTATTTATTTATTTATTTATTGTGGCATTGGAAGTTGAACCCAGAGGCCTTCTACCTCTTAACTACACCCTCAGCCCTATTTTAAAAATATTTTTTTAAACAGGGTCTCGCTAGGTTGCTGAGAGTTTTACTATTTATTGAGTTTATCTTTGAACTTTCCATCCTCCTGCCTCCTGCCTCGGCCTCTCAATAACTAGGATCATAGGCATGTGCCACCACACCCTGATTAGAAGTCGCTTTAATAGGAGTCAGAATTTCTCAGAAGCCACTTCTAGATCCTAGGTCTCCCTGCTGGGAGTTTCCCTGGGGATTGAACCCACAGCATTTTAACTGTGAGCAAAACTCCCAGCCCTATTTCAGTTTTTATTCTGAAACAGGATCTTGCCAAGTTGCTGAGGCTGGCCTGGAACCTGCGATCCTCCTGTCTCAGCCTCACATGTTCTGGGAATATAGGCATGTGTCACTGTACCCAGCCTGCTTCTTAGACGGGCACCCCTCCCACCCCAAATAGAGTTCACAGTTGCATATGCCCAAATTCATAAAACTACCTACCAAAACAGTTTCCATCTGGTTTGGATCTGCACCTTTGGGCATTCTGAGACCTGGAAGAGGCTATGTGGGTTTGTAGAGGTAATTATTCTATTTTCCTGTTGTGTAGCTGTTAAGTGACTCTGGCCTTGGTGTCTGCAGCTGGCAGAAGCAGTGGCTGCGTCATTCAAGATGCTTGATAATTATGAGCTCCCTTGCACAGATCCTGCCCCCAATGGCCAGATCTGAAAGTCCTTTTGATTGCAACTCCAAGTGTGTGCATGGAGGCAAAGAGGAAGCCAGCCCCCAAATGCTGAGAGATGAGGTCGATGAGGGCAGCTGGCCGGGCCCCAGGAGGAGGCCAGGGACAGGAGAGGGACTGTGTAAGAGCTCTCCCTTTGAACAACCAACAAAGAGTCAGGGAAGAGGAGGAAGGAGCCAACTGTGCTGCAGAGAGGAAATGTGGCCACACCTCTGTCCCTCCCCTGCATCCTCTCCCAGGGTGCCATCAAACTCTCCTTGTCAGAGTGCTTAATTTCCTAGCGTCCAGCCACCTAGCAAACCCAAAGTTGGAGCAGAAGCTGAATTTGACTCTTGCCTACCCCACCCCCGGCTTTGCTGACTCAATCCAACCCCCCTCTCCTTGAGGTCTTCCTGTTTATGTTGTCACTTGGTTTTATTATTTATTTTTAGTCCTGATTTCGGAAGCTTTTATTCTGCTGGGCTTTGGCAGGGTGTCAAGGGCATCGCTCCGGGCTCTGAAAAGACCATTGTGCAGATCTGGCCTCCATCCTTCCAGAGACAAGAGAGCTAGTGTAGCTGCCTCATGCCACCTCTTCACCCGGCTGGCCAGCCCGGGGCTAGGGCATCCTCTGTGGGCTGGCCAGAGCAACATTAGGAAACACAAAGACTACAGGTGACCTCAGATTTTATCAGGTGCAGGGCCCTCTTGTCAAATGAGGAAACTGAGATCCAGAGAAATAAAGAGTCATCTCCAAAGTCAAAGGTCTAAGTGAAAGAGCACCAGACCCTGAGCCTTAGAATCCTAATTTCCCATGTCATGGCCTTTTATGCACTAGCGAATAACCTATGGGACAAATAATCATATCCTAAAATGCAATAGAGTACCGGCTCCATTTTTATTATTTGCATACTTTTTCTGGATTCTGAATGTACTTATTTTCATGAAAAAAAAAACAAGGCTAGAACATCAGCAGGCATCCCTCCCATGCCACCCGCTTGTCTATTTGTTATTGTTTTTCTTTAAGGAATTAAAATATATATATATATATTTCTCGCCCCGAGCCAAGAGCAGCAGTCGGGTGCATCTAGCCTGCTTGGACTCGCCGCGGTAGCAATGAAGGGACATGCTTCAGTCCCCAGGACAATGGTCTCTTTGACTGGGAATATACCAAACCAGAATTACAAGTGTGCAAGAATAAACAAGGCTGGAGTCAATCTAAAGTTGTTTTACACTGTTTTATTAAAGTCAATGCATTTCCGTTCCTATGTGCCTAGCCTAGGCTTGCTTTAATTATAGACACCCAGGGCGAATGCTAATGGAGACAGCTGAGGGACAGTGGGTGATTGAAAACGAAGGCCCTTTTCTGACCTCTACAGGCCATTTGGCAGAAAAAAAAAAAAAAGAAAGAAAAGAAAACTGCTTCAGAAAAATGACAGATCATGAGGCGCTGCAGACAAGAGCTGAGGAAGGTTTTTCCTGGATGCCTCTTTACTGCCTGGAGCCTGCAGAATGCATGCCTGTCCTACTGCCCCATGGCTCCACTATCTGCATTTAACAGGCTACTAAGGCAACTGTTTGCCATTGAAATTAAGAGCTCCATCATCCAACACATATTTAATGAAGGTCCACTATGTCTTGGACACAGCACTAGTCTCTCAGGATGTAGCAACCAATGAAATCATCTCTGTTTACCAAGAAATTACAGTCTTACTGGAGTAGAGAGGAGTTCACAGGTGGCATCATGCCACCACAGCTGGTAGAATTTTTTCAAGATGCTATGAGAACTTAGAATCAAACTGTAGGTGACCACCTGAAAGAGGGTGTGTTTAAGCCATGACCGAGGGGTTGTACTAAGAGAGGAAAGCAGAAATTTACAGAGGCTGGATTAGGAAGGGAGTAAGGGCCAAGTTCTGTTGGATTTATCCATTAGATCACAGGAGCTGCTGACAAGACTGTAAGCAGCAGAAATCATTTAGCATTCCAAATACCATCTGCCTGCCCAGAAAATAGAGAGTTAGGAATAAGGCAAAAACAAAGGTGGGGGGTGGGAGGAGTAGCAGAGAAAGGTGGCCGAATCCAAATGACAATGGTCCAAGATGAATTAGCAGCAGCAGAATTACACTAAAGCTAAGGGTCAGCCTCAGCCATACTGCCGGATTCATTTATTTATTGATGAGCTGAATATGAGTTTTTGACTGGAGCTGTGTGTCAGGCGCACAAAGAAACAAAGCCACACAGATTCCCATTGACATGACCAAGTTTAAGAACCTGGAGGGGGAGGTTTTGGTGAAGGAGAAGTTAGTGAATAGTAGAACTTTAAACCTGTGGAACTTGGATGGAAATGGGACAGTATGCAGAGATGTCCAGGATGAATTATTTATATTCAAGTCCAGAACTGAAAACAAAAAAAAAATAGTATTTTTTTTTCTAGCAACAGAGTTGTTTTCTCTGGCCTCTAAAAGGCCTTTAGTGGTCTTTGAAAAAAAAAAAAAAACATTTTGCCTTGGTGTGTTTAGGAATCAGATTGGCTGTAGCAGGTCCTGATGCTATTGCTTGACACATATTGTATCATCTTAGGCAAGTCCTTTTCTTTATTTCTCAGCATAAAATGACATAACCAGAGGGCTCTCCTCGTAGATTGGGTTGTGAAGGTTAGATATGATGGCACACACAGTGATCTTAGGGAGAATAGATCCTAAGTATTCATACCCAGCACTTTTAGCTACATTGCCCACTGCTATAGTTCTATTTGCGTTCTCCTCCCTAGGAACCTGGAAGAGCCATGAAGTAAGAAGTTATCTTTCTCTGATCCAACTCCATCTTTACTAGAATTGTCCTCTATGAGTCTTTGGGCTTCATTTTTTTTTTTTTTTTTTTTTTTTGGTGGTACTGGGGTTCCTGGAAGCCCTTCTACCTCTGGGCTACACTCCCAGACCTATTTTTATATTTTTATTTAGAAACAGGGTCTCCTAAGCCAGCGCGCGCGGCTGGCTTCGAACCTGCGCGATCCACCTGTCTCCGCCTCCCAAGCGCGGGGATTACAAGCGTGCGCCACCACGCCCGGCAGGGCTTCATTTTAAGGAAGATAATTACAGGGCCCTGCTCTTTCAGAGTTGCAAGAGCTAAAGAGGTAGTTATGTAATGACCTAAGCAGAGAAGGAATTCCATCTCCTTTCTTCCCTACTACCTTCTAAAGTGAGATACTCTTCAGATCCAAGTGTGTGTTGGGCCAGCTGATATTCTATCCAAGAAAACTCATTCTTTTAGTCTCCTACTCTGGACACTAAGAAGGCAGAATTCTTACCCTCTTTGTTTATCACTCTACTCCAGAGCCAGTACAGAGTTCTCCTTGATGCCAAATCTGACCTGTTCCCAAAGACCAAGGTCATACTCAAACTCCCAACTGGATTGCTCCAAAGAATTGCTCTTAATTTTTTGCCCTGTGGTTCTGAGGTTGAACCCAGGAGCATTCTATCTCTGAGCTACACTCCTAGACCTTTTTTTTTTTTTAAAAAAAAAAAAAAGGTTTGTTTTGAAACACGATCTCAGTAGATTACTAAGGACCTTGATAAGTTCCTGAGGTTGGCCTTTAACCTATGATTTTCCAGGCTCAGCCTCCCAAGTACTCCCAAGTACTGAGAGTAAGGCGTGCACTACCAAGCCTGGCTTCCTGCTTGATTTTTATTACTTTGTTGAGGGGATGATCATAATGCTTGTCTGCTACTGAGAATACTGAGAAGTCATTTAATTCTTTAAGGCCCTTGAGGCCATACAAGATCATGGGACATCCTCAGTGTAGAAATACTAGTTTTCTTTCATCATTTTGACTGTCCAGTGTGCTGTTTGGCTACTTACCATTGTAACTGAAAGTGGCTAATTCAGTTTTTGTTTATTTTGTTTTGTTTTAATTTTGTGGCACTGAGACTGAACCCAGGGACATTCTACCTCAGAGTTACCTCTGTGGCCCTTTATATATTTTTTATTTTGAACCAGCATTTCACTAAGTTGCTGAGTCTTGGTAGGTTGCTAAGGTTGTCCTCCAACCTGAGTTCCTCCTGTCTCAATCTTCCAAGTACTGGGATTACAGGTGTGTGCCACCATGCTAGGCTTGTTTTTACTTTGAAGCCATCTCACTATGTGAATGAGGCTGGCCTTGAACCCACTTCCTTCTGTCTCAGCCTCCTAAGCGCTAGAATAATAGGCATGAGCCACCACATCCAGCAGAATTCAGTAATTCTTTCACAGCAAGTGAATAGATGGGCCAGCCCTCTCTCCCAAGGAAGGATTTTGCTTGTGTGACTCAAACAGACCCAGAATATAAAGACACTTGGGGACCACTGCATGATATGTGTGTGAGAGAGATGAGCATCACCCTCTATGTGCCAGTATAGCTTTTCTAAAACCATCACCTAGCCTCCTCTTACCTTTGTAATTGTGAGCCTGATGATTGATGGCAAAGTTATCTCACAGTTTGGTCTCTTAAAGTCCCAGATCAGGTGTGTGTGTGTGTGTGTGTGTGTGTGTGTGTGTGTGTGTTTTAGGTAACTCAAGTTTCATCCCAGCCTCTTTGTGTTGAACTCTATGTGATAGATGTATGTAAGTTATATACAGTGCTATCTCTTCTATTATTAAACACTGAAAGACTAATACAATCTTTTTTATCTAAAAATTTCCCTTTTTCTACTCTCTTTTTTCCAGCCAATGCATTTTTTTTTTTATTATTATTATCAAGCATCAGTCCGGTTTGCCTGAAACCAAACCAACACAGGACATCTGTTGGGCAGACAGCAGCAGGCTCCAGACCTGATGAATTATCGGTGCCCCAGAAGCTTTCGTGCTGAGAACCCGGCTACTGTCTGTGTGTCTTTCCAAGACGGGAGCTTTTGTGGGCCTGGGCTAAGAGGTACCAGCAGGGCAAAACAAATCCATCATTCTAATGAGAATCCAAATGTTCAGATCCATCACACGGGTCACTGTGTTGAGTCCCTAACAAGGATGACTTATGTCAGGCATTTCATGGAAGCCTCTTCTCTTGGCAGAGGGTAGAGGCTCCTCATGGAATATAAAATTGACTTCATAGCTTCATTTTCAAGGCTGATAAATGGAAGCTATGCAGGAGATTTCCCCTTCCCTTTAGGGGTGTAATGTGACCTTACTTGTATTGACAGCCCACAAAGTGAGCTTGTAACTCGGGGAGCAAGCTACTTTTTAAGCATTCTTTGTGTCTCTGAATCCTGTTTCTGGAGGCTCTGAAGACACCAGTGCCAATGGATGGAGTTCTTGGATTCCGATGCTCACGGATGGGACTGCACGAAGTGCCCAGGCAGCCAAGTTGGCATGACGTGCACAGAGTGGCACAGCCAGTTCCCACCAAAGTGAGCGTGTAGTCCAGAGCACCTGGATCAATTTTTGCATCCACCAGGGACACTTAAAGATGCCATCCCTCTGTTCTCACCACGCTGAACATTTGCAGAATACACAAGAGGGAGGGAACGCTTCTCCTTAAGCTTGCCTCTCCCTGGAAATAGTCTTTTATGGCAACCATCAGCTGGAAAGGCTGAACTGCCCTTCTGCTATACATCCTTTCAATGAAGTGAATTGCCCTTTCTATGAAACAGACTCCAATTTGAGATGGGAAATAAAGGGATTTAAGAAGCGTATATAGGACTTTATTAAGATATTAGAGGTTTGGGTTGGAAGCTGGGGAGGTGGAAACAGTTTTCAAAGACCTTCAGTGTGTCAAGAAATATAATGGGTACAAGGAGAAATGACAATAGATTTGCAGGCCCAAGCATTACAGCACGCACTCCTCAGTGGCATTTGGACATAGATATAGAAAGCAAACACAATTACATGGAGTACAGGGAAGTGGAGGGAACTGGGGGACGCTAAGTGAGATTAGTAAGTCACACACAAAAAAGAGATCAGATGTTTTCCTTCATATGCAAAAGCTATGGAGAAATTGTTAACAGGAGGAACTCTAGATGAAAAAGGGATCCTATAGAGGAGCAAATAAGGCAACATACTGAAGGAATGGGAGGGGCAAAGAGGGAAACTCTCTAAAGCACATGATGCACTTAAACATATCAAAGTCAGTCAGTAAGCCAAGCATGGGAGGGAGGGAGGGATGGGGAGGGAATGGGTAGGGGTTGGGTAAGGGCTAATTGGGTGATGTGTGAATGTATGTCTGCAAAGTCTTTTATCCCATTAAGATGTATGACTACAATGAACCAATAAATAATTTTTAAATTAAAAATAAAATGTTTCACAAGTAACAATAAATAAATAAGTCAAGTTGGAAATGGTAAGCACATGAAAAGAGACATATAAATACTATAATCAGGGCAGAGAAGAAAGATTATATAACTGGGTTTGGGATGATTGGGAAAGTCTTACAGCACCAGAAAGGGAATGTGAACTAGCCTGCTTGCTGTTCTTTCTTCCTTCCTAACTTTTTTTTTCCTTTCTACCTCCCTTTCTCTCTTTCTCTCTCTCTTTCTTTCCTCCTTTCTTTTACTCTTTTTTCATACCAGTGATTAAATCCAGGGACATTCTTACCTCTGAGATACACTTCAGGACTTTTTAATTTCTTGTTATTTTTAAATTCTTTTAAAAAATATTTGGTGCATTGATATCTCACAACATTTTGGGCTACACAGTGACAGAAAAACATATGTAAACAACTCTTGGTGCTCCACTACCGGGCACCCCCCCGCTCCTCACCACTTCCCCATGACACATGACTTTGATATATAAATTGGTAATTTGGTATATACTAATAGCATTATTTCAACTGTTACACTCTTGATGACTTCATCCCTGCAAAATTGTGAAGGTGATCTTGAACCTTCAATTTTCTTGTCTCAACCTCCCAACAACTAGGATTACAGGTATGTGCCACCACCCCCTGCTTGAACTGTGTTTTTCTAGCCCAAAGATTGGGTCTTTAGAGAGGCCCGTCACAGGCAGAGGGGAAATATGAAATGGCTTGAAAAATCAAAGGGGAGATTTAGAGAGTTGCCTCACTCGAGAAGCAGTGTGTGTGGAATTAAGAGTAATGATCTGAATTACCTAAACCTCAACACACATGCCTTTCTTCTAGGCTAAACTAGGGCAAAACTTTGCTCTGTGGCTTTCTGCTGGTCAAGAGAAGCTGTAGACTGAATTGTCTCTGGCATTTTTCAATCTCTCCTTGACACTTACTCTCTTCTCTCTCTTCTCCTCTCCTCCCCCTCCCTCCTCCCCCTCCCCCCCCCCTCCTCCTCCTCCTCCTCCTCCTCCTCCTCCTCCTCCTCCTCCTCCTTCTTCTTCTTCTTCTTCTTCTTCTTCTTCTTCTTCTTCTTCTTCTTTTCTCTCTCTCTCTCTGTTTTTTTTTGTTGTTGTTTTTGTTGTTTTTTTTTTTTTTTGTGTGTGTGTGTGTGTGACTGGGGATGGAACCCAGGGGCATTCTACCTCCGAGCTACACACCAAGCCCTATTTTTTGTTCTTTATTTTGAAACAGGGTCTCACTGAGTTGCAAAGGATCTCACTCAGTAGCTGAGGCTGTCTGTGAACCATTATCCTCCTGTCTCAGCCTCCCAAATGCTCAGATTACAAGAGTGTGCCACCACGCCCGTCTCCTCAACTCTCTTGATGATTGAGATGGTTGGTACATTAGAAAAAAGCTTCTTTTGTAGGTATGCAATCACACCTTTCTTTAGTATTAAAACATAAAATATTAGTTGGACCATCTTATGAAGAGTAAGATTACCAGCCTTCCTTGCAGCTACCTCTGGTCATAGGATCACTTTCTGGCTAGTTAGACTGAGTAGAAATGTTATATACAGGCTTCCAAAAATTAGGGAACATACTGTATTTGTGTTGTTCGTGCTGCAGTTTGGAATGCAGATGCAAACGCTAGAGCTTCTTTAGCTACCCTGAAGCAACTCAGAGTAAAACAGACACTGCAGTAGAAGGGCCTCTGGCACCATGTAGTCAAGACACTGGCTCTGACTATCTCTGATATTCCACAGGAAAGAAAAACAGTTATAAAAACTAGTACTATCTTGCATTTCTCATCTCTCAGAGTCTAAAATGGATGCAAATGAACAAACCTACGTTTGGCCCAGCGTGTGTTCTTCATACAAGCTTGTCTTCCATTTTCTGTCTGCCTCCTTGTCTCGCCCATTTTTTTCACTTGAGTCCTGCACACCTCCCAGTCAGATCTCTAGTCCGCCTTCCTTTGCACACTTGGAGCCTTTGCCCTACCTTCTCTTGTCTTAAGTCATTACAACCTACAAGGCTCTTCTGCTATATAACTTCCTTCCTGGATCCTTTCCAGGAAGACAGAGCAGTTCTCAATCACATGACCCCAGAGACTGTTTCCTCATAACCGTGAGCATGCTTTATAGAATGCTCTTTCTATATATTTGTTATGGAAGGGAATAAGCCAAAATCATTGTGTCACATGTGCCAAACTGCACACTTTTATATAATATATTTTATATATTATCTCATCTCCTCTTTATAGTAACTTTATGATACAGAAATACTCATTTCTACTCCGTGTACTATATGCATTTAAAAATCACACTGATGTCTAGGGAGATTTAATTACTTGTCTAAAATTTCATAATATGTGATTGCCAGATCCAGGATATGAATCACATCTGTCGTCTGATTCTGAAATGAATGAATTTTCCAGTCTATCTTGGTGTTTTCCAGCATGTGTCTAATGGTCTGAATATGTAGTATTGTGAAATTTGTGAAGAACAGTGACCAGGTCTTAAACCATGGAATCTGGCCTCTACCAGATCTGTAAAACACAGAGTGTTGTAGAAGATCAAGGACGATACTAGCAATTACTTGGTTGCACATTTTCTGTTTAATCAGCCAATACCTGAAGACCGTGCCAGGACCCGCAGCGTCTCAGTGGAACTCATGTATATGCTGGGAGGCTTAGATGTTATAGAGTACAGAGATAACATTCATCTGTGGAACAACTTAAACCATCACTTAGAACTCTGGCTGAGAAGCCAGGAAAAAGAGCCTGTTTTCTCTGCTAGTCTGCTTCAGCTTCACGCACAGGAAGGGAGGAAAGATCAGAACAGACTTGAGATTACCACTGAGTCCCATTGTGAGCCCAGTTGCAGCATGTCTAGGCTCCAGGGCCACCTACCCGTGCAGGCAAAAATGTTACAGTTATGAAGCAGCCAGCCTCTACATATACGGAAACTCCACCAACATCGAGGTGTAGGCTAAGCTCACATGAGTCTGAATTTTGCCCTGACTTATATATTGGGTGTGTCTGATGGTGGAGAAACAACATCAGGACCACTAAGGCAGCAGTGGGAGACCAGAGCTCGATATAGACCTCAGGACGATGGGATGCTTTTTCTTCTCCGCCCTGCCCCTTCCTCTTCTTCCTCATCCTTATCGAAGGCACACTCCTGGATCTGCCGGTCCAGCTCAGAGAAGCTCTCTTCTCGGTCTGAGCTGCTGTCTACATTGTAGTCGATCTCCTCCATGCAGGGAGGCTCATCATCCAGCTCTGGAGTGTTGATGCTGCTCCTGCTGCTGCTGCTGCTGCACCTTCCAGGGATACCCGGGAAAGCAAGGGCAGAGGGGAAGGAAGGGAGGGAAAAAGGCACACAAAGGAATGGACATAGGAGGAAGGAGATGGAGAGAAAAGAAAGGGAAAGGAAAAGAGAAATTACCCAAAAGGAGGAAGACTTTAATGGGTTGGGAAAGAAGGGTGGCATTTGTCTCTGAGTTTTCTCCTCAAGACTCACTCTTCCTTTAAATGTAGAGCATAGACCCTCCCCACCCCCTGTATTTTCAACCACCATTTTGAGCTGGGGAGGAAATCATACAAAAGTCTCTGGGATTCTTTCTTCCTTTGCCACCAGAGTCTACATTTCTATGCCAATCAGAAGATTTCCAATGAGAAGATGTAAACAACCTCCCATGTTTAGGATTTTCAGGGTAGTTTAAGCTCAAAGCGAACCATGCCAGAATGTGGTCATTGGGCACCCTGGGAAAGAGTGGTACTGGAATTAGGGTCACCAGGACTCAGATCCCTAAGGCACCCCACTCTATCAATCAGCCCCTGTTAGTCAGACTGCACAGTTCTTCTTTGTCATAATGAATAGAGTATTGGAATTAGGAAATTAATCCAGGTCAAATTAATAAATGAGAGAGTGGGGCCAAAGCGTGTTGTTTCCACTGCTTATGCTTCTCTCTTATCTCCCCTGCCTCCTTCTAGTTTATTGACAAATGAAGGATCAACAGAGCCTGACCAGCCAGAGATAGAAGGAGGCAATAGAAATGTACTGAAGACTTCACTACGTATCGGGAGCAGGGAGAATCTCCTCCCAGGGAGCTGTATATCTCCTTCATTTGCATGAGTTCCCTTCTGTCCTGAAGACTTTCTAATCACTCCCTACTTAGGACTTAACCAATTAGGATTAGCAGCATGCTGGGTTTCTACCCTGTGATTTATAGAAGGCAAGCACTTCATAAATCAGGGAAGAGCTGTTCATCCACCTGCCTTGCCATAAACAACGAAAATGGGTAATCAGAGGCACAGCTACATGTTAGCTTGGGAAATGAATCAAAGGCCAGTTTCTTAATTGTCTGCTGTCTGATAGGAGCATCTTCAGAACCTCTGAGCCTTAAACTGAAGGTCTGGGGGGACATTACCTAAGTAGAGAAGGAGAAGAAATATAGGCCTTGTTTTCACAGCCTCACAGCATTATATTGATATCATATTTTACTGGCCATATCGTGGGTAATAAAGTAGTTGAAGAGAGAGGAAAGTAAGAGCCACCCCAGCTGTCATGCACAGTCAAGTCAGCAAGAACATAAAGCGACAGAGCATCACCTGCCAACAAGCTACACACGGAGGTGACGGCGTCATACAATGTCAAGAGCCTGGTTTTAAATCCTGGCTGTGGGATTTCAGAAAACCCTCAATCTCATAGGATGGCAGTAATAGTAGTTCTAAAGTTGAGTTGGATACCAGATTCACACTCGGGGGTTGTTATCTAGCAGAGTGTTCTGGGGAATAAGAAAATTAACAGAATTTCATTGCATCGGTGTGCTGTGGATACTAAGAATGTGGGGAAACTTGGCGTGCATTTAAATTTGTAGCTTCACACCTGGGTTACTACGGTAGCTACTGCAACACCATCCAAATGGGAACTGCTGGTAATTTCTCAAAAACATAATTTTTATTATGTCACTTCTCACTTCAGGACCTTGCAGTGAGTGACTACTGCCTCTTAAATTGAGATGTCTGTCAATGGATGGGACTTTTCCACAAAGTCTAGTTGCCAGGAGTTTGTGAGCAAACGTGGTCAGTCTTTTCTAATAAGGTCTGCCATTCCTTCATGAACAGCATGCTGTAGTAATTCACAAACCTGTAAACCCCTCTATAGTCAAGTTGCTAAGCTTCTTTTATTGTGGGAATCCAAATACAACAGACTTAGGCTACCAGCATTTGGGAGGTTGAGACCGGAGGGTCGCGGTTCAAGTGCAACCTGAGCTACTTAGTGAGGCCCTATGCAACTCAGTGAGACCCTGTTTCAAAAAAAAAAAAAAAGAATTAAAAATAGGGCAGGGGGTGTAGCTCAGAGGTCTAATGCCTCTGGGTTCCATCCCCACACCCTCAAAAAAAAATTAAACAAAAAAAAGAGACTTAATGTTTCTCTAAACCTTTATTCATGCAACAAACTTCCTACATTTATAGGGATCTTCCAATTTCTCATCCTTGGTTGGTCGGTCTTTCCTTCCTTCCTTTCTCCCTTCCTCCCTTCCTCCCTTCCTTTCTTCTTTCTATTTTGTGTTGGAGGTTGAGCCTAAATGCATTCTACATCTGAACTATGCTCTCAGACCTTTTAATTTTTATTTTGAAACAAGGTTTACTAATTTCCCTAATTTGCTAAGGATCTCCCTAAATTGCTGAGGCTGGCCACTAAACTCTAATCCTCCTACCTCAGCCACCCAAGTACTGGGAAGGCATACCTTTTATAAAACCTTTATATTGGCCCGGCATGGTGGCGCACCCTTGTAATCCCAGCATTTGGGAGGCTGAGACCTACCTGGAGGATCGCGGTTCACGGACAGCCTCAGCTACTTAGTGAGGCCCTCTGCAACTCAGTGAGACCCGGTTTCAAAATAAAAAATAAAAAAATAGGGCAGGGGGTGTATCTTAGATGTCAAATGCCCGTGGGTTTTATCCCCACACCCGCAAAAAAAAAAAAAAAAAAAAAAAAAAGGACTTATAAAAAGCTCATTTTAACCTCCACCAAATGGCTTTTTTTTTTTTTTTTTTTTTTTTTTTGCCATACTGGGGGTGGAACCCAGAAGTTTTCTACCTCTGGGCTATACTCCTAGACCTATTTTATATTTTATTTGGAAACAGGGTCTCATTAAGTTGCTGAGAGCCTCACTAAGTAGCTGAGGCTGGCTTCGAACCTGTGTGATCCTCCTGTCTCAGCCTCCCAACCTCAGGGATTACAAGCGTGCGCCACCACACCTGGCCCAAACGGCCATTTGGATAAGCTTCTTCCTTCTTGAAAATTTTTCCTCTAAATATTTTTCTTCACATGTTCTCTTACTTTGTTTATATCCTGAACTTGGGCACAGTCTTATTATCAAAGTATAAAGCTCGTACCTCTGACAAATTAATATTTAATTTTATTCTATTCTAGAATGTACTAAGGACATAGTAGCTTTAGAGTTACCAAAATGAACATGTAACAGGGGGATATATTTTTAAAAATATATTGTGGATTAGTTGGGGAAGAATTGCTTTTTTCTTGATTTCTCCTTTGAATGTCTTTTTCCCAAAAAATGTATTCATTTTTCAGAGATTTCATATGTGATTCATACCACAATTACCATATCAGTGTAATTTAGTGATATAAAACAAAGATGGCTTCTTTTATGATTGGGGAGACATAGGTCAAAGAGTGCAAAATAGCAGACCTATAAGATGAACAAGTCTAAAATGTGATATACAATATTAGGGTTAATATTAATAAAACTATATTATAGTAGAATATTTTCTTAAATAAGTATATTTTAGCTGCTTTCCTTTCAAAAAATATAACCCTGAGATGACATATACATTAGTCTGCTCCACTAAAATAACTATCTTACTTTGTGTGCTACAATCATGCTAGTAACCTCAACTATGCACATTAAAACTTCAACACCATTTTATCAACAATTTACTAAACAACTACACAGAAAATCAAAGAATATGTCTCTATAGGGTGTGGTAGAACATGCTTCTGATCTGAGTACTTGGGAGGCTGAGACAGGAGGATTACAGGTCCATGGCCAGCCTCAGAAACTTAGCGAGGCCCTCTGCAACTTAGTGGGACACTGTTTCAAAACAAAAAATAAAATACGGCTGGAGTTGTAGATCAGAAGTAGAGTGACCCTGGGTTAAGTCCCCAGCACCCACCTCCAAAAATGTCTTCAGGGAAAGAAAAAGTACATTAAAAATGAAAATATCAAATATCAAATTTGTGGAATATAAATAAATTCATGCTGAGAGAAAATGTGAAAGTAGTAAATCCTCAGCAAAGCACAGTCAAAATTCTAACCTACCACCTGCATCAAGTAGAGAAGTAAGAGTGAGTGAAAATACAAAGCAAGTGAGTAGAAGAAAGCAAATAAAGATGAAACACCAGTGTGATTAAAACAAAAATAATAAAAATAATTAATAAAGCAGAAAGCTGGTTACTTTTATATCAAATTGAATTTAGCATTATATAAGAATAATTATGAACCTTGACCACATGAGGTTAATTTCAGGAAGTCAAGCCTTTTTAAGTATTCAAAAATAAATAAATGTAATCTACCATATTAATAGATTCATGAACAAAATTACATGGTCATCTAAAAGTAGGTAGAAAAATGTAATAAAATTGCATTAATGGTAAAAAACGCTCTTAAAATAGCATTAGAGGGGATTCCCACATTGAAAGATATCCACTACAACTGGTAGCTAGTGTTGTACAGAATGGATAAAGAAAGACTGAATACCTCTAAGATTGGGAACAAGGAAAAGATGTTCATTTTTATCATCACTCTTCAGCATAGACCTCAAATTCTAGCCAAAGCAGTAAGGCAAGAAGATAATAATAATAAAAGACATATGGACAGAAAGGCAAGAAACAAAACTGTCTCTATTTGAGGAATACATGAAAGGAAAACAACAACAGAAATCTCCTAGAACTAATGAAGTCAGAGAGGTTGTAGGATACATTATCAATTATATCTCTTATGTAATAATAATGAACCTGCTCCAATGGCTAAACATTTATAATCACTAAGCAAAAATGAAATACCTAGGTAAAAACCTAACAAAATTCAAGATGTATACAAAAATTTATACAAAGATCAGATAATGAAAATGAGAGATATAAAAAGTGGAGAAGCAGATGTGACCTAGAAGACTCAACATTTTGAAGATGACCATGGTCCCCAAATTGATACACAAGTCAGCATAATTTCTAGCAAAAGCTCACACAAGTGCTGTGTACATGGATATTCATCACACTCCCATCTTCACTGTGATGTAAAATTACAGTTCACCAATACAATAAAAAAAACTCAATATAATTTTTGTTGTGTTAGACACGATTATTCTAAAATTTGTATGAAAAAGAAAAGGGTCTAGAAATAGCTAAAATAATGTTGAAAACAAGAGGAAAATAGGAAGCATCACTCTATTCAAATTAAAGATGTGTATAGTAGACAGCAATGGAGACAGAAAATATGGGGCGTGACAGACACATACATCAATAGAGAGCAGAGAACACAGAAATGGACCCAACAAGTAAGGTCATCAAGGGGTTTTTGACAAAAAATCAGAATAAATTCAATGGAGAAAAGACAATCTCCAACAATCTTGGAGCAACTAGATCTATATAAACAAAAGAAGAAAATTAGCCTTCATTGAAATTTCATACATTATAGACGGAATGAGCTCAAATGGGTTTAAGTTCAAGTATAAAACATAAAACTCTAATATTTTAGCAAAGGAAACTTAGGATAGAAACCTTACAGCTAGGCAAAAAAAAAATCTTAGAAATGACATAAAAATCAAAATCCACATGAGAAAAAATTGGTGAATTGGACTTCACCAAAAATAAACTTTTATTCTGAAAGACTTCATTGAGAAGATGAAAATTACAAGCTCCCAACAGTGAGGATATATTTCCAAAACACATATCTGATAAAAGACTCATATTTAGAATGTGTTTAGAACTTCCAAGCAACTATAAAAAAATTTATTTAGCAAATATGCAAATGACATAAAGAAACATTTCCCTGAAGAAGATATATGGATAGCAAATAAGCACATGAAAAGATGTTCATCAACACAAACCATTAGGGAAATGCAAATTCAGGCTGAGGAAATATCACTATATGCCTATTCAAAGAGAAAATTAAACGTAGTCATATTACCAAATGCTGGAGAGGACGTAGAGGAATTCAGTATTAATACACTGTTTGCTGCAGGGAATGTACAACAATCCTGGAACGCAGTTTCTAGGTTCCTAAAAACTCCCTAAGTTTCTCGTGCATTTGTACTCTTGGGCATTTAGCTCAGAGAAATAAATATTTATTTCTACACTAAAACTTGTACCTGATTTTTCACTGAGGTTTTATTTATCACCTCTCAAAACCTGATAACAATAAAGAATGTCCTTAAGTCAATGCACTGTGGAAAATGCATACCTCGGGATCCTGCTCAGCCATAATAGTGAACTATTGATACTTGCAACATCGAACATGGATCCAGTGAACACTGTGCTCAGTAGATAAATAATAAAAAAGCCAATCTTAAAGGATCATAAACTGTGATTCTACGTATGTAGCATTATAGGGATGATGTAATTATGGGGTTAGAAAATCAATGAATGTCTGCCAGGGATACTTTGGAGGGATTTGGTGTGACGATAGAGAAAATCACTCCTTTTTTATGGGTGCCTTGTAATGATACCACTTGATGAAGTTCAGGGTGACTGATGGAAGGCACATACACAGCATTGTTGAGCCCTCCCCCAGCTGCCATCCACTCCCTCCCCGTTCCCCTGCTGAGCACAGTGATTGGCTTTGCTAAGTTTGTATTTGTGCACCATGTCCATCGAGGTGTTTCCTTCTTCAAGTTCTTCTTCCCCTCCCGTAGGCCTCTGTTGGGTCCCTCCTTCACTCCACTGAGGTTTTTCCGCTTCTGTCTGGAGTCCCTCCTTGGTCCCAATTTCTCCCTAGCTTCTGCATCTGAAGAGAAACATCCAACTTTTCACTTTTTGTGACTGACTAATCTCACTCATCATAATATTCTCTAGTTCCACCTATTTTCCTGCAAATGACATAATTTTGATCTTTTTTATGGCTGAGTATGATTCCACTGTGTATATATTCCAAATTTTTGTAATCAAGGAAGATCTTTGTTTCCATGGCACCGTCTTGTGCCATGAATACGGTGATGGTTATAGGCCTCTCCACAGAGGAGGCGATAGTACTGTATACATATTTCATGCCACTGTCAATTTCCTGGTTTTGATATTGTACTCAGTTACATAAGATGCTGTCACTGAAGGAAAATTCTGTACTGTTATTGCAACTTTCTGAGAATCTATGTCAAAAATCTAAATATTTCAAAGTTTAAAAGGTGAAAAGTAAAGAGATATTATAGCTAAAATGTCCAGGAAGTTTAAAAGTACACAATCTTGGTGTTTCCACAGAAACATCTAAAATTAAACTATACACAAATGAAACAAAATCCATAACTTCAAGCTGGGCATGGTGACATATACCTATGGCCCCAGTATTTGGGAGGCTGAGACAGGAAGGTTGCAGGTTTGAGAATAGATTCAGCAACTTAGTAAGATGCTGTTTCAAAATAAAAAGTAAAATAGGGCTCAGAAGTAGAATATCCCTGGATATGATCCCCAGTACACACACACACACAAACACACACACACACACACACACACACACACACACACACACTCACTCCCAAACTTCACATTATTATTTTCAACTGCCTCATTGGTATCCCCCTCAGAAATTCCACCATCTTCTCAAACTCTACCTACAAAGTAAACTGACTTTGTTGCAGAATTGCCTCTTCTCTGTCCCTCACCTCCATGTAAATAAAAGCTTGCTTACCCTTTTGCATATATATATATGGAACTATATATAAAGTTTATATATATAAGGTTTATATGTATATATACTTTATATATATTTATATATATAAAGTATATGTATATATATATGTATATATATGTATGTATGTATATAAAGTTTGTATGTATATGTGTATATATATATACATATATATGTATGTATATATATGTATGTGTGTGTGTATATATATATATATATATATATATATATTAATACTGGGTATTAACCCAGGGATATTCTATCTCCAACTTATACCCCCAGCCCTATTTTATATTTTTTCTTTTCTTTCTTTTTTTTTTTTTTTTTTGGTGGTACTGGGGTTCCTGGAAGCCCTTCTATCTCCGGGCTACACTCCCAGACCTATTTTATATATTTTCTTATTTGGAAACAGGGTCTCTTAAGCCAGGGTGGCTGGCTCCAAACCAGCACTATCCTCCTGTCTCCGCCTCCCAAGCGCGGGAATTACATGCATGTGCCACCATGCCTGGCTCTATTCTTTATTTTGAAACAGGGTCTCACTAAGTTGTGGACGGCCTTGTTCAGTAGCAGAGGCTGGCTACAAAACTTCTATCTGATCCTCCTATCTCAGCTTCCCAAGCACCACCACCCCGGCTACGTATGAGTCTTAGCTCTGAGCAGCGCATGGTCCCTGACCTCTCCTTCCCTCACTCGCCACCTTCAGTTGGCCATTACATTCTGCTGGTTGTGTCTCCTTATTTTCTCTTGAGCATGCTCTTCCACTGCAGCTTCTGAGTGGTTCAGGTCGCAGACGGCTTCCTACATCTTACTCTATTTGTGCCTTGCTACCTCATCTTTCTCAGTCCACAGGCACATTTACTAACATGCCCATTCAAGAGCCTTGGAGCTTCAGACTTGCCCTCCTGACTCTCCAGCATCAACGATGGTGGCGTGTGAGGCCCACGTGTTTCTGACCAATGAAGGTGCTGGTCTGACTCTTTTTTCCTCTGGTTTGTATGTGCTTTGGGAACACTTCTCATCTATGATACTAACTCTGAGAATCAAGTGGATCCTTCACTGGTTTTCCTCTCCTTACCATCCCATCTCTGTGCTCCCAAAGCCCCTGGTATGTTTCTCTCACAACTTTACTTATAAAGACCATCCCAGCCAGAGCGTTTCCTTCCGGAAGGATTCATACAGCTCTGTATCCTGAGCATCTGTCCCACAGGAGGATCAGCCAGACCCTTTCAAACAAACAACCTAAAGATTGAATGAATTTGCAAATGGGTTGTGGGCGTGCATGCCTATAACCATAGCAATTGGGAGGCCAAGATAAGGGAATCACAAGTTTGAGCTCAGGCTCAGCAACTTAAAGAGACTCTGTTTCAAAATAAAGAATTAAATAGGGCTGGATTTGTAGTTCAGAGGTAGAATGCCCCTGAGTTCAATCCCTAATATCATAAAAAAAAAAGGAAAATGACATCCCTTTTATTGACCCTGATCCTGAGAGAAAAATGCTTTGCACTTGAAATCAGGAAAAAGAACAGTAATGAAGAAATTAAGGTATTTGATTGCAATTTTGCATGTCAGACTTACTCTGGAATTTACATCATTTTGTCAATATCTAAAAGTTAATTAAGAGAAACTGAAGGAATTTTCTTCCCAGGTCTTTTTCTATTTTGTTTTGTTTCCTATAACCACAACCGGATCTGTGACCCAGATAGCTAGTAAGATGAGCTGGTTTTAACATATATTTTACTGCAGACAAAATATAAAATATTTAAGTAATCAGTGCAGCTGAACAATCTCAAGCTTCCTTTCAGCCTGTGCAGAAATAAAATAAAAAATTAAAATGAATAAAATATTCAAAATATACCTTAAAAATTTTAATATTCCATGTAAATCTAGACAATAATTTTGATCATTTTAGAATGATTAGAAGCCCTCAAATTTCCGACTCTGACATTGTTTCATAATAGTAAGAACTGTTCAATTCAGTTAGATTTGACTAGACTGAATAGACATAGTCATGGTGGAAATTATTCCCTTTCATGCTACATTTTTACTTTCTTCTAGTAGTTGTTACTTAAAAAACTAGCAACAGTGACAGTAATTATCTCTAGGTGGTTTAATATGGAGTAATGAAAAACATCTATTAAGTGACTCCTAAATATTGACTTTGTCACTAAAAAATATTTAGCGTTGCACATGGTGCTTAATTTTTTCAATACTTAAATGTCAGTTTCCAGAGCTCAGTATAAAAGATGAAAAATCATAATCCAGCCATCTCTCAGTACAGTGGATGGTGTTGATATTGACTGATTGATCAGAAGTCTCTCACATGAATGACAAGGGAATCATCATGATTTTTAGAGAAGGAGGGCAGCTGAGGGGGCTGTCTTTCCACCAACATCTTTTGTTGAGAGTTTTAACCAAAGCATTGTAATCACAGAAGACAGAAAAGCAGTCATGGGGCGAGTCATGGAAAAACACCAAGGTAGTCTTGGATGAATCGGGAAATGAAAGGCAAACATTCTGGAGAATAGGAACGTTGTCTGGGACTTTGCTCACCGATCTCATTTGTTTCTTGGAGATTTTTCTGCAAACAGAAACCTCCACCTGGATGGGCAGATTGTGGCCCTCCCAAGCCAGCCGGATTGAGGTGACCTCAAAGCTGATGACTAAATGTTCCCATCACTTCAATATTTACGAAGGCTTGATTCTAGAACTCTCCAGATAACAAACTCACAATCTCTTATATGATATAGCCTACTATGCACATATAACATATGCATATTCTTTTATATATTGTACATCATCTTCAGATTATTTTTAATACCTAATACAGTGTAAATTCTATGAGAATAGTTGTTATAGTAATTTCTTAGGGAATCATAACAAGAAATAAATCCTGTACACCTTTGCCATAAATGCGATTTGTGGGAGTTTGTACTCAAGGTTGAACCTAGGAACATTGTATCTCCAAGCCACACTCTAAACTTCCAGCTTTTTTATTCAATTATTCTATTATTATTATTATTATTATTATTAATTATTGGTGTTGTGGATTGAAGCTAGGGGCATTCTACCTCAGGGTCACACTCTAGCCCTTTTTATTTTGAATTAGGGCCTTCCTTACTAAATTGCTGAGGGCCTTGCTAAGTTGTTTGAGGCTGGCCTCAAACCTTAGTCCTACTGTCTCAGCCTCCCAAGTGCTGGGATTACAGGAGTACACCATAATGGCCAGCTCAGATGCAATTTAGAATATATATCTGAACTGCAAGTAATCGCATTCAGGATGTAGAAACTATAGTAGGCCAGTTGCATTTACCATAAAGAGGTTCTTAATTCTTAAATAAAATCATACTTATCAAAGTGTTACACAATGTTCCTGTATTAAAGAAAAATAGACAAACACAAATTCAGTCTTTACATTTCTTCTTAGAAAAGCCAGGAGTTATATTGGTCCCCTCTGTGGCCCCTCCCACCACTAAAATTCTATAATTGAGCCGGGCGTGGTGGCGCACGCTTGTAATCCCCGCGCTTGGGAGGCGGAGACAGGAGGATCGCGCTGGTTCGGAGCCAGCCTCGCTGGCTTAAGAGACCCTGTTTCCAAATTAAAAATATAAAAATAGGTGTGAGAGTGTAGCCCGGATGTAGAAGGGCTTCCAGGAACCCCAGTACCACCAAAACAAAAAAACAAAAAAAATTCTATAATTAACTTTATGTTATTCATCCTATGTTGCAATGTATAATTCTCATGCACTGTGATAGAAAAGAATTGGTTTATCTGCCTTGGGTATTATTGCACCTTTTATCTGCCATGTCTTCCTCAGTTTTCTTTCCAAACTTTCCTCAGTCCTGTCAACAGGAATCCAATCTATTCTTTAAAGTGCAACTCAGATATTGCTTAATTGTTTCACGCATTCATGTGGACCTTGTTTCTCTCTTATCTAAAAATCAAGAACTCCCATCTGAGATTCCTTGGCTTGCCCTGCCTTTATCTGTGCACACTTCTTCATAGCCCTCTTCTGTGGGCTGAATGAGGTCAGAGGGTGAATTGCACCCCTGCAGCAAGGCCTGTCAGCTACAGCACTAGTGACACTGGTGGGACGAGTCTTCCCTGAGCTGGCTGTCCTGTGCCCTGAAGCACAGACTATGCTTAGCAGAATCACTGGCCTCTACCCACAAGATGCCAATAGCCCTGCCATTTCTTTTCTGCTCAACCTGTGACAACCAAACTATCTCCAGACACTGTCAAATATCATCAGTTGAGACCCACTTATAAAAGGGCCTAAAACTTAAGAAAGCTGGGGACGGGGGGATTGAGTAAAAGGTGTGTTTTATGGGAAGAATATCATATAAAGTAAAGAGAAATGAAAACAAAAATCTCGACAAAATATTCTGTTAGAGAAAAAAATTGTCTAGGAATAAAAGCTCCCCCTCCCCCCCAAAAAAGATGATGGAAAACATCAGTCACAATCAAAAGCCAATCTAGTGAAGTTGTCAATTTTCTGCAATTAAACTAGACGTCGATTCCATCAAAATACCAGTGGCCATCATTATCTGTAATATAATCATCAGGAAACATTACAAGTATTCAGCTGAAATTCAATACCAAGATTCTCCTGTCAAGTGGCACCACTAGCATTAATTATCATTTTTTCTGGATGTTCAGTTCAATAAAATTTGCCAAGAATAAACAGAATATTTAAATACAGAAAGGGAATAGCACCACTGTTGCTTATTGATGCTATGATTGTATACTTGGGCAACACAAGATAAAAGAACATTTGGGATACAAAAAGAACTAATTTATGTGACCAGCTGTATATAAATATTAATAGTTTTGCTATTTATCACTATACGCTTAAAATTTCATTTATTTATTTAATTCTTTTTTGCAGGTCAGGGGGTGGAATCCAGGGGCATTCAACTTCCGAGCTATATACCCCCTGCCCTATTTGTATTCTTTATTTTGAAACAGATTGAACCTCTGGGTTCAATCATCAATATCAAAAAGAGAAAAATATATGTAAAATATTTAGTCACATAAATAATAAAAATAGATATTCTTACATGAAAAAGTAATATCCCTGTGAATGATATGTCACATCTATACAAAAAGAATTATTTTAAAGAGCATTTTATCTAATCATAGTAATTTGTAAAATTATTATACAACTAGAAGATTAACTCATTCAGAAAAATATGGAATTATAGAAGAATAAATTATTGAAAGAGTAATAAAAAGTTCCAGAAGGCCTTACTAAGTAGCTGAGGCTGTCCGTGAACCTCAACCCTCCCATCTCAGCCTCCCGAATCCTGGGATTCAAGCGTGCACCACCATGCCCAGCTTTACACTTAAAATTTTAACGTGAAAAAGGCTCTAGCTGGGCACAGTGGTACATGCCAATGAAGGCTGGGATAGGAAGATTGTAGGTTCCAGGCAAGCCTCTGCAATGTAGTAAGACTGTTTCAAAAATAAAATAGGAGCAAGGTGTGGTGGCGCATGCTTGTAATCCCAGCGCTTGGGAGGCTGAGACAGGAGGAGGGCATAGGTTCAAAGCCAGCCTCAGCTACTTAGTGAGGCTCTCAGCAACTTAGTGATACCTCTGAAGGTAGAAAAACTGCTGGGTTCCACCCCCCAATACCACACATAGAAAGAAAGAAAGAAAGAAAGAAAGAAAGAAAGAAAGAAAGAAAGAAAGAAAGAAAGAAAGAAAGAAAGAGGAAAAATAAATAAAATAGGGCTGGTAGTGTCTTTCGAACGCAGAGCATCCCTGGGCTCAGTCCCTAATACCACCAGCATGCATGCGTGCGTGCGCGCGCACACACACACACACACACACACACACATACACACAAAATGTTAGTGGGGAACATTGGTGCAAACCTGTATATCTAGTATTTGAGAGGCTGAGACAGGTTCTAGTTTGTAGGTTTTAGGTCAGCCTCAGAAACTTATACAGGCACTTAGTAACTTAACAAGACCCCGTTTCCAAAAATAAAAAATAAAATAAAAGGGGATGGGAGGCTAGAATGCCCATGGGTTTAATCATTAGTATCAAAATGAAAAATATTTAGTCACATAATTAAATAAATATATATATATGAAAAAGCAATATCCCTGTGAACAATAACTGTCACATCTATACAAAAAATTATTTTAAAGTCTAATCATAGTAATTTTTGAAATTATTATACAATGAGAAGTTTAACATTCAGAAAAATATGGAATTATGTAAGAATAAATTATTGAAAAAAGTAATGAAAAGCACCTTCTCTGTCCATGCTAATGCACTTTACTAGCTACTATTGGAAAACTTTGTGCTAAAGCTAAAGAAATATACAGATAGTATAATAAAACAGAAAGTTGCCAATGAAGACTCCCATATATGTATGTATGTGTATACACACACACACACACACACACACACACACACACACACATATGTATATATAGACACATACATACACTGCTACATTATAAGAGGGGCATGATTCTTCGAATAGAATACCTACAAATGTTTTGGCATGAAATAAAGTTATAGCCCAGCCTTACGCCTTGATAAAAATTTAATTCTAAATAGCTTGATTGTGTTAGGAAAACACATCACAGAAATACCAACAGAAAGTGAAACTAATGTTTTATAAAATTTATTATAGAATTCTTTCTAAAGGCTATTTAACTCCTTAAAATGTATCTAAGAAGTAAAGCAAAAAATCTAAAAACGGATATGTGTGTTTGAAGGAATGTAAAAACTTCAAAAAGGTTTACATGTACAAAACCAGCATAGGATTATTATCTGTAATAGTTAAAAAGAAATCTATGAGACCAAAAAACAAAATTTACATGAGTGAAAAATAATCAGGACAGCCGGGCATGGTGGCACACAGTTGTAATTACAACAATTGGGAGGCTAAGACAGGAGGATCACGGTTTGCAGACAGCCTCAGCTTACTTAGTGAGGTCTTTTGCAAGTCAGTGAGACCCCGCTTCAAAATAAAAAATAAAAAATAGGGCTGAGAGAGTTTAGCGTGGAGGTAGAATGCCCCTGGGTTTCATCCCCAGTACTGCAAAATAAATAAATAAATAAATAAATAAATAAATAAATAAATAAATAATCAGGGGAATAAGAAAAAAAAAGTTTGCATAAAGAATATAGGAAGAAGCCAAGAGTGGTGGCGCAGGCTTGTAATCCCCGCACTTGGGAGGCCAAGACAGGAGGATGGCGCAGGTTTGGAGCCAGCCGTGCTGGCTTAAGAGACACTGTTTCCAAATAAAAATATATAAAATAGGTCTGGGAGTATAGCCCAGAGGTAGAAGGATTCCATCCCCAGTACCATCAAAAAGAAAAAAATAAAAAGAATATAAGAAGAAAAGCATAAGTAAAATTGAAGGAAAAATAATAAAGTCATTCTTAAAGAAAAATGTAATGAAAATATAGGATGTCATTGTTCACATAAAAAATTGACACTAGAAATGTGAGAGATTAGTAAGTGTTCCATTAGAGAGGGTCCAAATAAGCTGATATCTTCTGATAGTCTTTTTGGAGAGTAATTTTACAAATATGAATTAAGAGCTCTTAAAAAAAATAGGTGCAATCGTTCATCCAGATATGCAGCACCCAGTTAGTGGAAAGGTTGGTCAGAGAAATTTGTTTTATCCACCAGAAAGCTCATCTCAGAATTGTTTAAAAATGGAGTAACATAGAAACAGACAATCCTGAAACAAGCTCGTGGTAAATTGGATGTACCTATTTTCTTACTCAAACTGCAAAAACAGAAAAGTACAAACCTTTTAGTTATAATAAAACTAGGACATTAACTGAACATCAAACCACGGAATATAAAAATAGATACAGTAAGCATAGGAACATGTGCTTCATGTAAAGCAAGAGTATTAAGAAATGGTAAATCAATATCTGATTGTCACACAGGCTGAAGAATCCTCAGAAGGTAAGTGAACACTCTGACTTTTGAGAACCAAACAAGGTTTTTGTTCCCGAGGAAACTTAGTCTTAGGGAAATACTATTCGAGTGAGAAACATATTCATCAGACCATATTTATTTTAGCTGAAACATGTGGAGTTGGGTAGGACTGAAGAGAAAGTCATGGTCATTTTTCAATGACACAACTACTTCAGGGGAATTGTCTTTGAGTGAGGTCAGAGGAAAATGAAAATCAAGAACGGATATACCGCATGCATGTAGACAATTAACAGACAATTAAAAATGCTTAAATATCAAGTATTTGAAGGCTACTTTTTAGTCAAAACGGAACACCAAAAATATTAAATTTAAAATAACTAAAATTTATTCTGGAACCTTAAACTCTAGGCAAGCTTTATTCCTACTTATCATCCATGCCCCTGTTCATGTAACAGCTTATTTACCGTTTATTTGGCACCATAAACACTAAAAGATAAGAATAACTTTTTATACATTAAAAGAACTTGAAAGTAATTAAAGATACCTTTTGCCTCAATAACTTCCTTGGTAACAGACATGAAAATAGAACAATAAATGATCAACTTAATGGTAAAATACATAGGTCAAAGATATAATGGGAAAAAATATCATACAGAAAGATTTAAATTGCAGATCAAAAGGAGAGACCAGGTGTTAGAAATAAATGGTGACTGAACAAACCATAGCAAGATATGGTCTTACTTATTGAGCCATCCATTCAGTCACAGAGCAGAGTTCCCTCTTTGTGCCAGCCAGTATGCTCGGAGCTGTGCATGTTTTAACTTCAAGGTGGAAGGGTGGGCAAGAAGAAAAATGTATTTCTAAAGTGGGGAACATACACTGATTTTAATGTTCTAGAATGTGGGAGAAAATGTGCCAGGAAAGGCAAAAAATCCGACCAAATTATTCCATAAAAGCCAAGATACTGTGCAAAATACACAGGCAGGATTTCAAGAAATTCAAAAACGATTCGCTTTCCTTAGGAAAGTGCAGGTGTCGTGCACTTGATAGGAGAACTTAAGAAAGTCCAAGCAACCCAAAGATGAATCAATGAAGATCTGAGAAACAAAAAGATGTGATTTAAAAAGAGTTGATGAACATAGCACTACGTTAAATATCAGTAATCTGAAAATATTTGTTTGTTTGTTTGTTTGTTTGTTTGTTTTGTGTGTGTTACTGAAGATTGAACCCAGGGGTATTCTACCTCCAAGATATACCCCCAGTTCTTTTGATTTACTCTTTTGAAACAGGGTTTCCCTTGGTTGCTGAAAGTCTTGCTAAATTGCTGAGGCTCGTCCTGAACCTGTGATCTTCCTGTCTCTGCCTCCCAAACACTGGGGTTGCAGGCATCCCTGGCTTGGAAGGACTGTTTTGAGAACAAAAGTAAATGTTATAAAATTGGTCGGTGTAGAACTGTCAACAGCCTAAGAGGAAAAAGAAAATGTAAGATGATGTAGAAGATATGACATTCAGTGTCACATTTTTTATCTTTAACCTTTACAGATTGATTCTGGTTGGTGAAATTTTGAGCTTGCCATAAGAAACCAAAACAAAGATACCAAGTAGGATCTCCTATGGCAAGGAATAAAGGATTCAGTTTGCCAAAGATAAACCTGCAATAACACAAGAAAATAATCCACCTTGATCAACAGTCAGGAGATATGAAAGTCAAAAAGAAACACTCATACTTGAAATAATATAACAATCTGGAACAGATCATAGAAAAGAATGTGCTGAAAATAATTAAATAATTAAATTCTGACAATATAGAAAATAAAATTCTTTTGAAAGAAAATGTGGACTTAAGCAGATTATCATTAAAGGTGTCATTAAGCATATTATCTCTAAATACAAAGTTCAATTAAAAGATTAATAATATGGTTAAATAAGAGAAGACAGAATCCAACAGAGAATTCATAAAGAAAAATTATTTTTAGAAGTAGAGTTTACAGTAATTTGGTAAAAGGCAGTATTTAAAAAATAATAGTAAAAAGGTGATAATCCTCAATTGGAGAACTCTGGAAAGGAGAAAAATTAAGGAACCAACAAAGTCCATAATTAGATATATCATAATATCCATCAATATAGAAGGGAAAACCTTAGAAAAATTGGTAGAGAAAGAAAGAATACCTTTAAATAAACAAAATTTAGATCATAGTAGACTATCAATTTTTAAAGAGTCAATAGGAGAATCTAAATGACAAGGACTTCCTGTAGTTTCTTTAAATTTCTCTACAAATATAATTTATTCCAAACTCAATTTTTAAAAGCTAGTAAGAGAAACTGGATGGCAAGGACTTCCTGTAGTATTTCTGTAGCAACTTATCTACACATTTAAAATATTAAAAATTAAACCCTTTAATTTTAAAAAGTATAATAGTACTAAGTTGAAGCCAGACATAAAATGATTAATGTCTTGAAGATGCTGAAAGAAAATGAATCTCAAGCTAAAATTCCATACTCTGAAAAACTTAAATCAAAACACCATTATTCTCTTAGTTAAAGGTGGAAAATATTCTCCCACACATGAAGCATCATCAGAAGAGCTACTAAAGAATCTTCTTCAATAAGAAGAAAATTGAGTTTATAAGGAATAAATGAATTTGCATGAGAAAATTTTATAAAATTACATGTTGGATAAATAAGAGGAAATATATACACTTATCACTTGATAATGAGAAAAGATAACTGAAGATATATATGTGTATATATGTGACTTATGCATTTATTAATATATTCTATTTTTTTAAAACCTACGGTGATTATTTAGTGAGGCAATAAAGAATGTTAAAATGTTTTTTTTTTTTTTTTTGTGGTGCTGAGAATTGAACCCAGGGGCATTCTACCTCTGAGCTGCACCTCTAGCCCGATTCTTTTTCCTCTTTATTTTGAAAAAGGGTCTCACTATGCTGCAGAGGCCCTCATTAAGTAGCTGAGGCTGGCCATGAACTCAGATCCTCCTGTCTCAGCCTTCCAAGTTGGGATTACAAGCTTGCGCCACTACACTAGGCTCTGAATGTTAAAATATTTTAATATAAAAACACAAAGAAGGAAATACTACAGATGAGCAAATAACGTGGCTTAACTGAGGGGATGGGGGGAAGAGGGAAGTTCTCTAATGAACATGATGTACTTTAACAAACATAAGGGTGTCGATCACTAAGCAAATCATTGGAAGGAGGGAGGGGGAGGGAACGGGGTGAGAACTGGGTAAGAGCTAATTGGGTGATGTGTGCATGTATGCCTCCACCATCTTGCATCCTATTAAGATGTATGAATACAATGCACCAATAAAAATAAAATAAAGTACAATAAATGTGACTATCAGAAAAAATAAAAATGTAAATAAATAGCTTTCAAAAACTGAAAAAATTAAAAACATAAAAGGCTACAGGCCAGGCATGGTGGTATACGTTTGTAATTTTAGCATTCGGAAGGCCGAGACTAGAGAATAGAGGTTTGTAAACAGCCTCAGCTACTTAGTGAGGCCTTTCACAACTCAGTGAGACCCTGTTTCAAAATAAAAAGACTTAAAAATAGGGCTGGGGTTGTAGCTCGGAGGTAAAATGCCCTTGGGTTCCAGCCCCAGTACTGCACGAAAGAAAAGAAAAGAAAGAAAAGGAAAGAAAAGAAAGAAAGAAGTAGATAGAGAGAAAGAGAGAGAAAGGCTAAGACAATAAACAGAGAAAAGGTAGAAACACAAAGAAAAAACTCAGAAAGTATAGAAAAAAAGAAATTCAAAAGAGGAAGCAAGAAAGTAAGGGGGAAAAAAAGATGAACAAGGGAAGAGAAAAAGAAAAACAGAAGACAGTGGATGGGTAGAAAAGGCACAGTCCCTGGCAAGGAGTCAGAGCTGCTGTCCATAGCCTGCTGCCCCTCCGTCTCTTGTCTATTATCTTACTTCCTTTGAAAAGAATTGCCCAAGTTCAGGAGGCAATAAAAATGTCCTCAACACTACTGCCAGTTCTTTCCATCTTGAAGGTAAAGCTTGTAGTTACCTCCTCTGAAAACATGAGCAAGCCTCTCATTTCTTTCACTTGCTCAAGCTCTTATCTTGACCACTCTCTTCAATATATTGTGGACATTCAATCTAACATATTGCAAATGGCAACATGCGATTATATGTGTATCGACCTTCTGCCGACTGCAAGAGGAGCTCAGGACAGTGAGGAATATTAAATAGATACCAGGCTTCCCCCATGTCATTAGCCATTGGATAATTCCAAATAATTCCCTATCCTAATAATTCCAAATATATCTCTCCCTGATTTTAGCCTACCCCACTTGTATAGCAATAAAGCCCTAGCATCCAGAGAAAACCCTGAGACCCTTCTTCTAAGGGTAGCTGCTCTCCTGTGGCTCATAGATTCAGCTTCCTCAGGGTGAGATGCTTATGATGAAGCTAGGTTACAGGAACTTCACAATGTTAGATTATGAGTTATCTTCTTTCCTCCTCCTCTCCCTTCCTTTCCCTCTTTTCTCCTTGCTCCTTCTCTTCTTCCTCCCTCTTGTGATGGTTTGGAGGTAGAACGTTCCCTAAAGACTCATGTGTTGAAGGTCTGGTCCCCAGTGTAGAGGGGACCAGGTTCAGAGGTTCAAAAAAAATGTTTACTTTTAGGAAGTGACTGGATCATGAGGGCTCTGAGCTCATCAGTGAGTTAATTCCTGAATGCTGAACGAACTATTGGGAGCTGTTTGAAACAAGGAGGTGGGGTCAAGTTAAAGAGAACGGGTTCTTTGGGACATGCTATTGGGGAATATGTCTTGTTCCTGGCCCCTTGCTCTCAAGTCCTCGTTCTCTTTCTGTTGCCTGGCTGCCCAAAGGTCTTCTATGGCACCCTTCCACTATGAGATAATTTGCCTTGAAGCTCGTTGACCTGGACTGAGAAAACAAAAATTGTTCAGAGAAACCTTTCTTTCTCTTAGTCAATTTCCTTAGGCATTTTGTCACAGTGATGGAAAGCTGAATAACATATCCGGTCATTGTTATTTCTCAAAGGAGATAAATTCAAACAGAAGGGCTCACTATTTGCAGCTGAAGTTCAATAGACATAAAAGGAAATAACATTATGAAGAGATAAAACCAAGTTTCTACTGATAGGGTAGGTTTTAATACCCAGATGTGGGGACTATGTAGAGAAAACATCTGCAAATTCACCTCGTTTTCTCTTTTCTACCTGGATACCTTGATTCTTGGTAGACATATACCCAGAAGTCACCTGAGGTGGTGCTGGGAGTCAGGAGATAGGGGGGAAAATATAATTTGGAAACAAATATAAACTTGGCATCAGACAAGAAATTGGGGCCTTGAATAGTGGCTCCAAATGCCAAGTGAAAAACAGAAATTATCTGCTCTGAGTCATACTGACTTCGTCTGTAACATGGAAATCATAACCATCTTTCCTTTTAAAATGATATAAATAGAAGCATATTGTATAGCACCAACCCTCAAATATAGTTACTCAACTGAAATGTCTCCTTCTCTTCTCCACAGCCACTGGAGCAAAAGTATGAAAAGAATCTTACAATTGAAAATTCACCATCTCCATCCTCAAAGGAAAACCTATACAGGGCTACTCTCAAGGAGTCCCTAGGCAAACCCATGAAGAACTCTATCTCTCGCAGTTCTCCCAAGCCAGCCTGTACAGCAATTTGCAACTTTATGATGTGATAAATAGAATTTCTTTGTTTTGATTTTCCATTTGCATATTTATTGAGATATGACGATCTTAATTAGTTCTGCTTTTTTTGTTTTGTTTGTTTTCGTGGTGGGGAAAAGACAGCTTTCTATAGCGCGAAATAATTTTGCATGCTAACAGGGCAAACGAAAACCCACCCTGTGGCGTTCCTCGTTGTCGATACTGCTTAAAACACAGCTTTGTGGATTCTTTCTGCACTTGTTTTCTCTCTAAATGCTGAGGTAATGCTCAAGACTTGGGCGAATGCCAGACCTCAAGAGGCAGCCACCTACTGAAAAGCAAGAGGCGAACTCTTTTAAAATTCCAGACACTCGTATTTATGCAACACGTTTTCCCCAGCTGCCTGTCACCCATCTCCCTGCTGAAAAACTTAACCCCCACCGAATGCTTCTTGGGAATGCATGAAATGCAACTCTGTGTTCATTTCAGCTTTTGTAGGCTGGAAGAGAGCAGCTCTGATTCTCTGGGGGCTGGGGGCTGGGTCCTGGGGGGACGATTTGGACATGTTGTCCACATTGTGGATTTCTCCCGGATCCTCTGTTTACTTTCTCTAAGCAGAGCTGCATGCATACCACCGCATTCCAGCTAAGAAGTGGGAGCAGCCTATTAGACAGCTTGTAAACACCTGCAGACATGCTGAATATGCCCACTCAGAAGGAATATCTCACCTCCATCACCCAGAACAATTAGCGTGGCTCCCTAGGGCTTTGAGTTTGTCAGGTTTTCACACCATGGCAAAGTCAGCCAGTGATTCAGTGCTTTTAAGAGAGAGGACACCATTTATTATTTCCCTAGTTTGTTTAGCTGACTCGGGTACTGAAGTGCCATCCTAAGTACTGAGAAAAGAAAGGGGCCCTGTAGAGAAAAGACAAAAAGCAAAATGTTGCTGTTCACCTACTGTGTGTTAAGTTGACACTGATCATCACCTACTACATGCTGGGTACTTTGGATTTGTTCTAGAAGCATAAAGAAGTAAGCAGGTAGATCTATGGGGTTAGAGGTCATCATTACTACTTTATATTCCAGAAAAGAGAGACTTTGAAAATTTGGATAATTATTTTTTTCAATATCCCAAAGCTACTCATTGCAAAGAAGATGTATGCTAATTGAATAAGAGCAGAGGTTCCTGTATCCAGTGATTAAATAAAAAACAACAAATATCTATGTATAAAGTTTACCTTGCCTGGGGAAGAACTGACATGAGACATTAATTCAGCTAAAATTGAAGTTATGGGATCTGTCACATGACCTACAGGTCAAGTAAAAATCCATTGTCATTCTCACACAAAAAGTTATAGAAACAAATATCCTGTTTATTAATGAGTGACTGGAACCAGGCTGTTGGCCAGGGGACTTGTGGTCCAAATTGCTCATCAAAATGGAAATAGAGGAGCCAGGTGTGGTGGTGCATGCTTGTAATCCCAGTACTAGGGAGGCTGAGACAGGAGGATCACAGTTTTACAGCCAGCCTCAGCTACTTTGTGAGACCCTGTTTCAAAATAGAGAATAAAAAAATCAGGCTGGGGGGTGTATTCATTCAAGTCACCCCTCCATGCCAGCCTGGTATGGAGCTGTACCTATCCTCTGTATTTCTATCTTTTAATAAACTTTTTTAAATCTTAAAAAAAAAATCAGGCTGGGGATGTAACTCAAAAGTAGATTACCCATGGGTTCCACCTCTGGTACTGCAAATAAGAGGAAAAAAAAAAAAGAAAAATAGCGGGACAAAAAAGGAATAGAGAAGAGAGGGTGAGTGAGAAAAAGAATGAGAGCTAAAAAGACTGCTGGAGGATTTTTTTTCCTTACATTTTTATAACATATGTGAGAAAAAGAATGACTTAAGTTGCCAGAAGAAAAAAAAATATAGAAATTCAGGCTCACTGTGGAAAGTAGCCAAAAGCTAAAGTTTTGGTGAATGACTAGACCTCTGCCTATGGAGCGGCCCACTGATGTTTCAGACACGCACTTGAAGTCATTTATCTAAGATGGTTGATGACAATCGATGGAACCAGACCACATGCTCCGTCCTTCTCTCTAAATTCACCAAGTGTGAAAAGAGAGCTGGGGTTTGGTGCATGTGGTTGGCTCTACACTATAACACAGGTACCAGAAGAAGTGAATCCATAGAGGTATTCAAAGCCTAGGCATAGAGGTTTCCAAAAAGAGGCTTTGATGACAAGAGGCTGATAGAGCAGAGGTGGGGTGTGGGGGCAAGCCAGTCTGCCACTTTAGAAATGAATGATGATAGTGTCTGGGTTGCTGTTGTTAAAGTGTGCAAAGATGCTTGCTCCTAGGACTGATTTCTTCATTCCCACTGTGTTTTCTTGTAGTTCCAGATATAGTCTCCTGGATATGCACAGGTCATTGCTAAAAGAGCTACAGTATAACTGCTTTGGCTAAGATATCTTTCTAGTTAATACAACTCCTGGGTTAGCAGAACATAGGACACAGTGCAAATTTCAACGAGTTAAGAAAAGCACCAAGAAGGGAGTGGAGGTAGTGCACACCTATAATCTGAGTACTTGGGAGGCTGAGACAGGAGTACCACAGGTTTGAGGCCAGCCTAAGCATATTAGTGAGGTCCTCAGCATTTAGTGAGACCTTGATTCAAAATAAAACTTAAAATAAGACTGGGGCGTAGCTTAGAAACAGAATGCCCCTGGGTTCAATCCTTGGTATCACAAAAACTTAAATAACTAAAATAAAATAAAATAAGAAAGAAAGAAACAAAGACATCGAGCAATCAAAATGTGGTTGTGCTTCACCCAACCCTCCTGAAAAACTCATCACCACCTCTCTAAAACTTTCAAGGGAGCATTTTCTCCTTCTTTTCAAAAAAAATTGGAGCATCTGGAAAGAAGTATACATTTGCTGAAACCACTTAGATTTTTGTTTAATTTGCGGTCTTCCTATGCTAAGTAGTGTCACCGCTACAACTTTCTATTAGAAGACTGTTCTTACACGCTTCAAAAGCACAGAGAAATAAACTCAGATCTGGGCTATGGACTAAGCATCGTAAGAAGGATCTCTGTGATAGGAAAGGTCAGGAGTAATTCCCCAGCGAAAACAAATTGCTAAAACTTAAAAAAGAAAGCGGACTAGAGATTTAACCTTTGAAAACATTCAAAGATAAATTAATCTCCGCATCTGTTGCTCGCCCCGTAATTGTATACACATAGCTCCTATGTAGACCAGTGTGAACTTTCTTGCTATGGGACTTAACATTATAAATTCTCATAGGTGGTTAGTCTTTCACTAGAGATGATCGCTGCCTATTGCTCGCAGATTGTTAACGTTGTGAGTCGTGTGGCACGGTCCTTATTCTAAAGGTTCTCATATTTAACTCTCTCCCAGTTTTCTCTCGCTGACATTATTATATGTTCTGATTAATAGTTTTGACTCATAATAGCTTATGAAGGACATGAAAGTAAGAGTTCTGGGGAGACCAAGGCAACAAACATGAGTTTTAAATCAGCTTGAGACCATGAGCAAGTTTGGGAATATGAAGAATAAAGGAATAGATGGAAATGTACGAAGTCAATTGATAGCCTCATGGTGGTGGCAAGAGCTGCTTATGCTGGGAATTAGAAAAGGGAGATTGAGACAGGACGATTGCAGGTACCAAGCCAGCCTCAACAACTTGGTGACTCTCTCTGCTCATCTTAGCAAGATCCTGTTTCCCCAACAAAAGTAAAAGCCGGGCGTGGTGGTGCACGCTTGTAATCCCAGCATTTGGGAGGCTGAGACAGGAGAACCGCGATTATAGAGCAGCCTCAGCTACTTAGTGAGGCCCTTTGCAACTCACTGAGACCCTTAAAAGCTTGCTAAAAATATACTTTCCACCCAAATTAGGGATAACCAAATATCAGTTTTCTTTTCACAGGTCATACACAGGAATTAGACACGTGAGGGCATTTAAGAGACTCTATACTTTGTACTTGTCTGTTTACATATGGGAGGGCACTGGGAAGGGAGGGCACTGGGAAATGAACCCAGGGGCATTCTACCTCTGAACTACAAACCATGATTATATATATATAATTTTTTTTGGTGGTACTGGGGTTCCTGGAAGCAGTTCTACCTCCAGACTACACTCCCAGATCTATTTTTACATTTTTTATTTGGAAACAGGGCCTCTCGGCTGGCTTCGAACCTGCGCGATCCTCCTGTCTCTGCCTCCCAAGCGCGGGGATTACAAGCGTGCGCCACCACGCCCGGCTAAACCCTGATATATTTTTTTTGAAGCAGGTTCTCACCAAGTTGCTGAGTGTCTCACTAATTTATTGAGGCCGCCCTCAAATCTGAGATCCTGTAGCCTCAGCCCCCCAATAACTGGGATTACAGGTGTACACCACATGCCTGGCTCATTCCCTAAATTTTGAAATCCACTTAAGTGACAAGTGCTGACACCGGGCACCTTTTCACAAAATCCTTCGCTGAAACTTCGAGCTCACTGGCAATTTGACATGTGATCCTATTTCACTGGCTGTAGATGGGTGTTTGTGTCCTTCTTCACATTTTATTTTTTCCTTCTTCATAAAAAGAAGAACAACAGCTGTTTACAGTGAAGGTGTGAAAAGCAGAGATGGACAGAAGTCCAAGCTTTGCAGGACGGGCTCCATGTTTGAGATCTTATATGAGAAAACAAAACATCAGTAATGCTACTTAAAAACATTCCTTTGTTATCTTGGGAACTGTCTTCCAAATTCTATGTTTCTATCACACTCTTAGGTTTCAGATAAAAGGATTTAGTGTTGCTATTGTTGCAGACTAAAAGAATTCTTTACACAGGCCTTTTTGTTGTAAGAACAAAATCAAATCTCCTTGCTTCTCAAACACCCGGGGATTCTAAGGAGTTTACAGAGCAATGAATTTTGATCTTAGTTGCAGGAAGAAAACCAGATGGCCCTGGGTCTCAGAGCACAGAGTCAGTTACGCTGCCACCTACAATTGACTTGGGGGTAAAACCACAATTTCGTGGATGTCTTATTCTATTTTAGTTAGAAGCATCACATTTACTGTTATGTGTATATTATCTGTTTTATCACACACATTCCTCCTGTTCATTAAATCATGGGGTAGTCAGGCAGAGTGCTAAGGATGGAATACCATAAACATAACAGGGAGAAAGCACTGGGTAAGGAAAAGAAGAGAGAGAAGATCTGCCCGTGAGATGTTATATGACCAAGAGGCTATATAACTTTTTTGCACTAAGTAGGTAAATAATGAATATCTGGTACTTTAAGAGATGGGACCTGTATAGAATAGACTCCCAGGTCATATAAGCTGACTGCAGAGAATTTTCATCTCTTCGCAAGGTGTACCAGAGGAACCAATCAACACCTTCTAAGAGAGGTTCCCCTAACCCTGGTAAACCAATTTTAATTTATCCCACATTCAATTTTACGGCACTTTAATTAGTTGAGAATTAACTGAAAGAATCAATTTTACTATAAACATGACTGTTGACCTTCAAGGAAACATTTTGATTTGAGCAGTTAAAAAGACACAGCTCAGTTGTGCTGGTGGGAAGAAATAGGTATAATTTTAATTGATAGCTATGAGCTTTATTTGAAAATAAAAATGTGAATGCAGTAGAAGAGTGAGTATTGCAACCATGACAATACATAAGAAACTGCAAGTGCCCTGTCAGAACTAACTCAGAGAAGGCTGGACACAGGACTCACACGGTAAATATCACCGCAGGAGGACCGTGATAATGTATTACAAATGTAATGAAATAGTCTATGGTAGTGTACTACAATCATTAGATGGCTGGCCAGAGCAAAAGCAACTCTATTCTGTGAAGGCCTTTCACTTACAGGAAAAGTCTTCAGACCTCGTTACAAACCCAGACTTATTTTATTAATTTTTTTAAAACTTTGAAAATAGGATCTTATTAAGTTGAGAAGAACCTTGCTAAACTGGTGAGGCTGGCCACAAAATCTGCAATCCTCCTGTCTCAGCCTCCCAAGTACTGGTATTACGAGTGTGTGCCATCACACCTTACTTGCAAGGGAAATTTGGATAACTCCTCTCCCGCTTCAGGACAGCCCCATCCCTGCTTTCTCACCATCTTCCCTGCTTTCTCCCACCTCTCCAGCCCCCTGTTTTCAATAATCACATTTAATATGATACATAGTCTGTCACCGCAATTTAGCATATAGAAGAATTAATTTAGTATCACTTAACAAATCCTTGCTATTTCACTATTAGAAATATAACAACTAGGGCATGGTAGCACACACCTGCAATTCTACTATTTGGGAGGCTGAAACAGGGGGATTGTAGGTTGAAGGCCACTTAGTGAGATCCTGTTTCAAAATAAAAATATATATATATTGGGGGGTTGGGGGTGTAACTCACTGATAGAATGCTCCTGGGTTCCATCCCTAGTACTACGTGTACGTGCGTGTGCATGTGTGTGTGTGTGTGTGCACGTGCGCATGTATAAAGTTACTTTATACTTTATATAAAGTTAAACTGGCCGGTGTGGTGGCACACGCTTGTAATCCCCGCACTTGGGAGGCGGAGACAGGAGAATCGCGCAGGTTCGAAGCCAGACATGCTGGCTTAAGAGACCCTGTTTCCAAAATATAAAAAGTATAAAATAGGTTTGGGAGTGTATCCTGGAGGTAGAAGGGCTTCCAGGAACCCCAGTACCACCAAAAATAAAATAAAATAAAATAAACTCTTATGTATTTTAGTTCATTTCCAAAGCTTCTTCAATACAAATGAAAATAGCTTTGTTAAATGGGTGCTTTAGCATCACCTGGTAGCCTCTTTTCATTTATTAATACTGAGCAACTCAACAGTAACAACAATAAACACAATAGAATACACACTACTGCACGGGAGAGTTTACTGAGAGGCATTTGCTAGATAGTTTAAATGAATTACCTCCTTTAACTCAGACATTGCTTTGTGGTACACTTTTAACTTTTGATTTTAATGTAAACGTGTTCTGCCTCTGGATTATTATTCTGTGTGCCTAGGCCAAGTCAATCATAAACTCACTAAACACTTCATTTAACTCGTCTATTCGATCAACAAACATTTATCATTTTTTCTATACCTTTTCTTTGGTTTATTCATTTATTCATTAATTTTGAATAAAAGGAAGGAAGGGAGGAAGAAAAGAAAGAAAGAAGAAAGAAAGGAAAGACAGGAGAAGAGGGAGGGAAGAAGGGGGGAGGAAGGAAGGAAGAAAGGAAAGGGAGAGGAAACCAAACTTGCATCTGCTGCCGTGTGCTGGAGAGGACAGGGGCCATAGCCGGACAGGAAAGTCAGAAGGAAAACACTGAGTGGAGTAGAAAACAGATGGTTCAGACACAAGTCACAGTATTTCTCAGGGACTGTTTTAGAAAGAAGCAGGCAATGCACTCTGGGCTTAGTGGACAGAACCAGAGACTCAATCACAGGGAGGCTGACAAGGCGCCCACCAGAGGGACACGTGAGACTTTAACCAGAGAATTGAGGAAAGGACACCCTAGGAGGAGAATAACCTGTCCCAAATCCTGGCCTCATGGGAGACTACAATATGGATGTTGAGTATGCACCCTGCCAGGCATTGGAAGCACGGGCCCTGTGGGGTCATTGGTAGGACAAGAAGTCAGAGGAGAAGGCCAGAGGTTGAGGGGCTGGCTAGTGGAGGAAGGGATAGCAGACTTGATTTTATAGGTTATTATATTTTGCATTTGTAAAGAAGACACTGGAGCACACCATTTCATTAGCATCTGACTTAATTATTTAAATATAACGTGTTAGAAATTAGATGTTTAATTTTAAAAACATAATTAATTTGAGCAATGTATTAAATGATAATATTTGGCATCTATTAATGAGGATATAATTATATGTGCTATTTAAAAACTTAGCGCAATACCAATATTTTCTCACCGAATGAAGAATGCTAACTAAGGAGCAACCTCAACCACTTGACTGAATTTCGTTTGGAATCTCACGTCTCTGGCAATAACCACTCACATTTAGGAAATCTGTTTAAAGTATTCTCCATTTCAGACTCATATGAGAAAAATCTAGTAATATTTTCAAAGGAGATATATAAAAAATAGAGGAAGGAATATTATATTAGGCTTATGTAAATTTCTTTTTGAAAAGGGCTCTCCTTTCTCTCAGACTTGACAGAATTTGGAGAAAATGCCTCTAAAGAGAAGAGTAGTCATTTAATTTTAGAGTACCAAAAATGACCAAGGAAGATCAGATGTGGTGGCGTGTGCTTTTAGTCCCAGCACTTGGGAGGCTGAGACAGGAGTATTGCAGGTTCAGGACTAGCACTAGCTCCTGGGTTCAATCTCGTGTGTGTGTGTGTGTGTGTGTGTGTGTGTGTGTGTGTGTAGACATATATATACACACACAATTATATATATAATATATAATATATATATATAATATTATATATATTATATATAATATTATATATATATGTATATTTGTATATATATGTATATTTGTATATATAGTATATATATGTATATATGTATATATATGTGTATATTTATATGTAAATATATATATGTATATACATATACATATACAAGATTTATATATTTCAAGAGAATCTTGATTTTATTTTATTTTTTATTATTTTTTTATTAATTTATTTTTTAAATTGGTGCATTGTAGTCATATATCAATCACATTGGAGTACAAGACTTGAGAGGATATACAAGCACACATCATCCAGTTAGCCCTCCTCCAGCCCCCATCCCATTCCTGCCCCCTCCCTCCATCCCACGCTTCTTTTGTGATTTACTTTGATACATTTGTTTATGTACCTCCTGCGTTTTAAAGAGGCTCCTTCCTCCAGTATTACATACCCTCTGATTGGTCACATTAGTTGCTTCACTATAGGGCCCTTTCTATAGCTCAACCTCTTCCTGTTGCCCTTTTCCTCCTAGTTATTGCTGATTAAGAGAAGCATCTGATTTATATTTTCTGCGATATTTCTCTGTGCATGCTGTGTTGCAAGTATCGATCCCACTCTTGATGGTCCCAGTAGTGGCCTGGCTACTCAGTGGACTGATTCAGACCTCGCTGGCTCAAGCAGCGGCCTTGCCTCATGGGAAGCCCCAGTTCTGGTCTCGCTGGCCCCTGCACCGGTCTAACCCCTAAGCTGGCTTTGGTCCCGGCCTTGGAGGCCGCAGGAGTGAACTTGCCTCACGCCAGTCTCCGATGCTGGCCATTGGCCCCTGTACCGGCCTAACCCCTTGGCAGGATTCCAATCCCAGCCTTGGAGGCCCCAGCACCGGCCTAGCCTCACGGCAGGCTCCAATGCCAACCTCGTTGGCCCCAGCACTGGCCTAACCCCTCGGCAGGTTCCGTTCCCGGCCTAGGAGGCCCCAGCACTGGCCATGTCTCAAGGCAGGCTCCGATGCTGGCCTCGCCTCACGGCAGGCTCCGATGCTGGCCTCGCTGGCCCCAGCATCGGCCTCACCCCTCAGCAGGCTCCAATCCCAGCCTTGGAGGCCCCAGTACCGGCCTTGCCTCATGGCAGGCTCCGGTGCTGCCCTCGCTGGCCCCAGCACTGGCCTAACCCCTCAGCAGGCTCCGATCCTGGCCTCGGAGGCCCCAGTACCGGCCTTGCCTTATGGCAGGCTCCGATGTCGGCCTCGCTGGCCCCAGCACTGGCCTAAACCCTCGGCCGGCTCCAATACTGGCCTCGGAGGTCCCAGCACCGGCCATGCCTCATGGAAGGCTGCGATGCTGGCCTCACTGGCTCCAGCACCGGCCTAACCCCTCAGCAGGCTCTTATCCTGGCCTCGGAGGCCCCAGTATCGGCCTTGCCTCAAGGCAGGCTCCGATGCCGGCCTCACTGGCCCCAGCACTGGCCTAACCCTCGGCAGGTTCTTATCCCGGCCTCGGAAGCCCCAGTACCGGCCTTGCCTCATGGCAGGCTCCGATGCCGGCCTCGCTGGCCCCAGCACCAGCCTAACCCCTCAGCAGGCTCCGATGCTGGCCTTGCTGGCCCCAGCACCGGCCTAACCCCTCAGCAGGTTCCGGACCCGACCTCGGAGGCCCCAGCACAAGCCTTGCCTCATGGCAGGCTCCAATGCCGGCCTCACTGGCCCCAGCATCGGTCTAACCCCTCGGCAGGTTCCAATCCTGGCCACGGAGGCCTCAGTAGTGGCCTTGCCTCACAGCATGCTCCGATGTCGGCCACTGGCCCTGGCGCCCGCCTAACCCCTCAGCAGGTTCCGATCACTGTCTCTGTGGTTATTATTTCAAAGGTTCCAGGTGTAATGTATCAGATCTCTGCCTCCCCTGAGTATTGGCCACTGGCATTGCCACTGCCTCCACCATTTCAAATCCTTCCCAGGCTCTTTTTCCACTCTGAATGTTGTCCAGTGTTCCTAAGCATGCGTGATGGTAGCATTCGACATTTGGTGTAATTTCTCAAAAAAAAATAGAGTTGGTAGGATCCGGTTTCTGCTTCTCCTGAATACAAGTCTCCACCACCATCGCGGAGAACTCTTTCAACACCGCATTTCTCCTTGGTCTCCGCTAAACTCTCTCCTTACAGGTGATGTCTGAGATTCTTAACAATATAGAGAAATAGCAGTCCTCTTTCACGGCGAATTTTTCCATAAGTTCCAGTGCATTTAGATAAGTTTTGTCTGCATCTCCAGTGTCCTGGCATCCATAACAGCTTTCTTACCTCCTCTCCAATATTTTTCTTTATCTTTTTCTGTTCTGGGCCCGATTTCTCCAGGGGTCTGGCGTGCTACTCGCAGTTCGGCCCGGGGCCCAGAGTCCCGTGACCCGGGCCCCGGCTGGCGTGCCCCGCGTGCGACCCCTGCCCAGAACCCAGCGTCTTATTGGGCCCGGTTTCTCCAGGGGTCTGGTGTGCTACGCGCAGTTCAGCCCGGGGCCCAGAGTCCCGCGACCCTGGCCCCATCTCAAGAATCTTGATTTTAAAAGAGTTGCCCCACCAGGTGTGGTGGCACTCCTTATAATCCCCGCTCTTTGGACGCAGAGACAGGAAGATCGTGTAGGTTCGAAGCCAGCTTCACTGGTTTAAGGGACCCTGTTTCCAAATAAAAATATAAAAATAGGTCTGGGAGTGTAGCCTGGAGGTAGAAGGGCTCCCAGGAACACCAGTACCACCAAAATAAATAAATAAATAAATAAATAAATAAATAAATAAATAAATAAATAAATATAAAATAAAAGAATTGCCCTTATATTGATCCAAAAGATTAATGCCCACTGGACTTCATGGAACACTTGGTGAGTAGTAGTCATCATATTTACCACGTTATATCTGCTATTAATTCTCAAATGAGCTCATTGGCCTGTGCACTTGCTCCTTATTGCCTTTGTGTGGGGGGAATAGTGGGATACTGGACGTTTTATCCAGGAGCATTCTACCTCAGAGCTACACTCCAGCTCTGTTTTATGTTTTATTTTGAAACAGGGTTTCACTCAGTTGTGGAGGGCCTCACTAAACTGCTGGGGCTGTCTGCAAACCTGTGATCCTCCTGTCTCTGTCTCCCATGTACTGGCATTAAAAACATGTGCCATCACACCTGGCTTCTTATGCTTAATTTCTGTATCAGTAAAATGAAGCTTAAAAATGGTGGCTGGTTCAAGGTTGCTCAGCTAATTACTAGTAGGATCAGGACCAACTGTGAGATTTTATTGGACCATCCTATCCTGGGAAAAATTGTGTAATGATTTCAGGAAGGATATGATTCCATTAGTAATACAGAGGGATAATAAATGTGTACACAGACCTATTTTACTATTTGATTTGAATATTGCATTTTAATGGTATGTGTCTGTTCTTTTCTGTCTGTTATAAAGCAAATGACAAATAAAGGAAAAGGAGTTCTGGAATACAGCTTCTTGTTGCATTGAAGGTGTGAAGTGTCCCAGAGATGGCCATATGTTAAAAGCTGGTGTTGGCTGCCAACCTATGACCCAGCTGGGGGGCTGGTAGAACCTTTAAAAACGTGGAGCCTGGTGGGAGGAAGTTTGGTCATTGGGGGCATGACCTTAAAGGGACTAGTGGGACCTGGCCCGTTCCTCTCCCTCTATTTACCTCCTTGCCTCCAAGAGGGCTCCCCTGCGAGTGCTCTCACCATACGCCCAAAGGCAGCCAAGCAAGGCCACTGAGGACTGAAACCTCTGGACCCATGAGCCAGATGAAAGCTCCCTTCTTGAAGTTGATGATCTTAGGCATGTTGTCATAGTGATGGGAACCTAATCAAAACAATCTGCGTATTAACTCTAGAAAGTGGAGTGCAGCAAGTTCCCCTCACAGAAGTATCATTAGGGAATGTTGACATGGACAGGTGAGCTGGAGAGGGTGTCCGGCTGAACTGCCAGGCTTTATAGGTCAGGAGGGCTCAGATATTGTTGTTTCCATAGGTTTTGACTTCACATCATTATCTTACTCTATCTAAAGGTCATCTGGGCCAGGTGTATAGACTGGAGTGGGAGGAAGGGAGAAGAAAGACACATTGGAACATCCTATTGGTGATACAGGTGAGAAAAGATTGTTTTCATAAAAGACATGCTAGAAGAGACAGGTTGAATGTTTTTTGAGTAATTTCCAACCTAACATGGCAGATAACCAAGTAGACATTAGGAGCAAGAAAGAAAGAATGTTGAGAGTCCCAGAAAAATAATTAAGAGGCTGGGGTTAGTGGTGTATGTTTGTAATCCCAGCATCTGGGAGGCTGAGACCTGAGGATTGCGGTTTGCGGACAGCCTCCGCTACTTAGCAAGGCCCTTTGCAACTCAGTGAGACTCTGTTTCAAAATATAAAAAATAAAAAGACTAAAAAATAAATAGGGCTGAAGGCAGAGCTCAGAGGTAGAATGCCCCTGGGTTCTATCACCAGTACTGCCAAAAAAAAAAAAGAAAAGAAAAAAAAGTAAAAGGAAAACGACTAAATGTAACTAAGAACACTCCAAGAGATAGCTTTCACCCAACATACAGAGTTTTGTAAAAAGAACTTCTTCCCATCTCTACAGGTTTTATTCCACATCTCATGTTTGATTTCCACACTAATTCAAATGCATGTCTGTTTAAAAAATAACATCCAGCCAGGCATGGTGGCACACACCTGTAATCCTCGTGCTTGAGAGGCAGAGACAGGATGATCGCGCAGGTTCGAAGCCAGCCTCGCTGGCTTAAGAGACCCTGTTTCCAAATAAAAATATAAAAATGGGTCTGGGAGTGTAGCCCGGAGGTAGAAGGATTTCCAGGCACCCCAGTAGCACCAATAAACAAACAAACAAACAAACAACATACAAAAAACTGACAAACCCAGAGTCCCATGTTCCAAAGTGGAATGTGACAGCTTTGGTGTCAAGAAGGAGACCAGTGGCCTGTGCACCAGCCACTCCTGATCATCATCGGGCCCCCAGGTCTTCCTCTCGGCAGATGTTTAATGGGCACCTCCCAGGCTCCAGGACCACAGCCAGGTGCCAGAGCTGTGAGGGAAGACCATACTGCTCTCCTTCCTCTCAACTTCCTAGTGGTGGAGACGCTTAGTTCCATTGATAATAAGACAAAATGACATGGACCGGGACAGGGAAGAGTGGAGACTGGAGAATAGCAGAGTCTTATCTGCTGTAACATGCACTAAGCTCCATGTGTGCACACATATACACACGCAGGAATGGGCACACATACCAATGTGTGCACCCATCTCTGTGCACATCACCAAACCTACCTATGTACATGCAAATTCATACATATACACACATGCACACATGTATCATCCTCACTTGTACTCACACACAAACAGCTATACCCACCTAACTCATGTAAGTACACAGGCACACATTTGCACAAGTGCATAATAGATATGCATGTACACCCATGCCGGCTTACAAACACATATAAGTACACATTCACCTCTCCATGTTTAGGCACACACCCACATGTGTATGCAACACAAGTGTACACATGCACATACAAGCACAAATACATGCGTATCTTCACATACACGTGCATATGCCTCTACAAATACATGTACATACATGTAAAGGCCTGCTCAAGGCACACACACTTTCAAACACACAAATACTTATAAGAGCATATGTCCACATGTCAATATAAATCTATATACCCTTAGGCAGATGCCTGCATGTATACAACCACACATAGGCACACACACCAATACGAACCTATACAGAAACACAGACATGCACACATATGTACAAACTCATGTGTACGCCCACATATACATGAATGCACACAAGACTCATGTCTACATTTTGCACATAAATTCATGGGCACCCATGGGTTCACACATACTGCCGAACATATACTATACATCTCTGCACACATGTACATGTAGAGTCACCACCGCTCCCTCACTAACCCCCATGGGAGCCTTCTCTCTACTTCTGAGATTCATAGAACTTCTCCCATCTGTTAACCATTCTCGGCTCTCCTGACACATAAAAATTTGCTTCTCAATTTCTCCATCCTCTGACTTCAGGCTTGGAATGTTTACAAGTGTGCTTGCCTGTTTTTCCTTTTGTCCTGATAATACATGAACAGTTTTGAATAACACTTCACATGAATGGCAGTTCCAGGTGAAGGGTCTTCAACCATGAGAATACAAGTTCTGTAAATGAGATAATTTCCCATTTTATTATGGATATAACTTCAAAGTCTTATTTCCAAATACACGTAGGTCAAGAAAAGCCTTTTGGAGGGCCTTAAAGTATACATACTGCCAGCTCTGAGATTCCATGTCTGGTGTTAGTTGGGGGAAACCAGGCAGGAATGTGCATGCCTGGAACCCTAGTATTTGGGAGGCTGAGACAGGAGGATCACAGGTTCACAGCTAGGCTCAGCCACTAGTGAAATCCTCAGCAACTTAGCAAGACCCTGTTTCAAAATGAAAAATAGAATAAAACAGAAATTGGGGTGTATTTCAGAGGTGGAATGCCCCTGGGGTCAATCCCCAGTACCAAATATTTCTGCATATACATAAAAAGATGTTTATATAAAAATTTATATGTAGCTCAAAAAAGCATATATCTCAGCTTTTCTAGTCTCAAGACCTAGAGAAGGAGATTGTTTCTCTCTCCCTTCTCAGCATCCTCTTACTCTTCTGCTTGTTTGCCAATGCCTGAGCCCTCAGATTGTTCCAAATAAAGTGAAGTTTCCCTGAGGTGAATTGACAGCACAGTCCCATGGATATTCTGGTACCTCCCCCGCCAAGTGGCCAAAGACACCATGGTTGTTGCCCAGAGCCCTGGCTCAGTGCCTGTGGCTGATGCTGCCGACAAACACACACAAATGCACAGCAGAGTTAAAGAACGGGCAGCTACTTGATGGTCCCTGGCAGAACCGAGCAACCCTCTTTCTCTGTCTCCTTGGAAAGCAGTTTTCTGGCACTTGAAGGTAAAAGAAAGGTATAATTTATTGCAGGGATTGCGTATTAATTAGTTTTCATGAGTTCCTCAGGTAATTACAATCTGTAACGTCTGTAATTGATTCAGCCAGATTAGAAAAAGATGTTTTGAGTGCATCAGCAAAATCGGCAAAAGGCCAAGGAAGAGGAAACATCTTGCCTTGGGAGACAAGGAGCAAGCTTGTCAACGGGCCAGCCCCAGACGACACCCTCTCTGAAGCCAACATCCCAGCAGGCTTCTAAGAGTCAGCACTCTGCAGATGCGTTCTTTCCCAAGGTGACTGAGTGGCCAAATGGTTCCTGAGTGGCCCTTGAACAATGAGAGGAGCTGACACCCCGGGCTTGGGAACGCAGGCAATTAACCACAGCCCTGCCTTGAGCAACAAGACTGCTCTAGTAAATTATTTTGCTAAGCAGGGCTAAGGTGCCCTTTCTCTTGAGGAGATGAAGGCAAAAGGCAGGATGAATGGGGCGGAATATAGCACACTCTCAAGCAGGACCTTTGTCATGCTCTCTTACGTCTCTTACTCACCTCTATTACTCACATCTCTGCCATCGTTCATAAATTCCCCTGTCATGATCAGCAGGGCTGCCTTGAAATGAAAGAGACTGTGGGCACTGGCTGCTGAAGGTCTTTGGACTCAGGGTCCTCTACATCTGGCACCAAAAGCCCCAAACCCAGAGGTGGTAAGGTGTTTCTCAGACTCAGCTACTGTGGATGCTTTGGGTGGAACTATCTCAAGAAGAGAAGCAAGCTCTCCCAATATGTTGAGGTCAACATGCTGAGCGCTGCAGGAAAATGTTCACCAACACTCATGAACAGAGCCGTGAAGAAGTCCAGATGAACGGATTACAAAACTATGGGCTATGTGCACAATGGAATTTTACTCAGCCATAAAGAAGAACAAAATTATGTCATTTGTAGGGAAATGATGGGACTGGAGAACATTATGTTCAGTGAGAGTTGTCAGGCACAAAAAGTAAAATAATCAGATGCTTTTCCTACCATGTGGAAGCCAAGGAGAAGAAAGGTCATAGGAGGAACTCTAGATGAAGAAGGAGAAACCATAATTGAACAAATAAGGCAGCCTAACTGAAGGGATGGAAGGGGGAAAGAGGGAAATTTTCTAATATACATGATGTCCGTTCACAAACATATCAAAGTTAATCACTAAACAAATCATGAGAAGGAGGGAAAGGGGAAGAGATCAGGTGGGAGTTGGGGAAAGGCAAAATGAGCAATGTGTCATGTATGCCTCTACCATCTTGTATCCCATTAAGATGTATGACTATAATGCACCAATAAAATTTTAAAAGGATGTCCAGAAGCGTATGGATCTGTAGTGCAGTGCAAATGATTTTATGGCCATATAGCAAGAAGGTGCTTGAGCTTTAAAGAAACACAAAGAAAAAGATGTTAAGAGGCAGATGCAATGGCATAGAAATTAAGAGGCACGGTCACCTGTCACGACAGTCCTTGGGAGGCTGAGACAGAAGTGTCACAGGTTCATAACCAGCCTTAGGTACTTAAGGAGGCTTTCAGGAACAATTAAAAATAAAAAGGGCTGTAGCTTGGAGGTAGAATACTCCTGGTTTCAATCCCCAGTATCAGACCAATCAATCAATGACATAAAAGATGGAGAGACAAGGAAAATGGAGATGAAGATCAAAATAGAAAGGAGGATTGGGAGGCTTTTACAGGGAGTATTTTCACCCAAGACAGAGACAGTTTGTGTGCTCTGTTCAGGGTTCTTTGTTTTCCCCTGCCTCAACATGTTTCAGGGATGGGAGAAAGGATCACCAGGATGGAAATTGCTCCATGTTAAAATACAGAAATGTGTTATGAAACATGTCACCATGTTTAGCTTTGTCCTTGGTGAGTATGAAAGAACGTGAGAAGGAAGAAGCAGGTTGGTAAAGACACTGCATGGGATGTGGTGGGTGGTAAGGACATTGTCAATGGAGGGGGAGGTATCCTACAATAAACACTGCTTAAGTAAACCAAAGAAGGGCCAGTGAGAAGTTGCTGGAGCATAGCGTATTCGGTGGCCCTGGGGTCCCTCTGTCAGTGCACATTTCTACCGGCTGACAGTTGGAGAATGCAGATAAATGCTTGCGGTCTTTAGGGTTCAGAGCTGGAGGCTGCACAGTGAGGAAGCCAAGTTCTAACTGCACTTGGCGATCGATGCTCAGGCCCCTTTCCTGAACGGACGAGGCTCATGCAAGCATCACTTTTACCTGTAATTGCTCAGTGGTAACAAAAATTAAGAAGGCAAAAGTCAAATGTGCCTATTCATCTGGAAGTATACAATAGAATATATAAGATATACAAGTATAAAATGCAATATAACATCATTATAACATTAGTATAAATTACATTACAGTTTATGTTATACAATAGAAAACCAGATGTAATATATTTATGGTACATTAGGGTAATGTTATTTATATTACTTGAAAACTGTTTCCAACTGTATTTTGACAAGTGCTTCTGTCCTCAGAGGTCAGTTGATTTGATTGTACCGCCTACAAAAGAACATTATATAATTTCCTCCATAGGGGTAGTGACCTGCTCAATCCTTCCTTCACAGTCCAGAAAGCCAGCAAGACCTGGACCCAAAGTTTGCACTGGCCCCTTCAGGGAAGTGTAAACACCTTTGGTGCTATCCACTTGAAAATGAGGTGGAGCAAAGCACCTTCCACCCTCCGTCCATCCAGGCTAGGTGGCCGGCTAGGCTCTGACTGGGGTTTCTTTAAAGAAAAGTGAGCCAGATGAGTTCTAGAGGGGGTGGGCAAAGCACAAAGAAGGGAAAGGGTTTTGGTTACGGGGCTTTTGCACATTTGAACAAAAATAGGTTTGGAACTGGATAATTAACTTACCTACTTTATCTCCCATGGACATGGGAAGAGTTCCTTAAGCCCAGAAAGCAAGGAAAATGGGGAGATTTATTTCTTCAAGGCTCTATTGAAGCCCCAAAATGGAAAAAAAAATATTGACAATGGGAATAGAGATTGTATTGCTTTTGTTCTTATTGTTTTCTGTGGTGCTAGACACAATGCTGCACAATTAAATCCGCATGCATCCACTCAGTTAAACTTTTAAGGAGCCCTCAAGTAGGCGTTATTCCACTTTATAAATGAGAAAACTGAAGCTCAGGGAGGCCAATGTCCACCTGTTCGGCCACCTGACATGTAGGCTGGCCAGCCCCATACTTAGCCTCTCCCTGACCCTGTACTGATGGCAGCCATTCCCAAGCATGACAGTTTCCCAGAGGAAAAGAGGCTCTAGGGAGTTGGTTTTCTTACATCTGGAATATCTGTTCAGAACATGGCTCTGGAAGTCCACTGCCACATCCCCTTTTGAATTTTTGGCTACCTTGTTCTGAATGGCCCATTGATAATAGCTTTTCCTCGGCCCAACCCCTGTTTATTAAGCCCCGTATGATTCCCTTAGGCTGGAGCTCTGGCCTGAATCACAGGCCCACCTGCCCCCTGCCTTCCCTTGTGGTTCAGTGCTGCCTCCTCAGGATGCTTCTCCGCCTAGATGGGCCTCCTGCCCTGTAAATTGATAGTCCTTGGAGTCCAAGGTGGTGGCTCCCTAGAAACTGAATTGAAGGGCTCCACACTGGATCACGAACGCTGGCCTGGATCAGAGGGAAGCTGGCCACACTCTCCTCATGACAAGAGGACCCTCAGTGTTGATGGGAAATAAAATCCTGCACTCTGACAGTGCTGATAGGTGGCTTCAGAAGCCAAGGGACCACTTTGCTTCCTTCTTTACAAGTTACTTGATGCTCTGTCCATGTTGTTTGAGGGTGGAGGATTGAGCAAAGAGGAGGAAGTCGGGTCTCCTGTTGCGGTGAGGTGATCTCTCACCTTGGCCTTCAGTCTTACATTATCCTAATCTCTACTCGATTCCTCATTTTTTTTTTTTTTTTTTTTTTGGTGGTACTGGGAATTGGACCAGTACCTCTGAGCTATATTCGCAGTCCTATTTTTTTATTCTTTAACTTGAAACAGGCTTTCACTAAGTTACAGAGGGCCTCACTAAGTAGCTGAGACTGGCCTTGAGCCTGAGATCTTCCTGTTTCAGCCTCCCAAGAACTAGGATTACAAGTGTGTGCCACCACACCTGGCTCCTTCTTAATAGTGACCCCGTTGAGAGCCGCTACTATCTGATCTCTACCTCTAATCCAGCCTTTAAACACAGAGTCGAAAAAGTCGGAGGAAAGCCAGGGATTCAATGCTATATGCAATCGTTAATTTCTTTCTCATAGAAAACAAATCTATATGTCAGTGCTGTGCTAACACTGCATCTTTAACACCATGGCAGTCGCTTTAGGCCAGTAAGCATTAATAAAACAAACCTACTTGAACAGATGCAAGTCAGACACTAAAGGGGAAGCTAGGCGGCTTGATGCGGATCCCGACCACTCACTCATCTGCTCCTCGTCTATGAAATCTCTTATGGAAACAGAAAAAATTAAAAGCTCCAGTTAGACTGCAGCAAAGCCCTGAACTCTGCTGTGTCTAAGGAAAACTGGCACGCTTGTCAATCACGTGTGGATACCAAGATGTGACTTAGCTCTGGGCTTGTCTCAGGTATCGGGCACATTTGTATGTCCAGATCTTATTTATGGAGACAGTGGCAGGGTCTGATGAAGTGGTTTCCCCGGGCAGGGCTGGAGAGGCCTTAGATGGGTTTCACGTTTTTATTCCTATTAAAAGATTCTTAGCATTTAGGGTGAAAAAAAATGTGATTTTTTTCCCAGGGAGTCATTAACAAAACACAAAAGAAAGCAAAAGAAGCATTCTGTTTTCTGTTCTATATTTCCTTAAATCTCTTCTAAACCCACAGTCCTGATTCTGAATTCTTTGTGTTTTGAGCTACAGAACAAAAGAAGTTGGTTTTGTCACTTATTAGAGAGGAACCTTTTAAGGATTAGCTAGAGAAATTATGGCCCTGGATATCATGGCTGGGGACATTCTAGAGTGGCATTTTTAAACTGCCAGATGGCTAAATTCATGTATCCCAAAATGTTATTTTTTTTAAAGATAATAGGTTAAATAGACTAGGAAGGAGTAAAAGCAGAGATTATTTTAGCAGATCATTTCTTTGATTACATGTGTGCATGCTTATGTATACAGGGTCATTGGGTAAATTATACTTCATACTGTAGATTGCATTAAAAAAGGTTCAAAAAAGTCTGTTCTAAAGGTTAACCCTAGGTCAGTAAGTTTACAAAGAATAGCCCCATTTCTTCTCCCTGTGGTTTATTTCATGTAAAGAAATGTCCCTGGCTATGGCCTTGGGGGATTTGGCATTTAATTGGCAGCTGATATTTTCTGGCTTCTGTGATAGGGACCCAGGTTCCTACTCTGATACTGTGGAAGTAATACCAAGGCTTTTCTCAAACCAGGAGTTAGCCAGACTGCGTAACGAAAATCCAACTAATCTGGAAACTGTAGGGAGAGGAACTGACATCAATTTATTACCCACTGTGTGGCCTTACTGTCCCTAGGACATATATATGTGTGTGTGTACACATGCACACACACACACACACACACACACACACACACACACACACATATATCTATAATAGATAGTATATGCAATATGTATAATGTACATATAGCCACTATACATATAAAATATGTTATATATTATGCATATAATTACTAAATAAAACAAACTAAACACACACATATATATGTATATATACATACATATGTATACATATACATAAACTTTACAGTAAGCCCAAGGGCAGGTGTTTTACTACATTTTGTATGTAAGGAAATTGAAGCTGAGAAGCATTGCATCATGATTTTCCTGAAACCTTTACTGTTTAAATCGGGTTTTGTGGTTTTTAATTTAAGTCATTCCTGGGACAGTTACTTTATCCCGTGAGATGGGTGTATTGGGAAATATTGGCAAAATTGTGGCTTTCCATAAAGGTGCTTTATTTTAAGAAAATTTTTGCAGGGTCCTGGCTTGGAAGAATGGGCAGAGAGTCTCTGTTTTATAGAGGCACTAGTCCAACTCGGGAGGGCCTGGCCCTCATGACTCGATCACCTCCCACAGGTCCTGCCTCCTATGCCATCATAGTAAGAGCTAAGATTTTCATGTGGATTTAGAAGGTGAGGGGCACAACTACACAACTATTCAGATCATAGCAGGAAGGAAATTGGATCTAGCTAACAGAGACTGGTTAATAGAACCGAAGAAAACGTTTTCAAATACAAACAGATGTGGATTCTTGACACTGGGTTTTGTTTTGTTTTGAATAGAGGGGCTTGGACTCAGGGGCATTCTACCTCCAAGCTAGGAGATACACCCACTCAATTTCTTTTTCATTTTGGAACACTAAGGGTTTGCTAAGGGTCTTACTATGTTGCTGAGACTGGCTTTGGATCTGTGATCTTCCTGTCTCAGCCTCCTAAGTACTAGAAGTACAGGTGTGCACCACTGTGCTTGGCTTCTTGAAGTTTTTATTATCATTCCTAATATCCTGTGGCACTCCATGGTAACCAGCCATATTCCTCACTCATTACTGGGATATTGAGAATTTGGTTCAGAAATCAATTAGCAGGGAGACAGTAAAGATCAACATGCCTTGCCCCCTCCCCCCCACTGGACTCTCTAAGCTCTTAGAATGAAAAGCAAAAACAAGGGTTTTCTCTGTTGTTTTTTTTTTTTTAAACAGGGAAAATTATTTGCTCTTGCAGAGATGAAAACTTTACATTTCCAGAGAAACTGCCACGAAATATGTTTATTCTTGGGCTCCCACCTTCAGAGACCTAGGGTTTGGCTGTAAATTGTAGCTTAAAGAATGTATTCACAGAGACAAATGCTAGTTCCCTCTCTAATTAGCAATGGCTTGTCTGATCTGCTGAAGGTGGAGGAGAGGTATGGGGGGAACCAGGTGAGGTGTGTAATATTTGCATGTTTGAGAATGAACGTCTTCATGTTGCTGCATGTATAGAACTCCATGTTTCTATTGATTTAGGCAGAGAGTAGTGAGCATTATATAAGGTGGTTCTGGATTTGTGACTGGCACAAAAATAATTCTATGTACTTTTCTATTTGATCTGCAGTCATTATTCAGGTTTAGAATACAATTACACTATATAACAGAATATACTATGTCAAATAATGAATGAAGAAAATTTGACCTAGGATAGAGGATGCGGAGCTATTTTTCACCGTCCAACGAAGAGCTTTAAGTCAAATCTGTCTATCAATGTGCATCTCTGATTTTTCCATCTGGGAAAAATTGAAATGCAGCCTTATTTGACTTAAAAAATCTATTAAGAAAAAAATCGAGGGAACTTTGTAGAAATTTTGAGGCACTGTTTGTGATTCAAGCAAGCAGGTCTTCTATCACAGCAATCTAATCATTGCAGTGTCCGGACAAAGTGCCCACAGGTGATCAGGCTGCGTGTCTGTTCTGTAATTCATGCTTTGAGTTTTAGTATGTCTCACTCTATCGAGACAAACTGGAAAAATTCAGTTCTGCACTACTTAAACCATGTTCTCACCTGAACAAGGAAAATTGGGGCATAAATATCACTGGGTTGTTAGTACTATCAAGAATCAAAAATAGGCGGTCATTCTCTAAGTGGAGTTATGTCTTAAAGTTAAATGCACCACATGGCAATTAGTCATATAAATTATCTGACCAATAATTTCTTCACTTGTAAATACAGTTTTCCAAATCCTTTTCTGGCACAGGTGGAAATCTGAAGTTCATTGGGGAGAGGGTTTTGGAGTCCAGAGTTTTGAAATGGAAGAACTTCATATCCGGTTTTTATTTGGAAAACTTGTTAAGGTGAAGATTATCCAATAAGTCAGGTATAATGCCACAGTGAGAACATGAAGATAGACAGAAGATTCCAGCCATTGGTAGAGAACAAGAAGTCCTAATTTTTAAGTATTGAGGCAGTTAGATGGCCCAAATTTTAGCAAACAAGGCTCCGTCTGAAGACAGGTGACAGGGAGAGCATCCTTTGTTCTCAGAGCCTGTTGTATTACTGCTGATGGCCAGGTGCTCATCTGGGCTTGGGGATGAATATTTATCTTAGGGGTCAGCAGGCTGATGGATTCCAGATGGGTGTCTCCTTGGACACACTGGGCCCCATGGATGAAAACAAATGTCTCAAGCTATCATGGAATCTGAAAACACTTTCTTTTCTGTCTCCATATACCCACAGATAGTACAAAAACTGGAGGAAAAAGAGAAGAAAGATGGCAATAGCATTTCCTGATTTGCTTTCTTGAGCCAGCTTCCCAACTAAGTCACTCAAGCAATCCATGGAATGAATGAAATGTTTTCAACAGCAAAGCAGCCCATGAGTGGAGAGAGGTGGTGGGAGCAAAAACTAAAACATCATCCCCAAGCCAGGTGTGGTGGTGCATGCTTGTAATCCCTGCACTTGGGAGGCTGAAACAGGAGGATCACATAGATTTGAAGCTAGCCTCAGCTACTTAGTGAGGCTCCACTACTTAGTGAGTGAATAGAAAGCCTCTGGATTCCATCCCAGTACCACAAAGAAAGAAAGAAAAGAAAAGAAAAGAAAAGAAAGAAAGAAAGAAAGAAAGAAAGAAAGAAAGAAAGAAAGAAACTAACTAGGGCTAGGGGTGTCGCTCAGAGGTAGAATGCCCCTGGTTCCATCCCCAGTACTGCAAAAAAATTAAAACATCATCCCCAGAGCTGGGTATGGTGGTGCATGCCTGTAATCCCAGTACTTAGGAGGCTGAAATAGGAGAATCACAGTTTTGAGACTAGCCTCAGCTACTTAGTGAAACCCTGTTTGATTATTTAAAACATAAATAAAATAAGGCTGGAATGCAGCTGAGAGGTAGAATACTCCTGGGTGTTCAATCACCAGTACCACAAAATCCATAATATACATATAAATACACACACACACACACACACACACACACACACACACCACCACCACCACCACCACCACCACCACCACCACCACCACCACCACCACCATCACCACCACCACCACCACCACCACCACCCCCAGCCAGTCCCTGTGTTCCACAGGGAACTGTCCCAATCCTTCTGTCAAAGCAATACCATCTAAGGCAATTCATATTTTAGGTATTCATTTAAGTTAAAAACTTTGGAAGCTTCCTAAGTTGTTTCTGCAACTAGCTGGCCAAATTGAAAGATCAGATCCAATATCATCTTTGATGGAATAGTAATCCCAGGGCATCAGATGTATTCCCTACAGTGCCGACAGCACCGGCATGTGAGTTTATCCCAGAAGGAATCAGGCTACCATTACACTGCATCTTTCTTTCCTCCTGGTTTCTCCTACTCACTTATTCATCAGATGCTTTTTTCTTCCTCTCCTTTCTTGCTTTCCATATATCTATTTGAAATATGTCTGAAGTAAATCCCAGGGCTCCCTGGCATATTTCTGCTCCTGTAAGCATGTGTACAGTTTCCATCCTCATCTTTCCACACAAGCAATGTTTAAATGTCAGAGAGAAAGGGCTTTATTGTATTTTGTTTCCTTTTTTGCCAATATACTTTCAATTTTTTCTTATCACAGTTAGATGCTGGGCATGGATTCTCTTTTAAATGTTCTTTCTGAGGCAGAAAGGTAACGGAAATTTCAAATCCTAACTTTACCAACCATTTGCTATTTGACCTTGAAAATGTGACTTAAATTCTGTAAGCTTCATATTTCTCCCTTTGTAAACTAAGAATAAAAAAAAAACACACAGAGCAAAGAGAAGTACTGCTTTTAGCCCCTAGCATGCACTGGACAGTAGTGGCTAGCCATTGGTTCTATGTCCCTTGTTTTTCTATACAGACAATTGAACCAGAAAGGTCTTATTATTTGATTAGAAATATGAATTTCTTATCAATCAAAGTTATCTGGAGATCCTCTGAACCACAGAGCAGGAAAAAGGAGCCAATAAAAGGTTTTCTTAGTCACTATTATAACTGCTATGATCCAAAGACCTGACCATGTATTGAAGAAGAAGGAGAAGGAGAAGGAGGAGGAGGAGGAGGAGGAGGAGGAGGAGGAGGAAGAAGAAGAAGAAGAAGAAGAAGAAGAAGAAGAAGAAGAAGAAGAAGAAGAAGAAGAAGAAGAAGAAGAAGAAGAAGAAGAATAGTAGTATATTCACTCACGTTTTATTTGGAGATTTTGGATTCAGTTCATGTGAGGCCGGGGATCTCAGATCTCAGAGAATGGTTGCAGTGGAAAGTAGAGAAAGAAGGAGAATACACAACTGTACTTCCACATAATGGAGGACAGAAGCAATAAAGAGCAAGGGAGGGAAGGAAGAACCATATATAATCTCTAAGGCCAAACCTCCAGGGACTCATCCTCTCCAGCCACATCTTGTTGGCTCAGGGCATCACCCAGATAAAGTCATTTCACTGCTACCTTGATTCCATCAGGATGAAGGGGACATTCTACAGCCAAACAAACCATTATAATATTCCTCTGCTACAGCTATCTCAAAAAAGAAGCTATGGGCAGTAAGATAAACTCTTTTTCAGACCCAAATAATCAACCAGGTGGTTTCAAGACACAAAATGATGCTTGTCTTTTGATAAACTCCCAGTAATCAACTCAATATATGCAGCATGCTCAGCTTGGGGTCTGGTACCTGGCATCCTTGTCTGGTTTGCAATGGATGAGGTAGTAGGGATGGTTATTATCATGACTTTTTCTAGGAAGCTTTTGTCTAGACCAAGTCAAGGCCAGGTTTGGGAGTATTTCCTTTTCTGTCTCTAGAATCTGCCCACAAATTAGACATTTAACATATAGGTGGAGGGGCCGGGATGTAGCTCAGTGGCAAATCACCTGCTTTGCAGGTGTGGTGCTCTGGGTTCGATCCCCGGTTCCAAAAAAGACCAAAAAAAAAAAAAAAAAAGAACCCCTTTAAAATATAGGTGGATATTCTAGGAAGTGTGCCTCACATAATTTTTAGATTTCTCCCCAATTTCTGTTCCAAGGAACTTGAAAACTAGAGTATCATTAAACTTGGCTAAATCTTGCATTAAATTATCTACAAATTAATTTTTAAACAAGGAAATACAGTCCCTGGAAGTGGCCATGATTATTGATTCATGTATATTCAAGAGCCCTGGGACAGAAAGAGATGTACCCTGCATTGGAGTGTGCTGAGCGGCCATGACTAGACCGCTGTGCATTCTGGGTCATTAATATGGGAACACTATGAAGATAAAGGGGGCTTTTGGAAAGTTGCACTCCAATCCCCCACTCCAGGCCAGTTTTTCTACCAACATACTTCTGTGATTTCTCCAGTGCAAAATTGAAGAATTGACTATTAGAGACTTCTCTATTCATTCAAGTATGGTTTCCTGGAATCTAGTCTGTTTAAACTCAAATTCAGAAACATTTATCACCCTGTCACAAGGCAGTTGACAGCTGGGATACAAATGCTCTAAAAATACTTGCAAAATGATGCCTGCACATGGTCCTTGAATCCCTGTGATTCTGCATTTGCAATGTGCTCAATTGCGAGCCACAGTGGCCTTACACCTTTATTTTTTTCATTATTTTTTACTAAAAATACAAGCAGTGTAATTACGCAGGTATTTTCCTCCTACTTTGAAATTGATTTTTATCTTTATGACATTTCTGGCACTCTTCTGTTACTTGGGGTCACCCCACCCTTATCTACTAATAGCTCCCAGGCCCTATGTATAAACAGTTTTGTTGACCATAAGCCCATATACAAACCACACAGTGTGAACTTACAGAATAGCTCTCTTTTTTATTGAAATACCAGGGTGAGTGGGAATTAATTTAATACTCTCCTAGATAATCATATTTTCTTGCAGCATCTTCACCATGTGTCCTATACACGTCTGCATTTTTAAAGTGAGAACCTAGCAGATTCTAAAGTTTTTAAAATTCTGTGATCATCACATGTGATACCCTCTTAAGGAGGTGAACTCTTCTTTCATGGCTTCTAGCCACTAAACCTAAAAGGATCCCGTTGACTCTGTGCTTTGAGGGAAAGTCATGAACAGTCTGCTGATTGCTTTACAAATAAAACTTCTAGTGCTGAAAGACCACTGAGGGTGTATTCACGTGCATCTTGGTTAAATACACAGGTGCTATGCCCAATTATAAATAGTCTATTAAAAATCATCTGTACACCATCTTTAAACCCATGTGTGTATGTATGTATATGTATATGTGCATGTGTGTGTTTACAGTTTCAACATTACTTAATATTTAATGTTCTTCAACCTTATCTGATGTTACATTTTGACTTCCCTCTTTGATCATATATGAGATTAGCTACCTTGGTAACTCTATATTTTCACAAATCAAGTTGTAAAGCATATACCACCTTACATCCTTGGATGGTACTCCCAACAGTACCACCTAGGTAGAGTCATTTATGAAACCCTCAGACAAGTCCTTACCTTTCTAAAATGGTCATCATTTCTTTTCTTCTCTGTGTTATAAAAGAATTGAGAGTCACAGGGATGTGTACATTTGGCCTTCATGGCAAAACTAAAAAATTTGCATTTAAGGAGACACTATAGAGCCTCAAAATTTTAAACTATGCATTTCCTTTGCTTTAAATTATGTCTGCTAATTTATTTTCTCCTGCTTTTTCAACAATGTGTTCTATTTCTTTCAAATGCCTATTTTATATAGTTTCATAAAGAATAAAATTGAGCCTAAAATACCATAAACTCTACATACTCCACCTGCATTTTGACCTTTTATTGTTCTTTTTTTTAGATTCAAGCCTAACACAATTGCTTTTTACCAAAATATCGAATCCCATTAATTACAAAAGTAAAAGTGTTAAAAATAATATAGTGCTCAAATTAATTAATTAATTTTGTGACACTGGGAATTGAAGACAGGGGCATTTTTTTTTGTGTGTGGTACCGGGGTTCCTGGAAGCCCTTGTACTCTGGGCTACACTCCCAGATCTATTTTATATTTTTGAAACAGGGTCTCTTAGGCCAGCGCGGCTGGCTTTGAACCTGCGTGATCCTCCTGTCTCTGCCTCCCAAGCACAGGGATTACAAGCGTGCACCACCACACCTGGCAACAGGGGCATTTAAAAAAAAATTTTTATTAGTGCATTGTATTCATACATCATAATGAGTAAAATGGTAAAAATAATAATAGTAAAAAACTTGTGTACACATGTACACATCACCCAGTTAATCCCTACCCAATCCCCACCCCATTCCTTCCTCATCCCTCCTTCCCATGCTTGGTTTAGTGGTTGACTTTGACATGTTTAAGTACATCATGTGCTTTAGAAAGTTTCCTTTTCCCCCATCCCATATTCTCATTTAGGTTGTCTTGTTTGCTCCTCCATAGGATTTCCTTTTTCATCTAGAGTTCCTCCTATGACCCATTCCTCCTTAGATTCCATATATTAGGGAAGTCATCGATTTCTTGTTTTTTGTGACTGACTAATCTCACTTAGCATAATGTCCTCCAGTCCCGTCCATTTCCCTGAAAATGATGTAATTGTGTCTTTTTATAGCTGAGTAAAATTCCATTGTATACATATCCCACAGTTTTGTAATCCATTCATCTGTTGATGGACATCTTGGCTGGTTCACAGTTTGGCTATGGTGAATTGTGCAGCTATGAACATAGATACACATGCATTAGTTTGGTAGTTTGATTTTCTTTTTGGGGGGGTAGATACCCAGAACCTGTATTGCTGGATCAACTGGTAAATTTGTTCTCATTCTTCTGAGGATTCTCCATACTCTTTTCCAAAGTTGTTGCACCAATTTGCAATCCCACTAACAATGTTTTAGAGTTCCCACTTCTCCACATCCTCGTCAACAATTATTGTTGTTTGTGTTTTGAATGGTTGCCATTCTAGATGGAGTTAGGGGAAATCTCAGGGTAGTTTTGATTTGCATCTCTCTGATTGCCAATAATGTTGAGCAGTTTTCATGCATTTACAGACAGCAGTGTGAAATTAAGGTCAAGTTGGTGCAGTGTTGAGCGCTCATCCTGCCACCTGGTACCACCTGAATACTGGTACCACTGAGCACTTTGAATACGTTTGTGCAATGCTCCACTAAGCGTATGTCGGTGACTGATAATTTCCCGGTGTCCTCTTGCCTTGTAATATTCATCAGAGACATGAAATTTGAAGATAAAATGGAATTTAAGGCTTCAGTGAGTTGAACATCTTTATTTTTGTGAGTGGCTTCCTAGAGTACATGATGGCTCTGGAGGAAACTGGACCAGGCTTTTACTTTTAGTTCTAATATCAGTTACCATAACTATTACTTGAACTCTGAGTAGACGTTTTGCCATCTAAAAAATAGGAGTATTAGAAGCCCTTTAATCCCTAAAATTGTTGACAGTGTGTTATAAACTCAAGATAAAAGTACTTAGAATGGCACCCGAGTAAACCTTTAATACACTTATTTTTTAGGAGTAGGGAAAACTAAAGGCTTCAAGATATTTTGCCATGAATCAAAGCAGGTTAGTAGAAAAATAACTATTAATTAGAATATTGTCTGGAATCCTCTTTTATTGCAACTCATAGCCGTAGCTTCATGTGATCCTATGGTCCTGGATTATTTTTTTAAATATATCAGGATGACCTAGGGAGCAAGTAGACCTTCTTGGTACATAGAGCTTAAGATGTAGGAGCAGCTAGGGACTGTCTACTTCATGGGCACTCTGGCTCACCCCTATGCAATGCCAAATCACTTGAGCAGTATGAAGTCTTGTGTGCATCAGGATGCCTGCATGGGAGAGAAGCAGCAGGACTTTATCACGTTGGTCATTGTGATTAATCTTTCCTTAAGACTCTGCCATATACCAGGCCTGAAGCTACATAGTTTATGTATATTATACCAAATTCAATTCTTAGAGCAAATCTGTGAAATAGTTGTCATCATATCCATTTTAAAGCTGAGGAAAATCAATTATGTGACTTGTTTAGATTCACACAGTAAGGTTCTAGTTTATCTAACATGAAAACCCATGTGCTTTCCTTTGGGAAGCATTACATAGACACCATTGCACACCTGCCATTATGACCACAGCCTGAGCATGATCCTATGCAGTGTTGCAAAATTCAAAATATGAAATGCTGGGCCATTCACAGGGGGGGATCCTGAAGCTTAATAAACAATGCAAACACTTTCCAGGACCTACACAAACCAAACCTTTTGCCCCAATCAATTGTGAATGATTGAGGTGGATGGCATGTTTAGATAACCTGTATTCATTTTCTGTACTTTCCATACTTAATATAACTAAGAGAAAAATCCCGTGTCCCTTACTTATCAAAGGAAGGCACATTGAGGGTTTTTCTTTTCCAAGAAAACTGAGATGAATAGCAGGCTTTAGTTGGGAGTTTTCCCCAGTAACTATCACTGTGACTTCCCAACTATGCCATAAATGAGACATCCATTAGGCCTCAAGAACTTGGAGCTAAAGACTATGTGGTTGTGATGGCTGTTTAAGCGGGTCTGGATGTTTAAAGTTCTAATCAGACATCTAGTCATTGACTTTACAGGCATTTTTGCTTTTGATGAGTAAATATGCAATTCCTTAGGGGTGAATGTCAAATGTTCATAAATAGACATCTGAAATATCCATGAGCAATACTTATTTATAGAAATAATTTATCTAGATTCTCTATGTGTGTTTTCAGCCCCAGTACTTATCTATAACATTATCTATCACTGCACAGCATTCATATATCCACATGTACCTTCTCTTTATGTGGCTAGAATCTATCTCTCTGTTTTCAAATCTTTAACTAGTGAATACAGTGATTCGCCTTCTCCTGGATGGCAACATGGACTTCCTAAGTGCCAAGTCCACCCATACTAAGCATATTGGCCAGCCATTTGTCCATCTACTGTTTTTTTTTTTTTTTCATGTCCGTCATCAACTGTTTGTCTTTCTGCCTACAATGTCTTTCCAGGTCATTGTGGGCTTCCTTCCTCTCCCCAACTTCATCTCCCACATCCTTCTTTCACTTTCTTCTTCTGAGCATTTCATAAATATCCTCATGGGTCATGGGTATATATCCTCAACTCAACCCACAACTGTTATCTAATGCTGTGGTCAAAATGGTGATATATACAGTCACATTGGATTAAGAGATGCAAGTTCATGTCATACACTTGATTTTTATGGGTGTGCCATTTAGAGCTAATTTTAGAAATGATTTAGAATACTTCGTCTGGAGGACTTGATTTTAAATACAGTACTAATCTTACTGTTTGGGTTTTCTTTTAGATGTTTATGTGTTCCACCAATAAATGCTTGTTTGATATGCAAAATACTTCTTTAAGGACTTATTTACATAAAGGACAAGTCTCAAGCACCTACTTTGTGTGGTGACTATGATTTGCATTTTCCATCTTGCTTAATCCTACAATATGTCTAAGAAGTAGGTACTGTTGTAACTTTATTTTCAAGAAATAAGAACAGACTATCATAGATGTTGATGATTTAGATAAGAATACTTAAGTATTCTTATAAAATATGTCTAAGAAGTAGATACTGTTGTAACTCTATTTTTATGAAATAACAAAACTGATTACCATAGAAGTTTATGACTTGGATGAGAATATATAAGTCAGATTCCAAGCCAAGTTCTTCTGAATCTTGACTGCTTAAACCCTTAACTGCTCTATCCTCAGTACCTAGAGAAGCACATGACACCGTAGAGTGGACCTGCTATCTGTGAATTATTTTCATCTTTGAAGTTCTCTTATTTTAATTGTTACATATTGTCTAATGAAAAAATAGTTGATTTAACCTTGTAGATAAACCTGATAGTCAATTCCTGAGTATGAATGAGGAGTTAATAGTTGGTCATTTCAAACATGTTGGTCTTTTCTCAGGATTACAGATAGTAGATTGAAGTAATTAATAATAAAAGCTATAATTAAAAAGAACTAACATTTTTGGTGTGTTCTCTATATGCCTGCACATAATATCAAATACTTGAATTCTATTACTTTGTTTGATACTTAAAACAAAATTTCTGAACTAGGTAACATCATTATTCAATTATATTAATGGTAAAACAGAATAAAAGAGAAGTGTAAATAATTTGCCCAAATTCACATTGATAGAAACTGGGCTCATTTTCTTGTTCCTGTTGATCTTCTTATGGTGCTGGGTATTGAACTCAGGGTCTTGCACACACTGAGAATTCACCCTTACTCTGAGGTACCTCTCCAGCCCTGCATAGGAACTATAAAAACAATAGGTTGGACCATGATATAGCTCCAAAGCCTTCACATCATTGAGATAATTCCTAAAGTATTCTTTATTTCTAGTGTGAATATAATGGTGACTGTATCACCTAACTCTGAGCACCATGAGATACAATTAGAAATTATTCTTGAGATGGTCTTTGCACAGAGCTCAGACTCAAAGGACAATCGTCTGTAGAAGCTGCAAGACTTCAATTTCCTTAGAGCCTGAACCATACCTAGCTCATTTTTATTTTCCAAGGTGCAACCAGACAGTGTGCTGTTGCCTCAGGATGGTGCATCACAGATACCACTGAATGAAACTGAGGAGTGATCATTGACTTTCTAGAGGGGTCTTCATTTTCTGACGAAATCTATAGGTCTCCAGCAGCACTTGAGATCTAGGGCAGCTGTGAAATTACTTCATAAGTGCTCTTCTATTCATTCAGTAAAATCACTGGACTCCCACAAACTCCATTCTCATAAAGCCCCATTTCTTGGAATTTTATTGAGTGACCTGAGGGCAGAAGTAAGATAGGCACAGCCTTCCAGCTTCCATGGCCCCCTGCATGGGTCTGCTAGAAGAACAGAAAAAGCTAGAAATCAAGGTATCAGGAAACTAGAAGCTTCTGAATCATCCTCTCCCACTTCGTTACTGCCTCATGCCCACAAGAGACACAGGAAGAGCATAGATTCCAGTGGTTGGCAGTAGGTTTGCTAACATTTTCCAAAAGACAGAAGAGCATGTTCATCGACATATACATTTGTCTGCATACACATATACAGATGTATACATGCATAGTATGCATAGTATGCCTCTCTCTCTCTCTCTCTCTCTCTCTCTCTCTCTCTCTCTCTCTCTCTCCCTCTCCCTCTCCCTCCCTCCCTCCCTCCCTCCCTCCTTCCCTCCTTCCCTCCCTCTAATAGATGAGAAGGACAATTAGTGCTGAATGTGCTCAGGACTACTGGGCACACTCCTTGGAATGAGCTTATGAATAGATACCCCTGCTGCAGGACCAGGCACCACAGCACAATCTGTAGTCGTGTACTGCCAACAAAACTGGATACCAGCATAATACATTCATAATCAGGCCCTGATCAACAGCTTCTGTGTTTGGTGTCTGCATTTAATTCTTTCTCACTCCTCAGCTGGTATAAAAAAAAGGGGAGAATATAATATATGCAATTATATCTATAATAAGATACAACATAATTACACATATATGCACATATGAATCAAATACAAAGAGCTATGACAATTATATGTATACACACATATATGAGTGATTATAATAATTTAATGAGAAACTGTTCCTGAGATTACATATAAAAATAAAAATGCCAGGAGATAGAGATAGAGAGAGAGAGAGAGAGAGAGAGAGAGAGAGAGAGAGAGAGAGAAAGGAAAGCCATATTGCTAATACAAAGGGAAAGAAGGGAATGTCTCTGTTGATGCAGCTTCAATACTTTCAATACTTAATAATAGTATGATGATGCCACAGTGCACTAGGAATTCACTCTTTCCTGGGCACTGAGTTCAGAGTGGTCTGTGCAACGTCTTTTTTTAATCCTAGTACCATGGCACAAAGGTGAGCTTCACTCTAGTCCTTTCACAGATATAAAACTGATGCTCAGGAAGGCTTAGTAATGTGTCCCAAGTTCATAGTTGGCAAATAACTAAGCTAGGTTTGTTAGGCTTTGGGATGTTTGATCCCAAATCAACCATGAAGTTACAGTAAACTGTCTTTTGGAATCAAATCGGACCTAGGCAAAACTCAGAAGCTGATACTTAGGAAGTTTTCAATTAGTTTCCATTTCAGATTTAGTCCTCTGGCTGACAATTTTAAGTGGAAAGTCTCATTATCCTATTACATAGATTAAGAAAACAAAACAGGGCACAGCATTTCTTTAACTTGTCTATCATCACACAGCTAGGAAGCATTGATGATGGAATTTGGAATCAAGTATGTCTGATTCCAAGTCATTTTAGTGTCCACAGAACACCTGAAGGATGAAGGTTGAGAGCTCTCCTTTTGTACATGGTCTGATAAGAAAGACTCAAAGGCCTAGAGTCAACATAAAGTAGCGTTTCAGGCTGACCACTTCATTTCTCTCTCACACTCACACACACACACACACACACACACACACACACACACACACACACACACAGCTCAAGCACTCAGAATTTCCTATCCTGCACCAGTTTTTCAACTTTCTGTTGCATTTAGCACTTTCCACCCGCCAGGGACAGGCTTGTTCTTTGGCCTGTCCCTGTTTATCCAATTCTCCCTGAGATATAAGCTCTTAGAGGGCAAGATGACTTATCTGTTAACAACTACATTTCCAGTGTCTTTGAGAGTGTCCTGCACCGAGTAGCTTCTCAATGAATGTGTGGAGATTGAACACATACAGGATCAATGAGTCCCGCACTAAGTGTAGCCAATGTCCTGCCCCTCCGCATACACACATGTGAACCACACATGTGCCAGCATGCACATGCGCAGGCTGTGACCTGAGGATCCCGGAGGTCAGAATCTTCTTGCACTTGTCTCCAGATGCAGGATCCAGCACTGACCGACTCTCTAACAGGAGCTAGGATCCCAGGGATGCTCCTCCCACGGCGGCCTGCCAGGTTAAGTCTGCAGAGGCTTTCTGCCATGTCTGATTTCTCAGTCCTTTCCTTCACTCTTGCGTCTTGTTCTGAGCAATTATTCCGTCATTTTCCACTCTGAGATTTCACTGTTTTCCTTGTTATCCCCTCATTTGTATCGAACAAAGCCACATTCTCCCTCCCAGGGGATGGGCTGAACTCTGTGCTGTGGATTTGCACCACCAACAAGGACTTATCTGTGATCTTCCAGAGTGGCATGGGTAACCCTGTCTGTGTATAGTGGCTCTAAGGGCTTAGCCCAACAAACTGAACAAAGGAAAACTGGAAAGACTGTTTTAGAAGGAAAGAGATTCTGCCAACGGCTCACAACAGAAGCAGGAATTCAATACTGCAATGCCAAGAAAACATCTGTGGAAAAAGATGTGGTGAAGAAGTTCTGGTATAAGGAGGAAGGCAGACATTAATAAATGAAGAAAGGAAGTTAGACTGAACTGAATATATGTACTTGTATGTTAATTGGTTTTGATGGACTCTTAGGAATCAACTACAAAGAGGGGGTGCCAGGGAAACATGAGGGACCAGAGTCTCTGCCTCTTACATCTGAGAGTCTAGTGGGGATCCAGGTATGAATGAAATGGCCACCTGAAGACATGGAGAGTAGTTGATGGCACCAGAATGGTATAAAGCAGGAGGCCTTGATCTACCTGCAAGATGAGAGAAGGCCTCCCTGAAGAGGCCTACTTTTGAGTTGAGATTCAAAGACAGGGAACAGTTAACTAGGTAAAGGTAGGTGGGAAGAATTAATGGTTGTGCCAGCCAGAGGGAGGAATGTTTGCAAAGCCTCTGTTTCAGGAGAGAACATGAAAAGGAAATAAAAAAGAGAGAACTAGGTGGACCAAGGTATGGAGATGGGCTTGTGAAGAGCTAGAGAGAGGGCAGGGAAGAGAAAGCAGGCCATAGAAGGAATCATTGCCCTTATTATAAGAAAGAAAGAAATCAGCCAGGTGCAATGACACATGCCTATTATCTTGGTACTTGGGAGACTGAGATAGGAGGATGACAGGTTCCATGCCAGGCTCAGTAATTTAGTGAGGCCCTCAGCAGTTTAGCGAGACCCTGTTCCAAAACATCAAAAGATAAAGTAGGGCTGAGGGTGTGGCTTGGGCATAAAGTGCTCTTGGGGCCAACCTCCAGTACTGTAGAAGAGGAGAGAGAGAGAGAGAGAGAGAGAGAGAGAGAGAGAGAGAGAGAGAGAGAGAGAGAGAGAGAGAGAGATATCATAGGGGTTCTATCTACCACTGAGAAACATCTACCTGCTTTATGTTCACTCTGGCTAATATATGAGGATTGAAGAAGAGAAACAGGGTGCTCAGTTAGACAGAAACTGCTGGAGTCTGACTAAGATATTGGTGTCTTGGACATTATGCTAACCAACCGTAGGGTGGTGAGCGGTGGCATATTGGAGAGGCATTGAGTATACAACAATGTGGCAGGTGGAAGAAGTTTCTAGCGTAGTGTCTGGGCCTCTGGATTTTATGGCTAGCTTAGCTGGGAGGCACAGGAGCAAGGGATGCAGAGAGATGGGCATGGGGATGGCAGGTAGGGCTTTGGGTCCAGCACTCACTCTAGCTGTGAAAATCTCTGCCGTTACCTTCCCCTCTCAAAGCTTGCTCTCCTCGTTTGCAAAGTGCAGATGATAACCCTAGTCCATAGAGGTATTATCCAAGCAAGATGCATCAAATATGTAACATGCATGCTCCAGCCTTTGAGTTTGCATTCTGCAGAGAGCAATGGACCCGGCGTTACTAAGTTTGCCTTCCCAGGCCAGGCAATACATTTCTTCGCACATCAGATTTTTTATCTGTGGAGTGGAAATGCTAACAGTGGCTTCTCTGCCTGTTACTGTGAAGGAAACAAACAGAAACCAGCCACAGACCAGGTGCTCAATATAAATGATGTAGCATTAGCAAAGTCACAGAACTTAGTCTATTTTCTGTTTGGCAGAAAGAACCAAAAATACCTGTGTGAAGAAGCAAATTAATCATGAACAAAAAATTGCTTCATATAGGCACATGTCTGCTTCTGTTAGAGTCTATCTTGGCCAAAGCCATCTTTTAGATATAGAACTCTACTTTCCAATCCATAAAACAGGCATAAGGTTGGCTTCTGTTTTGTTTCTGAACAACTATGGATGAAGTCTTTAAGAACAGACCCCCATGCCGGGTGTGGTGGTGCACGCTTGTGATCCCCAAGCTTGGGAGGCAGAGACAGGAGGATCGCACAGGTTTGAAGCCAGCCTCTCTGGCTTAAGAGATCCTGTTTCCAAACAAAATATATATATAAAAAAAGGACTGGGAGTGTAGCCTGGAGGTAGAAGGGTTCCATCCCCAATACTACAAAAAAAAAAGACCCCCCAACAATTGAGTGAGTGCAGATTGTGGGGATGAAACTACTGCTTTTACCCACATTCACAGAAAAAGGAAATTCTTTCAAAACACACAAAGATAGCATTTTGGCCTTCAGCGAATCAGGAGCAGAAAGGACAGGAGATAGTGAGGGAGAAAGTGGAGCAGCACAAGGCCTGGAGCTGTGAACGGCAGCCTGACTGCCTGCTGTCCACCCCCTTGCAGCAGTGTCAAGTCGGGTCCCATCAACAGCGATGAGAAATCAGATAAGGGGACTGTGAGAGGGTACATTCCAAGAAGTAATTTATCTCTGGAGGCTGAACCTATGTAATGTCCTTACTAATCTTGGGCTCCTGGGTTATGAAACCTTCCATCGGGGATGAGTTATATTTCCAATAAGTCATTCCAGCTAATCAGTGCCTCTCATCATGAGCCGTTAGAGAGGAAGACAGGATAAACCACTCAAGCAGCTCTGAAGAGGTGGTCCTGAATGAGGAGAGAGAGCTGGGCCAGGGGCTCTGGTCCCAGATGGATCCTGCCATCTCCTCCCTTTCAGAATCGGCACCGAGGGAAATGCAGACTGCGCAGGCACAGGAAGACGAAGGGATGTGCATCTGATAAGGTTATGATTAAATCAAGGTTTTTGCTCTAATTACGCTGCATTTAAATAAATGCAGCCTAGTAAGTAATTGTAATTGATGTGCAATTAAACATGTATTTATATCACCATTGCCTTCCTCGTGCAGCTGTCTGTTCCTGCTTCTCTTTGTGGCTGGGGACAAGTAAAATTTGCCTGATGCTCAGGAGGAAGAAGTTCTACTTTTCCCACATGGCTGCCTGGCTACAGTGGGCCAGCAGGAAAAATAAGGGCAGAGGGAGCAAGGGCTGGTTTGCCTAGCCCTGACACTCATGGGGAAAATACCATATATCATCAGGACTCCAGGTAGTCTTAGGAACGCCTCTGTAGTCAAGAACATATGGTCTTCTAGCTCTCCTTGGCATGACAGTAAACTTGAGTCTTTTATTTACCTAATTTGTTGGTCCCTCAGCATTTTATACGTAATGCTATCTGATAAATACTTATGGAAATACACTTTAAATATAATGGTGAAATCTTCCATTGAATTTACAAAATTTATTCTTCTTAAGTCTAAGTAGGACAGTCACAACACAAAATGCATGAACTATGCTCCCAGATTTAAGATTTAGACCTTGACTCTTTGCCTGGCAAACAGGTAAAGACAGTGTAGTAACATAGTGAAGTACTCAGCCCTTCTCCATGTCTTGCCTCTGTGAGTCTTTAACCTTTGAATAGAGGTTGGGCCATTAAACTAGGGCAGTATAGAGAGGAGATTAGTAAGTCATTGCTACATAAGATAGTGTTGCAGAAATTCTCTGGAATAATTGACTCAGTGCTAATTACGGTGGAAAGGAGTAAGTTTATTATACTAGCAGGTACAGAGTTAGAAGAGCTCTTTTAAAGCTCCACCATCAAGCTCCACATGACCTCTCTATAGAAAATAGGGCCAAAGTAGGCAGGCATTCTTACTGACACTGAAACGTGGTGGTCAGTGATTGGAGGAAATTCCTGAACAAGTAATGACTTCATGACTTATCACCTATGTTATGACGTTTTTTTTAGGCAGCTGCCTGAATGCATGGCCTTCCATTTTAGTAACTTTTTCTATAATAACATAATAGTTACAAAAAGCAGATCAGAGGCAGTTAGGGGAATCACAACCGTATGACATTCAAGAGAGTCCTCTCATAGCAGTGGTGATCTTTGAAATGCTAGGTAGAAAGTCTGAACATTTCTCAGTGTTTAAGCTATATGGAAGATAAGATATCAAGATTGTAAGATGGAGAAAGAGGGACAGGCAAGAAATCATATGAAGATTCTAGCTCTATTCATATTTCAGTGAATATTTATTAATGCTCTAAGCTACAGTAAATCATAAAGCTAAAGAAGATATGCCTTTAGGATAGTCTTAGACTAAGCTCCATGAAGCTGGAAAACTGGCTCAGGCAGAAGATAAAACAATGCAAAGGAAAGCAGCTTGGATGCAGGTAAGGCTGATCTTCAGGATGGGTTGTTTATCTGGAACCTAGATAAACATGATAATCCTTTGGACTGGCTCCCCTGTGACCTTGATGAAATACATCCAGTTGGGCCTCTTGTCACCCATCAACGTGCTAATTAAGGAGCCAGAGAAATACCACCGTCCACCTCATCTGTTTGTGTTCTCCTGTGGAAAGGAAGCCATGCATCTCCCTGACAGCTAGTCATTACAGGAGCATATGGTACCTCAGGCTTCTGCCAGGGGCTGCGACGCTCCTAAGACCCTGAGTAGAGCTCCGGGCCACACCATCCTGAATGTCAACTGCCATTCCTGTGCTCAGAAGGGACACATGCCGTGACCAACTAAGGTGGCTGGTGCAGGTTGTGGACACCCAAAAGAGTGTAGTGAGGCAAGTGCCAATGAAATGAGAGAGACAGCAGGAAAGAAAAGTGGCAGAGGGTGAAATGGCGGGACTTGGCTATTTGCAAATGTCTCAGTTTCAGATCCATGGAACTTGGATGGTACAGAATGGTTTTGAGTGGTTAAAAAAATGCCATACTTCCCACTTCTAAAACTCTTTATTACTGAGTACTTCCCTATCCAGTACTTTATTTGAACTTTATCCTTTGGCAAGAATTATTATCTCTAAGTGACTAATTAAAAAAAAGATGGAGACCCAGAGAGGTTAAGGAATTCTTCAAGGTCAGAGTGCTATATAAATAATAGGGCTGAGAATAAAAACCAGGTTTTCATATTTCTACTCCACTGTTCTTTAAAAGCTAGTCAAATAAATGGGCACAAGGGATCTTTTAGGAGTGATAGAAGTGTTTTAAAAGTACTTGTATAACTCTAATATTTTTTACAAACCACTGTACACTTAAAACAGGTGAATTTTATGCTGTGTAAATTATGTCTCAATGCAGCTCTTATGAAATAAAAGAAATCAAGTGTAAGAAGTCAAAGCCTGGGGTTCAATGTCATCGTACCATAGTCTAAATCCTGTATCCAGCTTTTACACTCTGAACAACCTTGAGAAAGTTCTTTATTCTCTTTAAACACCAACTTCATCTCTAAAATTGGAATAATGCTATCTACTTCTCAGGGTTACTGTGAGGATTTGGCACTAAAGCAATAGTAGCTAATTTTATTTCTGTTATTTCTGATGCCAGGAATTGTGATATATAAAAAAAAGGCAATTAGCTCTCCACTGTTTGCTTAACTGCTAATGCGTATTCATGACAAAGATGGACCTTGGACAAGAATCAAGCATGTGATATTGCTTTGGTCAAAGCTCTCCATATGTGCTTTTAATTGGCAATCACCTAACAAATAACAATAATTCAGCATACCAAGGGCACATATATGCTCACCTTCTCCTAAACTCCTGATTTTCAAACTTGGCTGCTCATCGAGATTATCTGGGGAATGATAAGAATGCTGTGCTGCCTTGGTCCCACCCCAGAAATTCCAGTTTAATTTATATGGGGCTTTAAGGTTTCTGAAACTTCTCTATGTTATTCTAATTGGAACAAAGTTAAAGAATCACCACTTGCTGACTTTCAAGTCTGACCACAATATGTTCTTCCTGGGGAATTTTAGAAAGGATGAAGGCTGAGTCTCAGACCCATATATAATTATTTCTTTGACCCAGGGAGCCTATTTGAACACTGAAGTTCTGGAGGTGAAACAAATATGTAGCCAGGGCTAAGACATACCCCTTCAAACCTTAGTAGGCTAGCTGCCATTTAGGTAGGGGATCTACTTCATGGCATCCTGCCCCATTTCTCTCCCCTGCTTCCATGAAAGAGGTTCACAAGAGGTTATGATGGGCACTGCATTAAATGTTGACCTTAAGTAACCAGTCATAGCATATACCTGTTGCTGTGGGAAAGCCCTAGTGTATTTAGAACTTCCAAGTATAATAAAGGATAGTCTACCTTCTCATACCACATCCCAGCAGTTTAGTCCTCTACCTTGCAATACGGAATATATTCATTCTATCTTGCACAAAGGAGCTTTGGGAAATGTATGTTATGATCAGATATAGAATGCTCCTTGAATGGCTCAGGGTTAATCGAGTTAAGTCATGAGGGTTGTCTTCTCATCAGTAGATAAATCCATTGTGATGAAGTTATCTGATTGGTAATTTAGGCTGATGGGTGTGGCAGACGAAGGCAGGTCCCTGGAAATGTAGCCTTAGGGACTGTGTCTTTGTCTTTGAATCCCTTTGCTTTCTTGCTCTCTGCTTTGGGCCTCCATGAAGTGAGAACAGAGCTTAGCATGCTCTGTCTCTATTTCCAACAGCCATGTCCTGAGCTACAGACTCCAGCCTCACATGGATTGAACCCAGAATCTCCAAGAAACCGTGAGGAAATAAATCATCTTTCCTCCAACCTGTGTGATCAGTTATTTGGGGTATAGCAATGAGAATGCTGACCAAGACAGTACTCATGTCAAACTTTCTACATGGTATGTGACAGGTTGGGGATGGGTAGAAGAGAGGTTTCAGGTAGTGTCAGATGCCCAGGTGCTTGAGGAAGTTCAGGAAATAATTGACTGTCCATTCATCGTCTCAATAATGTTCATCGAATGGTCTCAATAATGTTTACTGGAATGAATGCTTTTACAGTGGTGAGCAACACAGGCATCAAGCACTTCTCAGAACTTAACAAAAAGTGAAAATAAAAACAAAAACTTAGCGAGGCACTATGGTGCATGCCTAGAATACCCATACTTTGGAGGCCAAGATGGGATGATTACTAGTTCAAAGCCAGTCTCAGCAAAATAGACCCTCAGCAACCTAGTGAGACCTTGTTTCAAAATAAAAAATAAAGCTGGATGTGCTGGTGCATGTCGCTAATCCCAGTACTTGGGAAGCTAAAATGGGAGGATTGCAGGTTCAAGACCAGCCTCAGCAAATTAGCAAAGACATCTACAACATAGTGAGGCCTGTTTCAAAATTAAAAATAAATAAACAAAAGAGGTCTGGGGATATAGCTCAGAGGTTTAATCCTCAGTACCACACACACACAAAAAAAAAAAATTAAAAGATTAACAGGTCTAAGGGTGTAGCTCAGAGGTAGAATTCACCTAGGTCCCTAGTATCTCACACAAAAATAAATAAGTATCATTGCTGCTAGCAAAAAATGCACAGAATCTGAATTTCTTACCACCTTGCTTTTTCTGTATGAAACCTAATTATTTTTTGGCACTTCCAACAATGCTTTCAGAGTAGCTTCTATACCTCCATGTATGAATGCTTATCACAGACTCCACCTTGAGATTCTCAACACTTTCTGATCTGGGTTCAAGTTTACATTCTGCCTTTTCTTCTTATCACTGCCCCTACACAGATCCTCTACTTATTTGTCAAAGTAGTTACCACTCTAGAAACCCTGAGGATGGGTGAATGAAAGGTATTCTTGTATTGAGCAGAAATAATTTTGGTCAAAAAATCTTTCTCTTTTAAAGTTTCCAGGAAATTCTGGAGACACGAAATGTTTTCCTCACTGGACAGTATATATATATATATATATATATATATATATATATATATATATATATATATACACAAATTTATACAAATATATGTATATATTTACATACATACATACATACATACATACATATTACCACTTTGGCTGCATCTTGGGTTCACAATGGCTGGGTCAGGGCAGTGAGGCTGCTGTGTAGACTTTCTGTTACCACCATAAGAGGTGTCTTCAGCCCCTCGTACGAGGTTAGGTGGGCAGAGTGAGCCAGTGCTAGTACACTTAGCCCTGAGATAGGATCAGCAACTGTCCGAATCCAAGGGATTTAGTCTCAGGAGCCAGAGAACCCACAGGGCCAGCTCTCAATTTCCTCCCAGAGTTTTATATTCCATGTTCCTTTCTTCTACTTCCTGCCCTCATTCTCAAAATAGATGAGGGCGATGTTATCAGGGGAGCACAAAGAAGGGATAAGAGCAGGTGATCTTTCCATTGCCGTGAGCTGTGACATCGGTCACCCCTAATTAGATGGTCTGAAGGACCTTATAAATCTAATCCACTGAACAATTGACCTCAGAACCCCTCCAAATACATTTTAGAGTCAATGGTAGAAACCTATTACAGATTTTCTATAGTCCCATTTCTTTAACAATAAAGTGGGTATAGTGATGAATATTGAGATGTTTCACATAGCCAATTAATGTAACTGTTATCTGTCAATAATGTTGTCATTGATTAAAATAAAGCTATAATTTTTAATTTTCCATTTTTTAATCTTTTAAAATGACGACATGATATAATGAGTCATTGAGGAGTTTTGCTCGATGACTCATTATATCATGAAAAAATAACACATGCTATGTAGTATGGGATATTTTGAGCATTTATGTCATTTAAGTCTTACAATAACTTATCAGCTAGGTAGAAATAATCTTAACAGGTTCATATTTATTAAAAAATAAATCAATGATGATGATTAATAACCACCCCACACAGAAAGCATTATGCCACATAGCATATTTGATTAATTTCAACAAATATGTATGGAAGAAATTATACCAATTCCTTATAACCTCTTTTCAAAGAGAGGAAACTTCTTAGTGCATCCTATGAAGCCAGCATTAATCTAACACCCAAATCATTCAAAAACACTAGGGATAAAAAACAATAGATCGATATCTGCTATGAACATCGATATAAAAATCATCAACAAAATGTTTTTTAAATCAAATCCAACAAATATAAAGAATGGTATACCACAACCTAGTGGGATTTAACCTAGATATGCAAAACTGGTTCACCATTTAAAAACATTATCATAGCCAGGTGTGGCAGCACACACTTGTAATCCCAATACTTGGGAGGCTGGGACAGGAGGATCATTCAGGTTCAAAATCAGCCTTAGCTACTTGGTTAGGCTCTCAGCAACATAATGAGGCCCTATTTACAGATAAAATATAAAATAGGTCTGGGAGTGTAGCCCAGAGGTAGAAGGCCCCTGAGTTCCATCACTCGTACCACAAAAATAAATAAATAAATAAAAACTTATTATTATAACCCATCACATAATCAGGTTAAAAAAGAAATATAATATTATGATATCAACAGATGCAGAAAAAGCATTTGATAAAAAATCAATAGCCATTCATTCCTATTTTATAGTTAAGGGAAATGGCCAGAGAGAATTTAAGTGACAAAAGAAATAATCATGCTGTATATTAATATAAATGTTTAAAAGGTCACAGAGGAAATCAGAAAGGGAACGAAAAGATGGGTTTTGATATAGAAAGAATGATTTGAAACAGGTTCACACAAAACAGAAGAGATGCAGCTGGTGGGGCATCCTGCAGTCTGGGGACAATGCTGTTCTCTGCTCCTCAGTAAAGTTTAATTAAGTTCTATTCATGAAAAATGACATGTAATAGGTGCTGTAGAACATGAGTTAAAAAAAAGGGGGAGAGAGAGAAGTGACAGAGAAAAGATTGGGAAGTCAAATAAAGCAATAAGCATGCCCACTGCGTATTGGTGATTCTTCCAACACTCAATTCAGGCCATGAACAGACTCACTAATAAAATAATGGATGAGGGAATGAATAAATAATGTCCATAGCCGAGGGAAGTAGGAATGGTGACATCTTGCTACTTTTCAAGCCTTGCAAACGACAACCCCTTTGGAATCCAGTCGCCTCTACATTTCAGTCTGAACCAAACAGATGTTTTACACTTAAGAAATGGCTCACCAAAGGTTTCTTGTCCTTTATATTGAACCCAGTTGGGTCAAGGGACATTCAACATTACTCATTGCCCCAGCACCTAGGTGGGTAAGTTTATGGCATGGAACCAATAAAGTAATAACATTGAAACCTCCTAGACCAGCATGATTGGACATAGAAGCCTGCAAGGAATAATACTTCTGCTTTATTTTTTAGAATTGCAGGAAGAGAAAAAAACAGATTTTCTTAATCTTTAAAATTGAAGCACTTGTACACTGAGGCCTAGTCTGAGCTGAGCACGGTGCTGCTGGAGCAGAAGACACTTCACTGTCCTGAATGATAAACACCACACACACCCTGGCAGGAGAGTCTGACTCAGAGGCTGCCGGGAATTGCCCAAATAGGTCCCAGACATGAAGCCTGGTATAATCTTTGCCACTTACAGAACTTGGGTTCAACATTTCCCAGAGCTGTTCTTTTCTCTGTTCCATATATAATTCTATTTTTAACTGAAATAAGATCTATACAGATTTCAGCAGATTTTATTCTCAGGCAACTTGCTATTGTGATATTTTCCTTGTAATCTGCATAAGATTAACAACAAAAATCATTGAAAGCTAGCACCTTATTTTCATAACCTCTTGTTTTATCTAACAAATGCCCTCAGATTCCGTGGCTGCTGGCAATTCTGATTTGAATTCCCTAGCCCCGTGCTGATTTGCACGCGACTGTTCTAGCAGAGGGCATGGCTACTTACTATGCTGAATGTACTCCCAACATGCATAGCCGCATGGCTGCTTCAACAGTCAGAGAAAACTGCTTCTCAGGGACTCTTGCTAGAGACTTGCAATTTGCTAAGGCAAAGCGAAGAAATCTATGTGAACTGGAACCATGCAACACTAAACTGTGCAGTAAATGTGATTTATTTAAAATTTCACACCAGTGAACTTTGCTCAGTCTCCTTCAGAACTGGCAGTAAAAAGGGAAGACATTTTCAGATTATCTTGCAACAAGAAAGATCCTCTCACTGGATAATGAGTAGCATTGATATTTAATAAGCACCTGGTTTTGGGATCTAAGTATCCACACTCAAACTCCAGCTCAGCCATTTACTAGCTCTGTGATTTTAGGCAGGTTGATTACCCTATCTGACTTCAATTGATCTCATCAGTAGGCTTACAAAGATCAATGGAGTGATAATTTATAATCCACCCAAGTGTAGTTCCTAGAACACGGAAACCACTCACACAATGTTGGCTTTTATTAATGTTTGATGGTTTCCTTTTCCCCTGTGAATATGTGGATTGCGATCATCAGACATTTACATCAATCCCAAGTTTCTGCTATGAAAATAGAATCTGGCCAGGCGTGGTGGCGCACGCTTGTAATCCCTGTGCTTGGGAGGCAGAGACAGAAGGATCATGCAGGTTCGAAGCCAGACTTGCTGGCTTAAGAGACCCTGTTTCCAAATAAAAATATAAAAAAATAGTTGTCTGGGAGGATATCCCGGAGGTAGAAGGGTTTCCAGGAACCCCAATACCAACAAACAACAACAACAAAAAATAGAAAATAGAATCTGGTAGTTTTTCTCCTTATTTTTCCACCATAAATTTAATCAGAGTTAAAACAAATTCTAGCTGGAAATGGTGGTGCACACTTATAATCCCCGCACTTGGGAGACTGAGACAGGAGGATCACACAGGTTCGAAGCCAGCCTCAGCTGGCTTAAGATACCCTGTTTCCAAATAAAATATTTAAAAAATAAGTCTGGGAGTGTAGCCTGGAGGTAGAAGTCCCCTGGGTTCCATCCCCAGTACCACCAAAAAAAAAAAAAAAAAAAAAAAAAATTCTAATGAAAAGCTCAAATTTCACTGTTGCCTATTTAAGATAGGATGATATGCAGAATGGGGTGGCCTATGCCTGAAATCCCAGTACTTGGGAGGCTGAGACTGGCAGATCGCAGGTTTGAGGCTACCCTCAGTAATTTAGAGTGACCTTGTTTCAATATGAAAAATAAAATAGGGGTGGGGTCTAGCTTAGAGAAAGAATGTCCCTTGATTCAATCCACAGCACCCCACACACAGAAAAGAAAAGGATAATATATTCTCTATAATATTGAAGTAAGTTACAACTAATTAAATGAATGATATCAGTAAGACTGCATTTTAAATTAGGTGTTGATGACCAAAGATGGGATTCAAGGTGACAAAGACATTTGATGCAATATGACACATATACCCCCAAAAAAGATAAATAGGAAAATCACGTTTAACTTTTATAAAGGGTAAATTGTGACAGCAACACTGATTCTTTTATTTATTCCTTCTCTCAAAAGTGACTTATCGTGACACAGCTTCCAATATGGCAGAGTATATAGCTCAGTAAACGGTCTCCCCCTAAATCAGCTATATAGAACTGGAAAAATTATTTAAAGACAAACACTAAAGAGCATTTCAGGGCTGTGGAAATCAGTCACAGGCATGCATCAAATTGAGAAGGCACTGCTTATAAAATAATACTGAGCTTCAGGTAAGAAGAGTGGAAGATTGTGGCAATCTTGCTTTGGGCAGCTTATAAACTCTGTCCCCAATTCAGTTAATATAAGAGCTCTACCCACAGTAGGAGCAATCTGTGAAAGACAGAGATTTCACTAAAGGAGAGACTGACTTGAATTGTGGCGAGAAGGAGAAAAGGACTCAGTAAACATCACTGCCGTTAATTATAGCTATCTCTGTAATTATGGTCACAAATAAATGAATGATCAGTAACCTGGGCCTACATAGTTAGACCAAATAATAAAGTGGCAGAGTAGTCATAAATTTAACAAGTATATTGAAGAAAAGAGTTAGTCCTAAGGGGCCCAAGATGCTCTCTACCAATCCTCAGCTGACTAGAAAGCTGTGCACATACGCAGAGTTGACCAGAAAGAATCTAAATTATCCACATATCGCTGCCTGACTCCAAATTCACACACATGAAAGACAGGTCCTGCAGAAAGAAAAAAGCTAGAGCCAACTAAAACACTGAATGAATTTGAATATGTTCCCAACGCACACCCCCGTTGGCAGAGGGTAGAGACGTGCTGAATTGATGTGTTTGAGCACAACATCTCAAGCACTGTTTGATCACCACGCTAAATGGCACAGCATGATGCATGGAAAGCCATGCATAACATAAAAACAAGGATATTTAAAATCAAGGAGAAACAGCAGCAGTCACATAGGGGGAAAAGATTTGATATACTAAAAGCAAGTTACTAAAAAAGAACAACAACAACAAAAAAAAGAGTTTTGGTGTAGATTTGCAGTGTCACCAAAAGCTCCTGTTTTGAAGGCTTGGTCTGCAATGCAGCAATGTCTAGAGGTGGGATCCTTAAGAAGGGTTTGGATCATGACAGCTCCAATCTCAGTGATGGACTCTTCTCTTGATCAAGTAATAGCTAAATGGACTACTAGAAATTAGTGTAAACTGTAGGAGGTGGGGCTGTGCCCCGGAGACTACATCTTGTCTTTCCCTCCTCTCTGGGCTGCCATAAGGTCAGCAATTTTGCTCTGCCACACCTATCTGTCCTAATGTGCTACTACCTCACTGTAATTCCAGAAACAATGGAGCAAACCAACCATGGACTATAACCTATGAAACCAGGAGCCAAAATAAATGTTTCCTTTTTTTAAGTTTTTCTGATCAGGTATTTTGTCACAACAAACCAAAGCTAACACAGGCAGCACAAAGAAAGCCCTAGGGCGGGTAATGCATATTAGAATTAATTGTTAGCACAATACATTATCTAAATTTTTCTAGCTTTCAACACGACCAAAAACATATATGAGACATGATAAAAAAAAGAGGAAATTATGACTCATATTCAGAAAAAAGTACTGGTAGAAACCATATTCGAGTGGGTCCTTATGTTGAACTTGACAAAGACTTAAAAGTATCCATTGGAAGTATGTTCAAAAGAAGCCGGGCATGGTGACTCATGCTTTTAATCCTAGTACTTGGGAGGCTGAGACAGGATGATTGCAGGTTTGAGGACAGCCGTAGGCCCTCTGCTACTTAGTGAGACCCTGTTTCAAAATAAAGAATAAAAAATAGGGAGTGTAGCTCAGAAGTAGAATGCTCCTGGGTTCAATTCCTAGTTCCAGAATAAAAGAAGTATGTTCAATAGACTAAAGTAAACTAGGTTAAAGAATTAAATGAAAATGTAATGGCAATGAACCAGCAAATAAATCATTTCAACCAAGCAATAAAAATTATATATAAAAAAGTTATATGAAAACTCTAAAGCTAAAAAATACAATGAATAATATGAAAATTGTATTAAAGAAAATCCATACCAGAATTAAGATTAAATAGAAAATATAAAGTGGTTTAAAAATAAAACAATCAAAATGATACAATCTGGAAAATAGAGAAAAAAACTAATGATGGAGAAATAACTAAAAATCAAAGGGTATATCAATATATACATCTTGCAACTTACAAAGAAAGAGAGGAAGAAGAGAGTCCAAGAAAATGATATTAAAATCAATGAATTAAGACTTCCTACTTACACTTGGTTAAATATATTAATATAAAATTCTGAGCAAGATAAACACAAAGAAATCAATACATATACATATTATAAACAAATTGTTCAAAGCCAAAACAAGATTTTTTTCTTATGCATAGATGAAGAGAAAATAAAAGTAATGACCTATTTCTTATAATAAAATAATGGAAGCTAAAATGCAATAAAATGATATGCTCATAGCAACGAAAGCAAAACAAACAAGTAGAAAACTCAACCATCCAGTAAAACTATCCTTCAAAAGTGAAGTCAAAATAAAGACAGAGCCAGAGACACAGCCAGATCATCTAAGCCCATGACAGTCTTGTCTTACTGACATGCCATATAAGAATAAATGGAGTCATTTAAGTTGAAAGGAAGTGACACCACATTGCAACTCAAATCCACAGGAAGGAGACAAGAAAAGCTAAATATATGTGTAATATAAATGAATATGCATATACACATTTTTATCTTTTTTCCATTAACTTTAAAATATCAGGTTGGATGGAATAATAATTATAAGGCTATCTGTTTGGGTTTTAAACATATCAGTGAAACATATATAGTAATGACAGGCCAGAGGTTATGAAGAAATGAAGCTATATGATAGTGGGCTTCTAGATTTTACCAGTTTTCAATCTAAATTAGGTTGTGGTAAATTAAAATATGTATTGTAATCTTTACAGAAGCCACTAATAAAACAGCAAGAAAGAAAAAATAAATATGCTATTAAAGTTTGTTTAAACCAGGCCTGGTGGCTCACGCCTATAATCACAGAACATAGGAGGCTGAAAAGGTGGACTGCAGGTTCAAGGCCACTTGGGTAACTTATTGCCATCCTCAGCAACTTAGTGAGACCTTTTTTCAAAAATAAAAACTAAAATAGGTCTAGGGACGTATCTCAGAGATAGAGTCCCCCTGAGTTCAATCGCCAGTGTCTGCCTGTCTGCCTTTCTTTCTTTCTTTCTTTCTTTCTTTCTTTCTTTCTTTCTCTCTCTCTCTCTCTCTCTCTCTCTCTCTCTCTCTCTCTCTCACACACACACACACACACACACACACACACACAACTAACAGAAATAAAGACAGCAAATGAGTGATAAAATATCAAACAAAAACCCAAGAGATCTATAGAAAACAATACACAATTCTAATGTGCTCACAGTTACATTAAATGTGAATGAATGACACATTCCCAGCTAAAGGCAGAGATTTCAGACTTGATGAGGAAAACTACAACTCAACTGTAGTGCCTCTATAAGAGATACTTTAGATTTAAAGCACAGATAGAGTATAAGTAAAAAGATAGAAAGCAGGATTGCTGAGAACAACTACAAGACAGCTGGAGTTGTATTAACATTGAAGTAAAAGTAAAAAAGAAAACATACACATCATTCAGACATAACTGTAAGAGATGGAGTGGTTATGTGAATATTAAATACGTTATTTAAAAAAGATTATTAAAATAATGAGAAACCTTTAATAGTGATAAAAGAATCGATTCCCTGAGAAGATATAATTGCAAATATACTCTACAAACACTTGAGAACATAGCTACAAAAATGAAGTAAAAATTAACAGAAAGGAGAAGAGAAATAAGCAACAGTAATATTTGAAGATAATAAAACCCTACTCTCACTAACAGTATTAGGAAAAATGAACAAAAATATAGAGGATCTGAACAATACTAACCAGCAACTCGATATAATTAACACTCTGATTCCTCTCCACACAACTGCTGCAAATTACACATTATGTTTAAGAAGAACATTCTTCAATAAAACAATAAAACAAGTTGTGATGAATTTAAGAGTTGAAATCATACAAAGTATGTTCTTTAACCAAATAAGAATTAGAACAGAAATTAAAAACAAAGTAAAAAGGGGGGTAGTGAGGGCACATTGTGCAGATATGTAGAAATTCAGAAGCACACAATGAAATTATAAATCACAGATAACAAATAAATCACAGGAAAAATTACACAATATTTTGAACTATTTGAAAAGAAAAACATCTGATGTTCAAATTGAGAGGGGACAGCTGAGCCAATAAGTAGAGTGAATTTGTAGCTTTAAATGACCATTACCCTTCTTACCTTCAGGTCTTGGCTGACATTTCACTATTTGTAAATAATTGTCAACAAACAAACAAACAAACAAATGAAACAGGCCTGGCCCCAGGGTTGCTTACACTTAAGCTATACTGCTTTTGCTGTTATGACATCTGTCACTCTCCCTGTAGCAGGGCATCAAGCTGTCAGGGCTGACTTAAGTTTTGCTGAGACACTTTGCACTCCCGTGGAGGTCTGTCAGAAGCACTGAGCCGTAGTGAATAAGACATATGATCATTAGACACCTTGCTTTTTTCCCCCTCATTAAAGATGTTGTTTAATCATCTGTATCTTTGAATAAGAAACATACAGTCAACACTTGCTGCTCTTTGGTTGTAAAGCTGCCCCCCCTAATTCACCCTACTTGCCACAAAGTGGGACTTGTTTGCAGGACCATTAAATTCTATCTCAGGTGCAATCACACGGGCTGGGGGACTTGCAAACACTTTCTGGATCCCATTCATTGTCTAAAGTGTTTATTAAGAAGGCAAAGGGAAAAAGTAGGGGCTTTATCCAGCCAATTGTATGCTAGCAAAGGAGGTAACGCCTGTTATAGAATCACTGGCATCTCTGTTTCATCAGCACTAACCAAGACGCCTCATAACAGAGCTGGCTTCTCTTTTGCTTGCAGGCAGGAGGTAGGAACACATTCTCATAGAGAATACTTGGGTAATTGGAAGTATTATAGGAAAAATATGTTCTTCCATTTGGATCCAGTACTGATTGGAATGAGCCAAATAATCAGCTCACCAGCATGGAGCATAGTTCTACTCTGTGCTGCAGAGAGAAGCATTTTCCTACATAAGCATCCTTCTGGCCCCTTCATCAATGGTTAGATTGCCTTTGCTTTGGCTTTCCCGTGGGATCTTCCTGTACCATTTCTTCTGCGAGCCAGTCTTCGACTCAGAGAATGTCTTCTAATTACATTGGGATGGAACAGGAAGCCAGCCCCATAGCTTGGCTGGGCTATGCCTGGCCAGAGAGCTCAAGCAGTCATGCCTGGGATATCACAGAGCAGGTTTCAAAGGTTTCATTCATTAGAGTGAAATCGATCTATCCGAGGAGCTCAGCGTCCAGAACAAAGTTCTTAGGCAATTCCTGTGCCACCACTTCAAGAAAAGCCTTCACTTCCTAAGAGTAGAAACTCTCAAGGCAGGTGGGTTTGGTACTTTTTTCTTTTTTCAATATTGATAGCTGAGGTCTCCTGCCCTTTTAGAAAAATGAACACTTAATTCTTTTGCACTGAAAGCCACCAAAACAAAGCTGTTTCCTCTAGGTAAGAACTCAAATTATATATTTTCTTTTTGATAGATCCAGTGCTTCAGATTCTCGTACCCACCCGACCATTAACCCATTTGTCTTAGCTAACTTGTCTTTATTGAATAATATAATACAGGCTCTTTTAAATGGTTTGCTCTGCTTTACAGATGAAGAAATAGAGTCTTAGAAAAATTAAATGACTTAATCAAGTCCCATTTCTAAAAAGCGATGAGGGTGCTATCAAAAATACCTAATTTGTCTAGCCAAGTGTAGTCTTGCATACTTATAGCCAGTACTCATGGTAGCTGGGAGACTGAAACAGGAGAACCACAAGTTTGAGGCCAACCTCAGCAACTTAGTTAAACCTTGTTTCAAAATAAAAATAAAACTACCCAGGGGTGTAGCTTGGAGGCAGAATGCCCCTGGGTTAAACCCAAGAACCAAAAGAAAAAAATCTTGATTTGTCTCCCTTCAGAATCCGAATCCTGACATGTGTACTGGAAATCCCAAGATTCAGAGTAAGATTGATTAAAAATAAATTTTAAAATAATATATTTTAAAATAAGTTAAAAATAAAACATGTAGCCGGGCATGGTGGTACGTGCCTGCAATCCCAATATATGGGAGGCTGAGACAGGTGGATCACAGGTTCTAGGACAGACTCAGTAACATAGCAAGACCCTGTTTCAAAACAAACAATAAAAAGGGCTCAGGTTATAGCTCAGAGGTAGAGGCCCATGGTTTCAATCCCCAGTAACACCCCCACACACCCACACCCACACACTTCACAAGTTCTTTGAAATTAACACCAGAGCAAAACATTTTCTGAAAGTCCCTTTTGCATGCAGGGCTTTCACTTATCCACATAAAGCTTTCTAACTACTGCCTTATTTGACTTCTCTGCTTCTCACTCCTGAAACTCTATCTCTTATCCCCCCTTTGCTAACAAAACCTTCTGGAAAGGATCCAGTCAACTCAAAATGAATAATATTTGCCTGAGTCCTCTCAGCAATATGTCTATTTATCTGTCTGGCCAATTTCCCTCTTCCTTGTTGCTGAGAGGAAACAGCCAATGAAATAAATAGCCGCTCACAGGAGCTGGTGCAAGCATCCTCATCTTTTTTTTTTTTTTTTTTTTTTGGTGGTACTGGGGTTCCTGGAAGCCCTTCTACCTCCGGGTTACACTCCCAGACCTATTTTTACATTTTTATTTGGAAACAGGGTCTCCTAAGCCAGTGCGCGCGGCTGGCTTCGAACCAGCGCGGTCCTCCTGTCTCTGCCTCCCAAGCACGGGGATTACAAGCGTGCGCCACCACGCCCGGCAGGCATCCTCATCTTTATAGCTCTCCTTTTCAAGTACAAGCATCACGGGTGTATTCATTCGAGTCACCCCTCCATGTCAGTCTGGTATGGAGCTGTATTTCTATTTCCTGTATTTCTATCTTTCCAATAAACTTCTTTAAATCTTCAAAAAAAAAAAAGTACAAGCATCACTGAGCTTGCCCTAGAACCCTCTGATTAACAGAAAAGATTGTTAAAAATAATGATTTCTGGAGAAATGATCTCATATTCTTATTTTTAGTGGCTAGCTTTCTTTTTTTGTAAATATGCTTTTGATAAATATTTCTGAAAAATATATTTTTTTTTCTACTGGGAAGACTTTAAAAATGCTTTTGGAGAAATGACATGATGGTCATGGCCTGGGGAAAACAAAAAATGAGGGTATAGTTTATTCAGACATGATGGGGAAGGAGAAGAGAGGTAATGGGGAAGGTAAGAATGAAAATGAGGTGATATCTCTGTTAAAAAATAGAAACAATTTTAGACAGAGTATCGTGGCTTGTATCTCTTAGGAAACCATGGCAGCAAGGAAGCAAAAAGAGCCAGGTAAGGGCCATGATCCCGCTATCCCTGTCAAAGGCACACCCCCAGTAACCTAACTTCTTCCCAGTGAGCCTCACCTGCTGGAGGTTCCACCACTTCCCAGGAGATCTACAGAGTGGAGAACAAACTTCCAACACATGAGTCTTTGAGACTCTGCTTTACAGATGAAAAAATAGAGTCTTAGAAAAATTAAATGACTTAATCAAGTCCCATTTCTAAAAAGTGATCAGGGTGCTATCAAAAATACCTAATTTGTCTAGCCAAGTGTAGTGCTGCATACTTATAGCCAGTACTCATGGTAGCTGGGAGACTGAGACATTTTAGATCCAAATGATAGCAATGGTAAAACATAATTTTATGTACAATGGTCTATATTACATTATATTTTTATAAATGTCTTTTTAAGATAAGGAGACTCTCAGGGGAATAAAAGTAGAATCATCAAATGGCCAGAAGATAGAATCCAGCTTAACTGGAATTGATGCGTTTGTCCTATGTTTTTAAAATAATCAGGAGGGATCTTTTCTCCCTTTAAGAATGGCAAGGTTTAGAAACTCTGCTTTAGATTGATAGCATACAGGGGCAGAAGCACAGTGCTCCAGAGCTTTGGGAATCAAACTCATAAATTCAACATGTATTGGATCAAATAGAAAATATGTAGATACCACCTCCAGAGTATAAGGGTCCCTACAGCAGAAAATAGGAAGAATATACTTTAATGGAATAATTGATTTCTGACAATAAAGCAAGAGTATTTCAACAGAGTGGCATAGAGAGTCAGCATTATTAAGTCCAATATTGCAAGTACTCATCCAGGGTTTAAAAATTCAGGGGATAAGTTGCTCTAATCAATAATGTAGTTTTACTTTGCTAGTATAAGTTCTCCTCCTCCTCCTCCTCCTCCTCCTCCTCCTCCTCCTCCTCCTCCTCCTCCTCCTCTTTCTCCTCCTCCTCCTCTTCTTCCCCCTTTTCTTCCTTTTCCTTCTCCTTCTTCACCTCCTCCTCCTACCCTTCATCCTCCTACCCCTCCTCCTCCTCCTCCCCCTCCTCTTCCTTCTTTCCTCCCCCTACTCTCATCCCCTTTATTAATTATCATTATTATTATTATTATTATTATTATTAGTAGTAGTAGTAGTAGTAGTACTTAGGATTGAGCCCCAAAGCATACTACCTCCAAGCTATATTCCCAGTCATTTTTATTTTTAAACAGTACTTCCCTAAGTGTCACTGAATTTCTGAGGATGGCCTTCGAACCTACAATCCTCTAGTCTCAGCCTTCCAAATTCTGGGATTATAGTCATCTGCCATTATGTTGGTTAATGGTATAATTCTTAAGTGGGAGCTGGATGCAGTTGGGTACTCATTGCCAGTGATATAATGTTCTAATCAGCATCTGTCCTTTCTCTACCTAAACTTGCACTCATCAAATAATGCTTATATTATAATTTGGTTTCTCATATGTATATCTAGCCCTTGCCATAGAAAGAGAATATGCTGTACCAGGAGTGGAGGTGCACGCTTGTAATCCCTGCACTTGGGAGGCGGAGGCGGAGACGGGAGGATCGCACAGGTTCGAAGCCAGTCGCACTGGCTTAAGAGACCCTGTTTCCAAATAAAAATATAAAATAGGTCTGGGAGTGTAGCCCGGAGGTAGAAAGGTTTCCAGGAACTCCAGTACCACCAAAAATAAAAAAAAGAAAGAAAGAAAAAGAAAAAGAAAAAAAAGAATATGCTGACCAAAGTGATACATTTGACTCGTCCACAGAGCTATTATATTTCTCATAGTGATTCAATGAACTCACATCTTCATTTCTTCATCAGATGAAACCTGGTGTATTTGGTGTAAACCAGCTGACACACCCAAAACCGGACTATGGTTAACTTGCTGAGATAATGTCTTCATAGAGAGCCAGCCAAACTTTGGTAATAGGCACTATTTCTTTCAAAAAACAGAAGCATAGGAAGAAAAAGGTGTTGAAAAGATGCAGTCTAATTCCCAAATCTTTCTTAGATTTTTTTCTAATTGATCTAAATGGAGGCTATGAAAAACATAAGTGCTTACTGTTAAACTTTTGTAGCCGGGCGTGGTGGCGCACGCTTGTAATCCCAGCATTCGGGAGGCTGAGACCTGGAGGATCGCGGTTCGCGGACAGCCTCAGCTCCTTAGTGAGGCCCTCTGCAACTCAGTGAGACCTGGTTTCAAAATAAAGAATTAAAAAAATAGGGCAGAGGTAGAATGCCCCTGGGTTCCATCCCCAGACCCGCAAAAAAACAAAAACAAAAAACAAACTTTCCTATAACTTCTATGTAATATGTCCAGTGTACAACACATAGATGTACATTGCCAGTGTACAAGTCAGTGATTTGTTAATTTATATAAAGAACATCATGCTCAATGTAGGAAAATAATGTGAGCTATTTCAAAAAAGAAATGAAAATAATTATATATTTAGGTTGAAACAAGATAATTAAGGCTTAATTGGTCAATCAGAAAAAATAAATCCAACTGGTAAGGTAAGATCTTCTCATGGGAATGATTTGAGATAAAGTTAACTCAATTAGCTTCCACAGCATAGCTGTAAGAATCCCCAAAACTGGGTAGAATTATGAACTGATTAAAATCTGTAATTGTGATTCAATGGAGGGAGCCATGCATCATGGAGATGGCAGTTTTCCCTACATTCCTGCTGACATAGAAAGGAGATAGAAGAGATGTCAGAAAAGGTAGAAATAGGGGCTTGTGGAAAGGGGAAGAGAACCACGTGTCTCCTAGCAGGAGAATATAGAACTAGCCTGAAGGGGAGCTTGGTTTTCAGCCAGTAAATGTCTGATTTCTGACCTAACCACTGAAGGATAAGTTTCACTCTCAAGCTTCCATCCAAGATCATTTTGGGGCTATACTTCTAATTTGATTGCTGTCACATTTCTTGGAGTTTCATTAGTCATGCTGTTTTTCCCCTGATGTTTCACTACAGCTTTTTTCTTTTACTCATGCATTTTTCATCTTTGAATGTATATTGTTTCCTATAATAATCTGTAACCTTTTTTTTTTTTGGTAAAGAGCTGGGTAATAAATACTTTCAGCTTTGGGGGTCACACTGTCTCTGCTGCAGCTTCTGTAGTCCGCTATTGTGGCACGAAGGAGCCATAAAAATATGTAATGAAATGAGTGGGGCCGTGCACTAATAAAACTTTACTTATAAAGCAGGATGAGATCTGACTTAGGCATTGGGGCTGTGGTTGCACCAATGATATTTATTTTCCGGCATCATTTAGTTAATTTGCACAATCATTTAACAGTACTAATTTGGAGAAGGAATGTATTTGGCTGGCTGTTTCTAGTCTTTTTCTAGGTACTAGGGATGTCACAGTGAACATGACAAAATTAATTCTTGTTCTTTTGCAGATCATATATAGGAAGAGGACACAGACAATTAAAGGATAAATAAGTCGCCTAGATATCTTCCAATAATGAAATTTACTAGGCAAAGAAAGAAGAGTGAAGTTTACAGAAGCAAGACATTAGCAGAATAACTACTGCTATTTGAAGGCTGGAGAAAAGTTCTTCTGATATGGGTCATCCCAGTTGGGACCCACTGGTGAGAGGTCATCTTCAAACAGCTGAAGGAAGAAGAAAAGAGAAGAAGCCCCCGCATGGTTGGACCAAGGGGAAGGGGGTAGGTTGGCTAAGCCATTGAGACAAAACTGAAATGCTCAATTTTTATTTCTAACACAAAGAGAAGGTAGTGCATGGTTGGAAGGAGCAGATGTCATAATGATCTACCTAGATTCTTTGGAGGATAGCTTGTATTAAAGTATAAAAATAAAATGTTGGAGCATAAGAGAAAGTAGTAACAAAAAGATAATAGGGTGCTATTGCATGCTGGTAGTTTTTCTGGAGTGTTTATTTCTTTTATCCAATTCCAGTGTGTTAATTAGAGCTGAGATTTTAGTGCAGATTGACATTTTAAATGTCATGGCCTCTGAAATGTAACTTGTACTGAAACGACCCAAATCTGGGTCTTCTGAGAAATGCTCATGTGTTACCATGATACTTAAATCTTTCTCCTTCTTTACTGTCTCCTCAATGCCATTTGTTTCTATTTTAAGGGACCTATATAACCCTTGGATCAAATATCTATTGGACTTGAGAATGTAGTCCCTAATATTTCAAAGTTTTAATTCAATATTCCTTTCCAAATTGCTTAAGACAGATAGTTTGTTTTAGCATCATAAAATTTAACTTCTGCCTCTCGTGTTGCTCAGGGTATAAGAAAATTTCTCTGTAGGACTACAGGATAGAGTTTAGCTAAGGGATAACCCACAAGAAGCATGTACTTGCTCAATAGCAGACTTGATCAAAGATAAGAAGCTGCTTTTCCTTCTAAGTATGCATGGGATCTGATCCATGGACTTGTGAAAAAGCAGACTCCTCCTCCTCCTCCTCCTTCTCCTCCTTCTCCTCCTCCTCCTCCTCCTCCTCCTCCTCCTCTTTCTCCTCCTCCTCCTTCTCTTTCTCTTTCTTCCTCACTTTCTAACTCTTCATTTTTTAATACCTTCATACCAAAGACACCATTCATGACTCATACAATACTTCCTACAAAGCAACAGCATATTATTTACTCCCACTGATAAAATTATCACCTCATTTTCCTTTACACACACACACACACACACACACACACACACACACACACACATCACCCCATTCAATTAATTCTTGCTTATTCTATAGGATTGATTACCATCCCAGCTGATTTTGGCAGCTACTAGATAATATTTGTCTTCAACTAAATATCTTGATTCAAAGATGGACTGTGAGCTACATAGACCTAGGTTTGAAAGACTTACATGTGTGACCTTCGGGAAGCTGCTTAACCTTTTTTTCTCCTCAGTTGCTCACCTATAAGATGGAGATAAAGCATATCCTGGTCTTTGCCTGGATTACCCAAAACAAAATACCAGAGGCTACTAACTGACCAATAAAGGATAATCCCAGAGATTCCAGACAGTCGTGGAAAGGGAAGTGAGTCAAGGTATTAGAGAGCCAGCCTGGGGTGCCTAACTTAGCAAGATCAATGCACGATGGCAAGATCAACTTATCCATCAACAAATATTGTGTGACTGAATGGTCAGTAAGAAACACTTCTTCTCAGTGAAACACTTCTCAGGAAAGAGAAATTTACTCTAGATCCATATCCCATAGGTTTTACCATCAAAGAAAAGTAACTAGCACATACTTCTGGGTTGCTCATGTCTGGCTGCCACTCAGGTCTCCAGAAATCTCATGCCTTAGTGTGGAAACCAGAAGCCTCAGAGTGAAAGATAAGCATAGCCAGGCCTGGGTGGAGGCCAGGGCTGCTGGGCTACATCCATGAGGAGTGGGCTGCAGATCATGCAGAGTTGCTTGCCTACTTGTAATTGAATGAAATAAGCAGTCTAGAGACAGATGAAGGGAAACCGCATGCATAAAAGAGGTGTCTGACACAGGGCTCCTCTCAAAACACTCAGAACCACACACCCTTTTAGTACACTCATCTCAATAGAGGGTACTACAATTTTATAAGCAGTCTTAATTTCATCACTTAGAAGACTATCAAAGATCTAGATAGTGTTTTCCTGTAAAGAGTAGATAAAGAAAGGAAATCAGTATGGAAGGTGAGGTGGGGAGGGAGGGGCTACAGTTTTTTATATAGACATCCCCTTCTATTAAATACCAGAAGTAAACATATAAAGATACTGGCTAATTCAGGATCTCTTGTCTTACTTTTTGTACTTTTCTGTATTTTTAAATTTTCTCAAAACTAATAAGAATCTGGATAACAATGCGAACTCTGTGCCTGTAGAAATCAGTATAATGGATTACTTCTCAATAAAATACTAAACTTTTTTATAGAATATCTTTCTAAAGTTTTATTGAGTGGATGGACTTGCTCTGTAAGTAATATAAAATTGTCTATTTTATTAAAAATTAAAATGGCCTTATACTTCAAATCTGTTTCAATTTATTTTAACATGTCATCATATATATATACCATATGATATCTGCCTTCATGTTTTTAACATTTTCAAGCATATCTTTTGAGATTGAAACATTTTAAGAACTTTTCATTTAACAAAAGTACATGTAAAAAAATGTTCTAGGGTAGCTGATAGTAGCGATTATAACTAAAAAGTCTTTAAAAATGTGTTTCGGAAACAAGCAACACTCTCTGGGTCAATAAGTTGTTCTAAGACCATGACATTCATACTATTTTCTCTCCCCTTCCTGGATTTTTTGCATACTTGATGAGCGCTTCAGCAGTCTTCATAAAGCGAGCCTGAACTTCATCCATACAGGGTCTGAACTTATAGGTGTTCTGCACCCATCACTGGAATGCTGTAATAGTGGCAGAAGTTTTATCTTTGTCTGTAAGCATGATGAACTAAGACATGCCTCAGTGAATCCCCCTAGAATCCGGACATAGACTTCCTTCCTCTCCCACTCCATAAGCAAGCAAATACAGCTCCTCCCAGTGTTCAAAGTCAATCATCAGTATAGAAACTCTAAAAAAAAAAATTTTTTTTTGGTACTGGGTATTGAATGTTCTACCTCCAAGATACATCCCCAGCCCCCCACCCCTTATAAAATCTTGAAACAGGGCCTCACTGAGTTTCTGAAGCTGGCCTTAAACCTGTGAGCCTCCTGCCTCAGTCTCCCAAGTACTAGGATTACAAGCATTTACCACTGTGATCAGTTTAGAATCATTTTGTGGCTTGCAATTCATCTGATGAGCCCCAATGGGCTTTTGAGAGTTGTCATTTTCAGTTCTGTAGAAAACACATACAACCATGCCTTAGATGAAGGGACTCATTTAACAGTAAAAGAAGTGTGACCGATCATATCTCCATCACCCAGAAGTTTTAAGCCTGAAGGAAGACAGGGGTTTTCTGTTTATGGCTTAGACACTCTCTCGGGATGCTATCCTGAGATGGCATCTGTTGCTCTGTTTTCTAGGAGGTGCACATCTTCAGAAACAGCAACGCATGATGCTATATGCCTAGTGGCTGAGATCCAAGGATCCAGTATTCAGTGTTTGAAAGTCAAATTTACACCTCTTGCCCTCACACTCTGTGACCCAATGGTATAATTTGTGGGGATTTTTCCCCTAACACTCAACCTCTTCCTAATTAAAGTTCTATCTCCCAAGGAAGAGGACATATTCTTTCAATGGGTTAGACATTTTACAAGTCCTCAGTGGTGGAATAGGAAAGTGTCTAGTAACAGAAATGGACTCATTGCTTGGAGTAATTATTAAGTCCAGTAAGGAAGAAACCATTTTTTTTTCTAATTTAACTGAGGATTAAACCCAGGAGTATTTTATTTCTGAGCTATAATACTAGTCTTTTTTTTTTTTTCTAATGTTGAAACAAGATTTCCCTAAGTTGCTTAAGCTGGTCTCCAACCTGTGATCTTCCTATCTGAGCTTTTCAAGTAATGCAATTACTAGCATAGGCCACAATGCTTGGTCAAATTAAGTGATTTTTTTTTAGAACAAAAAGAGCTCAGAAGTATTGGCCTGTTAGCTCTGAATGGCTGGACTCATTGAGAAGTAGAGCCCTACTAAGGAATATGATATTTGCTGTTGATAGAATAGACATGAGGTTTGATGGTAGCTAGATCACAAGGAGCACATGCAAGTGGGCTCTGTGTAGCCTCTGTGTAGGTGGTATCTCTACCACCACAGCCACTCTGTTCATGGACTGATTGCACCAATACCGGAATGATGGAGGATGCAGGCCCATTGTTATGCACAGCCGAGGTTCAGGATGAACAGCTCCCATCACATCAAACTTGGTGTCTGATGATCAGGGGTTCACTCTACTCAGCCAAGCAGAAAGGACTACCTTTCAAATATCAAGTAGTTAGCTCTTTGCCATAGAAACCTGATCTTGCTTCAGAATTCTAGGATATGTACTGGAACTCTTTTATTGCAACTTGCAAGAGAAGTAACACTACATTGCTCTCTTTTTTTTTATTATTTGGTGGCACTGGGGACTGGACTCAGAAACATTCTACCTTTGAAATACACACCCAGCCCTCTTTTTTGTTCTTCTTTCTTTTGGAACCGGATATTGCTGAGGGTCTTGTAATACCCTCAGTTGTTAAAGGCTAGCCGTGAACCTGCAATCTTCCTGTCTCAGCTTCCCAAATATTGGGATGACTGGAATATACCACCATGCCTGACTCACATCATTGTTCTTTCCCACAGACACACCCACCATGGTCAGAATGACTGGGTTACTACGTGACATGAATGGAAAGGCAGTGGGCATTGTGTCCAGAACCAGCTCAAGAGCTGACTTACTGGACCCCACTTGGTCCTTGCAGTCTTTGAAGGTGGAGCGGTGTGTGGCACTATTCTTTTCAGGATCTTTGTGTTGTGCCTTAGTCTTAGTGGTAAATAATGCAGGACCCCACAACTTATGTTTAATCTTAGAGCATCCCAGCATGTGATAGAGCAGTTTATCTTTCCTAACTTTATCAGTGAAAAATCTCTGTTGAAATGATCTCACATTTGTTAGCAACATTTAACTCTCCATAATTTAATATCTTTCATTTTCTACTCATTAGGTGCACGAACATCACACTATTAATATAAGGACAAGAATGTACTCGATTTTTATATTTTATTTATATCTAGATCTATAGCTAGATATCTAGATCTTGTAGTTTCCAGTTTATAGAAGCCCCTGTGGTCCTTTAGCTTACTGATCCTTTCTCCATCTTCTTGGGATATGAACAGGTATGGAGATGGTTATTCAGTCTTACCAGAAGTACCAAGAAGCCATTTCTTGTTTGCCATATGAAAAAAAACATACAAATGCCAGAAGAAAAATCTGATAAGGTCAGGGTGAATAACCTGGCTGTGATTGTACTATTGCTTTGCAAGAAGTTACCACTGGGAAAAAGTGAAAGGTAAATGGAACTTCTGCATCATTCTTTTTTTGTTCTTTTATTGGTGCATTTTAGTCATACATCTTAATGGGGTACAAGATGGTGGAGACATACAAGCACACATCACTCAAAAAGTCCTTACCCAATTCCTGCCCCATTCCTTTCCCCTCCATCTTTCTCATGCTTGACTTAGTGATTTCTTACAACTGCCTGTGAGTATCTTCATCTGTTTGTATCTCTACCATATTTTTACAAGAGATGGACGATCAATTCAGTGTTTTTGTTTTTTGCATCCTCATCTGCATTTTTGTGTTGTCATCATATATATTTTTTTAATTTCTCTTGTGGTCAATAAAATGTAGAAGATATTTTTATGTGCTTATTTGCCATCTGTATACCCCCTTTGGTAAAAATGACATTTATTTATTTTGTCCATTTTAATAATTAAATAGTTTGATAGTTTACTGTTGAGCTGTGAGAGGTTTAAAATATATTCTAGACATAAATTTTTGCTAGATATGTGGCTTGAAAATAGTTTAAGATTTTAGCTTGTCTTTTCATGCTTTATATTTTATAAGCAAAAATATTTAATTTTGATGAAGTTCATTTTATAAATATTTCATATTGTGTGTTATACTTTCAGTGTCAATCCAAAACGCTCAGTTAGTTTTAAATAAGGTGTGAAGTATAGGTCGTGGGTCTTTTTCTTTTCTCTCTTTCTCTCTCTTTTCTTGCCTTATGGATGTCCAACTGCTCCAGCACCACTGGTTTAAAAGACTTTCTCCATTCAATTGCTTTAGCATCTTTATTTAAAAATCAGTTGAGTGTATTTATGTAGGTCTAATTCTGGGTTCTTTATTCTATCCCATTGATCTATGCATCTATCTCTCTGCCAGTACAACACTGTCCTGATTACTGTAGCTACAAAATAAGCCTGAATGCTGGACAGAATGATTCCTCCCACTGCACTCTTCGATGAGAATTAAGTTTGCTATTCTAGAATGTGTACTTTTCCATGTAAATTTTAAAATAAGCTTATTTATCTATAAAAGAAGTTTCTCAGACTTTGATAAAAATTTTATTAAACCAGAAAATCAATTTGGAGAGGACTTCCATCTTTATTATGTAGCATCATCTAATCCCTTGACACTGTATATCTTTCCATTTCTTTAGAATTTTTCAAATTTATTTAAATATTTTGTAATTTCTGCCATGCTCTATTCTTATACATGCTTTGTTAAGTGTTTGCTCATTGCTCTGTTTATTGTGAAGCAATTATAATCAACATTATATTTTAAGTGTATTTTAATCCTGTTTATATTTAGCATACAGAAATGTGTTTGATTTTTGTATCTTGACCTCATATTATATAATTTTGTGGGCCTCACCTATTAATTCTTTGGGCTTGTTGGGGGTGGATGGAGAGGACTGTCATCTTTATTAATGTAGCATCATCTAATCCATTGACACTGTATATCTTTCCATTTCTTTAGAAATTTTTATAATTTTGTGGACCTCACCTATTAATTCTTTGGGCTTGTTGGGGGTGGAATAGGATGGATTCAGACAATTATATAATCTGAAAACAGGGATGGTTTTTTCCTTCCTTTCTTACCCATACTTTTAGTTCCCTTTGGGGTCCTATTGAGCTTGCTAAAGCTTCTGGTCCTATGTTGACTAGTCATGATGCAAGCAGCTAACCTTGCCTTGTTCTTAGGTAAAGGGGTAAATACACAAACATTCACTATTAAGTATTAAATTAGCTATATGCTCTTTTGTAAGTGTCCTTTATTGTTGTGAGCATTCCATTCCTGATTTCCTGATCATTTTTATTATTTGTGTTGGAATTTATCAAATGCTTTTTTTCTGCATCAGTTGTATAATCACATGTTTTTTCTCTGTTAGCCTGTTGATACTATATAGATATCCGACTTTTAGAAACTTCCTTAGGTGCTTTTGATAGAATATTAAGCCCAGAGTCTGCTCCTATGTCAATTAATTCTCCCCCATCAAGTTTTTCATTTACCTTCCCATCTCAATCTCACCTATTTAATATATACTCATATGGATTCCCCTATTTCTTATCAAATACATTAGCAAAGTCCTGCAAATCTTTTGCAGTTAGATTATATTGTCCTGGAACAAGGCTATACTTCTCTAATTTATCTAACTTGTGCTAAGACCTAATTCTATCGCCCTGAAGACAGTGAAGGGTGAGAGTAGGGGTCTTGAAGAAAATAAGTGTGATTGTGCAAGGCACCTTCTGGAGAGATTAAAAGTTGTGCTGTGAGAAGGGGCTACTGTTCAACATGGCCCAAAGAATTACAGAGAAGCTAAGTATTAAAGAGTCTCAGGCATGTCTTTCTAATATCCCTATCCCAGGTCACATGCTCCAACCTTTTTCTAAGAAGGCCTTGGTTTTCAAACGCAACTTATTGAAGGGAACATTTAGGTTCATCTGCAGCTCTGCTACTCTTAGAATAGATCCTGTCTGATTTTTCAATACAATATGCCTTATAGTTACAGAAGATAAGAGTCTCATTGAAACCTGTTATGAAGGTACTCGAGGTTTTGATGCCTGATTTCGACTAGCAGTTGACTGCCCTGAGCCTACCACTTTCTGTTGCCAAGGCTACCGATGCTATTAACAGAAGCCATCCTCCTCCACGATCCTTATGTTTGTCCTTGTGTCCATTGTGTTCCAGCACCCCAACCACCAGAACCCCATGTTCTACCTTCTACCATACCTCATCCAAATTATGAACAAGTGAAGGTCATCTTGCCGATATATTCCATACTGACCAGTATTCTGATCCCACATATTAGCCTGTGTTCTCCAATACACATTTACTAATAATTTGTTCTGAATAGAAATATTAGGAATAAAGGGGAAGAACAATGGGAAGGAGGAAGAGGATGTAGAGCCACCACATGTGATCTGGAGAAATTGATTGCTTTCACTTAGGAGAGTCTCCACTGAGAAGTCTTGTGAAGCTATCACACCACAGGAAAATCAATCCACTGACAGGCAGGTAAACAAATATATTCACTGACTCCCATTTCCCACTAGTCAATCTGAAGTGGGATTCAATCCCCTGCATTTCAGGGCTGTTCACACGTGGACACTGACCAGGTCCTGTCACCTTACATGTCACAGGTATTATTGGGAAGCTCTGGGCAGGAGCTTAAAAGTGAGCAGGCCAGGCACAGCTGCAGCATGGTGGGCTGTGTCTATGTGATTTTGGCTGGACCCCATGCGTATTTGTTGCTGCAAAGGCAAGAGGAGGGAAACTAGCATCCAGCAACTCTAGAGGTGAATGAGACTGAGCAGATATAAGGCAGGACCTTAGGAATGTGTGCAACACTAGAGAACATTGACTTAAGGATCATATAAAATAATGCGTATCACACACTTGACAACAATGGGTAAAGAACAAATGCTCAACAAATAGCAGCTATCATTGCATTAATACCGATGGCATTATTGCCTCTTACACCATCCATTGTCATCCATAAGAAAATCATACAAAAGAATTTTAAAAACTGTCAACTTAATATACTGCTCTGTGACAAAGATAAGTCACTTTGAGTGCTTTATTTTCAAAAATTATCTTTTCTTCTGCATTACCATTTTTACATTTGGTTGTTCTTGTAATTCATATCATCTCTGTTATCTAAAATTACTTTCAAATTTTCCACCTGAGACCACAAGGTTATCCTTTGTATCAAGTGAATTCATTCTCAGCCTTGGATTTCAAATTCAATGGTATCCTCTTTAATATGTTTAACATGTACTTAATATTTGCTAAGACTATTTAGTACACTTATTACTTCATGATAAGCACATGGAAAACATTTAAAATTTAGTAATTATTTAAAAAACACTCTTCTCCTTCCTTTTCATTTATTTTTCCTCCTCCTATTATAACTACAACCAGTACTACTATTAATATGACCACCTTTACCATCTTTGTTTCCTTGACATGCAAACAAACTGCTTCAATATTAAATTTTGCCTCCCCCCACCATTCTCTTTCTATTCCCTTTAATCCCAGAGAAAAATGCTTCTAGTAAAAGTCATATAATGAATAAGAGCAAAAATGAAAACTTAAAACTATTACAACCACTACAAACTCACCTAAATTTATTGAGCACTAACAGGCACTGTGGTGAACACTACATGTCTCCTGCCACTTCATCTCCATAATAATCTTATGGTGTAGGAATTGTTATATCCATTTTGCAAATATGTAAACAGAGTCTTAAAAATCTTAAATAACATTTTCTGCATCTCACAGCCTAAAAGAAGCAGGATAATAATTTGAACCCATTGATGTCTAGATCCAAAAATCATTCTGCTTAGCCACGGTGTTATACAACTAATATAGGTTCATTTCAAATATTCCAAGATTATCCTACCTATCATGTAAACTCACATATTTACCATTCATGTTGGTCATTCACACTTCTCATTTATGATCATGTTTTTACCAAACCCATCTGAATGATGTCTTCCCATATTAGAATTTTTTAGGTGCTTCTCTAACAAGGTATCACCATTTAGGTGGCTTAAAGTAACAGACATTTTTTTTTTGTCTTCATATATCTTGAGGCCAGAATCTTAAACCAGGTATCGACGCCATGCTCCTTCTGAAGCCTATAAGGGAGCATCCTTCCTTGCCTCTTGTAGCTTCCAGTGTTTGCCAGGAAATCCTCTCCACTGCTTGACTTATGGATGCATCTCTCCCATCTCTATCTCCATCGTCATATGACTGCCTTTTCCCCATGTGCCTGTCTTCCTATCTCTTTCTTCCTTATAAGGATTCCAGTCTAAAAGAGGCAGAATAATGATTTGAACCCATTGATGTCTAGATCCAAAAATCATTCTGCTTAGCCACGGTGTTATACAACTAATATAGGTTCATTTCAAATATTCCAGGACTATCCTACCTATCGTGTAAAAGACCTTGTACTTATTTGGATATAGACTGTCCACCAAAAGTTCATATCATCAACCAGTGCAACAAGGTGGAGAGGTGGGAATTTTAGGCATCCATTGGATCATGAGGTCTCCGAGTTCATCAGTAGATTAATCTATCAAATGGATTATTAACCCATTGATATTGATAGCTGAATGGATTACTGAGGAATGAAGCTTTGTTGAAGAAAATAACTCACTTGGAGTATGTCCTGGCAGGGATTTTCCCCTCCCTAGCCACCTCTTTCTCTCCCTCTCCCTCTCTCTCCCTCCCTCCCTCATAGCTTGAAGACCCCCAGCAGCACCGTATGCATCTTCTTTGATAAATATTTCAATCTCACTGTAGACATACAGGAAAAATATGGAGAAGAAGACTTGACCCATTAGGAGATCTGAAATCTTGGCCATCTCTGCTACCCTTTAGTTGTATGTCTTGAGTAATTTACATAACTGCTTTGAGGCAACATTTACAGTGTAGGGTGGACATATTAATGCTTTCCTTATAGAGTGATTGTGAAGGTTTAATTATCCAAGGAAAATTGGTTAAATAAAAAACATAGCTATACACTTAGAGTCCCCGTAAACTCTGAGGCATTTTCAAAGGAAAGAGGATACACTGTCACTCCCCTCCACTTTCCTCTTCTTTTATGTTCTCTGATTTTAGAGAAGAAACCTGTTTTTCACTTCTGAGTTGGTTCTCTCTGCCTCCTGAGGGAATTTTCTCCCTTAGCTTTGCTAGTACTTTTTTGTTTTTTTTTTGGGGGGGGGACCTTCAAATTTCTTCTGTCAGTTGAATTGCCTTCAAATACCGTACTATCGCTAATCCTGAAATGGTTTTTAAATGATGCACTCACCCTTTTTGCTTCTCACCTTCTCCTCACAGTCAAACTTCCTGATGAATGTTCTACAACTGTGATTTTGTTTCCTTTTGACCTATCTTCCTCATACCTCTTTTATTTCCATGTCACCTGTCAACTACACTGCCTTTTTTGAAAGTTGCAATGGTGTTAAAGAATCTAGGCATTGAAGGCAAATAGCTGGGTGCAAATGTGTCTTTTCCTATTCTCCCACACTTGGGTATAGCATTCTGCCTTGGCTCCCAGCTGAACCCTGCCATCTTGACTTTCTCTTTTTGACTTCTGGCATGTGATAGAAGACTCTCCTGGTCTTTCTACCTTTGTGAATAAGAACTTTGAGTTCTAGTTGCCACACACATTTTCTTCTCTCTCCCATTAGTGGGTGTTCCATGGTCCTCAGTCTTGCAGAATGTGTCCTCTCTTCAATTCCTCTGGCTTCGACTGACACCTAATATCCATCTCCCTTCTTATATTCTATGAGCCCACCAAACATGCCCAGCTCAGAGTATAAACTCCACACCACAACTTGAAATTAATGCATACCACTGCTACTCCCACCTGTTGTTTTAGAGCAACAGGTCTAAAACAGAATTTGGTAGATGCATTTTTGTTTCCTCATACTCTTTCACCAAGGAGTTCTGTGCAAACTGCCTTATTGCTATCCACGTCCTTTTAACCTCAAACCCTGAGTCACCTTTGACCACTCCATGGCCTGTGATTTTGTTCTAAATATTTCACCAAGCTTGGAGATTCCCTTTCTCCTTCTTGGTCCACAACAATCCACCCCAAACTGAATGGTATCACATATCATTTATTTCCTGTGCACTTGCTTCTCCTCTCTGCTCAGAATGGTCTTCCTAAAAGTTTAACTATGTACCTTCCCAGTTCATAGAAGTCCTGACAACCTGGAGTTTTCAGAAATGCAGTGTCACTTAAGTGAATGTCATGGTACTGTGTGTGTGTGTGTGTGTGTGTGCGTGTGTGTGTGTGTGTGTGTGTGTGTGTGTGTGTGTGTGTGTGTGACGGGGGATTAGACTGAGAGACAGTCTACCTCTGAGCTGTACCTCTAGCCATATTTTATGTTTTATTTTAAAACAAGATCCCAACAAGTTGCTGCGGTTCTAGCTAAATTGCTGAGGCTATCCTTGAACCTACGATCCTCCTGTCTCAGATTCCCAAGTACTGGGATTAAAAGCATGTGCCACCCTGCTTGGCAGTGATAATCCTTAAATTTTAACCACTTTTTAAACATGAACACTTTATTGGGAATCATCTTTAAACACACACACACACACACACTCAGACACACACATACCACTCCCCAATTGCTTGCTATATGAATGAATATCTTAGAATGTTTTGCAAAAAATACCGACACCGTGCTATAAATGGGAGTGTACTCTATAAACCCCTGTTCTGTGATTTGGCCCAGCTCATCTATTGCTGGCAAATTCATCTGCTTTCAGTGTGTCCAGTCGTATTTAAAAGGGTCAAAGATGCACATACATCCTAAATCAGCCAATCAATGAAACATGCTTGAGTATGCTAAGTACAAAGTATTTAGATCTTTACTCTGAGGAGACTGAAGTATAAGACAGTTTCTCAACCAATTACCTCACAAATAAGTGTCACTTATTTACTGGTACAAAATATTATATTAGCCTGTCCCATAATTTTTTCCTCAGATCCACTTGTGGCCAACTGCCATAACAAACAGCCAAATACTCTTCCTATTCTACATAAATTATAGAAGGAGAAAAAAGATGAAGGAGAGAAGTCAACCAACTTTTACTTGCAAATTACTAGTAGGAGGGCAGGTATTCTGGTAGATGCAGGGATATTCTTAATCTAATAGTCTTCACAAGAACGTAGCAGGGATTTACTATATCTATTTTACAAAGGAGGAAAATAAAGTTAAAATGCACTAAAACATTCCTAAAAATTAACTTCCTTAGGAAATCTACAGATTGTCTCCACCATCTTGTATACCATTAAGATGTATGACTACCAGGCGCTAATAAGTTTTAAGCCGGGTGTGTTGCCGCACACTTGTAATCGCAGCATTAGGGAGGCTGAGACCTGAGGATCGTGGCTCATGGACAGCCTTGAGGCCCTCTGCAACTCAGTGAGACCTGGTTTCAGAATAAAATATAGGGCAGGGGGTGGAGCCTGGAGGTCGAATGCCCCTGGGTTCCATTTTCAGACCCACAAAAAAAAAAAAAAAAGAAAGAAAAAAGAAATCTACAAAATTGGGCATGGTGGCGTAAACCTGTAATCCTTGTACTTCAAAGGCTGAGACAAGAGATCTCAAGTTTGAGGCCAGCCCTGGACATTTGGCAAGGCCCTTAGCATGTTAGACCCTGTTTTACAATAAAAAATAAAAAGGGCTGGAGGTGTTGCTTGAATGTAAATAACCCTGGGATCAATTCTCAGCATGCCCCTCACCCCCAGGAAGAAAAGAAAGGAAGAAAGAGAGAGAAAAATCAACAAAACTTAATGAGTATTTTTATGCTGAGAATAAGAATAGGAAGATGATTAAAACAAACATAGTGCTTTTCCTGGTGGGATTTAGCTATTAACACTGATAATGAAATCAAATTGGAACCAGATCATCATTTGAACGCAAATGTCCTAACTCCTTCTCTAAGTAGCACCCTGCCTGGCTAGGGCACAATTTGCCATTAACCCACAGTATCATATTTCCCAGGCCTGAGACTTGGGCAGACTAGAATAGCTGGCAAATCAGGTCAGGGTCTAGACTCAGTTTCATAGTCCTAAGTCTGGTTCCCCATGCATCTGCAGTTATAGCTTAGGACCAACCACAGTTAAAAAGGGAGGTGATGTTTCTCCCTATGACTGAATCAATCAATTTCTCTCTTTCTCTCTCTCTCTCTCTCTCTCTCTCTCTCTCTCTCTCTCTCTCTCTCTCTCCTGAGATGTACTCTCAAACAATTTTTTATGTTTTCATTTGGAAACAGGGTTGCTGAGAGGCTTACTACATTGCTGAGGCTGACCTTGAACCTGTGATCCTCCCCAACTACTGGATTGCAGGCATGTGCCACCCTGCCCAGCTCTCCTTCCTCTTACGCAGGGGCAAGGTTCATGGGATTTGGATAGTTGTTACTCATATCTTCACTGAGATCACTAGTTTTCCGGGGCCTGGAGCTCTGCTCTGAACATCTTGTGGTTTGAGAAGCCGGAAGACTCTGCTTATTGCAACAGGTCTTCTCTCTCTCCAGGATATTGTTCTTTGTGTCATAACTGACTGGGAGCTGTATCGATATTCACAGATTTCCCAAGAACAATGATGCTACCACCCATAAACAGCAAGCGCAGGGCGAGGACTACAGAGGGTCTGTGTTTGGTAGGAGAGGATGGTAGGGCCCCAGTGGCACGAGAATCAGAGCCTTCGGTGCTATCTGCCTTGGAAGACAGCAAAGTAATGGGCAGAGTTATCTACTTCGGGAGACAGCGAAGAAATGTTACAGAAAATATGTGTGATTCTTTCTACAAAAAGAAGATAGGAAAGAGTGTGATAGGCCCACTTTTATCAGAGCACTTCTGGCTCAGAAATGTTATTAGGAATCTCTCTTGAGCTTATATATGTATTTTAAAAATATCACTGGAAAAAATAAATGAGAACAGAGAGCCATGCTGTGTATTGAGAATAGCACAATAGCACTCTGTGGTTTTGCTGGTCCCAAGGCCCTTTGACCAGCTCCTGTGGCTTTACTCTCCCAATCCACTGAGACCCCCCACCTCCTCAGCCATGCCCCATCATTAATCCCAGGAACCTGCAGGTCCCCTGTGCTCTCAGCTGTTTCATGATCTGCTCACAGACCCTCCTCTTCCCAGAACATCTCTCTTCTTTTCACAACTCCTCCCATCTCTCTGCTTTTTTTTCCCTCTGGCTTCACTTGCCATTTTCCTCCTAGAAAGTTCTCGCTCCTTCTTCAAGTCCTGCCCAGAGGTTGCCGCTCCTGTAAAGCCTTTCATTTTCTCCCACTTCCAACAAACATACTATTGCCGCATTTGAATACTTTTGGGTGTTGGTGTATGCTTTTGCTCCAAACACCACACTCTTATTAGGTTTGCTTCTTTGCATTCCTTGCATACCCCCCAGAACACCTTGTGGGCAGCAATGGAGTTTGTTCATTTTTGTACCTCAGGACCATACATATGCCTTTTACAATAACTGTAGAGCTGAAGGAGGGTGCTGTGTGTGTTGTAGATTTCCAACAGTATAGGTAGCAGTGCCTGCCAGATAGAAGGTTTTTTTTATTTTATTTTATTTTTTGGGGCACATAAAAACCAGTTGTGACCTATGAATTTATAAGACAGAGACTACAGGGACCTACGTTTAGACATAAGCACAGATCAGAATCACCTCTGCCTGTTTAGACCTGATTCATGTGTTGAGGTTTAATCACTCTGAGAAATTCAGGACATCAGGACATCTTGATTCAGGAGGCATATGATAGAACTTACTTGGGCATCAGAACTTTATGTAAGAATTCCACAGAGGATTCTATGTTAAAGCAACGCTGGAATTCTTAGTTATTTTAAAGAAGCAGTTTAACAAATTCCCTTTCCTCCTTTTAGAGTCTTCAAAAGTAAATTTTATCCCACCTTCTGACCAAATTGTTCTGAATACCATATAGTCAAAACTCAGATAGTATGATGTCCTATAGATATAAAATTTAGTTTGTCACAGGAAAATTAGACATTCAGTTTCAATTCTTCTTGAAACTGAGTGAGGCACATACAGAAAAATACAAAATTTAACAAGTGAATAAATCGTTATACTAGGTTAGGATGGGTTTCAGGAGACTTATAGAACCTAAAACATTTGCCTTGGTTAAACCCACTTAATCTGAATATATTTTAAAGTTGCAAAGTAGTTTTTCATAAGTTGCTGGATCTGGGAGGTGAGTGAGGCACATATTTTTCTTTACTTTTCGGAGGTGAAGAAACAGCATCAGAGTGTTATTGAACATGAAGATAGCCAGTTAATATGAATTAGTGTACATGGCAGGGGTGGAATGGGCTGTAAACCTGAAAGCTATCTTGTGTATTTTCTAGAACTCAATTCAAGATCAATGACAGGTGTTACTGTGTTGGTTTTAAGAAAATCACACCAATTAGCTGCAACATCTTATGTCAACTTATAACTTTCCTTTTTAACATCTTAGAATTTTTAACATCTTAGAATTTGGGACTGAGCTCTCTCACATCCTAGAGGACCACGAATATTCTATGGTCATTGATTGACGGAAGAGCCATGAGTTTAAATATTTAGTTACAATTTAAAAAAAATCAAAAGTTACAGGTTTTTTTTTTATGCATAGCCAAGAAAGCCAAAGAAAACTTTCTGGGATCCAGGGAATATTTTTTATCTATCACCAAGAATTGTTTTTATACCTTGAAATGAAGGAAATGTTACGGGAACAAGAAAGAGAAAGATATCTACAGAAAGAACATGGGTCGCATCTGCAGTCCAGTCCCACGAATGTTCATTCTCATATCTGAGTATACCCAGTAGCCTTCTGACTCTTACCCCTAACATTCATTCCTCTTTGATTGTCACTCTTTTATTCTACCAGAGTGATCATTTCAAAACTCAGCTTCACTAACATATTTCAGATGACTTTCCACTATCTCTGGGACAAAGACTAAGTTCCCTGGCATATGCTCTATGACAATTATTTATTTAGCTGGTCTTGAGCTCTATCCTTTACTCACTACTCCACCTGACTTGCATAAACAAGACACACTGAACTCCTTCAGTTCTCATCCATATCCCAGGAATCATCTAGAGAGGTCTGCATCATCTTCCCTTCCACAATAGCCTTCCTTAGTCCATCTGTGAGGCAAGCAATAGCCGAATCCTTGAGATCTGATTTGTGTTTTGGCTCCTCTGTGACTATAGGCAAACCTATGTACTTCTTCCTTGTACAACAAAGTCTCACCATCATACATCATGTCTAGCAAAAACTAGTATTCTAATCATATTTTTTCATATTTATTGAACAAATGAACATTGTAGGGACAGGGAATAGTGATTAAGCCCAAGGGTTTCTACCTCTGAGCTACACACTTAGCCCGTGTGTGTGTGTATGTGTGTGTGTGTGTGTGTGTGTGTGTGTGTGTGTGCATGTTTGGTACTGGAGATTGAACTCAGGACATTCTGCTCTGAGCTAAACCCCCAGCCCTATTTTATTATTATGATTTTTTAAGTTTGAAAAATTGTAAGTTGCAGAGAGTCTCGCCAAGTAGCTGAGGCTGGCCACCACAAACCCACGATCCTCCTGTCTCAAACTCCCAAGTACTGGGATAACAGGTGTGTACCACCACACCCAGATTCAAATGAACATTTTAGAGGAAAATACTATAGCATAAGAGAGGAAGCTCCCCTAAAGGGAAGAAATAGTAACACTGAGGAAAACATCCTCTGTTCAGCCATTCACCTGCTCTAGGACAGAGATGAATCTGAACTTAAGGATCCTGAGATGCTGGTTTAATTAATCAGAGAAATCCTGAAGACTGAGATGACATTTAGGTCATTTAGTCCTGCCAGGACTGTAATGTTCCCTAAAGTATATTTCCTAGTGTATTATCCTGTCACACATTAAATATTCTCAGTAATGGGGCCTTTCAGAATTTCTGATTAATGGGGCTTTAAGGGAAAAAAAAAGCTACATATCTAAAGCAGAGCAGAGGGATAGACAAGAAAAGGAGAGAGATGGGCAAGTTCAGGCCTTTGGACTTTGAGAGTAAAAGGGTCATTCCGTAGGCTATAACTGTTGGACGTAGACAAGATTATCTCTGGTCATGTTGTAGCTAAATAATAGGTAAGAAATTTGTACTGTAAGAAATAGCATGAGCCAAAAACCCAGGAAGATTATATTACAGGTACTTCGTCTGTTTGTCTGTATGTATGTCTGTTTGTCTCTCTGTCTCTCTTTCACTTTAACAACTCCCCTCTGAACTTATTTGGGACTTTACTGACTTGGGCTGCCAAATGTCTCACTTAGATAAGATTAAAAAAATGGGCAAGAGAACTAAATAGATCCTTCACAAAATAAGAAATTCAAAAGGCCAATAAATTTATGAAAATACGTTCAATATTATTAATAATTAGAGACATGCAAATCAAAACTACTCTGAGATTTTACCCAATTTCAATTATAATGGCAAACATTAAAAACACAAACAACAACAAATGTTGGCAAAGAAATGAAGAAATAGACACTGGAATACATTACTAGTAGGACTGGAAATTAGTGCAACCACTTTGGAAAACAATATGGAGAATCCTCAGAAGAGTGGGAACGAACCTATAATATGATCCAGCAAAACTACTTCTGGGTATCTACCCAAAAGAATTGAAACCAAACTACAAAACTAATGCAGGCATATGTATGTTCATAGCTGTACACTTCATATTTGCCAAACTATGGAAACAGCCAAGATGTCCACCAACAAATGAATGGATTACAAAACTATAGGACATATACCCAATGGAATTTTACTCAACCGTAAAAAAGAACAAAATTAGGTCGTTTGTGGGGAAATGGATAGAACTGAAGAACATTATGCTAAGTGAGATTAGTCAGTTATGAAAAGGAAAAAATTAGATGTTCTCCCTAATATGTGGAAGCTAGGGAGATAAAGAGTCATAGGAGGAACTCTAGGTGAGGAAGGAGAAACCATAGATGAGAAAATAAGGTAACCTAATTGAAAGGGTTGGAAACGGGAAAAAGGGAAATTTTCTAATGTACCTGATGTAATTTCACAAACATAGTAAAGTCCGTCACTAAGCCAAACATGAAAAGGAGGAAGATAGGAGGGGGTGAGTTGGGAATTGGGGAGGGGGTAAATGAGTCATTGGTGCATGTACGCCTCTACAATCTTGAACTCCATTAAGATGTATAAATACAGTGCACCAATAAAAAAGATGTAATGAACTCAAGGATGAATTAAAGTGGTGTCTTAACAGCTTAAAAATAATATTTACATTCCAAGTATTTTGTGTTGGGGGTAATAATTTATTTACCTTGCTACAAAGATAAAGATCCAATAGAGATTTTGTCATCCTAACAGCATGCAAAATTCACACCAACGAAACACAAAACTAGCTTTATAGCAATTAGTCCTTTTAGAGATTGTTCAATCTTCCCCAGCTGGTCTAAATTTCAATATTATATTGAAAATATGTGGTCTACCAAATGGCTGTAGATTACCAAGTCTGTTAGATACTATTCATTTAAGTCAATTTTTTTTTTTTTTAGAAAATGACTCAATATGTTGAAATGTTTTTAAATTCACCTGGTCTTCCCATAATTTTGATAGACTACCTGAATACTTCTCAGGCACTATGTGTATGGAAGAAGGCAATGTCTCTATAATGTCTGAGGCCAAAGGAGGTAGCCCTGACACCATATGTACTCACAAGCTAGCACACAGGGTTGCTGTAACAAATTAGCTAGTGTCAGAGAATAAAAAAAAAAAGCTATATTCTGAAATGGAACAATTACCGGACACAATTGGATAGAATACAAAATATCCTCACTAAGATATGGCTCTAAGTACTCATGTGTAAGGGTGGAGAATATGTGTCTTACAGGTGTTAATCTTTGAGGACAGGAATTACTTTGAGTAGAAATAACACAGTAAAATTATCCCAACATCATGTTTTATTTTTATTGTAAAAACTTTTAAGTAGTCAGTTCTAAGAAAGTAAAAATGAGAAAACCTAAAGAAATCATTCTACTACACACACAGGTTATAACGAACCACCATGCTTTAGTAAAGCAGGCCTTGGATTGAATCATAACTCCATCACTTTCTGGCTAGTGACCTAAAGCAAGTTAATGATTTTCTCCAATCCTTATTTGGATGAGAATAAAATGAAGTTGTGTATGTAGCACACCTCTCATACGTCAGATCTTAATATAGTTTTTTGGGAAAAAAATGTTCATGAAAATAGCCATAACATTACATCTTTTCCTTCATCAGTATCTCACAGGGTCTGGCATAAGTGATCAGTAAATCATTACTGAGTACATATCTGAATGAATTATCCAAAGAAAAACAGAATATCCATCTACGATTATTGATAAGGGTGGAGACAACTGAAGTAAAGTAAAAAAGAAATAAGATTAGTGGAGACTATGATTCATATGAGAATAAAACTACTAAAGAAATTATGATGCAGGGCATGGTGGCTCATGCTTGTAATCTCAGTACTTTGGAGGCTGAGACAAGAAAATCATAGGTTCACATCCAGCCTCTTAGTGAAAGCAAACTTAGTGAGGCTCTTTGCAACATAGTAAGATCATGTTTTAAAATAAAAAATAAAAATAGGACTGGGGTGTAGTTTGGAGGTAGAATACCCTTGGATTCAATCCCCAGCACTGAAAAAAAAAAAAAAAAAAAAAGAACGGAAAGGAGGGAAGAGAAGGAATTTTGAGAAAAAAAATGGTTGATATAAAATAAAAATATTTTTATTCTAAAAATATTTTTATTCTGAACAGCTGTGCAGATATAGTCACTAATAAATAATATTAAATAATTTAGAATACATGCTATATAATGTATCACCTACAGTATATAATAGGGTATTAAAGGTAATAAAATACATAATTCTTTATTGCTGTTGTGTTTTTTTGATTGAACTCAGAGCCTCATGCATACCGAATAAGCACTCTAACACTGAGCTACATCCCCAGCACTTATAATTCTTGTCTATAATATTTATGTTAAATTCTATGCAACATACTGTATAATTATATATAATAAAATTTATTATCTACAGTATAACAGGTATAAAAGAGAAACAACTGTGAGGACTTATATATTAATTTTATGTGCAATAGTATTGCTATAAGTGCTTTCAGGTAAAAATTAACTCAATTCAACCAAGTGTGGTAGTGTGTGCTTCTCATATTAGTGCTCTGGAGGCTAAAATAGGAGAATCATAGTTTTGAGGCCAATCTCAGCAACTTAATAAATCCCTGCTTCAAAATAAAATGAAAGAAGTCTGGTAGTATAGCTCAGAAGTAAAATGTGCCTGAGCTCAGTCCCCAGTACCATTAAAAAATTATTTCTTCAATAGCTTTCTGAGATAGGTGCAAGTATTATTCCCATTATACAAGCAAAGAAGGGGACACAGAAAAAATCCAATAATTTAGTTCAGTTCAACAACTACTAAGTGACAGAACCAAAATTTGGATACATCTCCTGCCTGTCCATCTTTAAAGACCACACTGTTGTAGAATGTAAAACTGATCTGAGGCTCATCTCCTGGAATTCCCAGACTCAGAACACAGAAATCATATGGCATTAACAGCTTGATTTATCTTTTAGCAGCTTTAGCTCTGCTTGGCCACCATTAAAGTTTCTCTATAATTTTCCCACCCACGTTCTATGTCCAGTTCTTGCTCAGAGTTCCATTCCCTCCTGGTCTACCATGATTGACGTGGTCACATCAATCTGGAGAAGTGAGGTCGAGGTCATTCCAATTTCCAGAGAAATCTCAATACCAGGCAGTACAACTATTTTCTCATTATTTGAATCATGGAAAACCAAACTATTGTTTGGTTTTGTCCCAGAGGATGGCTGGCTCAAAGTCTCTGGAAAATATCTTAATGTTCTAGAATCCTCCCACCCTTCGTTCCATCTCTAACCCCCAACAGGCCACCAATCAGTGGGCTGAGGTATGAATCTGCTGGGCCATCAGCACTGAAGAGTTCTTGGCAGGAAGAAGTCTCTGGGGTAGCTGCCCCTGAGATTGATGTAGACTGTAATGGTATTTTCTGGGAATTGGGCTTCTGCAGAGCTCTAACTCTACTACTGTACAGTGTTCTGATTTGTTTCTGCATCTGGGAGCCTGTCACAAACTAATTAGGACTCATTTATGACATGCATGGACTTTGAAGAATTGTAATGGGGTTATAAACGCTACAGTATGCTATATTGCTGTGGTAAGATTGTCAATGACTCTCCTACACATTTAAAGCAACATTAGCTTTTAGTTTAGAAGAATGGATTTATTTCAAGTGAAACTTTGTAGAAATGAACATTTGAAGAATGGGTGAAAACCAACAAGCAGGTCTCACCAATCCCAAGGGCCAGTATTGGGCCCATGTGTCTTCCTAATGATATGAAATTATTCTAAGCAATTTCTAATCCTGCCTCTAGAAGACATCTCCAGTCCTCCCTTCCTAATGAGCATGTGTCTACACCACAATGTCCTACCCACTTTAACTGGCTCCCTTGTGGTAGGCTCAGCAGAGAGGGTCAGAGGCTGAGTGGTCCTCAGAACTCAAGAGCTCTATTCTATCCCCAAGTGGTGGGGTTTGTATAGGGGGTGGGTAGGCTCTGGTAGAAGTTTTTGAGCCATGCTGGAACAATCCGTAAAGGAATTTCTTACACTGTTTTTTTTTTTTTTTTCTTGGTTAAGTCACTATCCTGTGAGTTAATAGGAAACTTCAGCCTCCAGGATCTATTTGTCTGATGCTCTTTACAGACATAAATTCATTTTGAGCAAGAGGAGAAAAAAGAAATAGAAAGAAAGCTCTCTTTTCCTTTTTGTAAAAATAATGGATTGTTATAATTTGTCATTGGCCCATGGGTTAGACAGCTCTGCTTGGCTCACCAATTATCTCCTGGGGCCGGAAAAGGCCACTGGAGTCCTCTGCAATCATTTTATTTAATATGCACTGGAAGCTCAGCACTAGGAGTCCCTGGGCCCTTCCCAAGGGGCCCTGCTTACCCTCATGGCTTTGTCTAAACAATATTGCCCTTGATGGCAAATCTAAACCTTTCCTGCTCTAGCTTTAAGCTCTTGGCTCATATTCTACGTTCTCCTGCTGCCAATGCTTCATTTGTTTGTAGAGAGTGAACTTGGAAAATAAATCTTGCCAAGTGGCTTTAGTACTTAGAAGCTTAATCCTCTGGGGCCTCACTTCCATGCAGACATAAAAACTCAAGAACTTGCCCCATACCCCACTGTTTTACCTTATCCTTCTTGTCCCCTTCTATGCCTGCCACAGGAACAGTGATCCAGGTATTTCTGTCCAGGAGAAAACAGCCTGAATCATGTTGTTTGTGGCTTGACTTGGACCAGCGCCTGGAGAACCAGCATTGCTTATCTCCCAGTTTAAGTTCACATTAAATTGCCATTAGCTCTCATACAGATCATTCACATTTGCCTTCCCTTCCTTTGGTTTCACATCTTCCCCAAGGTAGCTATTTTTTTTATTTATGGTGTGTGTGTGTGTGTGTGTGTGTGTGTGTGTGTGTGTCTGTGTGTGTGTGTGTGTGTGTGTGTCTGTGTGTGTGCGTGCGTGTATTCCTGCTTCTACTATGGGGATGAAACATTAAGCCAGCCAAAGAGGAAGCACAGTAAGTGAGAAATGGGTCAGGTGGATTCTAGTTGGAGGAAGGAGGTCACTGGGGGTGCATCTATATCCCAGCCTCTTCCTCTCTCTCTGATTCCCAGCTGCCACAAGCTGAGCAACTTTTCTCTGCTGCACCCTTCTGCCATGATGTTCTGACTCACTATGCACCCCCGCACCCGAAATGGAGCTGGCCAACCGTCGGCTGAATCCTCTGAAAATGTGAGCCAAAATAAATCTTTTCTCTTCTAAGATGTTCTTGTCAGGATTTTGGTCACAGTGATGAAAATATTACTACCACATGTCTCTTTTCCTATAATTTACTTTCCAAGCCACGGAGAGATAGACTTGTTATAAACACTAGACCATATTCGCTTGCTTTGTGCCAGGGGGCCTCAAACGTCACACTAATGATGTGCTGGACCAAACCCATCCTCTGTTGCAAGGGACTATCCTGTGCACTGTCATTGTGACCACACACCAGATATCAGATTCATCCCCAAGTTGTAACAATCACAAACACTTCCAGACATTGTAAAATGCCTCTCAGTGGGCACGGCCAGCCCTGGATGTGATTGGATGTCACTGTCCCATGTCCTTTTCATAATCTTCCCCGCAAGACCTTTACAACAGATTTTCCTCTTACAAAGGAAAAACAGCATGTATGCCAGGTCATTTAGTAGGTTCTAAATAGTCATAAGATCAAAAATAAATATAAAGTCGGGTGTGGTGATGCATGCTTGTATTCCCAACATTCAGGAAGCTGAGACAGGAGGATCGCAGTTCACGGACAGCCTCAGCTGCTACTTAGTGAGGCCCTTTGAAACTCAGTGAGGCCCTGTTTTAAAATAAAGAATAAAAAATAGGGCTAGGGGTATATCTCAGAGGTAGAATTCCCCTGGGTTCCATTCCTAGTGCCACAAAAACAAACAAACAAACAAACAAACAAATAAATAAATAAGCCGGGCGTGGTGGCACACGCTTGTCATCCCAGCATTTGGGAGGCTGAGACAGGAGGATCATGGTTTGCGGCCAGCCTCAGCTACTTGGTGAGGTCCTCTGCAACTTAGTGAGACCCTATTTCAAAATAAATAATAAAAAATAGGACAGGGGATGTAGCTCGGAGGTCAAGTGCCCCTGGCTTCCATCCCCAGATCTGAAAAAAAAATAAAAATAAAAACAAAAACTCAAATAAAATATATCAGAGTTGCCTCTAATATTTTCTGAAATGAAACAATATAAATACCATTGATACATATCCTTCCTCATGATGCCATTGCCTTTCTTTGGGTGGAACTTCCTACATAGCTCATACAAAAGAAGTGTTGCTTCCCTATGAACTCCCCTGATTTCATAGCAACAGCTGGTAACTTTCCAAATAATGTGTCAAATATTGTGAAAAGCTTATAACAGTCCCTGTTAAGTGCTTTATCATATTCTTCTTATAAATGAAGGAACTTGTTTAATCTTAAATCCATCAAATCTTCATGTGAAGTACATCTATTGTGATGGGGAAGATGTCTGTGATGAAAGCCAAAAGATATACAGATGGAGATATACAGATAAATACATATATATATATTTGAAGATGAATTATATAGAATAATAAATTATTGAATGATAGGTGATAGGAAGATATAAAACTAGATAATTCATTTGTAGTGTGTAGATAATACTGAGACAAATAATCATTTAATAAATGATAGATAGTGATAGATACAGAGAAGTTAAGCGACAATTGCAAAGGGTCTTACTTAATTAGTAAATGAATGGCCAAGTCACAATTTAAATCTGGGTCTGTCTTGCCTCTGAGGCTCATGCTTAAATTTCATTCTGCCTTTATGTTCAGTAGTTCCATGAGTTGCATTTATAACACAATACTGATGTTACCTGTTTGTCTCTCACATTAGACTGTGAGCACCTTGAGGTTAGGAACAAGAACATCTCTATTTCCAATTCCTACCCTAAGAATCTCATAGTTTCCATTTGCTAAATTAACATATTGAGTGATCAGTAAGTTTTAAACAAGGGGTTAGAGTGATACCACTTTGGTTCTTCAACATGGAAACATACTTCCATTTTGTGATGTGAGGAATAGATATAAGAGATGTGTGCATGAACTTGAACATCCAGCCCCTGAAAATGTACCAGACAAAAAAATATTAACTGATCCCCTGCCAAGTGTAAGGTTCTGTGTTAAGGATGATAATAAATTAAGCAGCCGGAATATATAGATCTATTTAGTGAAAACTGAAAGATTTGAAAAAGTCATTACAAATACATCTGACTCAATGTGAGAATGAGGATAATAATCCCAAATCTAAAACATCTATAATTCAAAGCTGAGACATGGTGAGTGAGACTTGAAAACAATAATGTTACCCACTGGTTCTTTATGCCGAATCATTCCAGGAGACTCATAAACTGATTCTTTCTCCTCAACCACAAAAAGAATTTGGAGAACTTAAATCCCTCCATATCATCAAACATGTTTTCAGAATTTATTCTTACCATCTAGGGAGCTGTTTGATCTCCAAAGGAAATAAAATTCAATTCTTCCAAAACTTAATAGTGTATCTGAGTTGTTGGCAGGGCATGAATATTTCTCATCTTTAGCATACGCTGACCAGATTTTGAGTCTCCTTTCATTTATGCCTCTGAGATCTCTAGATCCCAATGTGACTCTCTCCAGAGGGTCCATGTAATAACAGCAGGCACCTTTTCTATTTATCAGTTCTTGTCCTTTTTTCCTAAAGCACTCCATCTCGTTTAATCCTAAATCCATCAAATCTTCATGTGAAGTACATCTATTGTGATGGGGAAGATGTCCATGATGAAAGCCAAAAGATATACAGATGGAGATATACAGATAAATATGTATATACATATATATATATATGATTGGAAGATGAATGATAGATATAGAATAATAAATTATTGAATGATAGGTGATAGGAAGATATAAAACTAGATAATTCATTTGTAGTGTGTAGATGATACAGAGACAAATAATCATTTAATAAATGATAGACAGTGATAGATACAGAGATAGATGATAAAGAGATAAAAATAGAGATAAAGAAAATATATGGAAATATAGATATATAGATATATATGCCAGAATAAGTTCTTGGGAATATAATATCATCTGTTATGACCATTCATAAAAGAGATTATCTTAAAAAGAGAAGTGAAGTGTGATTTAGTATGAATCAAGACCAGGGTGTGTAGACAGATTAAATAAGCTTCATCATGAAGTGACATTGTATATTCAGAAGAGCATGAAGGAAACTGAAAACATTTTTAGAGGCTGTTGTATATATTTGTGTAACCAAAAGAAAATTACCCATGGTTTTAAGTTAAGAAAAACAAAAACAAAATCAACAACAACAAAATGGTCATTTCTTCTCTCTTCTGCTTCTTCTCAACATTTTCCCAAGAGTTTTGATCCCGAATAGAATTTAGAAAAGAAACGTAAAAGAAATAAAATAACCATCATGGTTGCTTTTATAGGAAGAGGCAGTCTTTGAAGTTATGAGATGGTAAATGGAAGGATCATTTTGAGGATAGGTCCTGAAGAAGAATTACACAGGGAAGTTCTAGTTTTTTTTTTTTTTTTTGGTTTATTTGTTTGTTTCTTTTTTGTCTAAACACAAGCATGCCTTAAGAAGTGATACCTATTTCCCAATTTCACACTTAATCAATGGCCCTTAGTTGGAGGATTTTTTTTTTTTTTTTTGCAGTACTGGGGATGGAACCCAGGGACATTTACCTTCGAGCTACACGTCCAGCCCTAATTTTTAGTCTCTTTATTTTTGAAACAGAGTCTCACTGAGTTGCAAAGGACCTTGCTAAGTAGCTGACACTGTCCGTGAACCGTGATCCTCTGGTCTCTGCTTCCTGAATGCTAAGAATACAAGCAGGCACCAAAACAACACATCTGATCTTTTTATTTTTTAATATGCTTTTGTTGCTGCATTATAGTCTCACACCATAATGTAAATCATACTGACAATGACATACATGTACATAGCCCTTGGTAGCCCTCCTGCCTCCCCCTTCCCTCCTTTCCCAATACAGAGTACTGAGATTGACATTGGTATTTTTACATATACACCCTATCTTTGATAGTAATAATTCCATTAATGGATCTCACTTTTTCCCTTCTCCTCTGCTTACACCTCCTCCCTGGCTCCAATGAGGATTCTCCTTCTTTACCTGGATTCCCTCTGGTATTCTAATTACTCCCTGGATTGTGCATATTAGAAAACACATGACCCTTTGTGTTCTGTGATTGGCTAATCTCACTTAACATAATGCTCTCTAGGTCATTCCATTTTCTTGCAAATGGAATAATTGTGTTTTCCTTTATTGTTGAATTCCATTGTGTGTATATTCAATAATTTTATATGGAATCAATCTAGGTGCCTATGAACAGATGAACAGATTACAAAATTAGTTTGCTTTAAAAAATGGGGTTGTGGACACTGATACTCAGTTGGTATTGTATCTTGCCCTTCAGATGTCTCCTGCATACCCTCACTATCACGTCTTCTGCTGAGAAATTAGTGTCTTGTACTAGACAGCTCAGATCTCCCTCTCTGGCTCATCTCCCTCCTTCCATTCCTTTATTTTCCACTTTTCTCTTTGTAAGTGGCCCTTTTTTTAAAATCAGGTAGGAATCTGTAGAGCAAATATTTTCAAATACGATAGACAACATTCCAAACTGTTCCAGAACACACGTGCCAGGTGGTGGATGGTTGCTAGCATATGGCTTCTGTTTGAACCTGGCACAGCTTGCCAAATTCAATTTTTAAATTATGTCTCGCTTTTTCAAATTCTCTAAAAACATAAGAAATCAACTTTCTAAGCAGACTTGTAAACCAAGTGTGTGGCATGAAAAAGGTGTAGTTGGGAACACAGAAGAAACAGTGTTGAACACTGACATAGCATAGAAAGAGGGTTCCCAGGGTCTAGATTTCAGATTTACCTCCATCCAAATAACTATGAAAGGTCATCCTGGGCCCTTCTCAACACTTTTCTTCTAAGGTGTGCTATTTGTAAGGCCTTGAACGGGTTAGAAGGAGAAGATCAAATTCAAAACTTGTTCATATGGCACACCAATAAGTTCAAAAGTCTCCTTCCGTGGTTTCAAATATTTTGTAAACCATGCATAGTGGCACATGCCTGTAATTCCAGTACTTGGCAGGCCAAGACAGGAGGCCAGTCTCAGCAACTTAGCAAAGCCCTCACAAACATAATGAGACCCTATTTCAATATAACAAAATAAAATAGGGCTGGAGATCTAATGCAGAGGTAGAATCCCCAAGTTCAATTCCAGTACATCCCTTCCTCATAAAAATATAACACTTTATAGATTTCTGACGTACTTTTTGCCATCTAAGACTTATAAAAATGTTCCAAAATAATATATGTAATATGCATGCCTATTACTTGCTGGAATCCATGACAAAAGCAATAAAACCCTGTCAAATGATATCATTCTGATCATTACATGGTGGTGTGGGTGATTACTGAAGAGAAAATCCTATCAGATACTGATTAGTAAATAAGCATGATATTGGCCATTCTATGAGGAGCAATGAGAATGATGAAAAATTATCTGATATTCAAAAGGAATTTGCTATTTTGAGAATTTCCTATTCTGCAATGTAATAAGCAACATTTTATACTTATGTAATTATATGGATATTTTCTCTTCTTCCCAGGAACCTTAATTTTCCCATCTAAACACTGCCAGTTACATGGTAATTAATCTTTGAACTTTTTGATGACTTCAGGTATTATTACACAGTAATTTGCAGAACTATTTCATTGCAAGGTAATGATTAGTTTTATATGCAATTCCCTAGTACTTTTTAGCTAATAATTTCAAAATGTCTTACAGAATCATAATGAATATGTTGGGGCTTCCCATTTTTGTTTCAAGTCAACAAAAAAAGAAGTAAAGTTCAAAGTTCCATTTCTCCAATTTCCTGGAGCCTAAAAACAGCCATAGAGCAAGAATCCTAGAATTTACTTAATTCAATTACGTTAAATGCCATGTTTTTCAAAGATGAGCTTTTTTTGAAAACAATCAAGATGCAGTATTTTTAAAATAAATATTTGTGTATATCTTTGCTAGATGGTGACTTCATTTCCAAATAAAAATATAAAAAATAGGTCTCGGAGTATAGCCTGGAGGTAGAAGGGCTTCCATGAACCACAGTACCACCAAAAAAAAAAAAAAAAGAATAAATAAATAATAAATTAAAAGATAAAAGGAACGGGGTGTTGCTCAAATGTAGAATGACCCTAGGTTCAATCCCTAAGAAACACACACACACACACACACACACACACACACACACACACACACACACACTGCTGCAAATAATTCTTCTTAATAAATCCCTTTATGCTTAAACTAAAACCATGAGTGGAACATTAAAGGTATATCTTAAATTAATATCAAGAAGAAGAAGCTGCAGCCTTATCTCATTTGAAGCTTCTGATCTTATCCTATCCCCTCCACCTTCAGTGGCCCTCTTCTTCCATTACAGGTGGATGGAGGCTTTGTCCCTATCCATCGTACAGTTCAATCCACCCTTTCCTCTCTTAAATATGTGAATATGTGATTCTCTAACTAGAAGATCTTTGCCTCTAGAGGTGGATCTGTACTGATTGTTTTTTCCTAAAGACACACTTTTTTTTTTGTTTTTTTTTTTACATTACTGGGGATGAAACCCGGGGGAATTCTACCTCCGGGTGACACTCCCCAGCCCTATTTTTTATTCTTTATTTTGAAACAGGGTCTCACTGAGTTGTAAAGGGACTCACTAAGTAGTATCCAAGGCTCTCCACGAATCATGACCCTCCTGTCTCAGCATCCCAAATGCTGAGATTATAAGCCTGTGTCACCACAGCCAGCTCCCTAAGACATTCTTGATGTTGCAGTGCAGAATACTTAAATGGAACTCCCTCTCCTGAACCATTTCAACTGTGATGAGCTGGAAGGATCACTCAGTAATCTGAGATATTTTAAACCAAATGGAGAGATCAATAGGAAGGGAGCTATCAGCAATTAGCAATTGCCTGGTACGTTTTTAATTTATCGGAGTGAGCAAGTTGAAATGCCTGCAGGATAACAGGTTTGGGCTTGAGAAAGACAAACAAAGAAAAAGACAGAAGACACTGCTCCACTCCTTTTTGAAAGGACTCATTTTTTCATTTTCTTCTTGGAGCACTAGGCACAGACTCCAAAGGGCCACTCATGGCTGGATTGTAAAGAGCAACCTTCAGATTAACTGAAGTCTTCATGAGATCAAGGCAGTCTTTTGAGAGTCAATCAAGAAATATCTTTTACTGAGACCTATCATGTGCCTGACAAACATCCTATGTAATTTAAACTTCCAACAATTCTTCAAGGCAAGAATTTTTTTGTGTACTTCAAAGATAGGGAAACTCAGAGTAGTTGACTCACTTTATTAAGATTATACAGTTGGATAGTTGTTAATATTCAAACTCAAGGGAGACAGCCATGGTGGTGTATACCCGCGATCCCAGTATTTGGGAGGCTGAGATAAGCTTGCAGATTCAAGGTCAACCTCAGCATCTTAGTGAGACACTCAGTAACTTAACATGACCCTATTTCAAAATGTCTGTCTGTCTGTCTGTCTGTCTGTCTGTCTCTCTCTCTCTCTCTCTCTCTCTCTCTCTCTCTGTCTCTCTCTCTCTCTCACACACACACACACATTCTCTCACACACACACATTCTCTCTCTCTCTCTCTCTCTCACACACACACACACACACACACACACACACACACACACTCTTGAACTCAGGGTTGTCTAATGTCCAGAGTCCATGCTTGAGCCACTGTGATGCCTGTGGAAGGATTCACACCTAATCCAGTCCTGTATATATATATTGGTGGTACTGGGGTTCCTGGAAACCCTTCTACCTCTGGGCTACACTCCCAGACCTATTATTTTATATTTTTATTTCGAAACAGGGTCTCTTAGGCCAACAAGGCTGGCTTCGAACCTGCGCGATCCTCCTGTCTCTGTCTCCCAAGCGCGGGGATTACAAGCGTGCGCCACCACGCCCGGCCAGTCCTGCATATTTTCTTGATTGACACTGGGGAGTAACATTTGTAGTGAGAAATCCCTAGACATCCCTATCCCTTTCTTCCTGACTCATAAAACAGAGTTGGAAAACTTTTTCTGTAAAAAGCCAGATGGTAGATTGTGTGTGTGTGTGTGTGTGTGTGTGTGTGTGTGTGTGTGTGTGTGTTTTACTGGTTTTACTGGGGATTGAACACAGAGGCATTCTACCATGAAGCTACATCCTCAGCCCCATTTTTAAAATTTTTTATTTTGAAATGGGGTCTCACAAAATTGCAGAGGGCCTTACTAAGTAGCTGAGGCTGGCTGCAAACCTGCAATCCTCCTATCTCAGTTTCCCAAGTACTGGGATTATAAACATGCACCACCACACACAGTTCTGTGGACTATAACACATCACAGAAAGTTCCTAATTAGAGGACCATCAGCATTAACCAAAATTATTTCTTTTAATTCTTTGATGAAACTACTTAATGCTTTTTGAGCAAAAATGACATGTAAATGAATGGATGCAACTGTACTCCAGTAAAACTTTATGTACAAAAGCAAGAAGAAGATTGGGCTTCACCCTCGAGCCTCAGTCTGGTGACAACTGCTATAAAACCAAACAAATCCATTTTGGTGTTACATGACTGCCAAGTGGTATGAGCCAGAATGTCTTCAGGGGAGACCCTAAAGTCATACCTTAACCACTGTCCATTCTTAAAGATTACTGTCCTGTACTGGGTGTGAGTTACATTTGCTCAGAAGCATTTTGGATGGTGGCACACAGAGGCAAAAGAAATAGTTTTCGTCTTTGACCCTTGAACCAGTTTGATGCCAAAGGATAGATTGAGGCCAAATACTTCAGGTTTCAGAGAGTTCAACTGTGTGCTTTGGGGACTTTGGGATGATCCTTTATGACAGAAATGAAAGAACAGAGTGTATTATGTTCAAAGCCCAGTGACATTTACTTTCCTGGCAGAGCAAATGTCCAGTTAGCTCACTTCTCTCTATGTTTTCCCAGGATGAGATGGTACAAATGTGGCCTTTGGATCAGAAAGAATAAAAGGAGAATGTTGGATCCCTCAGTTGCTTTTTGGGTGTGGCCCTGGGCCTGAGTTTATGCATCTTAACTTGGACCAGTAAGCCCTTCAAGAATTGATGCGATAATTTACCTCTTTGCATATTTAAGAAGACTATAGCATAGTCTTGAGAACATGGTGGGCAAATGTATTCTTACCTCAGTGAGATCAAGGCCGTATCTTAAGGAAGAGAAGGCAATCAGGCATTTTCACACTTTTTCTTGAGCACTACTGGCTATGGCTTTTGGGCCAAGGACAAAAAAAAAAAAAAAAAAAAAGAAAAGCAGGATTCTTATATTTTAGATGCCTGTGCTGGGGGACCACGATGCCTGTCAGATGAGAAAGCTTGAGTTCTCAAGCATCACACTGGAGTAAAGTCTCAAACAAACAGTTGTAGAGTCATGCTCCCCAACCTAGGTAATTGGGGCCTCAGGGAAAGTTTAGGATTTCATTAGTTCAAGAAGGAACATCTCTGAATAATCCAGAAAATCCTAACCTCTCTGCTCTAGCCCAGAAGGCTTTATACAAGATTGGCTGTCAGTTATCATCTTGAGGTTCCACCAATCAGCCTTTATCCAGGCATCTGTGACACCGCAGCCCTGCCATTTCTCCTTTCTGCCACGCAGGGATCCAGGCAAAAGCAGATAGTCAATGGAAACTGATGATGTGGCAATTAGAGCTGAGGATTCTGCTAGCATCTGAAATACCAGAGCTGGACCTTGTAGCCCTCTGGCCCATGGAGACAAATTTTCAAATTTTGAGTGTCATCTTCTTCAGCTCACCTGTGCCAGATTGCCCTCAGCATCGGGACCCAAAGATGCCTAATTGACTGACTCCAGGAAGTGGAAAAAGTCCCCCCAACTCTTTCACAATTTTTTTTTTCTTTTTGGTTAATGCAGGTCCACAGATGGTCCTCTAATTAGCAACTTTCTGTGATGTATTGATATGGTTTATCACATCTACTGTGAGACTCTTTCTACATAACTAGAAAAACTACACCAAGATGTATGATTACAATGCACCAGTTAAAAACAAATAAATAAAAGACCAAAAATACTTGGATAAGCTATGTCTTTTTGAACTTTGTGTCTCCAGTGTCTATCATGGTGCCCAGTACATAGCAGTCTCCAAATAAATATTTATAAAACTGAAAAACAAATAAAAGCTAGCTGTCCAACTGCCTGTGTGTTCAGGCTTGAAAGATGAATGCTCTATGCATCCAGCTAACCAAAAAAAAAGCAACTACTATGATCTAGAAAGTCTCAAGGTACTTTTCAGGGTGGTCCTCCTGGAGAAAAATCACTGAACACAGGGTCTGAGGGAGCACACGCCAGCATGGAAATAAAAAACATGAGACTCCATTTGCATTGTTTCTCACTAACATAAAATTCAAACAGTACAGAAATGTCCATTGTCATTACTGCAAACTTTACAATTCAGTGGGTTTTATTACATTCACAGTGCTATGCAATATCCCCACTATCTAATTCGACAATGTTCGCAACCCTACCCATGCCCACCAGAGGCAGTCACCACTACCTCTTACACCCAGATTTCAAAGATCTGCCTTCTATTTTCCTATTTTGACCATTCCATAAAATTAGGATTATACAGTATGTGATCTTCCATGACTGGCCTTTTTCTGGTATAAGATCTTGAAGGTTCACCCATGTTGTAGCACATGTCAGTAATACCTCATTCCTTTTATGACTGAATAATGTTCCATTGTGTGGACACATCACTTTTTCTTTACCCATTCATCAGTTGATGGGTATTTGCGTTATTTCCTGTGTTGGCCGTAGCATATGGCGCTGCTATGAACATTCATATGCAAGTTTTATCTTAACATATGTTTTGAATACTTTGGATACTCTTAGAAGTGGAACTGCTGAATCATTTTGTCATTTTGTGTTTAACTGTTTGAGTTACCACTAAATTTCTTTATATAGTAGATACACCATTTTATATTCCCAGTAGCAATGTATGAAGATTCCAGTTTCCCCATAACCTAATCATATGTTGCTTTCCATGTTTTTCATTACAGCCGACTTAGTGGGTGTTTTAATTTGCATTTCTCTAATGAATAATCACATTGAGCATCTTTTCATGTACTTGTTGGACATTTGTATAACTACTTTGAAGAAATGTCTATTCAACTATGTTTCCCATTTTTTAAAAATGGTTAATTTGTATTAATTAGTTGTACTACTAATCATGTATCTGTTTCAGTGTGATATTTCACCACATACCAACAAAGTGCACTGATAAAATCAAGGTAATTGGCATTTCCCTCTTCTTCTCATTTCTTTATGTTTGGAACCTTTGGGCTCCCCTCTTCCAGATATCATAAAGTATATATTAGGTTACCATAAACTGTAGTCATCCCACTGTTCTGCAGAATGGCAGAATTTATTCCTTCTGTCTCTGTGGTATCTTACATGCAAGCTTTATTTCTCCACCCACACCTACTTCCTAACTTCTAATTGTCTCTGGTCTACATTCAAGGCCACTTTTTTTAGCTTCCATATATGAGAAAGAATATGCAGCACTTGCCTTTCTGTTTCTGACTTATTCCATTTAACATAATGTCCTTTAGTTCCATCTATCTTGCTGCTAATGACAGGACTTCATTCTTTGTATGGTTGAATATTTTATATTATATATATATATATATCTATCAAGTATCATATTTATTTTATCCATCCATCCATCCATCCATCCATCCATCCATCTATACATTCATCGAACAACTTTCCTTCAGAGTCCAGCTGACTATACTTCTCTAGAAAAATCTGAGTTTTAAGAATGCTGAATTTATGGAAGGGGTAAGCCCTTCTGCCTAAGAATACAGGTTAGTGTTTACTAAACCTCTCCTATTAATAAAGTGCTTAGCATTAATTACTTATTTTAACTCTAAAATCACCATAAAAGTTAAGAGCATCCCTAACTAAAAAGTGAAAATTCAGGAAGCTTAACTACTTAGCCAAAGTCATATAAATAATAAAATGGAGGGACCAAGATTTATGTACTAACTATATTTGGTGGCACACAGCTTAGCAAGTTTAGCCTCACTGGATCTTTCATTTTCAGATATCAGTTGCTCACTAAGGTCAGCCCATATAAGGCAGCAGATCAGTTTTGTTCATGAGCTTTCCAGATCAAGGGCATGACCTTAGTCAAAGAAATGGTTCTTTATATCTTTCTAAATATTCCCCATCATCCAATGCTATCTGTTTGTCTTTAAAATCCTAAATCCCCATGTGATCTTTTAGAGATAAGGCCTTTGGGGAAGATAAAGTTTAGATAATTCACAAGCGTAAAGCATTAATACAAATGACTGGTGTCTTATAAGACGAGGAAGAGGCGCCAGAGATGTATTTACACAGAGGACAGATACCAAGTAATAGGATGGCCACCTACAGGCCAAGGACAGAGGACTCAGGGGAACCCAGATCACCCAAGCCTGGGTTCTGAATTTCTGAAAGACTTAAATGGACACCAATCTTTCTCTTTCCTGTTATTTGCCACATAGATCACTTTGATTATTGTGGGGGGAGCCATTAAGGCCTTCCCCTTATCTTTACTAAAATAGTACTTCCAACTGTCCTTCTACCCAGAGTCAACAAGATTTGGCCTCATGGAGGTTTCAAAGTAATTAAGACTCTCTCAGAACTAATGATGCTATTGTTCTGAGTTAAGATTAGGTTTGTGTTGTTTGTGTTGCACCAGGGTAGTGTTTGACCTGCCCGTGTTATAGGTACTTTGGATTTGTCTTTCTTGTATTCCAGGGTAACCTAAAGCTAGGAACTGTATTAAATAACCACAAGAGAATAAACCCGGTCGGGCGGCCAGTAGAGATAATCGGCCCAGTAGACTGGCGACCCTCCCATACTTGGAGTTTTAATCCTCACTCTTCTCTTTGGAACCCGTACTCTTGCCGGCTGGCTCCGGCAGGTTATTTTGTCTATGAATGCAATCTAGCTATTCTTTTTTTAGTGTTTGGGACTTATAACATTATACTTTCACGACATTCTTTCCTATAGATTATAGAAGCCATACAGTCCATTACAGGAGCTGCTACCAGAAGGAACATTGACACATTTCCTAACCACTTGTTGGATTAAAGTGAAGGCATACCAAATCTTCATCAAGGGAGGGACATTTAGTAATATAAAATGAAGAAAGGGCAGCCATGAGAGTGAGCAGCTAAATTCTTGCATATTTTGAACCTCAACCTTCATTAATATTACATGGAAATCATTTTCCATAAAATAGATTAAAAATAACAATATCCCTAAGTGTAAGCATCCAAATGGTCATTACTGATGACTTTGTATTCTAGAAAAGAGAGGTTGCTTCTAGGCACCAAATTTCAGACCCTGCAGAGCTGTCTACTGAGCTCTGAAAAAGATCAAAGGTCAATTAAGACAGCTGTGTCACATGTGTGTGCATGAGTGTGTTTGAAGGACAGAAAATATAGCTGGGGCTTCCTTTCTATACAGATGTTGATATTAATACAGCCTGCTAATTTTTTCCTTCAGAGACACTTGATAACATAATCCTTTCATTACCTTTCTTCTAGAAAAACACACAGTGCTTTCTCTGCCTAAAATTTCTGTGAACTTAGGGATCAGAAAACAATTGCCAAATGAAAAATGGAGCTCTGTGTGCCTCCTACTGAAGGTTTTGCCATCACTGGGATGAAAACTGTGTAACGAGAGTATTATCAGTACTAGAAGTAAAAACAGCAAAAATACCCTCATTTTAAAATAATGCCTAACTTTAAGAAAACAGGTAAGAAAGAAAGCAAAGGCAGTGAAAATCAGGGATAATGGTGTCTTACTTATTAAGAGGTATACTGGCTCCCTGTAACTATTTTCATCACTTGAAATTATTCAAATGTTTGGAGGCATTTAAGAAAATTTAAGAGCCTTGCCAATAGAACCGAGAAGTTGTCCCAGGCCCCCTCTCAGGGAGGGAATGGTATTCTATAGACTCTCACTGGCCCAGTGAATAGTTCTGCTATTTCAAAACCAGAGGAAGTCTTAGATTTCTGCCAAGCATGCTAAAACTTTACTCCATGCATTTAAAACCACCCTTTGGAGTGAATGAGAGTTGAGAGCAACTCTCATTCACTGGGGCAGTTCAGGTTGGCAGTTTTACTGAGACCCCAGTCATTGACCTGGGGGTGTCATTTAAAGGGTCATTACATGCTTCCTCCTTAGCTTTCTCAGAGGATGGGATCAGGCTCATTTGTATTCAGCTCTTTGTCCCCCAGAAGGAGATCATCTATAAACCTGCATAAAATATCCAGGAAAGGAATTTTTAAAGAACCAGCAACAGCTACCAAAGCCAATGCAGAAACTTCAGTGACATCAATGGGAATCTGGCTGAAACTTGCCTTAAAGGATCTTCGCATCACCCTTAACATCGCTGGATGATCAGAGTCTGCATTTTGCAAGACTCACTTCTCTGGGACAGAAATCTCCTTTTGCTGCATCTCCTGATATTCCTCACCTAAAGATCAGCCTCTGGAAGTTCCAGGAATCCAGATTAGGAAACATGGATACCCAAGTGTGCAGGCAGTTGGGCTGAGCACACATGTCATGAAGAACAGCAGGCAGTAGTGTGAGACCTTGTTTGCTTCTCTAGTTGCATAGAATGATGGGTTTCAATGCTAAACCTTTGACCTTGCACAGCATGCACTTCTGTTCTCTGTTCTTATTCTACCTGTGACTTTCTTGGGCTCATTCTCCAACCCTCCAGATTTTGCCCACCTGACTTACTTTGCAAACCTGCCTTCAACCTTGAACCCTGCTGCTGGCCGCAGAGTCCACCCATCCCTTCTCTTGGACTTCTGTTGTCTGTGAGCACCAAGCTTATGGCCGCCTTGAGCTTTCTGTTGTTGGGAATATTCCCTTCTCAGATTGCATGGCCCCAGTAACTTCTTATCATATATAAATATATATGTATAAAATATATGTCATATATAATATATAGATATAGATATAATTTATGCATATACAATATATATAGATATCATATATGTCATACATGTAGGTATGATGTGTATATATGTATGATTTAATGTATATATTATATAATATATATATATATATATATATATATATATATATATATATATATCAGCTCACATGTGTGAACCTCAGAGAGCTCTCCCCCAGCTGTGCCAGTGGAGGTTTCTTTACTCTTCAACACTTCCCATCATGGTGTCATTGTAAAATACATTCAGCACAGCCAGGTGTGGTGGTGCACACCTGTAATCCCAGCACTTGGGAGGCTGAGACAGGAGGATGGCGGGTTCAACGCCAGCCTCAGCAACTTAGTGAAACCCTGTTTCAAAATTAAATATATACATAATCAGCACAGCATTATCATTGTTTGAATTCTTTTGTCTATGTAGGTACTCATTTAATGGTGACTTGTTCAGATGACTTTGTATGTTAATTTGCTGATTATTTATGACTATATTACATGTGGCTAAAAGCAATGAATCCACTTCATCATGAACTAAAACCTCCAAAACTATGAGACAAAATAAACCTTTTCTCTTTATAAGTTGATTGCCTCAGATATTTGTTATAGTGAGAGAAATCCACCTAGCACACATGCTAAAAAAGATATAAGACAATTCTAGGAATAGATGGTACAAGTTAAATTTTGAATAGTGGCTATCTTCATTTGCCAAAGAAGATGCATTATGATCTAAGTAAAGAAAGAATATCCACTTTGTGATTTTTGTTGTTAACCTTGTTAGTAAGTATATATGTGCTTATTAATTTTTGCTTTACATGTATGTGCTCTAAATATTATTATAAACAATTGCACCCATCATCCTGAGTAGGGTAGGGACATATCCTACCCTACTCAGAGCTCCCAGCAGCCATAAACTTCCAGATCCAAGGCGTGAATACAAAGTAAGTTCCAAAAGGGAAGTGTTCACCATTCAAGAACATCTCAGAGGGTACCAAGTCTCTGCAGAGAAGCCAAGCTGACCTCTTCATGACTATTTACCCAATAATGTTTGCCCACAAACCACCTGCAGCCCTTCCTTATCTCGTGACACCACACTGGCACTAGCCTAGAATAATAAAATCATTTTCCATCTGCAGTCACAATGCCCCTCCCCAAGCATCCCCAGCTCCACAGGACTATGATGAGCTGCCCCTACCCTGGAAAATGGACTGGACAAGCTCTCTGAGCACTCGGTTGCCCTGTGACACAGTTCTCCTGGGGCCCAGTTAACTGAATACACACCTTCTAATTTTCCCGAAACTTCTGAATCTTTATTGATATCTTTGGTTTCCAAACTTGATGGACCAATCACCACTGACAAGTGTCTGTGTCTCACTCCTGATGGACAGAATCATCAAACTTCCTAAGGGCTTCTGATGCTCAGCTGGGTTTTCAAAACACTGACCTGAACCATACTCCTTCTAATTCTCTCCCTGACCCTCCTGCCTAGATATCTAAATCTCCTTGCTAAGAGCATACTTGGAATGCTTCCCCACACAGGGCCCTGGGTCTCCTGCCTCTGCACCCTTAGCCTCAGAGACAGAAGAAGCTGACAGAGCCCTTTACAGATGAGGGGCCAAGAGCAACAATTTATTTGTATTTGGGGACTTAAAATACAGCCTTCTTCTTCATATATGGTAATAATTGTTACTAGTATTTGTAATACTGGGGATTGAAGAAGCACTTGGGAAGGTTGGGAGAACTGATATGCTAAACTGTTAAATGATGTTTCTATTTTAAATACCATTTGATTTGCACGAAAGCTGCAAAGATTGCAAAGATTTCTAGTAATGTCAGACTTTATTTAACCACTGAGCTGTGGACTGGAAGAATTTGTATTTTGAACTCTGGCTATATCTTTTGAAAACTATATATAAGGTGTTCTGTCTGCCACAGCACACTGACTAGCTGGACTCTACGGGTAATTTATAATGAAAGCACCAGAAGCCACAGATTCTTTTGCACTGGGGTCTCAAAATGATAGAAAACCATATGAGAAAGTAAGCTATATAAAGCATGAGGATCAGCCTGAATCCAGCATGGGTACAGCTGCCTTTAATCAACAGTCAATGGAAACACCTGGGGTAGTCCCTAGAAAGCAGATTCCTGGGTGCTCTGACAACTCAAATAAAGTCTCCAGGGATGGAACCTGGACCTAGGCATTTGTAACAAGCTACCCAAGGATTTTTATTCACAATAAAATCTGAAAACCAGTGAGGCAGTGGATGTGTTCCAGCAAACTAAAATAAATGATAGCTATTATTTCTGAAATTTGCATAACCACATCTCCTGCTTTCAGTCGACCAGTTCACAAAGCAAATTAACTTTCTTGCCATATTTTTTCCTGCATTCCATCATTAGTTTGCCTCTGTGGGGAATAGCATTCTTTCTCTGTGCCAATATTACTGATATTATTATTAATACTTAAGGTGGCATTAGAAGCTTACACTGTGCCAGTTCTGTCCTAAGCACTTTATATAAGTTTTCTCATTCAAAATCAATGATACTCCTTTATGGGAAGTATTATTATTATTATTATTATTATTATTATTATTATTTTTAGTCACATGTTATAGATGGAAAATAGAGATTAAGAGACTGTGGAACGTTTCACAGCAAGCAACTATTAGGGCAGGGGTTAGTGTCACTCCAAACTCAAAATACAGCTCGTGCCTCTACTCTCAAACTACCTTCATACCAGCCAGCAGTTTAATTTTCTAAAGCAAATGGGTTAGAGAACCCACAGTACCTCATAGTAGATTTCTTTAATTGTAGCTTAAAACAGAGATGCCAAGAATGCCCATAGTAGGAAATCCCACCCCTGGGGGGCAAGAACAGTCTGCTAGAGATGAGAGGGGACCTCACACATGAACCTCCCAGGCACTCTCCCCTTATGCCATGAAGGAAAGGAAGACTACCTCTACTCTAAGGGGGATATAACAGGTAAAAAGCATAAATGAAAAAGTTTTCTTTGAACAGTGGCCTTTCTAGAGTGCTTCAGAGATTAGAGAACCCCAGAGTGACTGATGAAGAAGAGGAAGAATAAAAGAAGACCAGAATGCATTTAAGAACTCAGGGTAGGAGAATGGACTTGTACCCAGACCAATTAGCAAGAAGGGAAAGTGAGCAGCAGGGACACTGGAGAGGGAATAATTATTAAAACAGTAATTCTGTTCACTGGAAGAAGTTCTCCTAACATCTGGAAAGCCTAAGCAACTGGGAAGGAATGAAGCACTTTCATGGATGTGGATTCCCCGGGGATCCAGCTGTTCTTCCTCTGTCTTTTAACTAATTATGCATGTCAGCGGTGAGATGGAGCATCACTTAAAACAAGCAAACAAGAAGGAAGTGGCCCAAGAGTTTGGATAATGACAAGTTTCAACTAATTTCACTTCAATCAGAAGGTAACCTGGAAAGCAATTAGCTTTGGAGCTTGTCAAGTTTAGCAAGGATGTACCCACTGTCTTTAACTCATAAAACGCTTAACTGATAACCTTCAACAGAATGATACGTTTGCTTTAACATTGTGAGGCACAGTTCCAGCGGATCTCAGTATTTGTGAAAATGCTTTCCAGGGCCATATGCTGATTTTTCTTTCTTCTCTACTGCCATCTCTATCTACTTTGGCCAGCCCTAAATTTGATGAATATACTCTTAATCCAATGTCAACTCACAATAGATATTAATGTGTTTGGTGGAGTGAGATCCAAGATTATCTCCCCTTACAAATCAATTTTGAACCATCCATATCATCCTCTTTCCAACACCACCATCAAAGTAGGAGACTATTGTTTCTGGATCTTGCTTCCAATTTCAAAACAGATTACATAGTACTTCACACACAATTTCTTTTTTAAAAAAGTGAGAAACAATAAAATCCTACTGTCTGTCCTGTGGAATTTACACCCGACTTTTCCTGTCTGTCTTTACAAAAGAAAAAAACGGATACCTGGGAATAAAGGATCTTATCTTCCCGTCAGCACAGAGTTCTATATTGACTTAGACATTGCATCCAGAAGGCAGAACTGCCTACTTTAATGTGAGGACTATCATCAATTGTCAAGTTAAAATCACATAAAGATATTGGACTGAGTCAAGGCCTCTGAGAGTCAAGGTTCTTCATTATTTAAAAGAGACACAAGATAGAGTACACAATTAGCAAATAATGTTATTTTTATTATTCCCAGATTACATCAGAACTGATGTGTGAATGAATGGGGTTGTGAGAAGATGACTTTTTATTATTGTTATTATTATTATTAATTATTATTATTATTATTATTATTTTGGTGGTACTGGGGTTCCTGGAAACCCTTTTACCTCCGGGATATACTCCCAGACCCATATTTTATACTTTATTTGTAAAAAGGGTCTCTTAGGCCAGCAAGGCTGGCTTAGAATCTGTGTGATTCTCCTGTCTCTGCCTCCCAAGAGCAGGGATTACAAGCGTGCACCACCATGCCCAGCAGAAGGTGACTTTTAAGTCACAATTTCTGTAGATCACAAAGGTCTGAAAGCTCAAGCCCCAGGCCTGAGCCTCAGAGTCAGAAAGCCTGTGAATTGTGGTTGTTAAGAGGAGAATGAGGCACCAGGAGAATCATGCAAGGGAAATTGAAAATTCTATTAATCACTAAAGCAAAATGAATAAAAAAATAGAGCAAAACCTTTCTGTGTTCTTCCTGGGAGGTGATCAGAGTGTCACCACAACCAAATTTTAGCAAACACCACTTAGACGAGACTGAAGAAGCATATGTTAGCTTCTAGTCTAGTAATCTTCAAGTTGAGACTTCACCACCCTCTTTTTTTTCTATTTCTTTTTTTTATTGGTGCACTGTATTCATACATCATAATGGGATAAAAAAAAACTTCTGTAGACATACATGCACACATCACCCAGTTAGCCCCTACCTGATCCCCACCCCATTCCCTCCCCATCCCTCCTTCCCATGCTTGGCTTAGTGGTTGACATCTAGTATTATAGCAATTTATCCAAAATTAACAATGATAATCTCACAGAACAGTTTCATTTGTCTGATACCAAGCTTTTGATGACTTAAAGATAACATTTCAATATTTCTTTTTGCTTTCTTACCAGAGAATATTTTTTCTTTTTTTTTAGGTGAAACTATAAAATAAATAAATAAATGTATGATAGTTTCACCACCCTCGATTTTGACTGTCTTCACAAGTCATTCAGGGTGCAGCCATCCCTGCACTTGATTTTGTTCATAGGACAAAATAATTCAGATATCAAAGTCCTCTGGGGAAGGCAGGTAGGCCTGAGATTACTGATTGGTCCTAGAAATATACAGTGAAAGATGCAAAAAGACAGGGAGTGAGGAATAAGGTCAATTTTTGCATCTTGAAAGTACTTCTGAAAGCCCAGCAGTACTCCTGATGATAATTACTTTTCTTGAGCACCTATCATGGGCCTTGCACTCAGAATACATTGCTTCATTATTGCCATTTAATTATCATATACCTCCTACAAAGAAAGTATTGCCTTGAAATATTAAAGGAAGCCTATGAAAGAGTGAAGGATCTCATAGGTTCCTTCAAAACAGGGAAGTGGAAAGTGGGAGTAAATAAAATTGGTTCATCCTCTTGAAAGCAGAAAATATGGAGAGGAACGTGAAGATAAAGCATGACAAGTAGAAAATTCAAAATCAGGTGAGAGAAAAATAAATTAACACATGTCAGAATGTAAATGGGCTAAACGTGTCAGGCAAAGAAAGATGGTCAGCCTGAAACAAATCTCTATGATATTTAAAAGGGCGTTGAAGTTTAATAAGAATTAACAAATATGATTTTTTAAAAGATACTATTTACAAAAGAATCACAAAATGCCAAATGCTCATGAATAAATTAATGCAAGTTATACAAGACTTTAAATCTGACAATTTTAAACAAATATTGAGAGGAGTTCCGAAGACCTAATTAATTGGGAGACATCCTGTTTATGAAATAAGAGATTTCATGTTCTCATATTGCAAGTTCTTCTCCAAATACATCTTTGAATTCAATCTATTTCCAGTGAAGATGCAAGAATGTGTTTTGGCTGGAAGTTTACAGGTAGATTCTAAGTTTTTATATGACAATGCAAATGGTTGAGAATAGACAAAGTTTTAGAAAAATAATATTAAATGACATAACAAACAAGATATCAAGATCTATTGCACATCTATATTAATGAAGACTGCTGCATCTGCCAGTCAGCTAAAGGTTGTATGCTTTCTCTCACATGTGGAAGCTAAAGAGAAAAAGGAAAAGAAAAAGGGAATTCACAATAACAAGGAGAAAGAGCGGTGGCATAGAGGAAGAATAAATAAGGGAGGAGAAAAGGAGGGAAAGGAGATCGGAGGGAAGAAACAGAACAAATAATATTATGTTCATATATGAAAGTATCGCTACAAACCTCACCAGCATCTATTAGGAGGGAGGAAGGGAACAGTGGAGTGCAGATGGAAAGACACCAAGAGATGTTGTGTGCATATAAGAATGTATCACTTCCATCTCACCATGACATTTAGTTCCATCACATCAATAACATTCTAAAAAGTGTGATATTGTCTTAATGGTAAATACATAGATTACTGGAATGGAACAGACTCAAGAATAGCTTCTGATATGTATGGCCACCTGAATTAATGATTAAAAAGTGACATCTGTGCAGAGAGAGCCAGGATAATCTTTCCAGTAAATGGTACTGTGCTAACTGGATGCTAATGAGAACAAAATATAGCTTGACTTCTACATCATACTGTATACAAAAACAATAAGAGTGAACCATAGACTTTTTATTTTTTTGTGGTACTCAGTTCCTGGAAACCCTTCTATCTCCAGGCTACACTTTCAGACCTATATTTATACTTTTTTATTTGGAAACAGGGTCTCTAGCCAGCACGGCAGGCCTCGAACCTGTGCGATCCTCCTGTCTCCCCCTCCCAAGCATGGGGATTACAAGCGTGGACCACCATATCCGGCTAACCATAGACTTTAATATTAAAGATAAGACAAGAAAGATTTATAAGCACATAAAATAACTTCATGACCTTACAGTAAATAAAAAGTCCTAGGACAAATATAGCAGTAGTGCCGGGCATGGTGGCGCACGCTTGTAATCCCTGCGCTTGGGAGGCAGAGACAGGAGGATAGCGCAGGTTCGAAGCCAGCCACGCACACTGGCTTAGGAGACCCTGTTTCCAAATAAAAACTGTAAAAATAGGTCTGGGAGTGTAGCCCGGAGGTAGAAGGGCTTCCAGGAACCCCAGTACCACCAAAAAAAAAAAAAAAAAAAAAAAAAAAATATATATATATATATATATATATATATATATATATATATAGCAGTAGCCATAAAGTGAAATAGATAAGTTATATGACATTAGATTAAGAATGCCTTCTCATCAAACCAGGAGTGTTGGTGCATGTTTATAATCCCAGTACTTGGGAGACTGAGGAGAATTTCAGGTTCAAGGACTGCCTCTGTAACTTAAGAGAGACAATCATCAACTTTGTGAGACCCTGATTTGAAATAAAAAATGGCTGAGGTAGTATAGCCCAGAGGTTGAATACCTCTGGGTTCAATTCCCAGTACTATGCACAAACAAGGAAAAAGAATACCTTCTCAACACAATATACTGATAAGAGAGTGAAAATGTGTTACGTGTTCAAATGTACTGTTTTCTAAATCAATCAGAAAAACACCACCAACTCAATTGGACAATGAGAAAATGTTCGAAGAGACTCTTCATAACAGAGTATGTCCAAATGGATAGTAAAATATAGAAAAGAATGCCCTATTTCATTATTCATCTGAAAATTTCAAACTAACCCAGAATAAAATCTCTCCATTCCACCATTAGAATATATCAATGAAGGAAAAACAACACTGAGAGTTGGTAATGAGAAGCCTCAGAATTCTCCATGAAGTGCTAAAAACTTTGTCAGGACCTACCTCAAGCTAAATATAACTGGACCCTGTGACTCACAAATTTCACACCTAAGTTTATACCCAAATAATTGTACATGGACTTTTATCAAAATTTAGGTACAATAATGTTCCTAGCAGCACTACTCAAAATGGTTCCTACTAGAAACTACTAGTGCACATTGAGGGGTTAGTGGATAAATACATTCATTGTATATTTTCTGATAAAACATATAATAGAATACTGTTATAATCAGTTTGTGTTTTATAATTAAAAAATACTTTAGATGGAGTGACTCACAGCCAACAGGAAGTTACTTCTCCCAATTCTGGAAGTGGAGAAATCCAAGATCAAGACAATGAAAGATTTTATATCTGATGAGGGCCCACTTCCTGATTTATAGACATTGTCTTCTGCATTCTCCCAATGGAGAAGTACAAAGGCTCCCCTGGGCTTCTGTCTTAAGGGGACTCTCATTTGTTAGGGCCCAACTTTCAACTTAATATCCCCTAAAAGCTCCCACCACTTAATATCATTGCAGTAAGGATTAAGATTCAACATATTAATTTTGAGAAGACACAAACATTCAGACTACAGCAAATACGACTCAGCAATGAAGAGAAACAGGTTATAGCATTATGCGACCACAATGATGAGTTTACCAACTTCACACTGAGCAAAATATTTTGGACCCAAAATAATGCATGAGCGTAAGATTTCATTATACATTATTTTAAGAGGTTAACTTTTTAATGGTGTCTTATAGTAAGGCTAGTGAAATTCCTCCCTAGGAAGGTTCATGGCCCTTTAAAGGTAATCAAACAGGACAAAATCGAATGTTAGAGACCAGCACTACATACCCTTCTATTTGAGACATGTGTAATATTTTCTTTCAATTTTTTTGTCTTTTTATATTTTTGGGGGGTGATGGTTTTGTGGTCATGATACCTTATGATTTTCTCATTTATTGGTATCTATGTTATACATCAATAGAAATGAAAAGAAATGGAGCATAGAAGAGGTAACTTGGCTGTTGTCAAATGTAAATGGGCAATTATTTTCAAAGCAAAACAGATTTCAGATAAGTCTTTAATAGATGAACTCTTAGAGGCTGAATGTAAAACTTTATTGAAATAACAAAAAGAAATCCTATAAGAGAAAATAGATATAGCTACAAGGATGGTAATTATAATATGATAAAGACTTCAATTCACTCAAAATTAACTTGCAAATTCAAGGTAATTATAGTTAAAGTTCTGAAAGAATGTTTTTGAACTTGAACAAGGAGATTTTGAAATTTCTATGAAAATTGACTAAGAGGATCTTGAGAAAGACATAGTGGGCTATAGATGGAAGAGGTGATAGCAATGAGAATGAGGTAGAAGAGAGAGGTACAGAAGTGTGGACTGGTGTGGCAATATTTTATTTAACTTTAATTTTAATACTTTTATTGGTGCATTATAGTCTCACATCATAATGTAGTTCACAGTGATGACATACATGCCCTCAGCACTTGGTGAGATTTCCCCTAGCTCCCTTTCTACTCAGCCTTCCCCACACACTGAGATTGACATGATATTCCTACATATGTATACAATGTCCATGGAAGTGTTTCCTTCATAAACAAATATTTCATCTCTAAAGAATAATAAATATTAGTAAAATGTTAATATTTTAATCTAGATGATATGGGTACAGGAATAGAAGATAAACCAAAAGAATAGGATGTAGAATAAAAAACAGACCCTTCTGTATATGAGAGCTTGCACATGACAGCTGTATTTTCAAAAGATATTGATGACAGTGCTTAGATTATTATTAATTTACTGTCTATGTGGAAACAGGTAAAAATAGAACATACCTGTTCTGCATGCAAGAGTGAATTTCATGTAGGTGAAATGCCTAAATGTGAAAAAAAATCTTCTAAAACTTTTAGAAGAAAATATGAAAGAGAAACATTGTCATGTTTGGCTAGAGAACAATTTCTTCAAGAGAACTAAAGACACATACATCACACAAATTACTTAAAACAAACAAAAATCTCTTTATCAGAAATAAAAATATTGTAAAAGTGAAAAAGAAAGTTATACACTGAGAGAAAGATAAGACAAACACTTGGAACAAATAAAGAACTGAGTACTGTGGATACAGAACAAACTACCACAGACCAATAAGAAAAAAGAATATACCAGAAAAAGAATTAACAAATAGACAAATGGGCAAAGCATATTGACAAGTGACTCATAGTAGAAGAAACTGAGGTGGGTCAGGTGTGGTGATGCACACTTATAATCTCAGGCTAAGAAGGAGGAGACAAGAGGATCATAGGTTCTTGGCCAGCCTCAGCTACTTAGTAAGACCCTCCACAACATATTAAGATCTGTTTCAAAATAAACAATAAAAATTAGGGCTGGGGGTGTAGCTCAGAGGTAGAATGAACCTGGGTTCAATCCCCAGTACTAAAAAAAAAAATAAAGAAAGAAAGAAACTCAGGTACTCAGGTGAATAGTGAAACAGAGAAAAGAAGCTCCACTTTATCAATAATCAGAAACTTAAACATAAAAACAAGATATTATTTAGTTTCTGGACTATCAAATTTAATTACCTGGACACAGATCAGTTTTGATGAGGAAGCAGCCCAGCAATTCTGCTTCTCAGTATTTGGCAGAGAGAAACTTTCTTATAAGGCAAAGAAAAGAGGGAATCCATCATATCTCAGTGAAGAAAACAGGCCCATGGATTGGGATCATCCTCACAATGGGACACAAACAACTCTTAGAATGGATGGACTGAATCCACTTTTCTTGACATAGAGATCTCAGGAGCACTATGTTGAGAAGAAGGCAAATTAGAAAATGATCAAGCATGACACCATTGAGATAGGATTCTTAAATAAACAATATAGTGTTTGTGAAGGCATGCATGTCTATTAAATGTAGAAGAAGTTCCTGGGATGATTTTCACTGACATTGCAGTGGCTGCTCCTCCTGAGACATCAAAATTGGGAAAGAGATAACAATGGTGATTTAATTGAATCTTCACTGCTTTTGAAAGAGGCCTGAGGCAGATATGCTGCGGAGTTAACTTTCTTTAATATTAGTGATTGATGGGCACACAGGTGTCTGTAATATTATTTTCTGCATGTTTTATGTTTGAAATATCCATAATTAAAATTCAATTCAATTTTAATGCAAAATATCATAATATCCTTGGCCCCCTAAAAAAAATGTTGGTGTGAATTAAAAATGTAAAAAGAATCTGCCAGTACAAGAGCTATGGCCCAGCAAAATTCTACATATGAAATTTTAAACAAACTTTTTAATCGTAACCTGTACTAAGCTTTTTTTCATATGAACCATTCAGAAACCAGCTATGCCAAACAATCTTCTGCTAAGTATATAAAATTTCTGTGTGTGTGTGTGTGTGTGTGTGTGTGTGTCTGTCTGTCTGTCTGTCTGTGTATGTGTTATTGGAGATTGAAACCAGAGGTTCTACCTCCAACTACACCCCCAGCCATATATATATTTTTATATGTATATTGTGTGTGTATATATATATATATATATATATATATATATATATATATAGTATATGTATATGTATGTATTAAAACAGGGTCTCCCTAGGTTGCTGAGAGGCTTGCTACATTGCTGAGGCTGTCCCTGAACCTATGATCCTCCTGCCTCAGCAATCTCAGTACTCAGATTAGAGGCACGGTTCACCACACTGGGTTGAGTAATGAGATCCTGACAGCTACCTTGAAATAGTAGTGCAGCCTTGGCTTTCTATGTCACTTTTCACCATTATAGGACTTAATTCTTTCTTTTCTTTTTCTTTTTTTTCTTTTTTTTTTTTGGTGGTACTGGGGTTCCTGGAAACCCTTCTACCTCTGGGCTACACTCTCAGACATATTTTACCTTTTTATTTGGAAACAGGGTTCCCTAAACCAATGAGGTTGGCTTTGAACCTGCGCGATCCTCCTATCTCCACCTCCCAAGCATGGGGATTACAAGTGTGTGCCACCACGCCCGGCTAGGACTTAATTCTAATATGCACCAATAGATTAGCAATGTGTGAGAGGGTTTGTTTTCTTTTATGGCACTGATTGGGCCTGATCATGTTACTTCGCTCAGAGAATTTTTGGGTCACCAGGAACTCCCAGTTATGTCTTAAAACCATAGTGTCCTATGCCTAGAACTTAACACCATCTCTGGATGCTCCATTACTCTCAGCTGTGCTGCCAGCCTTGGGTTACATGACCATAGCCTTCTGTCTGATCTGCTGCCCTACACCTCTCAGTTGCAGCCTGTCTCTAGCCTCTTTCTCTTTATGTTCTATGTTGATATCTTACTCCTTTTTTACATCATTTATCTACTGTGTCTTCTTCACAACCTTAGATAAGGGCAAGGACTCTGCCCGCCTTGAAAACCCATGTACTCTCTGTACAGAATCTGCCATATAACAGGGGCTTGATTATCATATTTTGAATATGAATGCATTAATAAATATTTACCAAAGTAAAAAACATGAGTTTGCCTCTTTTCGAGTTACTTTTCCCTCTATGGGCACCAAAAGAGCAATATCTTAACTCCTCAGTATGGTGTGTGTGTGTGTGTGTGTGTGTGTGTGTGTGTGTGTGTGTGTGTTATAAAACTTTTAACTAAAGTCATCTACTCCTTTTTCTTCAATAGGAATCTTCTCCATTTTTTCTTATACTTTACCTCCTCTTTCTGTTACCTTCCCATGACTTCTCAAAAACTGGGTTACTCACCTCTTCCCCAGAGTTCCTGCACTTAGAAATACCTATGGCAGCAATTATCTAGCTGCACTGAAATTACTTTATCGATCTCTCAACAAAGTAAAATCCCACAGATTTTAAGTTATCGAAGATAGATGCTGTTTTGTTCAATAGTGTGTCTCCTGCAGGTAAGAAATGCTAAATAAACATTTGGTCTCTATGTCCCAATCATCCAGCTTAACCCTCAGTTCTTTGCCCCTGTCCTTATTTGAAACTATCCATTGCTGATAATCACTTGCCACATTAACAGTCCACATGGACATGTAAGTTCATCAGAAGATAGTGCTAGGGATTTACTTGGTCATAAAATCTCTGGATTTCTCTGTGGGAAAACAGGGATCACAAATACAAATACACAGGCCTCAGCTTCAGAGTCTCCTCTTTTAACCATACACACTGCTCTGACTTCTCCCACTTGAAGTTCTTTGATAGCACTGAAGATGCAGATGTTCTTGGTTACAGTTGCTAGGCAAAGCCTTCTGGGATGGAACCACCTGCCCTAATTAATAGGCAAATATTTCTGAATGTGGGTCATTGGGACTCACATCTCTGAGAATAGATTTCTGTGGCTGTGCCACCCTTCTGTGAGCCAACCTATTCATTCTCCATGGTTTGTTAAATAGGTTCCCATCTGTCAGAGGCTTCCCTGTGGAGCTGGTATATTTCATTTTGAAACCCCACAGAGATAAGAAGTCTGGAAGAGATTCTTTTTGGGACATACCTAGATGCTGTGCTTTGCTTTTTTTTTTTTTTTTTTTTCAGTGGATACAGAGCCAGCTAGTGGTGGGAAGACAGCACCAGGAGAAGTGCTGGGGAAGCTGGCTTCTGGTTTTCTGCACTTCCAAAAAAAGTAACTTAAACCCCACTTATGCTTCAAGATTTGGTTCAGTCACTGCATCTCCCAGGAGGCCTTTGCTGTGGCCCTCAAGAGCTCCTTCTCCTTGTCCCATATCTGCATTTCAATTGAAGTAGAATAATGTCTTTGCAAAGTGGGTTTCTCTCCCACTTAGATGATCAGTTTCTCCAAGCCAACAATGAAGTTTGCTTTTTTTTTTTTTTTTCAGCTCTGAAACTCAAAGCCCAACACAAGGTACAATATCAGTAAATGTTGCTTGAGGAGAACTGGACATGACACAGAAAGTCAAGCATAGATATGTGCAGGGTTATGAGAATCATAGGCAACTCTCCCTCCAAATCTTAATTTTCCAACTATGGTTTTAGCTGCCGATGGTTCATTTTTGTAGGTGAAAGGCTATGACTCAGAAGCATTGCCTGTGATAACTTCTCTCTGTGTTCTCACTTCTCAATCTACTTTCTACTTTATCTAGCTTTTGTGCTGAGTGCACTACAGAAATGGTGCCTAAGGCCACCAGTGGCATGCATACGCTCAACTCAAACCCAGTTCTCAGTTCTCAGCTTATTGGAGCTGTCAACATCAGCATTGCTGACCATAAAGTCCTCAAACACTTTCCTCCTGCCTTTGCGGACATAACAGTCCCCGATTCCCTCCTATGTCGTGGCTGCCCTTTTTCTATCTTTATTTTAAGATAATTTTTTATCTAATCATTAAATATTGAAGTTACCCAAGGCCCAGCCCAGGCTCTGTTTTTCACTCACTCTGCGATCTCAATCATTCACAAGAAATGGAATTAGTACTGATGCATGGGTGACTTGTAAATGTACATCCCTTGTCTAGAGAATGTCTCTCAAATCCATATTCAATTTTCCAGCTGTCTAATTGAAATGTCTATATGAATCTGACAAAGTTTCCATATATATATCAAAATGTGAATCTCATTATGATATATAATTACATTGTGCCAGTAAGAATCTTTCAAAAATGTGAGCTTATGATCTTGACACCCCCTTTAAATGTGTTATTTTTGAGGATTTCTCTATTGTAACCGAAACTCTCCTCAATTAAACCCCTTCCCAAAGCCAAAAATTTGGGATTGATTTCTACTAACTTCCTCCTTCTCATTTTTTCATACTTAATGTTATCAACACATTCATTATTATTATTATTTGTATTCCTGGAGGTTGAATTAGAATTAGAATGGGCATTCTAATTCTGAGCTACACTCCCAATCCTGATTTTATTTCTATTTTTTAAAACAGGATGTCTCTAATTCGATGAGGGTGTCCCTGTAATCCTCCTGCCTGTGCCTCCTAAGTACTAGGATTATAGGCATGCATGATACCATCTGGCCATATATTAATTTGTATGTATATATCCTAAATATAATTAACACCTGTATTATTTTTTCCATTTTGATCCATTTCATTGTTACCCAGATTACTATGAAAACCTACTAACTAGTCTACTCACATAATTTCTGGTCCTCTGTACTGCATTTTCCTACATATTAACATCATCTCTTAAACACAATTTTGGATGCGTCTCTTTTGTGCTTGAATCCTTCAAAGACTTTTCATTGTGCCTAGAAAAAAGATTCAATTTCTGAACCTGACATAGAAGAACATGAGTCCTCTGCATTGCTTTGGTTTGCAAATGTAAAACCCATACTCAAACTTACACACCAACGCATGAGTGACTAAAAGCTGAAATGTTAAAGCATTTAACTGATTTTATTTTTATTTATGGCTTTATCTAAGCACTAAGCTATTTTATCTGGACATGTTTCACATCTATCTATCTATCTATCTATCTATCATCTATCTCTCTATTTCTGTAGTTTTTTAACATTGTTTTCTTCTGAGGCTGCATTTTCATACAGCCTCCTTTTAAGAAATTTCCATGAGACACCAAGGCTTGACTAAAACAAACACTCAGAAATCTCTACAGTTAGAGAGGCCTTTCCCATGAGTGCACCACCACCATACTGGGAACGACTCCCATGGGTACAGGGGTGCTGCTTAGATACTATGCCCATTTCTTTAATGGTCACCATGGCTGGAGACAGTGGTGGGAGGAAGAACAGAATGAGGTGATGGTTCAAGTGTGGGTCAGGTACCCAATCCTGGAAACCAAAGGTGGTGCTCAGCCACAATTTAAAGTTAAGGATTAAGAAGGAATAATTGGTGCTTTCCCAAATATATGCTGGTCAGACTGAAAACCCAAGGTCGCTTGTGTGTCTCTAGAGCCTCATGCCTTCCCCTCTGAGATCCAGCCACACTGGTCTTTAGCTTTTCTTTTCCCTACCTGCCCTATTAAAGATGTACATGCCGCCCCCCTCAAGCCCTCACCTCATCCCTATCCACAGAAGAAAGTCCAGGATTTCCCAGGACTGCCACATGTAAACACCCATTTCATTTAATGACTCTGGCTACTGACAACATAACCACCAGCAGCCTTGGGGACCAATAAGCTCTCTGAGTAGGAAATGAGACATGATTTTCAGCAGCTGAGAGAGGCGGAATGGTGCTTTGCTGGATATTTGTTCTCAGTTCATTGAAGAACAAAAAAGGGAAAAAGATGACACTCCACCACATTTGTGGTGGTTTTGTTTTCATCTCTCTCTGAGCATCTGACAAGAAATGTACCACGTATGCAATAGTAGTTTCCACTTACAGACCATATTACCTCTGACACTGGGCTAAATATTTTAGGTGAGAAGAATGTTTCATCGGTATGCTAAACAAGGCATAGGAATATGGGGAGAGAAAAGCTCTTCTCTTCTCTCTATAATCCAGGGAAAAAAAAGAGAAAAAGATGCAAAGTTCCATAAAGAAGATTTACTTCAAAAATGTTACTGAGAGTCATTCAAAAGTAGCCCTGATGGAGAAAAGTGCATAGCTTTCACCATGCTGGAAAGAGCATGCATTTGATCCTTGATTCTCTCCACTTACTAGCTACATCACTTAGCCACTTTGAACCCATTTTTTTTCTTTATGGTTAAAATATGGGGAATAACATCTCTATTGCAAGATTATCAAAAGGATTAGGGATAATATAGCTAAAGTACCTAACACCATCTATACTATTATGGTAGCACATTCTACTGTAACAGGTAAACCCTGAATACCAGTGGCTGAATAGTATAAAAATGTAGTTATTTTTCCCTCTCAGGCATGCATGGTCTTGAATGCAGTGTGTTTGAAGGACCGGACTCTGTCCATCCTTGATACTCTTTCCAGTGCTTTCGAGCAGTGGATGAGAAGAGAGCGTGAGGACGGCACACGAGGCTTCTATAAGCAAGGCCTGGAGAGGGACAGCTCACTCCTTCTCCAAGTCAATGCCCACACTCGGTCAACTAGTTCCATCTAACAACTGCAAGTAGATGTGCGTTACATAATATGGCTTTACGCCAAAGGGAAACAGAAAGCAGGTTTGAGAAGATCCATTTCCCTCCCTGTCCCCCAAGCAGAGGTGATGTTTGAACATGGGAGGAAGATCTCTCCCCCTGTCCCTAGAGCAGAGTTGATGTTTGAACATGGGAGACATTTCATTGCCATATGCAAACATAGGCTCATACTAGATTTCAACCAAGTACTTTCAGAAGCTCCAAATGAGAACAGGTCACTGGCCTCATTCCGGTTACTTTTTATGTCTTTTTTTTTTCCTGTGGTCCACAATATTTGTCAGGGATGGTCCTTCTCTGGCAGGTCTCAATTCTCGAGAGACTATGGTTCAAAATACCCAACACATCTACCTCTAGGAAAACACCTAATTATCTTTAAGACTTAGTTCTTTGAATAAGCCTTCTATGATCAGTCAGTCATCCTTTAGGGAGCTATTAAGCCCTGTATCTCTTCAATCACAGCATCTCTCTTGCTTTCTGGTATACCCTTGTTAACCTATTGCAGAATTTCTACATCTCAGCAATACTGGATTTGATGCTAGCAGCAATCTCCCTTCCCCATCACGAAATGTGTCTAGACATTGTCAAATGTCTCCCAATGGGTAGAAGTACAAAAACAACTGTAGGTAAGGACTGTGGCTCTATTATAATGATTGATTTTTTGTGTATTTTTAGACTAAATAGGGAACTTCAGATGAACAGGACCCTTTCTTATTTGTCTCTGCAAACTCACCATAGTGTCAGACACATGGAGGGTATCTGCCAATGCCATTTTTATTTATAAAGTAAATAATAAATGAAAACAAATAGAATAAGCAATAGGGACTAAAAAAGAGGAAGCTGGACAAAAAAAAGTGAATATTTTAATCCTGTTGCAGAGAGAAGTAGTCAATATACAGTATTAAAGGATTAAAGTAAGATCTTTTAACTTTGGCAAAGGAGACCAGCAGAATCATCTTAGCGTTCTGTATATAACTGGCCCCTTATTCTGAGAAATATACAAGAACTCAGTCATCTTTAAGCCTTCAAGTCTGATTTTCTTGGAAGCTCTCCTCAGATTTGCTTTAATAATTTGAAAGGGATGGCAATGAGAAGAGGGAAGGTAAGGAAACTTACCCACCATAAACACCCCTCTAAAGGATCACTGCTTTCTAGAGTTCTCTACTGGACTACTGTTGCTCAATTGGTGCTGAGGTCTTGCTGATAAAGTCTAAATAAGATAGCCATCAACGCTAAATGCAAACAGTGCAATAGGGATTATGAATTAGCAACTGTCCATGGACTTGAAAGTCTGCTGCCCAAGCTCCTCTGTGGGTGGCCAGGCAAGTGCCAGGCTAAGTGGACAGTGGGAAGTTGTCAGAGTTCTTGCAATAGGGTTGCATATAGAAGTTGTAAACACAAATGCAATTCAGAGTCAATGAATGACAAGGAAACTGTGTGTTGAGAGATATTTCTCTCTGTGAATATCTCATGGATACAGTTTCTCAGTCTTCTGAGCATAGGTATTTCTAGCCGAATTAAGATTGTTCATAGCCAGGCATGGCAATGCACATCTGTAATCCCAACATTTGGGAGTCTGAGAGAGGAAAATAACAGACTTGAGGCCAGCTTCAGGAATTTATCAAAAATCTGTTTCAAAAAAATAAAAAAAAGGACTGAGGCATGTATTTTGAAGAATGCCTCTGGTTCAATCCCTAGTACCAAAAATAAGAAGAAAGATTAAAAAAAGAATGTTTATATAAGAAGACATTCCATGGAAGTACAGCATAGAGATACCTCCATTCAAAGACATGGCCAGGGTGATATTCCTTTCTCTTCCCAGAGAATATAAATTTATAGTCCATGGTAAAATGGATTGTATCTATCTATCTATCTATCTATCTATCTATCCATCCATCCATTTATCTACCTGCCTATATATTTCTTCTCTTTTCTTCCTCTCTCAGTCTTTGGATAGAGAGCCAGCCCACTAGCAACTTTATTTTCAGGTTCCTCTCGCATATCATGTTCTGCTGCTTTGGTACAATTAAGCCTCAGGGTCTAGGGTTGGGAACTGATGCAGGACATTGCTTTGGCTGCCAACTTCCTTGCGAGTAATGAGCTGTTTCTGACACTGATTCAGAGGTCTCGTGTTAACTGGCAAATAGGTTAAAATCTCAGATTCTTCACAGCATTTGATATGACACCATGTTCTAAATTGTCAATGTCTTTGGTTATTCAGTTATTCAACAGCATTTTTTGTTATTGTTTGTTTTTTAAGAAGACCTATTACACTTTAGAAATTTCTCTAAGTGCTAGGAACGAGCAATAAATTAAATAAAAGCCAGGCATCGTGGAACACACCAATAATCCCAGCACTTGGGAGGCTGAAACAGGAGAATCACAGGTTTGAAGACAGCCTCAGCAAGTAGTAAGACCCTCATCAACCTAACAAGACTTTGTTTCATGCTAAGTGAGATTAGTAAGTCACAAAAAATAAGAAATTGAATGCTCACCCTAATATGCAGAAGCTAGGAGAAAATGGGTCATAAGAGGAACTCTAGATGAAGAAGGAGATACTATAGATGAGCAAATAAGGTCACCTAACTGAGGGGATGGGAGGGAAGAAAGGGAAATTCTCTATTGTACATGATGTACATTAATAAACATATCAAAATCAATCACTTAGCCTAACATTGAGGAGGAGGGAGTGGGAGGGAATGGGGTGGGATTCTGATTAAGGCTAATTGAGTGATTTGTACATGTATGCCTCCACCATCTTGTACCCCATTATGATGTATGACTACAATGCACCAATAAAAATATTATAAAGACCCTGTTTCAAAATAAAAATTAAAAAATCAGGATAAGGGTATATCTTAGATGTAGAATACCTCTGAGTTCAAGACCCTGTACCTCTCTCCAAAATAAGTTGAATAAGAATAGCTTCCTGATTGAATGGCAGTTATATTCCAGACAGTGAGAAACAATAACAACTCAACAGGTTAAGATGCTGCTTTTATATGGTTATAATTTCTGTGCAGAAAATGCAAGGGTGCAAATGGTAGGGAGTGACTGGACATAGGCAGGTGTCTATTGAGACCAGGGGTCTGATGAGACCTCTATATTGGTGAGATTTGAACTAGCCTGAAAAGTGTCACAGGTGTTCAAGGGCCAATGGGAAGGGTGTTTCAAGAAGAAGCAAGAGCAAACCTCGATTGTCCTTAAAAACACTGTATCTGAAGGACAGTGACCAAAGGAAATAGTAGCAGGGGCTAAGAGAAGAAAGACATCAAAAGTCTGGGTGGACTATATGAACCTGGGGGCTGTAGCAGTAGACCTTCATTTTATATTTTGCTTTTATCTATCTTATTTATAGTAGGAAGGATATGGAGATATTTATCTTCAAAGAGTTGCAGTAAAAATAAGTCAGAGGAGAGAGTGAAGGGTATACAGTTGGACTGGAGAAAACCCAGGGAGCTGAGAAGCAGGGACTGAGACTCTCACCTTAGCAGAAGCACAATGTTCTTATATCTCCTGAATGGGCTGGGGAGCAGAGGTAGTGTTGAGGGTGTGTCTGGCTTGAAGATACATAACCCAGGTTGCTGTCCTGTGGGAGGAAATGCTTCTCTCTAAATGTGAGCACTTCACAGGAGCCCTTTTCATCAGTGAGTACCTCTCTGTTGGCCTCTGCTCAGCTCAGCTCATGATTTTCATAGTTTAACCAAGGAAAGCCAATCCCAAAAGGTTGAGCTATGCAAAATTTCATATTTGAACAGAACACAAGTATGTCTGACTTCACAGTTTGGGCATCTTACATTAACAGAGAAAGGGTGGCGTACTTTATGGAATGGTGCTGGTAGGGAGGAGGAGGGGAGGAGGAGGAAGAGTGTGGACATAGCAACATAAAATATGACTTTAAAACCTCTATTATTACTCTAATAAACAGCTTAATCTTTGGGGGGGGAACATTAAATCAAGGCTCAGTTTTCTCAACCAGAAAGTGAGAATATTCATAAAGCCATGATGAATTGTTGAAACTGAGAAGGCACATGATACAACAAACATAAAACTATTTGGAGTTCAATAAATTCTATATTATTTTCTTTGGTTCAAGCTACAGGAGTCTATGGCTATATATCTGAGGAATATTTGCTATTTCTGTTAATTAAAACTGCACTTCTGGCCGGGCGTGGTGGCGCACACTTGTAATCCGCACGCTTGGGAGGCGGAGACAGGAGGATCGCGCTGGTTTGGAGCCAGCCTCGCTGGCTTAAGAGACCCTGTTTCCAAATTTAAAAAAAATATATAAAATAGGTCTGGGAGTGTAGCCTGGAGGTAGAAGGGCTTCCAAGAACCCCAGTACCACCAAAAATAAATAAATAAATAAATAAATAAATAAATAAATAAATAAAACTGCACTTCTGCAAAGTTTTCTCTGCATTTGTGATTAGGAGATCTACTGACAACAGAAAGTGTTCTAAAGTTTCCTATTTAGGAAAATGTAGTTAAACAAGTTTTACTTATTATAGAATAATCTATAAAGCATTAGAGGCCAATTAATCTCCGCCTGTGTTTTCACAGACAAAACCCAGGACACCTGCACTGCTGCCTGGACTGATGGCTAGAGGTTACATTTTGAAGATCTGGTTTTAAAAATTTCAGGAGTCACTGCTGTTTAGTGCTTTATTCTGTAAAAATAGATTCAAGCTGTGTACTGTGGTGCACACCTGAAACCACAGCTAAATGGGAGACTGAGGCAGAGAAATCATGAAATCGAGGTCGTCCTATGCAACTTCATGAGACCCTGTCTCAAAATTAAAAGAAAAAATGGGCTACAGATGAAGCTCAGTGGTGGAATGCAGCAGACTTCCATCTCCAGAAAATATGTAAGTAAAGTAAGTATGTAAATAAGTGTAAATAAACTATAAAGATAGGTTACAAATCCAAACTTTACTTATATTGCTAATCGTGTTTTTTTAAAAAAATTGGCACTTCTTCGAATAATAGCTCAAGGGAAATAAGCATTAAATATGACTGGATACTTTTGCCATTAATTCTTAAATATGATTACTATTTAATAAATGTAAATTTCCTGCTTAAATGTCAATACGACCCCTTTTAGCAGGGCGTCCTAAATCCTTATGTCGCACCTTTAGTTCCTTCTTCTACTCATCCAGGTATTTTTTTTTATTATCATATTTTTTTGGTAGTACTGGGGTTCCCTGAAGCCCTTCTACCTCCGGACTATACTCCCAGACCTATTTTATATTTTTATTTGGAAACAGGGTCTCCTAAGCCAGCGCGCATGGCTGGCTTCAAACCTGCGCGATCCTCCTGTCTCCGCCTCCCAAGTGCGGGGATTACAAGCGTGCGCCACCACGCCCGGCTTTCATTCAGGGTTTTAAAAAGACATCTGTAGATTATTATATAGATTATCAGAACAGTTGTGTGTGCATGTGTATGTGTATGTGTGTGTGTTGATTTTTTTTTATCCAAGGTCTTTTTTTTTAAGTCCCCTAAAAATAAACCCATCACTTCTAATCTTTTGGTTTGATAGTCAAGGTTTAACTAACTAAATAAACAGAGCCTCTGCTCTCTAGATTTCCTGTTTCTTGTTTTCCTGTCCCTCCCGTTATGGAAAGCAGCAGAAATAGAAATTAAATTAATTTCAAAAGATAAGAGAATTCTGAGAGTTAGGACTTCGTCTTTTTTAATTGTATCCCTAATACATAATCAGAGCCCAGCATATAGCTGAAACTCAGTAAATATTTGAAAAATGGATGAAAAAAAAGAACTTCTGCATTGAAAGATAAATCATTATGTCTTATATTCTTATATTAAAAATTCTTACATGGCTATCTATCTTCGCATATAAATTTTGCATCTCTTAGAATTGATGAGTCTAGGATTGAATAAAAATGCTGAATGAAATAATTTTGTTATCAATAAGTTTAATGAAAGTATTAATTATTAACTTGTCTGGAACATAGGGCTGGACCTACTAAACCCTTAGCTTGTACATATATCAATAGTTCTTTTAAAGGACTAGTTTATGGAAAGAAATACTTAACAACATGTAGACAATCGTGAGAGAGGGAGATGGTGAGGGGTGAAAGGAGGCATGATGCAGGAAAGAGTTCAAATATTGCTACATCTATATATGACGGTATCACTACCAATGTTATTAACAAGTACAGGGTGGTAGGGGAATGGGGTGGGACCTGAAGGGAAACACATGTCCTATGTTCATGGATGTTTGTATCACGCTGACCTGCAGTGTGATGTATAATTACAATGCACCACAAAAAGTATATTTAAAAAAAAATAGTGGCATCATTTTGTAAATGGGGACATCAACATGGTTTTCTTTCAGAAGGTGGGAGTATGGGCAAAGCTGACTGCCTGGTTCTCACTCCTGTGTTGGATGCAGGGCTGTGGGCAAAGCATTCAACTTCCCCATGCTTTATCTGAAAAATGGGATAACAACTGTAAAATGAGATATTAAACATGCTTTATCTGGCCGGGCATGGTGGCACACACTTGTAATCTCAGCATTTGGGAGGCAGAAATCGGTGGATCTCGGACAGCCTCAGCTACTTAGTGAGGCCCTCCACAACTTAGTGAAACCCTGTTCCAAAATAACAGAATAAAAATTAGGGCAGGGGGTGTAGCTCAGAGGTCGAATGCCCCTGGGTTTCATCTCTAGACCCACACACGCACAAAAAAAATGCTTTATCTGTAATGGGATAACAATTGTACTCTCTCTCACTGTCTCTCTCACTGTTTTATGTTTTATATTTTATTTTATTTTTTGGGTGGTACTGGAGATGGAACCTAGGGGCATTGTACCTCAAAGCTACACCCCCAGCCCTATTATTTTTTAGTCTTTATTTTTTGAAACAGGGTCTCACTGAGTTGCAAAAGGCCTCGCTAAGTAGCTGAGGCTGTCCACAAACTGCAATCCTACAGTTTCTGCCTCCCCAAAAGTGGGATTAAAGTGTGCGCCATTATCCTCGGCTACTGGGTTGTTTTAAGTGTCCAGTGAATGCAGGCGAACTCCTAGGGCAGTCGCGGACAGTAACAGACATTCAGCAAGTGTGGCTTATTGTTGTAAGAAAGTACAACAAACCTTGTTGATAAAGAAATGTCCCTCTATCACTTTATCAACCAGTTGCAGCCTGTGCTTAGAATTTTCCTAACCTATTTCACCCCTTGAAGCTCTAGGGATTTGTACCCAGTGTCCCCATATGTGGAATGTGCTCTCCTATCCGTTCCCCTTAACTGATGGCCACATCTTTGCCAGTGCTCCTTCCTCTAGGTTGTCTCCTCTAATCCACCAGGCTGCCCCACCACTGTCACAGCTCATGGACTATCTATCAGCTGAGCTATGCAGTCTAAACCACAGCTGTCTGTTGATCTGCTTGTCCTTCTCACTAGACAGACTAGCATATACCTGTGTCCCCAGCACCTGTCACAGTAAATGGCACTGATTAGCAACACACTGCTTACTTGTTAGGAATGAGTATATTTATCAGGAGGGCAATAAGGAATTCCTACGACCAAAACATACAGGCTAAGTGCATTCGTTCTAACTTTCATGCCTACATTGTCTTCAAATTTGGAAAACCATACACACAATCCACACATGGGTCTGAATCACAATATGGAGAAAAACTGGCTGAGCTTCATTCTAGTCAAAATATATGCCCAGAGGATCTTACCAAGTTTTTTCTCCCTCTAGTTTCTCTTCAAAATACCAGCCTCTCCCCCTTCCCATCTTACATCTGCAACACAAAAACCTCTCTTGGGGAATCAAAAGCATCTTAGAGCAGCTGATTAGAGAAGACCAATATTTTTTATCATTATCTGGAAATAGGTTCATTGGAGTAGAGATTAATCAAGTGTTTTCTCTATAGTCTACATTAGTCTGACTCAGAGGTGGCCCAAATTAACATTAAGAGTGTTTAATGTTCACCTGCAAGGTTTTTAAAAACTTGATGGTTATAAAGTGTCTTGATCAAGTTTTCTCCTAATGACCTCAGCAACATAGACTTAAGAAATTTAAATAACAAAGTTATTTTTGGCAGAGTAGCTTTTCAAACCTATAACAATATTATTATTGAAGTTCTTATAGATGACAAACAATGCACTTAGTAATAATTATATCCTAAAATAATTTAAATGAAAAACATAAATGGTTTCTCATAGGCATCTAGATGCCCAGATGAGATCTTTAACCCATTTTAACATCTTACATCTTTGCCTCAGATTCTTTAAACACATACACACAGAGTAAGCATTAAACACATCCAGTTAAATACTTTGGCCAATTCCCCCATCCTAGTCCTCTCTGGCCTTCCTGGGAATTCTATCTGATAATAGTGTTTCTATCCTGTCATTATTTTACTGCATGTGGTTTATCCATAAACAGCTCACATTTTATCATCCAGGACGCGTCCTCACCACTGCCTATGCGATCTTGCTTCTTTCTCCCTTTCTCCTTCCTCCCCTTCAATCCCTAGTTTCCTTCTGAAAGCCAGTATATTGATAGGCTCTGTAGTCTCAAGCAATTACATAGGACTAACTTTCTAATCCAACCCCCTTCCTGAATCTCTAGAGAAATAAGAAAAACATAATAACTTAGCCTTTTCCTTCTATCTTTTCCCATCAGACAAATTCTTTCACTTATACCCAACCCTTTTGTCCTTTCTTTCCCCAATAGCCAATAATCTCAGAAAAAATATGTCACTCACTTCATTTCATCCTTCCTCCATCCTCTAACATGTGACCATATTCTTGGAAAATTGGTTAGAGTTGTGTTAAACATTTATATCCATCAGCAAAAAATAACATCATATATTCAAAATAAAATAATGATAATAGGTACTCAACCTCTAAAGCCCTATAGACCTCCCAAATATTCACCACAGAATTGATCACTTCATTTATATTTCCCCATCCTCTTAAAAATATGTTTTTCCACTAAAATCAGTATTTTTCGAACTTACTGAGCACAAATATCGACTGGTAATATTACCTATTGCAATTTGTTGAGAATAAGATGTTCTTGGCCATTTTTTTAATGTAAATGGTCCTTTAGTGATGTATCCTGAGACCCTACAAATAATTAAAACAATTTTCTTACGAGAACATATTTGGGAGATTGCCGGGGCAAGCCATCTTCTCAGTGTCCATTTACGTAAAATGCAGATCTCACAGTCCATAAATATCTGTACAGATACTATTACAGTTGTCATTGTGTTTGTTACTGCCAATGGAGACCAGGCAAGGAAGTGAGATTCAGGATGAGAATTCACCCATGATACTGCAAATCCAGAAACCTTGGGATCCATGATTGCTCCCATCTCCTGCTGCTCAACCTCACTTTTCATTTACACACAGGTATGTAACCCTGAATGTTATGTGACTAGATACCAGGTCCTATGTGTAACGCTACAATGATTTTTACTGCACCCAACCCAACTCATCCTTCTCATTCTCTATCTACTTCCACACTTGTCCTGGAAGCATTCTTTTTAAATAAATATTCAGCCATTTTGTAAATATTTCACACAAGATGTAATGTACCAATGATACATTAAAATTAATACATCCTCGGGTTAGAAACACAGAACTCCAGAACCACAATAGACCCTATGTTTTCATAGCTAAAGAAACAAAATTTGGTTTCCCTAAAGTCACATGTGCCATGTGGCTTTAGTAATTGCTACAATCTTTCAGCTCTTTTTAAATTCTTATTTCATCGAAAGGGGGTTTTGCTAAGCTTCTGAGGATCTTGCTAAATTAATAAGGCTGGTTTCTAACCTGTGATATTTCTGTCTCAGTGTTACAAGTATTGGGATTACAGACATGTACCACCACACCTGACAACATCCAAGTCCTTCTTGGATGAAGAGATTTTTAATCTCTTCCTAATGGATTTTACTTTCTTATGAACTTGTCTATGGCCCACCAGTTATATATTCTTTTTCAGATTAGTAATAATTCCTTAATCAGAGAGACGGATCATGGTTAATTTGCTACCTCCCCTAAGATTTCCAAAGTCCCATTATTATAAATTATAAATTATTCCATTTTGCATTATTACTGACCTGCATAGTCTTTCTTGGAAGACAGTACATGGGTGAAAAGCTTTTATGTTTCATGACCCAAAGTAAACAAAGGAAGAATCAGAGGCAGAGATTTAAGGCACCTGTCAAAGGTAAAAGTGCTACACTCTCTTTGGGTACATACATGAGCATCAAAACCTACATTCCAGGAGTAAGGGACTAGACTGGAGTGCCCCCACCTCCATCAATAGCTAAAAAGAGCTGTCTACACATCATCAGTCAATCAACCTTCTATAAGATGTTTACACATCCTTTCAGACAATGAACCAGTTTGGATTTACTGAACTGCCTACTTTACTTTTTTTGTTGGGGGGCATGTGGTGGATTTTATTCATGGTGCATGACAGTAGGACTCCTTAAATCCCTTCTCTTCTTTGGGGGTTCTGGAATAGTGTTTTGGGGATTGAGTTGGAGCAGGGAGTTCCCCAGAAGCTGAGGGTCCCTCTCTTCCTCTTGTGTTCATGCTGGGATGGGTGGTCCAGGGGCTCTTGGTCCATAGAGGTCATGTGTGTTGATGAAGCCAAATTCCTTGTCATACCAGGACATGAGCTTGACTTCATTGTTGTTGAGGACTTTCATAGTTTTGTGTACTTTAAACCTCCAGTACAAGGCAGGGAACAATTGAGGGAGATTGAATTCATTTATCAAAGCCGGACTCCTTTACTAACAATATAACCTGCTCACTTTCCTTGTCCATCATGAGGTTATAACAGACAGGAGATAGAGCTTTCCTGCACATGGCCAAAGGAAAGATATTCTAGGAGGATACTAAGTTATTTGTTTTTCAGAGGAGAAAACAGGAGGCAAAACTTCCTTAGCTCTGGCAGCAGCAGCTGGCTGGTCTGGTGTTCGATCATCTTGTTCTCACGTTGGTCCATTTACATTCACAGGAGCAGGAGGCAAGCGGCAGAGACATCCCTCAGTTGTGTGTTTCTATAATGTCCCCCCATCCTTCACCCCTTCTGTGGTTTTTCTCTGCATTTAGAAAGTCATTGAGAAATGTTAATGGTGTGGGGGGAAACCAGTGTTTGGCGAATGACGAATGGGCGAGTGGCAGAATGAGGGTGTGCAGCTAATGATTTCCTACAAGTGATGATTAAATATCATTCCCCGTCTCTCAGCACCTAATTCTCCCCAAGGCTGATTTATGAAAGACACCCTAACATACAGTTCCTGCAGTTTTATTAGCCAGGAACAATTTAGCCATGAGAGGTAGTCTGCTCTGCTTCTCATTTTCTTCCAGTCTGAGAAGGAAGAAATGATAAAATGTGGAGAACAAAGAGGGCCTCATTCTCTTAATACTAAAAAGACAAAATAGCATAATGCGAAGACCACTAAAGAGGCAGGAATCATCAGTGGGATAGAGTTTATGATGGCAGAGTCGTTACTTCACCAATGTCATTACCTTCTCCCAGACGCTGGAGGAGGTTCTCATTGTTGCTATAAATGGAAGCCTGCTGCTGCTATTTTAGTCACTCTAAAAATAACCACACACCTTATTTTTTTCCAAATACCAGAGTGCCTGTCTATACTGTGTTCTAGGAGAGGTTAGGAGGTTACCATAAGTACTCAGATACAATGTGGGAGTGTTTGTGACTTTGAAAAATGATAATTTTCAAGGCTGCAATTGTGAGTGCAGAGAAATTAGAATCATGTAGCAATCAGGGAGGAAAATGTGGAGTCATCACAAATTTTCCCCTCCCTGAAAGTATCTACTTTATTTCATGACATAGAATTTAGCATCATTCAATACCTCATGTCCAGATTTTTAACATTTTGACGGCATCACAAATCATGACTTTCTAACAACAACTACCTCACCAAGTTTTCCAGAAGAAAATTGATTCTGTGATTTGGAGAGTAAAGCAGAAGGAGGTCACTTAATATTTAATGGTTAAATGTTCAATAAGTTTTAATATGTTTTAACCCCTTACTTAAATAAGAACCAGTAATTTTTGTTTTCTTCATGCCTAGAGCTATGTTATGCACTTTGCCTAGATTATCTTTTTTAATTTTTAACAAATTTATGTAGAAATTGCTATTGTTATTTTTATAACGCAAATGAGGAAACAGAGGGAAACTACATTATTTATACAATATCACACATAGGGTTAACAGTGTTTGATCTGAAAGAGTCTAATGTTAGAGCTATGCTTATGACCACAATAGTATAACATTACCAGAATGATTTTTCCTGTTACATTCGCCTTCTACTGGTCAGCTAACTTTAATAACCATAAATGAATCCCATTATACTAGGGAGTTCTGAACTAAGCAGGAATCCTGCAATACTTTGTTATAAATACAGAGTTCAGAACTGATCTGAATAGGAACATAGTTCCATGCTAAGAAGATATAACTCAAAATTGCTCTGATACATAGAAAATCTATATTAAACATGACCATGCTTCCTATCCTTTTGTGGTATTTAAATTCTAAAGGAGCAGGTCATTGGCATTAAATCATAACAATCCAAATGACAATTGTGCCATCCATAATATAATTCAGGGCACTCATTCAAACTTTCAACAGATGCCCATTGAGTGTCTAAGTGCCAGTTACTGGTACTACTATGGTTTTACAAAGCAAACTTCATCCCTAATATTTTGAGGTTTATAATCCTATAAATGATACACATGAATATATTAGTGATAGCAGGAAAGGTAAAGAACTGTTTGTATGATAAGATAAATGGTACTATGGGTGCATATAATTGAATCATTCTAAAGACTAGAAAAATTTTTTATAATGTAGCCATTAGTAGATATCAGCTACAGGGGTGGTAAGAAGGTTTCAGACAAAGAATGACAAGAGGGAGCTGGGGATGCTTGAGAAATGAAAGGAAGTGCAGTGGAGATGAAGGACAGGAAATAAAGGTATCTAGTACCAGGAGAGGTGGGTGAAGCACATGGGAGTGAGCCCCGGGGAATTTAGGGATTTTATGGGGGCACTGTGGATGGAACTCAGGGGCATTCTACTTCAGAACTCTACCCCCAGCCCTATTACTATTTTTAGTTTTGGAGCAAGGTGTCACTAATTTATTGAGAGTCTGGCTGATTTTGAATCACCTAGGCTGACCTTGAATCTCTGAGCCTCCTGTCTCAGCCTAACAAGTGCTGGGATTACAGGCATGCACTACAACACCCAGCTCCACTGTGGGCTTGAAGTCTGTATCACAGACTTCAAGGAGAACTGGAAAGCTGTGGTGTTCATTGGATTAAATTTCCAATAAATACATGAGTATCACATCAGAAATCCTGGTGTATCCGTCAGCATTTTTGCAACTACTATGTAAAAGACTGAGGACATAACTTAAGGAAGGAAGATTTATCTTCTTAATTTAGGGCTTCTTTATATGAGGCTTGAGACTGTAGATCTCGGGGCACAAGGGTGAGAGGTGGAGGGAGAGAGGGAGAGCACATGGGCTGTGCTCACTTAATGAAGACCAAAAGCAAGAGAGTAAGCTGAGGGAGGAGAAAATTATATAAAATCTCCAAGGCCACACCCTCAGGGATCACCTCTTCCAGCCATACCTTACCAGTCTATCAGGTACCACCCAGGTAAATCCATTACAAAGGATTTATCCACCACCACTGGGATTATGACCTTCATGGCTCCACTCTATTACCCCTGAATATTAATACATGAGCTCTTTAGGGGACACTTTATATCTCACTATAACACCCAGAGACTGTAGGTTTTAAGATCTCCCACTCCTTTAAGTAAAAAGGAAGAATTACTAAACAGTACATTGGGCAAGGGCCCACACAGTACTCCATGAAGTAGGGTGAAGTAGCAGAAATTGCTTGTTTTACATGTCAAGATGAGAGTCAGAAAAAGAACCCAGGTTTCTAATACTGAAATCTGCACATATTTCCTGCTAGGCTATGGCAAAAGAACAAAAAGTCATCCATAAAAGAAGCATTCATGGTTCAAGACCAGAAACCACAAATCAGCTTAGAGAGGCAAAATGGGCCAAATAAGAGACCTGGAGAGAAAAAGCAAATATGGAAATCGCGGGAGACCAGAGGGACATAGCCAAGAGGATTTTGTGAACAGGAATGGACAAAACAATTTATCATTTAAACTTAATATAGCCACTTTCTTTTCCATTTCTCAAGGCCACTCTAGAGCTACGTGAATATTGGATGTGTCACGTAACTGTACAGAGCCTTCGTTTCCTCCTCGGCAAAATCAGAGTTAATAAACCCTTTTCAACAGCAGCCATGGAAAGATCAAAAGAAATGGTATCACAAAGTACTTTTCATGTTAGCAGCTGCTCAGCAAAAATTAGGTCACTCTCTTACTTAGACCATACTATGACATTAAGGTCGACAGCTTAGGAAGGGATTTGTTTCTTCCCATTTGAGAACCAGAAGACTCTGACTACCCACCTCTCGCACCTTCACTTCTAATATGAGGTGAAAATGATGGAATGTAGGAGAACCTTTGCTACTCTGTGAGCATTTAGATACAGCAAGAATATCAGCATCAAGTTTACATGAGAAATATGCTAGAAAGACCATTCTTTCTCTGTGCAGCTTTAAAAGACAGCATCAAAAGTTACCCCTAAATAAAACTCACCTGGACATCCAGAGTTGATAAGAATTCATAAATGAATAGTAAATATTATACCATGAATCGTTATAGATAAATTCTTTAATGAACAATTTCCCAAACCCAATTTATAGCACTCTCTGGAAGGCTGCTGTCACAGGGTTTCTTGTTGTGGAATGAGTAGAGAAAAGGAAAACAAAAATAGACATGTTTTCAAATTCAGATTTGGTCAATAGATCTTATTCCAAACTACAACCAGAAAGAAGTAACCTTAGCTGTCAGGATTCTGGCATGAAATCTTTAAGTGGCTTTCAATTAATGTTTTGCTACAGTCTAAATTCCTTACCACCATTTATAGATGGTCTCTATCAACTTTTCCAGTCTCAATAACTCTTATAGCCTGTCTACCCTCCAGAATCAGCCATTTTGAAGTGCTCTCCCATAATGCACCTTGGGTCGAGTCAGCACCATCTTTTCTCAGAGGTCACTCCTCTGCTTCCCTCAGAGACTCCTCCTTATGAACACGCCTTCCCATGCCCTTTCTCCCTTTTCTCAGAACTCCTACTCATCCTTACATCTTGACTTAGGAATCACTCCTTGTTGGAAAATTTATCTGGTTCTCTTAATCTGGATCAACTCATTTAGGTCTCTGATCATTCCTTCTTTTCTTAAAAAAATACTTCATTTGGTACATTGTAATTATATATTATAATGAGAATCAGAGTGATAGAAACAGATATGAATTCAACACTTGGTGTGTTTCTTCCTGGAGCCTCTCACCCCCACTCACTCCTCTGCATATTATTGAAATATGTGTTGATAGCTTCATATATGAACATAGCATTATTTGCACTTGTAAGGATGTGGGAACACAGAATCCTAACCCACTGTATAAGTGTTGGTGGGATTGCAAATTAGTGTAGCCTTGATGGAGATTAGTATAGGAGTTCCTCAGAATAATGGAAATGTAACCACCATATGTCTCAGCAATACTACTCCTCAGTATATTTCCAGAGGAATTAAAGTCATAATATTATAGTGATATATACATATCTATGTTCATAGCAGCAAAATTCACAATAGTCAAATTATGGCGCCAGCCTAGGTTTCAATCAATGGATAAATAGATGACAAAATTGTGGTATATACACACAATGGAATTTTATTCTGTCATAAGAGAGAACAAAATTATGTCATTTTCAGGAAAATTAATGAAACTAGAGACTATTGTCAAAAGTGAGATCAGCCAGTCTCAGAAAGTGGCCTTCTCTTCTTAAATATGCACCTGAACCCACCTGGCAGGGAAGCCCAGTGTCTGTGCTTGCCTGTGCTTGGACATGTGTCAAGAGTCAGCAAGTGAGTTGATCTTACTAAGTATATCCTGCTGAAAGAAGTTTATGCACAAGCTCTAGAAGAGGCATTTGAAGACTTTGGTCCTTAATAATCAGTGGCAAACAAACACTTGTTTATTTTTCTTCTGTTTTCAATGGGTGTACTACTAGAATTTTTCAGGGTGAAATCTCTTTGTATGAGCCTTCTCTACATCTGTCAAGCATAGTCACTTTTTTAGTTCTAGCCCCTGGCCTTAAATAAATACCAGCATTACCCACTTCAGCCCCCAGTCAGTATGCAGCATATAATTGACCAGTGCCCACTGCCATGATTTCGGACTTGGAACTGGGGAGGGGTGTTACTTCTCCCAACAGAAGGTGAATGGATATATCCACTAGCCATCTTTTTTTTTTTTTCTGTGTGGCTGTAATAGGTACACATTTGTGTCCATCTCCTGAGAAACAAACCCAAGAGTGTCAGGTCTGGCCAGTTGCCTGACAAGGGTTCTCTCCCAGGCTCCTTAATCATCACCTTTATTTATTAAGGGTAAAGTGAGAAGCTCTGTGCTGGAGTAGATTCAGTTGTCAACAGTGAGGAGCTGGCGTGTGCAACAGACATCCAAGCAAAAAAGTCCTCAGCATCTTCTCTCAACACATGAAGACATGGAGGTACAGGAAAGATGTCCCTGTGTTCAGGCCACCTGCTCAGTAGGGTGACAGAGGGACAAGTGAGCACAGAGATACACAGAGTACCATCAGTCATCCAAGAGAGAGTCCTAGGAGAAGAGAATCGAGGTCAGTCTAAAAGGAATGGGGTTTTATAGCAAAAACCATAAAAGATGCTTAAGAAACCACATTGGTGCTCACTGCCCATAGAAGATAACAGCCAGCCTTTATTTCTCTGGTGATTTTTGACTTTTCCTCCAGTTTTTACTCATTCTAAACTTAATAATAGAGAAGGCTTCCCCTCTCATGGACTCAGTGCCCCTTGCTTTTTCTCTACTCCATTATTAAGTCAGTAACCTTGACTTAAAATGAAGCGAAGAATAGAATTTTCCACACTTTCCAGTGTATTGACTGTTTTTGTTTTGATTTTTAGCAGAGTCAGGATGACCTGGCTTTTCTATACTTCCTAGAGAGGCAGTCCAAAGCATTAGGTCATCCATCCCTATCCCCACTCCGTGTGTGTGTGTGTGTGTGTGTGTGTGTGTGTGTGTGTGTGTGTGTGTGTCTGGGGATTGAACCTATGGGTCATTCTACCTCTCAGCTACACTCACAGACTTCTTATTTTTTATTTATTTACTTTTTATTTTGTAACAAGGCCTTGCTAAATTGCTGAGGCTGACCTCAAACCTGCTTCCCCAGTACTGGGGTTACAGATGTCCATTATCATGCTCTGCTCACCACCCTCCCTTTTATTTGCCTTTCTTTAATCTTTCTTCCTCCTTTTTTTGGTCTTTTCCATGAAGCAGCAAAAAGTCCATTATTTTATGGAAATATTTTCTACATCTGGTGTCTTATCCTCTGATCAATTAATTTATCTATCTACTCTATCTATTCATTATCTATAAGGGTGATACAATTTCCCAGGTTATCACTTTTCAATGAATTTTTCCTAATAAATCTCAAACTCCCTGTCATATGTCCATCATTATCTTTGGCTAAGGAGGCTCCAAATGTGCCACAGAGGGTAAAATAAAGAAACTGAAAGAAGGAAAGAAGAGCTGTAGAAGTCGAGGGGGAGGGGAGTGGGTCCGAGCCATGGTTGCCAGGTAAAGGGAAGGACAGATTGGATTTTCTCTGGAGCTTGCCAAAGCATGCAGGCTAAAAGGTCAGTGGTACTGAAAGGTGAATAAAAAGGATAAAAGGATGGTTACAAAGGAGCCACTTTATGCAGAGGTATTAGTGCTATCAGCTGCTATTGGGGATCAGAATAAAAGATGTCACTGAAGAGAGGCTGGACTGACGATGCTTTCAAGATGCAGAGTGCCTTGGTAAGGTGTGTGGGTGTGTGTGTGTGTGTGTGTGTGTGTGTGTGTATGCATGCACATGCACCAAAAGGGGAACAAATATACATCGAAGCCCTGCAGGAAGTTCTGACAGAGATACACAGTTCAGTAGCCCTTTGGACCTAAGAGCAATAGAGCAGAGTCTAAATGCATATCCTCTTCTTACTAGCAATCCCCCACACACACAACTGTAGGTCCTACAAAGTGTGTAGACCAAAGGAAAACCACAGACATTGGAACCCAGGCATTGATCACATTGCTTAAGTTCCTGGGTACCATGGGGTTTCAACACTCATGTGAGTCACAGGATCTGCTGTCAAGAGTCTTATAATATTGCCCGGCAAGCAAAATGTATAAGACAGCTGACAATAGTCAATCAGGCTATGTTTCTCAAACAGAATAAGCACAAGTTTTTTTCAAATCCACTGATGGGATTTTTAAAATAGTAGTGTTTCAATCTTCATAAACATTAAACATAATAATATATGTGGAGCTCTTCTACAACAGAACTAATAACCATTACAATTTAGTGTGATAAATACTGTTATTTTTCTGAGACTAAATCCTTGCTGCAGTTCTCACCATTTAGGTTTTCTTTGTGTTGAACTGAACAACAGTGTCCTGGCATTATATGATGAGTAAGATTCTCAGCATGACTTCCCTAAGAGTGCCTACTCAGACACCAATGAAGGAGAACTCCAATTCTTGCTCAAGGGAGCACATGAGCCCTGAGGAGTCAGTGGAGGCACAGGCTATGTGCAACTAAGCAAGGGACAGATGTGGGCTTCAGGTGGGCAGAGTCCAGTGTTCTAATATTCCAAGTTCAACATGGACCGTGGTGTCATGGGAGGCAGAGGCAGCCTCCCCCCTTCTAGATCCAGATATAAGTTTCAACCAGAAATACAGCCTTGATTCCTGCCCCAGGACAACTCTTTTGTACCTCTAAGCAAGTTTGCTAGAAATGAAACTCCTGGTAACAGACCTGATAATGTATCCGGTACTTCATCAACAGCCATAACTCTTGACAAACTCAAATAGAATGGAGACTGAACAAGAAAATCTCTGGATCTAGGGCTGACCAGGACCATATGGAAACCACAGAATGTAATAAAATGCATAGTATAGTGTCTATTTAAACTTAACCACATGCTTACTAAATACTCTGTTCTTGATTGAGTTACATAGGAAGACAATAAGTTCACAGAGCAATGTAATTTTAAAAGCAGGGAGAGAGAAGATGGAGAAAGTTTGGCCTCTGGGTACTAAGAAGCAGAAGAAACAAATTCCTCTGTGCTATGGCACAAGGCAGTGACCATAGATAACAATAATGTACTCACTGTATATTTCAAAAAGCTATTAAGAAAAATAAATTGTAAATTTTGGTGTCTTTTTGGTGCTTTTATTGGTGCATTCTAATCTCACATCATACATGCACACACTCTTGGTGCCCCCTCCTTCCTATTTCCCTCCCTCCCCAAACAGAATACCTAGATTGATGTTGGTATATATTTGCATGTACACACATAGTCTATGGTAGTATTTCTATTAATGAACTTAAGTCTTCTTCCACCCCTACCCTTATATCTCCTCCCTGGCTCCCCTGGGTTTCCCTCATCATCTGGAGTCTCTCTTGTATCCCAATTAACTTTCTGTCCTGCACATAATAAAGAAACCATATAACCCTTCATTCTCTGTCATTAGCTAATCTCACTTAACATAATGTTCTCCAGGTCCTTCAATTTTCTGGCATATGATATTATTGTATTTTTCTTTATTTCTGAGTAGAATTCCATTGTGTATATTTCCCATAATTTTGTAGTACATTTATCTGTTGATAGATACCTAGGTTGGTTCCATCGTTTAGCTGTTGTGTACTGTGCTGGTATGAACGTGGGTATGTATATATTACTGTAGTTTTCTGTTTTCAACCCCCTTGGTAAGATACCCAGTATTGGTATGGCTGAATCATAGGGTAGATCCATTATGAGTTTTCTAACGTCTCTTCACACTGATCTTCATAGTGGCTGGACTAGTTTCCAATCCCACCCACAGGGTAAAGAGTTATTTCCCCATCACTTAGCCAACATTTATGGTTATTTGACTTTTTTATGATTGCCATTCTGAGTGGGGCTAGATGAAATCTCAGTGGAGTTTTGATTTGCATCTCCCTGATTGCTAATTATGTGGAACACTTTCTTTTGATGTATCTCTTGGTCATTTGTATCTCCTTTTTTGTGAAACATCTAACCAATTTAGTTGCCTATTTCTTGATTTGGGTAATTTGTTTTTCTAGCGTAAAGATTTTACATTATTTGTATATTCTGGATATTAGACCTCTGTCAAGGGATAGCTGGTAATGAAGCTATTAGAGGAGGGCGTAGATTTAAAACTCCCACATATAGGCACAGATAGAAACTTCCTCAAGAAGACCTCTGAAGCTCAGGAAATTAAAATAAGAATTAGTAAGTGGAATGACATCAAACTAAAAAGTCCCTGCTCACCAAGGAAATCATCAAGAATCTAAAGAGAAAGCCTATATAATGGAATAAGATATCCCTCTGACAGAGATCTAATATCTAGAACATACAAAGGAAAAAAGTTTTGAAAGTTCTCTTCATTTAGAAATGATAACTGTTTGAGGAGATAGATATATTCACCCTGATTTAACATTACATAATGTACATGATGATCAAAACAACATATGATACCCCCAAAATACATGTAATTTGTTGTGTGTTTCTACATATTAGGTAAAAATGAAATGAAAGGAAGGAGTTGTCAGGAAGAAGAAATTGAATAATATTATAAACGGTGCCTGGCTTCTAGAAGGACAGAAGGAAAGGAGGGTAACTTACTCTTTACTTACGGGATTTTTATATGTGAAAATTGAAATATTCTGGTCTATTAACTTAGCAAATATACTTTCCTTCTTCTAATCATGTGTCCCTGGGTATTAGTTAAAAATGCACTCGCTAAACAAAGAGCGTGGATATTAAAGCTCCTCTTATGATGACAAATAACAGAAGGGTTATGAGAAAGAGTTTTGTTTCCTCTTTTTTTCCCTTAATTTTCCCCAGTTGTGAAGAATGGGATAAGGATGTCTCTCTTTCCTTCCCTCTCTCCCTCCCTCCTTCCCTTCCTTTCTTATTTTTAGTACTCAGATTTGATTACGGGATTCTTCATTTGAGCTCTACCCCAAAACCTTTTTATTCATTTGTTATTAATTTACAATAGGAACATCCTAAGTTTCTTACAGTCTTCCTAGTTGATGAGGATAGCCTTGAATTGTTTTATCCTCCTGTCTCAGCTTCCCCACTAGTGGGATTATAGATGTGTGCTAATGGGCCTAATTAAAGCTGTCACTCTAAATGCCAGCCATCCATACTCCTCTCTCCTCTCTCCTCTCTCCTCTCTCCTCTCTCCTCTCTCCTCTCTCCTCTCTCCTCTCTCCTCTCTCCTCTCTCCTCTCTCCTCTCTCCTCTCTCCTCTCTCCTCTCTCCTCTCTCCTCTCTCCTCTCTCCTCTCTCCTCTCTCCTCTCTCCTCTCTTCTCTCTCTCTCTCTCTCTCTCTCTCTCTCTCTCTCTCTCTCTCTCTCTCTCTCTCCTCTCTTCCTACTTACTTACTTACTTGTCCACATACCTACTTGTCCATCCACATCAGTAGAGTTTAGGAGCCTTTCTGCTGGCTGCTGGGCCCTAGAAACTTGGTAGAGTTGCAGGAATGAGCAGGGATGGCCCCTGAGCTCCCACATTCTCCCTGCTCATGGATTCTGAGGGTGGTGACAGCAAACAGAGAATCCTGCTGGCCTCTCCTATCACCACAACATTTGAATCAAACTCATTACCCAGGGAAGTGCCTGAAGATGCCTTTTTATACTAGACACAAGATGAATAACCTTGTCCTACAAACCTGCGTGGATTAAGGCACATTTCAGATACACATCTGTTTTGCTTCAGCATCCAGAATACCACAAACCCACAGGCTACAAAAGCCAGTTGCAAGGAGACTGGTAAGATGGATATGCAGAAATACAACACAATTAAAATAAATGAGGGGAGCAGAGCTCTGGGCTCATGTGATGACTGCCGGCTTCACTCAGCCTGTGGTCTTCTTCCTGGCAATTTTGCACACAGACAGGTCAGTGTGGCTTCTAGAACATGTGTCCATGTTACATCATCTCCCACTGAGGAAGAGCTGCTGAGAGGTGTGTGGCTTCCAGAATGACATAAGGTGAGAGTGGAGAAAACAAACAGAACATGAGATCATGAGAGAACGACTTAGATAAATAGGTGAGGTTCATTGGCAAACAGACTATTACACCCGTCCTGTTTAATCAGTATCATTAGTGTTGGGACCTGTGATTAAAGCATGTGTTGTTGCTGTTGTTGTTGTTGTTGTTGTTGTTGTTGCTATTGTTGTTTTTCCTTACAAGGAATTTACCAGTGTCTATGCAATCCTGGGTGTACTTAGGATATATGAAAATAAATAAATACATACATACATACATACATACATACATACATTGTCATTTCTAGTTGATCTTAACACCCCTCCCAAAAAAGATGAGAAAGTTTACTTATAAAATATTTAAACTAGCCGGGCAGAGAGAGGAGGATTGCACAGGTTCGAAGCCAGCCTCATTGGCTTACAAGACCCTGTTTCCAAATTAAAAAAAAAAAAAAAAAAAAAAAAAAAAAAAAAAAATATATATATATATATATATATATATATATATATATATATATATATATATATATATATGTATGTCTGGGAGTGTAGTCCGGAGGTAGAAGGATTTCCCAGAACCCCAGTACCACCAAAAAATAATAAAAATAATAAATAAAATAAAAATAAATAAAAAATACTTTGTCATTTCTAGTTGATCTTGACACCCCTCCCAAAAAAGATGAGAAAGTTTACTTATAAAATATTCAAATTAAAGCATAAAAAAATTCTTCACCTACCCCACTGACACATCCAACATTGCTGGGGAAGCTGCTGGAAATGAGTCTATTTCCACACCCATCACTGTGACTTGAGGGGTTATTTAGCAAAATATAACAAAACAGAAAATGCTGATACACCTCACCAGCAATTGCACTGCTTCATGTATTTTACATTGATCCTAAAAGTTGAATGCCAATGAATGTTTCTATCAGTCGTTTTTCAAAGCAAAACCAAATAATAATGGCCACAATAAAAATATAAACTTGGACACGAAATAATCCAGGGATACATTGGTAGGGGGCTCATTACATAAGTGAGGTACTAGCCATAGAATACCACACAGCTATTAAAAATCAAGGCATTTCTATGTGTGTTTTCAAAGAAAATCTACTAGGATCTATTGTCCAATTAAAAATTAAATATAAAACAGCATATGTGGTAAGATTTCCTTTTTTGCACTTTTTTGTATTACAGTTTGAACATTCCTTATCTGGAATGCTTGAGATCAGAAGTGCTTTTGATTTTAGATTTTTTGGATTTGGGAATATTTGCATATATATAAATTAGACATCCCTTGGATGGGACCCAAATCAAAACATAATACTCATTTATATTTTATATATATCCTAAGCACATAGCCTGAAAGTAATTTTATACATATAGTATTTTAGTGCACCTGCATTTTAACTACAACATAATAAGAGGTGTGGGATCTTTTACTTGTGGTATAATTTTGGTGCTCAGAAGGTTTGGAAATTTTGGAGTATTTTGGACTAATGATTCTCAATATGTAATGTAATGAGAGAAAGAGAGACAGAGGGAGAGAGAGCGAGCAAGAGAGAAAGAGAGAGAGAATGATTATGAATGGATTATTTCATTAGAACAACTTTTCTGCAAGGATTTTAAGATTATTAAGAATTGTTACCTTTATAAAAAAAACCCTTTTGTTTTATATCTTTTGTGCTTTGTATTCATTTTGTGACTTTGAATCATTTTTAAAATTTTTGTATGTTAATTTTATCAGCTGTAATGGTTTGGAGATAGAATACTCCCCCGGCCCTCAGAAAGTAGCAATGTTGGAAGCAGGGCTTGGTTATAATAAATATCTCTATGGTGGCCTGGGCTGTTAGGGTGGGGCTAGAGAAGGTAGGTTTCTGTGAGCAGGGCTTTGAGAATTATATAGGGTTCTCATTCATTCTCTCTCTCTCTCTCTCTCTCTCTCTCTCTCTCTCTCTCTCTCTCCCTCCCTCCCTCCCTCCCTCCCTCCCTCCCTCCCTCCCTCCCATTCTGTCTCTCTCTGTCTGTCTCTGTCTCTCTCTCACCCTCCCTCCTTCCCTCCCTCCCTCCCACTCTCTCTTTCCCACCGTATCTCTCTCTCTTCCTCTCTCTCCCTCTGTCTGTCTCTCCCTCCTTCCCTCTCTCCCTCCCACCCTCCCATTCCCTCCTGCCCTCCCACTCTCTCCCTCCTTCCCTCCCTCCCTCCCTCCCTGTCTAGACTCAGCTTGGAGCTTTGTGCTCTCCCTCTGTGCTTATGGCTGCCAGGTCCTGAGATCCAAGGTCCCTGGCCTCACATGGACTGAACTCAAAATCTCCAAATTCTGAACAAATAAATCATCCTTCCTCTTAGTTATGCGATCAGTCTTTTAGATTGTAGCAATGATACTGCTGACTAAGACACCTGCTATTTAAGAGAACTACACATACATCTATAAAAACTCATCAACAATTCTATAGACGATGGAGAGACGGGCCATTATTGGGTGGCGTGCGTGTGTGTGTGTGTGTGCGCGCACACATGTGTGCGTGTTATTTGTTACTGAGGATAGAACCCAGAAGCATTCTACCTCCAAGCTACAACCACAACACTCTTTATTTCATGTATTTATTTGAAACAAGTCTCATTAGATTGATAAGGGTCTAAGTTGCTGAAGATAGTCTCAAACCTGTCATTTTTCTATCTCAGCCTACCAAGTACTGAGATTACAGGCATGTGCCACCACATCTGGCTCATTATTGATTTTTAAGAATATATTTGCAAACTGTGTGATAGGTGTAATTTAAGTGAGAAAATATTTCCACATTCCTCTTGCACAAATGCAAATTTTAAGGAAAAGCAGGAAGAAATCATGGCCTATATTTGGAGCCTACGGTCTTTTAGAGGCAAAGGTTGAAAGCATTTTCTTGAAAGCTGCGGGCTGCGGGTCTTGGAGGGGCTGGAAGCTGAGACCCACAATGTCAGACCGCTCCACTTCCAACTGCCATTATGGGAGCCAACAAGCCACTTAATTGCTGAGTCACTGAACAGTGAGGTTTTCAAGTGATCTCATCAACTCCAGGAAAATGACACAATATCAGAAGTTGGACTAAAATCGGAAAATACTTAGGTCATCATGTAATAAGTCCTCTTCAATTTCTTTCCCCCTAGAATTTACCAGAATTGGTCGTATATTTCCATTAGGATTTTCACAGCCATAATCTAAAGATATGACTACATAGAGGAAGAAAGATCACAGTTTGGAGGTATTTGGGTTCAGTCCATGTGAAGCCTGTGTCTGGATCTCAAGGCATGGTTTTGGGAATCAGAGAAAGACAGAAACACATGGGCTGTGCTCCTCATATCATGGAGGCCAGAAATGAGAAAAACATCAGGGGAGGAGGAGGAGGAACCTATATGTAGATTAGGTGTATCCCTAAGGTCACACCCCCAGGAAACTACCTTCTCCAGGCTTATCCTATTCCTACAGGCCTGGGTCTCCACCCAAATAAATCTATTACAATACATTTATCTATTGCTGGCATGATGTATGCTAAAGAGAAGGAAAGATATTTTCACAAACATCCAATAAGCACATCATTGTTTACCAAATATCTAATTACCTGCTTTCTTTTGGGTAGGCCTTGCCCTGATGATATCATATGAATGAGACAAGCAAGGCCCTTCTTTCAGTGGGCCTGCAGTCTGAATAGAAGCCAACATGCACATTTAGCAAAGCATAAAAAAGGATGATATCGTGACTGGGGAGGATGCAATGTACGTTCTGGAAACTTGATGGAGGATCAAGGTGGAAATTCTTAGAAGAAATTACGCTTTAACCTGAGACCCTAGGACTGGTCAGACTTAAAGGTTTAGTCAGGAGGGGCAGCTAAGTAAGGGGTCAGAGGCAAAAGAGACAAGGTCATGTTTGAGAAAATCTAAGAAATTTTAGTATAAATAGGTTTATAGAATAAAGAAAAACCATGTCATCATGATCCTGTATAAGTCACATGAAGCATGTATAGGATTCAATTGAATCTTTACTCTAGGGGTTGAAAAAACTGACTGGCTACAGCATGGTGAAAATACTTCAGGAAAGAGAGGAAAGAAGCAGAGAGATGGTCTCTTATTGGCATAAAGTACTGAGTGAGAAAATACAGAGAACCCCTAGAGGGACTAAATGGGTCACTGTCCTACACTGTCTTGATTTGTTATCACAACATTAAAAAGGAGCTCTATTTAAAAATAAAAGAATCAAGCCAGGCGTGGTGGCACACGCTTGTAATCCCCACACTTGGGAGGCTGAGACAGGAGGATCGCGCAGGTTCGAAGCCAGCCTCAGCTACTTAGTGAGGCTCTCAGCAACTTAGTGAGACCCTGTTTCCAAATAAAAATATAAAATGGGTCTGGGAGTATAGCCCGGAGGTAGAAAGCCTCTGGGTTCCACCCCCAGTACCATCAAAAAAAAGAAAAAGAAAAAGAAAAAGACCCCCAGTACAACCAAAAAAAAAAAAATGAGAGAGAGAGAGAGAGAGAGAGAGAGAGAGAGAGAATCAAAATATCTTGGTGGGAAGTAAGGAGACTTTCTCTGGCACCCACTGGGGCATGGTCCATGAGCAACTCTTCCAAATCTAGTACCAATGCTGACATGAAGACACATGTCTGGCATTCTCCCAGTTTTCATGGACTAGGTGAGCTCAGTGGATCTTTCCACCCTAATAAAATGTCTGAACTCCTTCCAAATTAAAGATTATGACTACCAAATGGAGGAGAAGTTTATAAAGACCACAGGTCGACTGAATGACAATTTTGGCTCAATCTTGAACTAGCCATTTTCCTCCTTAGGTCCCTTTAAGGGTAGGATGGGGGTTTGAATAAAATATGATATGTATCACCTAGTATTTCAAAATACTAGCTGGGTGTGGTGGCGCACGCTTGTAATCCCAGAATTCGGGAGGCTGAGACCATAGGATCCCAGTTTGCGGACAGCCTCAGCTACTTAGTGAGGCCCTCTGCAACTCAGTGAGACCTGGTTTCAAAATAAAGAAAAAAAATTAGGGAAGGGGTCGTAGCTTGGAGGTCGAATGCCCCTGGGTTCCATCCCCAGACCCGCAAAAATAAATAAATAAATAAATAAATAAATAAATAAATACTAAGTTCTCCATATCATCTTACTCTGGCCAAAGCTTTGGTCCAAAACTCTGGTTCCCACACAAGGTCCAGAAATCGGAGCAGTGGTACCCAATCCTCCACAGCTTCTATCCAGAGAACTTATTTATATCTTCCAATGTGATATACTAGTGTGCTTAAAAGAATGAACTGTGGGACTGACAACTCTAAATAAAATATTCTTGGCTTAATAGTCTTCACACTTGTGTGACCCAGAGCAACTCATTTAAACTCATAGCCTCTACATGTCCATCCTTAAAATGAGGGTAGAAATGTCTCCCTGTAACAGAGAGAGAGATAGATAGACGATACATTACATAATAAATAGCAATTGTGGCTATCAAATGATTTATATGAGTATTTCTTTTTTCATTTTTATGTTTGTTTATGTTTTTTGGTAATTCCTCTGAGCTATATTCCTAGCCCTATTTTATTTTATTTTTTATTTTGAAACAGGGTCTCGTTATTGTGCTGAGAGTTTCACTAAGTTGCAGCAGCTGGCCTTGAACCTGTGATCTTTCTGTCTCAGTTTCCCAAGTACTGGGATCACAGGTGTGAGTCACCACCCCTGGTTTTATGATTCTTCTTAACAGGCTGACATTGTCCCTTGAGTTAGACACACTCGCAACTTTGCTATCATTGATGTATTATGGAGATACACATGTAATAAATGGACTAGGATATCAGCAACCAGCCTACATAAAGAGACCTTCCATGAACTTGCCTTTGGTCTGTGGTCCTTCTGGTCCCTGAGCCTTGCTGGCCCCACCAATGGTTTCACATCAAGACCAAGAGTGGGACAGAGCTACAGTGAAGATCAAACAGAAATTTTCAGAGTGACACCAATTTGACCCTTGTATCTCACATTGAATTCATACCAATAATCTATAATGATAAGTTCAAGACAAAGATAAGCAGCCTATCTTTTAAAACTATGTATTAAGTCTCAATCAATATAAAATAACAGCCAATGAGATATGTTGTGAAGGTATGATTTTTTCTCCCTAGATTAGTCCTGGGGTTTGTGATGAGTGAATAGTAGAGATGGGGGTAGGGAGAGCTGGTCTATTTTTAACCCTTTTCCCCTCTGGGGTGAACGTCTCCCAACTTGCTGTAGTGAATGTTGATCTATAGGGAAAGGTCCCTCTGCCCTTTGCTTTTGGAATTGATGGTCTTGGACTCTACTGTTATTACCCCAGTTCCCTGAAAGGTTTCATGATTTATTCCCTTTATATTAGAAAACCATATCTGCTCATTATCTAGGAAGGTCACTGGGAGGGAGATATTTCTTGTAGCTTCAATAGCGGCTGGCATGGCCTTTATTCATATCTCCCTTGGCTGGGTGGGAGCTCCATGTGGATGGGGGAGGTTGGGACGAACAATAAGGCAAATTTATTCCTGGGCAGAATGCACTAGGGCAAGGACCTAGCAAAATATATAAATATGCAGTGCAGACTCTTTAGCTAGTGGCCCCAGCTTCTATTTCAACTTTTATTTCCAAAGCTAATTATTCCTGTCAATAAGAATCCTGCCTTCTGTAAGGTAGCTGGAGATCATGGGTTACCAGAAATGTGAGTTTTAGATTTGACTTAACTCTCCCATTCCATTCTATTCCCAGCAGGGATAGCGACCTAACTAACCTTGGGAAGGGTGATGCCTGTGTTCTAATTTTTTTTTGCGTGTATGTGTGGTATTGGGGATGGAAGCTAGGGCATTATACCTCCGACCTACACCCCCAGTCCTATACTTTTTATTATTCTTTATTTTGAAACAGAGTCTCACTGAGTTTCAAAGGGCCTCACTAAGTAGCTGAGGCTGTCCACGAACTGCAATCACATCGAGCCTAAAAATATTTTTACCAGAAATTTATAATTGATTTTACTTCTAAATCACATTTCCCATCTCTGAGCCACATTATTTTGCCCTTTATCTCTTTCTCTTTATTTCTTTCAAATTTGGTTTAAGAATGATTACAACATTAATACTAACCCATTTGCATGGGTTAATTTCATGATATATAAAGTATACCTTAATAAGGCTGTTAAAATAATAAAACCTTTTTGTGGTACTGGAGATGGAGCCCAGGGGTATTCCACTTCTGAGATACACCCCCAGCCCTATTTTTTATTCTTCATTTTGAAACAGGGTCTCACATAAGTTGTGGAGAACCTCACTAAATAGCTGAGGGTGACCAAGAGTCCTCAACCCTCCTGTCTCAGCCTCCCAAGTACTGGGATTTCAAGCATGCACCACCATGTCCTGCTAAATAAAAACATTTAAAGTGCTTTTTCTTTTTCTAAAAGGGAATACAGCAAGTATTGGACTAAACTAAAATGTTTAAGACTTTAATATACCATATAACAAAGTCCTTTGGGGGCATTCAAAGTGCCTTCATTCATCCAGCTGATAATTTTGAGTCTGGCTCTAGGTGCAACTTAAGAGTAGGTGTTAAAAATAAAGTTAAATATTTTAAATAAATTATATATGCTCTTATAGCCTCCACAGCATCTTTGAAATCTATCCCCGTTTCATGCACTGAAGGACCCTGGTTTTCACTTTGGCTTTATTATATCCTGAAAGAAGCTACCTGTAGGCTCTTTACTCTTTCCAACACAGAATTTAATTTGGTAGCTAACAGACCAGAGCAGAAAAAGCAGCAGGGACCACTTAATCTGAATAAGGAGACCTGTATTTACCCCAATTCTATCTATGCAAGGGCTGAGAAGAAAAGGAGCCTAGAGGGCTTATTCCCTATAGCAAGGCTAGCAAGCTCCTCAGGGTATGGTTCTCTCTCTGTGGCACAGTTGAAAAATCCCTAGAAAAGCGATTGTCTAAGAGTGACTTATAGAGAGGGGCCTGGAGACGAAGGAACCACAGTCAGGTGCCTCCCCTTCCTTCCCTGCCTCCTGTGTAAGATCTCGTGATAGTCCAAGCCAGCAGAAACCACAAGCTAAAGCAAGCATTATAGGTAAAAACGGGATAAGATCAGATTATCAGAGTAGCAACTCTTGGTTTTTGTGAAAGTGGGGGCAGGTCAGGGCATAGCCACTGTGTCTTTTAATTCTGTGCCTGGGGACTCCACAAAAGCAGAGAGAACCGTTTAATCAGTGATGAATTCTCACCAATCTTCAAGGTGTCTAGAAAGGCCATGCAGACTGGTGTTCCTGGCCAGGGCTCATAGAAGGAGCTTCCCAGGGAAGGAAGCTCTGCCCCAACTGGTGCTTCGCAAAGTAGGTCACTTCCCTTTGTTTCTGTCCCATAAAAAAAGAATGCCCACGTCACCAATGAACACTGTACCACAGCCCTATGCTCCATTCAAGGGGGTCATCCTTCTCTTCCATGGAGCTCAGCCTGACATGGGTTAAAAACCTCCTATAGTTTAAAAAAAAAGACTACAATAGGATATGGATTTGCATTTGTGAGATATCTACTATATACCAGGCACCATATTAGGCACATTGTATTAATCCTTAAAAAAGCTCTTTCCTGTAAGTCTTGTCCCTCTGTGTTTAGTTAAAATAGCCAAAGCAAGGGGGAGTGTTAAACAACTGCCTCCTAGCAGATATTGAAGCCAAGTTTGAAACCTGAGCTCAGGCTCTTCTATCCAGAGATGATGTTCCAAATTCAGTAAAGAACACAATTCTTTGGTGGAAGGTTAAATGGAGGGGTAAATAGCATTTCTTCTATGTTGGTGTTATATTACCTGCTTATGTCAAGGTTAAGACATTCTACCAACACACAGAGCCATGTCTTTTTTTTCTTTTCTTTTTTTTTTTGCAGTACTGGGATTGGAACCCAGGGACATTCTACCTCTGAGCTACACCTCCAGCCCTATTGTTTATTCTTTTTTGTGTGTGTGTCTGTGTGTGGTACTGGGGATGGAACCCAGGGGCATTCTACCTCCAAACTACACCCTCAGCCTTATTTTTATTCTTTATTTTAAAATAGGATCTCACTGAGTTGCAAAGAGCCTCACTAAGTAGCCGAGGCTGTACGTGAACTGCAGTCCTCCTGTCTCAGCCTCCCAAATGCTGGGATTACAAGTGTGCACCACCACACATGGCTGTGTGATTTGTTATCATGGTTCAAAATTTAAATCTTGTTCCCACCATAGTCAATGATGCATTGCCCTATTTATTGACATTTTCAGTACTATTTCTGAACATGTATTTCAGTACATCATCTCTGTCAAGTTCAAAGCCATTGCCCCATCTGGATGAATTTTTCCTTTATAGCTTTGTTTTAGGCCTTGGTCCACTCTAGCTAGGTAGCTCTCTCCACCATGCATCTGCCCTCATTTTGTCCAGCCAGCATTAGAAAACTTACTAGCAGTGGCGTCACTTGTCTTGCTAATGTCGAGTCCTGCCTCCAGGCTCTGGAACAAAAATGTCCATCCCCTACACCCCATACTATGTGACCCTGCTCCTGGGCATAGCTGACAAATTATAGTGGGTCCTAATTCAGGAGGAAGCAATCAATATTCTGGCTAGTGGCAAATGACCTGTAAGATTCTTCCCACATAAAACAGAGTTTTGCCAATGGAGGATGAAGCTGTCATTTAAATGGGGGCTCCAAGCATTATTTAAAAAAAGAAGCAGTCTGTTCTTGAGAGGCTGAGACAGGAGGATTATGAGTTTGAGCCAGCCTTGGAAACTTAGAAAGACCCTCGGCAACCTAAGAGATCCTGTTTTAAAACAAAAATAAAAGGGGCTGAGGATATAGCTTCGTGGTAGAACATCAATAGGTTCAATAATCAGTTCAAAAAAATAACAGAAAAATAATATATAGTTTGTATGTTGTCTGGCCTCTGAAAAAAAAAGAGGTCGGTAAGATACCTTTGAGGGCTTTGTATTTAACTCGGTGCATCCTCCAAAGGCTAAAAGGAGTATCCCCTCTCACCTCTCAATCATCATGCATTCCAGTTCTTAATTTCTCTTCACTTAAATTTGGTTAGGTTACCCTTTCTTTCCGGAACTCACAAAATTACCTTATCTCTGAATTAAAACTTGATTGCTGTTAGGATACCTTAATTTATTTCTTCATCCTTGTGAGAACAAGGATCTTGCATGATATACCTTCTTCTTCTTCTTGACCCACCCATCACGCCTTCTTTTAACCAGCTCCTGGTGAAGCCATTTTTTAATTGATGTAACTCCTGTAATTATCTAGTAATGGCCTTCAAATACTTGTCATTTGTGTTCCATAATTACCACTTAGTTTCATACTGACTGACTAGTTTCTATTTCAATCTTACGTCTAACATTAGACATAATGGCAGATTTTGCATCAACTTAAATGGTAGCAGAACTTCCAATGTTATCCCTTCCATCAGATCTCTACATAGTTGTATGGGGTTTACCTAGGAATGGTTTTGTGTCAGGAATCATAGAACATCCTAGTTGACATATACTTTCTTAATAAATCTATTTATTAAGCAATACATGTAATAAACTCTCCAATTCATATGAAGCTCAGAGCATCCAGCAGTCAGGCAGCTAAGACTCAGCATCCATGTTCGCATCTGGAAAGTTGAGGTAATCTCAATATGTAGGATCTAAACAGAGAATTTTATTCTTTTGACTTTATAGCAAAAGAGAAAAAAATCATCCAGGATGGAAGACTATCTGCTCCATAATGAATGAAACACACTAGTAGTGTTTCTAGTCTCTCAGTTATTAAGGCCCAGGAACTTTTACTCGTAAAAAAATAAATTTAAAACTCAGATTGCCTCTTTAAAGTTAGGTTATTTTTATAGCTTTAGAACTCCAGGAACAGTAAGCAGGAGGAGAATGTATCAGGCTTTAAAGGTGAAAGGGGTTATTTAAGAGTGTTATCAGAACTAGCCAGCTGCAAACACACACAGTATCAGAAAACCATAAACCTTTCCCTCTAGAGCAGGACTCGATTATTCATTAGTCCACCCGGCTGCTCAGGGAGGGTGTTTATAAACGCACTGTCACAATACGCTGGAGGTGTCCAGCCCTCCCTGCCATCCTGCCATATAGATGAACAGTTTAAGGAGTGATAATTATCTCTCTATCCTCCCTTATCCCAAAGGCATTAGAGTTTTGAAAGTGATAATGATAAAATAATAATGACAGTGGCTGCCACTTCTTGACACTTTCCAAGGGCCAGTGTCAGCTCGTGATCCTCAAGGTGGTAACTGGCGTATGGGAGATGGTGCAATAAGTTAGTGGCAGAGCTGGATTTGAACCTGGATCTTTTGGAGACTACAAGTTAGGATTTTTTCACCTCTTACTCTGACTTTCTAACCTCTTATCCCCAAGGAACACTGATCTTTATTAATCATTTGAGAAGAATTTTTTAAAGATGGGGAGGGTGGGCTCATGAACAGATTATCTACCCAGAAATAGCTTCTACCTTTTCAAGTTTCAAAATACAGTTGAGCATATTAAAGGCTCTGAGAAGGCCTTCACTGGCAATATCTATTTTTTTGTGTGTGTGATTCCAATGTATCAGATTTATTTGACTTTAGAATCCCCTTCCTATTGCAAAAGAGAATATTCTGTTGCCAGGAACACATCTTGAAGAACGAAGCATGATGTAAGAGAAGAACCAGACCATTTTAGGGTTTAAAAGGGCTCCTATTTTCCCTTCTGGAAAATTATCAAAGGGGCAGAGATAGCAGGTGAGGTCCTTGCCTTCTGAATCCTCACCTAATGTTCAACTTTGATCCTTGTCTGGATCTTACTCTTTCAAGGTTATCCTGAAGCACAGTCCCCCAATCCTGCAGTGCCCTGGATTCAGTTCCATCTTCACTGTAGGATTTCAGAGAAAAGATCCCAGCTCCTCAGTCTCCATCCTACTTTCACTAATTGAGACAAGATCACAAGCACTCTTGTTGGGCTATGGAAGTACTGGTTTCCTCATGTATGAAAAAGTGATTTTTTTTTTAACTTTGTAGGAATGTTGTACCACCTGAAAATAGTGGGTTCAAAGCAGCTGAAATAAGATACACTTGAAAATGTGCATGTTGACTAGTGTGGTTTGCATCTGGAGTGTCCTCCAAAGTACCAGTGTTCAAGCCCTCATCCTCAGTACAGCAATGCTCAGAGTTAACTGGGCCTTTAGAAAGTGCTGGGCCATGTGGGTCTGAGCCCCGCAGTGGGATAATCCAGTGGTGAGTTCATAGCTGAGATGACGATTGGGAGGTGGGGTCTAGAGGTATGCCCTTGAAGGGGCTATTTATCCCTAGATCTGTCCTCTCTCTCCCTTTGCTTCCGGGATGAATACGTGAGTCGATTTGCTCCCCAACATGTTCTCTGCATGATGTTCCACTTCACCGCATGCCCAAAGGCAGTGGGATCAAGAGGTCACGGACTACACACTCTGAGACCAGGGATCCAAAGAAATCTTTCCTCTTTTAAGTTGATTGTCTCAGGTCATTTGTCACAGTAATTGAAAGATAACACAGTGATGTTTCCTGTTGCCTAAAACTCATACCTGCTCTTTATCCACTCAGAAAATCCCTGTTTATTTGCCCAGGCCCCACTCAAGGATCCCCTCTGCCATGAAAATCTGCAAGGCCCTGCAACTTCCTCAGCCACCTTCCCAACCCACTCTCTCCAACTTTAAAATATCCATATTTCCCATTCCCTCCCAGTTCACTACATCCTTGGTCATATTTTGTCTGTGTCTGTCTTCTCTTTCAGCTCATTGAAGAAAGCCTGATTCACGTGACCAGTGTCTTCTACACACAGTGCCTCATACAATACAGGGCATATATCTGTGCAATAAGTCTGATGAGAAAGGACTTGTAAGGAAAAATGTTAGAAGCTGTGATCTTTGCTTCCAGAGAACTTGAATTTCAACTGAGAGACAAATATACATACCAGAAACGGCCAACGACCCAACACAATAATATATGGTGATGTCAAATGCATAACACTTCTTTGAGCTAGAGTTTAGAGATGGCAAAGAACTAAAAGGTTGGAACGAGTTTTAAAAGGCTCAAAAAGAAAATCTGTGGATGTGTCTGGAAGCCAAGGGTAAGTACTGTAGGCCTGCTCATCCTCCTAACAAGCACACTTTTTATGTAGTTATATCCTCTGGAGACAGAGCCCAATTTTACATGAACAAAACAAAGAATAATGGAGGAACTGGTCTAGGATGTGGTCACTGATAGAGCCAGGTGGTCTCACATGCGGTCATTATCTCTGGTGCCACATAAACATAGCCCTGGATGCCAATGACATCACTTCTCAACTTAGTGGCAGGAAACAAGCTATATAAGCTGCCTGCGATGGCTCCCTGTCTGTAAAAATTGTTAAGGGAGCTCACATATAAAGTTATGTGCATTAAATAGGAAACAATATGCATATATGCCCTTGGCAGGGTAGGTGTACAATAAATTTTATCTATGAATAATTAATATTTATCTCCCCTGCTCTTCTGAGCTCTGTGGGGTCACAGACTTTATCACTGTAAGCTTTGTATCCTCACTGCCAAGCAATGAACCAAGCACATGCTAGCAGCTCCATGAACATTTGAGCTACAATTAAATGAATAAACAATGAGGGCCAAAAGCAAAACAAAGCCCGGAGTCGTCCATCACTCCTATGTTACTGGAATTTTAGCAGCCCTGCCTGTGATGAAGGGCACCCCACCACAGGAGTTCACTACACACCCGACCACAGATTAAGTCCATCTATAGTTTAAAATGTAGCACACCTGTGCCAAGCACTTTTACAAATTTATTTTTTTAGCATTTGTTTGTTTTTTGCTCCTGGGAATGGAACACAGAGGCCTTCATTCTGTGTCTGAGCTATACCCCTAGTGCTTTCTATTTTTTATTTTTATTTATTGATTTATTTTCTTTCCTGTACTGGGGACTGAACCTCGGGGCATTCCATCTCTGACCTACACCCCTAGCCCTATATTTTTTTTAATTCTTATTTTATTCTTATTTTGAAACAGGGGTCTCACTAAGTTATAGAGGGCCTAACTAAGTAGCTGAGGCTGGCCACCAACCTGTGATCATCCTACCTACCAAGTACCTGTGCCACTGCGCCCGGCTTTTAATTTTTATACATGTTTTAAAATTTACCTTCATTCCACAAAATCAGGCAATCAAAAGAGACCCAAAGACCCAAGTCCCCCAACTGAAAGCGTGTGTGTGTGTGTGTGTGTGTGTGTGTGTGTGTGTTTAGTACTTTGTAGAACTACATGAGTATACATGTTAACATATACACACAGACACAAAATCTTATCTCTGTTTCTAAAAACATAACAGTAGAAGGTAATAAAACATATACTAAGAGGAGCAAAGGAGAAAGTGTATTTGCGCATTGTACTTCACAGCATAGAGATCACATGGATCAGCTGTGGTTCTGAGCAGGGAGATCCAGCACTGCAATTGTAACACCCTTTCATGAAAAAAATACAATATATATAATTTCAATGATATTCAGTATATGTATGTGGCTTCCTTTTAAATTTGCCCACTCAGCATTACAGCATTAATGTTATTTTTTTATGTTGTATATGTGAAACAGCTTTTATTCAATTACCAGACAATGAACACTGTCCTTACTTAACATTGAGCGGGGTGCCTATAAACATCTCATGGCATGAATACAGGAAAAAGGGAAAAGGAAACCCAGAGAAGGAGGACCCTGTGGCTGTGGGGGGATTGGCACCCCACCTGTGCCTTGGCGATTTCTCACCCATTCCGATGCTTCCCATCAGCTCTTGTACTGGAAATGTGGCAGAGATGCAAGGGAATTCTGGTTCTTTTTCTTTTGGGTTTGTCTACAGAGGACTACTCTAAGAAACAATCCGGGAGCTGTAGAAGCATCAGCCAATGGGAAGCAGTGGTTCAGCTCCATCCCAGAGAGAAATTGCCAGTGATGCCTCTGCCTCATTTTTTCTGGGAGATTTTATTGCTCTCCTAGTCAAGAAACAAAGGAAGCAACACTGATGCTGGCTTCACAGCACAGGGATCCTTGGACTGGCTGCAGCTCGGAGTGGACAGGAGAGCAACATTCAGGATGGAACGCCCTTTTATGCAAAGCTTCCCTTCTGCCCCTCAACACATACCTTTCTCAGGTCTGAGGCATGGCCTGTGCCTTTTGATTCTGACTTCCATTTACATCACCTGTCCTCCCACAAGTCTACATCCTAATCTCCGCATCTCTCATGACTGAAGATCTCCTGTCTTACACTGCATAGGCCCTACCATGCTTCTTCCTGTGACTTGAATTATGACTCCATTACCACTCTAGTTATGTTTCTTACTGGAATACCCCACGCAGGGTCGTATTAGATCAGAAATGTATATGTTGAAAAACCCACAAGCCTTGTTTTCAATCCTGGCTGTACTTGAAGATACGTATGTGCCCTTGAGCAAATTTCATAACCTCTGAGAACGGAAGTTTCCTGGGTCGAAATTAATATAGCTGTCTTTATGTCCTGGGTTGCTAATAGCTTGGGCATTTGAAAGGAAAACATATACCAATTGCTTAGAACGGTGTCTAGCTGAAGTATGGCTTCAGCAAAAGTCATTTTCTCCTTCATCAAAATATCAGTGGGGACCAAATTCAACCTGAGGAACAGGTCACATCCCCCAAGCAGGTGGAAGGAGTTCAGTTACAGAATGATGAGAAGAACTGGCTCGGTTCAGCAGTACGTGTATGCAGGAGGAATGCTCAGTCCACACATATAAATGTACACACACATGTGCACACACACATGTGCACACTCATACACAATGCAAAAAACTTTCTGAGGTCTTATGAAAGATAAAAGACTTTCAACCAGATAAGTCCTAAACTTGTCAATTACTGGTGGTGAGATTCTGAGATTTCTGTCTTTTCTTCTGTCCCTCTGTTTTTACTTAGAAAAAAAAAAAAGACTAATGTTAGCTCCTTCTAATATTCTTGTGAGACCAGGTAGAAAGATTAGCATCAAGACTTCTACACAGTAAGTATCAATGCACGTTAGTTTTCTTAAAGAAAAATAAATAAACTTCTGGACCTTAAATAATAGTTCATATTTATATGGAATTTCTAAATGCCAGGTTCCATTCTACATAATGATAAAATGTTCTCTTCCACTAGAAGAGGTTGGCATCTGATTCAACAGCCTAAATGAAGGTTTCCGTCATCTTCATGGTACATATAATCCACTCTGTTAAGAGTTCAGAATCCAAGGGAGAAGGCAGGTGAATCTACTCTCACTCACCCTGCTTGAGTCTGGGCTTCGCTTTCTGCCTTTACACATCAGTGCTCCCACTTCTTAGGACCTGAGAAGTGGTCTGGGAGTGTGTCCCTTCCTCTCCCTCTTTCCCAACAGTTCTCCAGCTTTTGGGCTCAGGATACATCATACCACTGGTATTCTTGGCTCTCCAGTTTGCATCTGGCAGATATTAGGACTTCCTGACTTTTATCATTGTGTGAGCCAGTTCACACAATGTCTGTCTACCTATCTAATTGTACAAAGTGATGCACATTGATTCTAATTCTCTAAAGAGCCCTGATATATTATTAAATGCTCAGAGTTTAGCTATAAGATAGATGCACTGTGTGTGTGTGTGTGTGTGTGTGTGTGTGTGTGTGTGTGTTACTAAAGAACGCGCCCAGAGACATTCAACTTCTAGGCTACGCCCCCAGTCCTACTTAATGTTTTTTATTTTGAAATAGAGTTTCATTAAGTTGTTAAGGCTGCCCTCAAACCTGTGATCCTCCTTTCTCAGCCTCTCAAGTACTAGGATTACAGGCATACACCACCACACCCGGCTCCACTATCCCTATTTTAATATGAGTACAGTGGTCCAGATATATATTGCCTAAATCACACAGCAAATAGACAGAGCCTGGAATCAAACCATTGAATCCAAGCACTCTAATCTTAAGGTCTATATAAATACAATGCTGTCTCCAAATTTCAGAAAAATAAAGCCATTCTGTATTCAAGAGCTTGAATTTTCAAAATAACACTATTATTCTTAATCTCTATACTATTTCTTACCAGTCATAGTTTTAAGTGCATGGAACTAAAACCAAATCTGACAAATTTAGGAATACATAGAAAAGATATTTGGAAGTTCACAGAATGAACAGGAAGGTTGAAGAAACGACTTGTAAAATCTCTTCACTGGAAATATCTATGATGACAGAATTAATTTTATTAGACCAACTTCTTCCTGAGAAAAACCATGAATCTGAGGGAACATGGTATATGTGTGTGTGTGTGTGTGTGTGTGTGTGTGTGTGTGTGTGTGTGTGAGTGTGTGTGTGTGTGTGTACCTCCAGGCTACACTCCCACACCTATTTTTATATTTTTATTTGGAAACAGGGTCTCTTAAGCCAGTGCAACTGGCTTCAAACCTGCACAATCCTTCTGTCTCCGCCTCCCAAGCGTGGGGATTACAAATGTGCACCAACACACCAGCTCATTTTTATCTGATATTTGACAAAGTAAAACCAGAGGCTATAATAAGTCAAGAAAAGTATGGAATTACAGCCAATCTAAAATTCCAGACACCGATTCAAAAAGAAATTAAAATACTAACACCTCGGTAATTAAGACAAGTAGTAGCTTAACACTATATATATATATATATATATATATATATATATATATATGTGTGTGTGTGTGTGTGTGTGTGTGTGTGTGTGTGTATATATATACATATGTATATATATATATATATATATATATATATATATATATATAATATTTTTTTTTCAGGATTGGGGATTGCACTCAGGGGCATTCTAGCTCCAAGCTACACCGCCAGCCCCATTTTTTATTATTTAGTTTGAAACAGGGTCTCACTAAGTTTCAGAGGGCCTCAGTAAGTGGATTAGGATTCTGTTCCCCACATCCTCACAAGTTCAATAAGTAGCTGAGATTCGCCATGAACCTGGATCCTCCTTTCTCGGTCCCCCAAGTGCTGATATTACAAGCATGTGCCACAACACCGGGCTTAACACAGTATTTTTAAAAATAAAAATCAATGCAAATAAACCCACAAGAAGTATAATATAAAAATTTGAAATAAAGCTAAATTATTATTGTTTTTTTTTTTTTCCCTTAGGCTTCAAAGTGGCTCAGCTGAGCTTTAAGTGACAGGAGACCTGAAAAGAGGCTGTAGGTAAGAAGGTGACTCTTGGATACCTCTGGACCACCCACTTGTCTGCCAGGGACAGGAAATGCAGCTTCCTATCTGAATCTCCATCAGCTGTGGACAAGCCACTGGAAAAGAGCCCTGTGTGTTGACTTTGGAGAATAGAATTTCTATAGAAGTTCAGCTTGTCATGCAAATGGGAAAGAACCAGTTGGTCATAAATAACTAATCTCACATGATAGAATGGAAAGAATCCTGTAGCAGGAAGCCTTAAGTCCAAGGTCCCCCTGGAACATTTATTCCCTGTGTGATTGTGGTGGTGTAGTTGTTTAGTTTCTCTGAGTCTCACCTATCACATCTGTAAAACATGTAAATTTTTTTGCATCTCAATGACTGTTAAACCCTTTCCCAGACAAAGGTCTTCTAGAAAGGAAAAGTATGTCCACTTGCAATTCAGGGTACAGTCACTTTGGCTGAGGGTCAGTGTCTGTGCTGGAAATAAGCTCTATACAAAATCTTATATTTCATCTTCACAAAGGAAACTGAAAAATCTGCCTGATGCAAAAGTGTCACTCAAGGGTACAGTAATTCTGTGGAGGAGCTAAGTATACAGTACAGCCAGCATTTCCCGTACTGAGTGCACCTGTTCTCATGTTATTCAGTCAACTTGATGAATAATTTCCAGCAAGCCACTGAATCTTTCTCATCTAGAAGATAAGGGGATAGACGTGATCTGTGGGGCCTCTGTGGCTTAACATCCAATGGTTCTCTGAGTCTATAAATGGATGCCGCGTGTCCTCAAGTTGAGATATCAGAGTAAAGCATATGCCCCATGGAAAATACCACGTTCTCTTTAGTCAAATTTTCTTTTACTTTGGCAGTTTCAATTGTGCTCACCTCTGATGAACTTTCTTTGCATTTTCATTTGGAGAGGAAATGAATCTGAAAACAATTAGTTTCTTTGTAATTGGAAATGAAAACAAGATACTGGGCCAGTGTTCTCACCATCGCTTTCTCTTTTCCAGTGAGAATCATTCTCATTAGTCATTGCTCTATTGTCAGGGCCTTAAGGCATGAGAATCAAAGTGAAATAAAAAATAATAATAATTTAAGTGACATCTCCTTCCCAAGGCACCTCCTTCAGAGCAAACTACTCTTGCCAGCCATTTGTGTTGTTGCTTGACACCTAAGCTGACACCTTCAGATTCACACATTTAGCCTTCCCAGGGCCATGCGAACCTGCCTTTGTCTCAGTTTCAGAGTGGCCTTTATGGTGTGGAAGGTCCCTGAGCATGACAAGGTGTTTCTCGCCTTCTGTTTGCACCTGGTAAGCATCTGCATGGTGTAATCTCATTCCCTCTGAGGCCACTGCTTCATCCTGTGTACCTTCGGTTTAGTGTCTTGTTAGTGTCCCCATGGTCCCAAATTCTGTCCTAACCTCTCTTTTTCCTCTCTGTATTTCTTTCTTATTCCTCCTCATTCTATTTTTCTTCCTTTTTTTTTCTCATGCAGAAGATTGAGCCTAGGGGCATTCTACCCCAAAGTTACACCCATTTTTTTTTTTTTATCTTGGATAGGGTCTTGTTAAGTTGCTAAGCATGGCTTTGAACCTGTGATCCTCCTGTCTCAGCCTCCTAAGGACTTTAATTTTCAAGCATCCTCATCTTTGCAGCATCTACTGTATAAAGCCTTGACTCCAATAAGTCCCACCGTACTCCATGGGCTCTGTCACCTTTTTATTTTTCTCTCGTCTTCTCACGTATTCAATTCCTTTATTACCCAGTTTATAGTCCATGACTCATTGTAATCAGGCCTAACATACAGTCAACACTTTTGCTGTCCTCTTGTCCATAATACTTCTGTGTAACAAAGCAATGATTACAGATAAGTATTACCCACTCTAGTTCCCCACCAGAGAAATGGAACACAGCCAAGGGACTGGCCACATTTTTCATTCAAGACCACATACAGAAAGTGGTCTCTTAGCCAGGGAATTCCTCCTATCAGTGTCTATAGTTCCATGTCAAGGAACAGGCATAGTTAATAATTTACAGTGGAGGAGAGAATGAGTATTTGACAACACTGATACAAGGACAAATGTTGAGAGATTGATGAAAAAGTCAGCTGAGTCCAGGTTATCCAAATGAAGCAGCCACAGAGGCAACTGACCTCTGTGAGTGATATGGCAGTCTAGGGATACACCAAAACTAGGTATATTGATTTGACCATAACCTGTGCATACTTATACTCTTAAACTTATTATGCTATTTCAAGGCTATGATATAGACATGCAAAAGCTGGAGGCCTGAAGCAACCTAATATCTACAGGTTAGATGATAAATCAACACAAAGGTTGAAGCATCAGTGACCAGATCACGGGAGCATACAGCAGACCAGCAGGTGCAAGGGGCTGGATACACCTTATCCTAAACCTCACACCTTGCTGGGTGGGCATTAATATCTCTACCAAGGTAATACATCATCTAAGTTCACACAGGTTACACATTTCTGTGTTGATATTCCTTACATTTTTTATCTGGATTGTCCCCACAAAAGCCCATGTATTGAAGCTGTGGTCTCCGGTCCATGCATTTACCTTGGGATGGTGAGAAGTGGGACCCATTGGAAGGTTTTAGGTCATTGGAGGTGCATCCTCAGAGAGTCCAAATCCTTCCTCTCTCTTTCAGACCAGAACATAAGGTCTGTCACACTTTCCCTTCCTGATATGCAGTTACTGCTCAGGTCCAAAGCAAGGGAGCAAATGATCACAGACTGATGCCTCCAAACTTGAGAACCAAAATAAACTGTCCTTTTGAAGTTGAAGATCTCATGTATTTGTTATGGTAACAGAAAGCTGACTGCAAACCCTCAAACAGAGGTTAGCTAAGTAAGCTCAAAATTCTTGTGCTTTCCATCACATCTTGTTTTCATCATTGGAGATTATTAAAAAGGAAAGAAGGAAGGAAGAGAAGAATAAAAGAAGACGGGGAGGCAGGAAAGAAGAGAGAGGGGGAATGTAAGGAGAGGAGAGAGAATATGCGATTGAATGGATCCTAGTGATCTGAGAGAAAAGTTTCAGAGCAAAGTCTGTTTGTACTAAGAAATTTACCGCAGTCCATATGCACAGAGAAGAATTTGAAGAAGGCCTTGTTCCCGATGACAACCATCACTGTAAGGCCGCTGTTATGTTGTTGCTGTTATTGTTATTGTTGGTGGTGATGGTAGGCTTAGTGGATTTCTTCCCACCCCATCTTTAACACTCATGCCTGCTCAGAACTAGAATTAACTTCCTCCCTGTAAAGTACTTGGAGGGTAGCAGAGACCTGGGGCTATGCAGGCCTAAAAATATATAGCATTGTTTTCCCACTGTGGATGACTTTCCCAGACACTTTTCTTATAATATGATTGGGAGAAGAAAAAAGTGATGAAGCCAGCAGGGCCTGATTCCTCCCTCTGAGACTGGCAGTATAGCTTACTGAGCGTTACTCGCACAGTCTCAAGTGCATACAGATTTTTTCTCATTACGTTGGGTTCTTTCACTTACTAAATATTGATGTTATGTTTTCCAGTGAGTCATTCACATGAATTGTTTTCTGTCGTCTTTGGAGAGAAAAGGAAACGATTAGTGGAGGGAAAGGGGTGAAGGATATGGGTAGTTTATTTCATTAGGTAATCTTCCTAGAAGCCAAGTCTTTTATGAGTATCACATGCAGGGATTCTAGTTCGATTTATTCAAAAATGATTAACTATAAGGTGTATGTGGGAGTTCGGTGGGGAAGATAGAACATATAGTTGTCTTGGTGAGATCACATTTGTTCCCTTGGTCTCCAAAAGGTCTTACTTCGTTTGTTTGCTTGTTTTGGTTCACAGGCTTCATAAAATTTACACACACACACACACACACACACACACACACACACACACACACGTGCGCGCTTCATTTCCTAGTCTCTTAAGGTTACAGGGAACCACACTCCTTTCTCTGATCATGAACTCTGCCTTGGATTTTTCAGGCCCTGCTTTTCATCCAGAGCCCTAACCAGCCAGACTCTTTCTCCTCTGATTCCCGACTCTTCTCATGGTACCGGGAGCAGTGTGTTCCTCTGACTGCCCCTGTGCTGAGCTGCCCTGCTGGCCTGATATAATCACAGGGTGCCTTTCCAGGGCAGTAGCTCCTGGCCTAACTTCTAAAATAGGATCCCTGAATTCACTGTTCATACACACAATATTTTACTGTTCCCTCTCCTGTTCCCAAAATGACTTGGGTTTGATGTATTCCAAATACACTGTCTTAAATGTGGCTACTATATTGAATCTCTTTTCTCCAGGGAAGGGAGATATTAGGTAAGAGGAAGAAGACCCTCAAGTAAGGATTGATCCAAGGATCCCATGACTCATTTCCCAGAAAATTTCATTCTTTGTTTTCCAACTTGGTTGAGGCCACTTTTGCATTTTGAGGCCAGTGGCCAGTGAGTGAAAGGGAAGTTCCTTGAAAAAGTCTACAAAATCAGGTTGAAAACCTCAAAATCAGGGTTTCATTGATTGTTACCAAAGAGCTAAGTGTGCTTGGTATATTCACAATGACCCAGAAAACTGTAGCATCTGTTCTTGCTTAGCCCTGCCTTATTGGATGATAGGGCACTTTATTGCTTAGCCTACGAATCCATTCAATGGGGCATTCTCATCTGGGCTTAGTGAGAAAAGCAGAAGTGTATGTTAAGTTCCATGTGGACCAAAATGACTCCCTCTACTGGCCCTGATACTTTTTGCAGAGATGGAGGTTACAAAATAGAAACATACCTGCCATTAGGAAATGTCATTCACTCCTCTTCACCATCTCTGGCCCTTATCATGTTTTCTCTTGAATCCTCCTCACCCAGCCCCTCCAAGTCTTCCCTTGCTGTTTCTTCTATCTTCCCCTCTGAACCATCTTGTCACCTTGGACATCCTTCCATCTTGCCTTAATACTAATAATATTTATACTTTACATATGGAAGTACATGGATATATGGATTGATTCACAAAATAATTTACATGGATCAATTCACAAAATATTATTTGAGTTAGACTGTATTATCATCCCTTTTTTACAGGTAGAAACAAAACAAAAACCTCCAAAGCATAGAGTGATAAAATAACTTGTCCCAAATCATATACCTAACAAATGGGAGAACTAGAATTCCAGTTCAAGGTCTAGAGTCAAACCTAAAGTCTGAGTTCTTAATCACTGCATTAGGTCCTCCTACCCATGATGTCCTGATGGCTTGTCTAAAATTTTAAAATTTTAAACTAAAATATGGTTTATGCCCCCATTCCAAATCTTAGTTGGTTAAAATCTGAATTATGAGCTCCTGAATCAAATCTCTCCTTTGCTGAAGGTTCGGAGTCCTTCATCTTCTTACATCTGAAAGATGACAATTTATTTTCTGGGTAGCTCCATGGGCTTTTTCCTCCCACCACCTTTCTATCTGCTTTCCCTTTTCCAAGTCTTGGTTAGTTGCTTAATATCTCTCTGGGATCTTCTGAACTATAAAGACTATACACAATAAATTTTAATGATATAGCCAACTCAGCTCTTAATTAGATTGGGCAGAATGTCACATTAAGTGACATGTACCATATCTAGACCTGCAACAGATGTTAATCTACACACCATAAATGAAGCCCTCCATGGACCCGCTATGCCTCAGAGGTCTTTCAGTCTTCCCTGTGTGTCAATATAAACTGAAAATATGGATTGGGTCAAGTGTTTGGCAATCCTATTACTGCTAGTGCAGTCTTCTTTGGGGAGACCTGGATTGGGAATAGCAAGGAGGTTCCAGAAATAGATGGATATCACCAGCGAGTCTGTAGATAGAAGGCACCACTATTGGCACCACTGATGCCAATGCAGGTTTTGATATTAAAAGGTTTAAGAGCTACTAGAAATAACTTTTAAAAGACCATCTTTCAGAAGTTTAAGAAAAAAAAAAGAAAAATCTATCCCAAACTATATCACAAGTAGATGCTTCAAAATATAGATTATTAATACTATGAGGAGGCTAAATACACCTTGAAAATTAGAATGCAATAAAGAAGAATGCCAAAATTCTACTAAAAACCCACAAGAGGATCATTTAAAACCTATCAACTATTCTTTTTATTTCTATTTTATTTTCCTGTCCCTTTCTGTTCTCTTAAACTTTTGTAAAGATTTTTTTAAACTTATCAACACAACCTTGCAAATAAAAGAACAGATAGAGCAGCTACTTTCTCTCCCAAAAGTCTTCAGAAAATAAGATTAACATAGTTTTCATTCCTAATCATCAGGTCTTGTCTGAGCTAGTAACTAATCTGTGTTCACTAAAGACCCAAAGAAAGGTAAAACAAATATAAATCACGGAGAAAATAACATCAGCTGCGTCATAAAGAACCATGAATTGCCACTTTCCTATATTCAATACTTTGGCTTGCACTATTCTACAGGAATCCCACAAATTGTAGCTTGAGAGCTATATGAGCTGCAATACCAAAGGGTGGTTTATGAGAGACATTTTCCTTGTGGCTTCACTGTTGTATGTGCGATAAGGATAATTGCCATTATAGGAATAGTAAAGAGCAACCATAAGAGGTGGATAGGTCTCTGCCACTGATACACCGTGCAAGATTTAGATTCTTTTCCCTCATTCTCTGTCTTCTGAACTCCTGGAACAATTCCATTTCCAGTGTTTGGCTTTTCAGGCTTAAATCAGCCAAGTTGCTAGGTTAGGTCAATCTCTTACCTCTACCATTCCTAAAAATAGATTAAGTTCCCAAGTTTGGACCAGCTGAAGTTTCTAGGGGGATGGAGGGAAATAAAGATGCATGATACAAACTGGAGGCAGGGTTATATAGGGAATATCGTTAGACTACTTAACTTTATTTGAGCGATCCTACATTTCAATAATCTGAAAGTTTCAAGTGGTGAGTACGCCGCTTAAAACATTTGGAGTGCAGGTTGATTGCAAGCCTGCTGGGAGACGTCAGGCTTGGAAGATTCCAAATAGGAAGGACGCTGAGCAGGGGTCCCTTGCTCAAAGGTTCTTGCCTATGTTCCCCAAGGGGATCTATTATGTGTTGGTAGACTAGGGAAGCAAGAGCCCAGAATATCAGTAAGAGGCCTCTCTCTCATTTTGTAAGTTGTATTGACTTTCAGGAGGCCGGGGACAACAGGATCACAACTTTTTTCAACAGCATGGGACTGTGTAGGGAGACCTAAACCACACTTACTCTGCAAGTTTACCTTGGGTGTTCAGGTCTGCAAGGGTATGCTATTTAAACCTCAGAATCCCAGCACTACTCCTTCATGCCCAACTCTGGCCTAAGTTGTCTATACCCACTGATGGCTTTGATAAGGCAGCTATTGGCCCAAACTTCCCAGTTTCAACTACTTTAATTCAAAGGATGACTTACCTGTATTATCTGCTAAAACTTTGCTGTGATTCCCAGCCCTGTTTCTTCTTACACAGCTCCCTCATCTCAGCCTCCTGGCATCCAGCTATGCTTGACATTCAGTTCTGGTTCCAATATCACTAAGTCTTCAACTCCTTTATCCCTGTCACCAATGAAATATGTCTTTCCTTTCCTCTGGAATTTGGTACAACAGATTTGTGTTTCCTGGGCCTCTTCCCATGGACTCATAAGTAATTCTGTGTTTATATACACCTTAGTCCCCAGCACGGTGTATTCCTCAGAGGAAATGGTCATAGCAGCCATATTTATAACTCCTGTACCACTTTGTTGCTGCTCAATGTAAATTTGTTGAATAAAAAAGTAAAAGTTGGATACTTTTAAAACACTGTTATCCTTCTCTCCTGTTGCTCATCCCTCTGGCATCTGTGTATGTGTGTGCTCAAGGAGAGGCATACATTACACACTGCGTCATTTCACCCAAACAGCTGTGTGCTAAACATGGTCCAGTGCTAATTAATTAGCAAATTCTCCACTTATCTCTGTCTGCTTAGTAGCTTTTTGTGATTAGTTTAACTAATGGGTTTCTTTTGGGTATTCATGGTGAAAGAGACAAGAGGAAAGGAGAGGAGAGGAGAGGAAAAAAGAGGAGAGGAGAGGAGAAGAGAGGAGAGGAGGACAGGAAGGGAGAGGTTGTGAGGGGAGGAGAGAGGAAAGAAGAGGAGAGGAGAGGAAGGAAGAAGAAGGGGAAAAGGGGCAGAAAGAAGGAAGGAAAACACCTTTAGCCTGTGCACTTTGGCTCTTGACTTTCATAACAGGGCAGAAGGAGCCTGTGGCTAGTCTCTTGGTGCTGGTGCATTTTTCCTCTAAAGGAAACACTTTAGGCTGCTACAAGAAATTTACTACAGCAACCTGCAAAACCCAAGAGTTTTGGAACACAGTCCTGTCTTCTATTAGACCCCTCTCCAGCTCACATTGCCCTGTTCTTTTTCTTTTTGTTCACTCATTTATTTATAGCATTCTTTGTCACAATTGAATATACCAGCACTGGATATACCAATCTCTGCCTAATGTTGCAAAATATAACATTACCATTCTAAAGACCATTCAGTACAAACCAAGAGCAGGTTGTGATTAAAGGAAACACACCTCAAGCTGGGTGTGATGGCACCTAACTGCTATCCCGGTACTTGAGAGGCTGAGATAGGAGGATCACAGTTTTAAGACCAGCCTCAGCAACTTAACAAGACTCTCAGCAACTTATCAACACTCTGTTTCAAATTTAACTAACTCACACTCTCTCTCTCTCTCTCTCTCTCTCTCTCTCTCTCTCTCTCACACACACACACACACACACACACACACACACACACACACACACACATTTTAAAGGGCTGGGGCTGGGGATCTAGCTTGGAGGTAGAATGGCCCTGTGTTCAGTCCTTAGTATCACACACACACAAAAGAAATAAAGAAAAACAGGTTAATTGCCATAGTTGGTTAAAAATCAACTTAAATCTGCATTTACATAGTTCAGAAATTGAGGAGGCCCTATTCATTACCTGCTGCAATGCTTTGCAACATACCCTGTCCTCTCATTTCACTTTTCTCCTCCACTCAACTCACAATGTTCTTTCCATGGTAAAACGCCTTCTCTAAACATACTGCCTGGATTTTCTATCTTTGTCCTTCCCCAATCTCTTTCATAATTAATGATGTAGCTATACTTAGCCTACTTTCCTCTTTCAAAGGAAGAGAAGGAGAAAGCAAAAAGGGCAGAAATACAATTCTTTGCAGCAGGAAGAGAAGTGTAGGGTCCAGGATGTAAACAAGATAGAGCCCCCCCCCCCCCACACACACACATACCTCAACAAACTTTTTATCCAGTGAAGAAAGATACACACAAGAATCATGGTACCTTCTGTATGGCGTGGTGGTAACACACACCATTGTGCTGTCAAGAGTCTGGTTGGGTGGTAATAACACTATGACTATGTCGGGGTGGCCTCCGTTAGACTCTGGTCTTTAGACATGGCTGAGCCCCTCTGAGAGCAGAGGCTGTCTTCAAGGAGTACATGGGGAAAGCAGAGACAGAGAATGAAGCTGGGAGGCAGGAGCGCCATCCCAGTGGGTATGGAGGGCTTTTGTTTAGGAGGCTGTGTTGCTCTCTTCACTAACTGAACAGTCTTTAAACCCTTGACAGTCATTGCTAGTTCCTAGAAATAGACTTATAATCTTTTTTGTTACCTAATGAGTCTAGAATTGGACGCGGCGCCTCAGTGTGTTCTAATCAGCACCTTACAAAAGGCACACATCCCAGAACTGATGGAATGGTCCTCGGAACATGAGCCGACAGGATTTTAGCTCTTTCCATCGCTGCTACATGCTGAATCCAAAATATAAGTGTTCATTCCTGAAGTGCACACAGATCTTTTTCTTCTGTCATATTAATTAATTAAGCACTATTTAAATTGTACTTAGCCTGGGCATTATTTCTACCAAGTGCATCAATTAGCGACATTAAATTTCATATTCCACTTTGAAACCCAACAGTTTAATCTCTGTTTTTTGAAATGGTTCCTTCTCACTTTCTTAATGTATTTTTTCCCTATTTTAATGTCAGTAGTAAAAGTAAAGCAAGGGAGAAAGCGCACATTTCCTCTGTAATCTCTTCCATTAAAAATTAAAAAATAATCAAGATAGAAAATAACAAAGAGTAGCAATTTATGGTAACAAAGCCTACAATACTAGACTGGGACATTTTTATTTTTGCTCTATTTATCTATTTATTTATTTATTTATTTAGGAATTATTATTCCTATTCCAAACCCAGTAAAGACAAGAAAATGAAAACATTGATGATTTAAATGACTTTCTCATGCTCACTTCAAATGCCTATTGTAAAAGTGTTAGGATAAAGATAAAAAACATTAGAGTCAGATAGGTTGGGCAGAGGACAGGGAGTGAATTTGAGCTGAGATGCCACTCAGCTCTAGATCTTTGTATGAGAAACTCCTCTGGGTGTCAGTGACCTCATTTGCAAGGTAGCAGAAATAAGACCTACACTGCGAAGACGTTTAAAAAAACAAAAGCAGCGAATAGATCCAATTTCTATTACAGATGTGATATTGGCGATGATAATGATGATGTGACATTATTGACACCTATCTTCTAAACCAGGGGTGGGCAACCTTTGCCTCTAAATTACCAAGTAGTAAATATTCAGACTTTGTGTGCCATAAAGCCTCACTAAAGCAAGAAAGTGACCAGAAGAACTGTGTCGATAAATGAGCACGGATATTTTTGTCAGCATTTACCCAAGTGTACCAATTATCATATACTGCAATCAGTATTTAAGACTGATTGCTGGCTGAACCTGACCCACAGGCCGTGGTTTGTTGACTCCTGTTTTATGCCCTCAGCTATTAATTCATTCAATAAGCATTTGGTTGGATGCCTACAATGAGCTAGCAGCTATACCTGAACTAAACTATAAGGGATTGCAACTCCTGGCATACTGCAATAAATAAAATAGAAAAAATAATTATTCTCATAGGGCCCTTCTTCATCCCTGTGAAAAGTCAACAATAAGAAAACGCATGGATGAAGTAACAGGAAAGGCATCCATGGGGCTAGGACTACGCAGGGAATTCTAACAGAAGAGGGTGGCAGGGTGGATGCACCAGGCTTCTTGCTGCTCCTTACCAGAGTATCGAGTGCAGCAGAAATTACCTCCTAAAAGGCTTTCATTGATCTTGATGGGCTTTCATCTCAGGATCATTACAAATTTTTGAAGTTTCTCAAGATTTTTGTTTCCAAGAGAACTAAGCTGAGCTTTGTATTACTAGTCTTCTGAATGGGTATTCACAGAGAAGGGAACATACAGAGGTCCCAGGACAATAAGCCCCAACAGGGTTTGGCTCTCAGCCTCATCAGGGTCTTGACAGGATTGTAACATAGTCCCTTCTCCCCAAGCCCCAGCATCCTGCATGTTCAAGGGAGTCACCTTGTGATCAGAAATCTCTAGATCTCTGCTGCAGGTCAGGCCATGAGCTGCATGCACTCTTTAAAAACACCTGCTCTGCTCTTCTCAGTAGCCCTAGAGAGACCATATAGATGAGAAAATGAAGGTTCAGAAGGGTGGTGGCTTGTCACAAAGACAGCAACCGGAAGTGCCATATTTGACCTTAAGCCTCTCTGGCCATAAAGCCCTCCACACCTGACATTGTGGGCTTTTCCAACTATCCTGAAGGATTGCCACATTTCTTTCTAGAATTTCCAACCCTGGGAGCCATTGTCCATTACCAGTTGACTATTTGCTCATAAACCTACCTGAAATCTATCCATATGCTTAACACTGATAAGGGATGCTGCCAGACAACTTTTCAAAATCCACTTGTATTGAATTTACTGGTTTCCTCTTCTAGCTAGTCCAATAGCAATTTAATTTTAAAAAGTAATCAAATGTGTTTGACATGATTTATTTTCACAAATCTATGCTGCCTCGCAGCAATTAAATTGCACTCTTCCAAACGTGATGCTAAGCCGAGTCTTTAGTATCAGTTCACATTATCCTCCCATTGGAAATAATAGAACTACCTTGGCCCACAGTCATTCATGCTTTATTTAAAAAATAATGGGATTTTTTATTTTCAGTTTTATAATCATCTGTTATATCTCTTGATTCAAGAGACTACTAAAAATAGGTTTAATAGGTGTTACTAAGAGAAATGATGGATTCTCTAATCAAGTGTACCACCCCAAGATGTAATCCATTGGTGCCTGATGGTTTGTCTAATTATATGCTTTCTGAGTCATGATAATGTATCTGTAGGCTGGCTTTGGCTGTCTCACTTCTCTCTAAATTCAACACATATATCTCCTCCTGTAAAGGATGGTGATTATGATGAAAACGGATTGCATAGACAACATGTCTATTCACTAACACATTTGTTCTAGCACATCTCCTTCCATTTTCCCCCTCTTTGCCATTCAAAGCCAGATTAAGAAGCTGATCTTAACTTTGAACCAGTTAAGCATATGTCTCATCTCTGAAGCAGAGAAAAGTTGGGGCAGCAATAGGCACTGAAAGAGGAAGAGTGAAAGAATAACAAGGCTCTCTACTAGTGATTTCCAGTGGCTGCAAACAACACTTAGGAGATTGAATGCGTTTCTTTATGCATTTACTATGAGCCTGACTCCAGGATGCAAGTTTTAATCAGGGAAACGATGATTTAGAAAAGTTAAGTAACTTCCTGAGGGAGCAAAATGAGGAAAAGATGGAGATAAAACTTCAACTCAGTTCTGCCCGTTGTCCATGTGGTTTCTGCTACACCATCTTCTCTTTTTAGGCACTAAATAATTACTCTGTTCAGAATCCCTTTGGGGTATTAGTAGTGAATGAAAGATGATAGCATTTTGGGTATTCCTTGGTGTTTTTGAGAACCTAGAAGCAATATAATCATGCATTCATACATCGTTTTGATATTTATTGAGTGTTTGTAGAGGATTAAGCCTAATTTGAAAAACACTCAAAAGAAAGAATATATTCTTAGGCAAGCCATTCCGTTTTTTGTAAAAGGTAGTTCATAGTAAGTAGCTAATAACTATTTATTGATTGAGATGTTTTTTGACTAGTGGTTAGAGATTTGCATACACATTTCAGAAGTTTTTGTTTGTTTTCATTTATTCATTCATTCATTTGGAAAGATTCTCCTCAACATAAGGTAACTAGGGAATAATAAATGATCAAATAGTAAAACCTAAATTGTAAACAAACAAACCTGAAAGAGTTCTAAGCATGTGCTCACTGTAGATTGATAGAGGATATTTTTAATTGGATTATTAAATTTGACCTCAAATAATGAGTTGGATTTCTATGTGTAGGTAGGAGAGGAATGTTTTTCAGGAGAAAGAACATTATGGATAAAATCGTATAGACAAGAATGTGGTATAATCTTGGTGCCAAGAGGTTTTAGAAATTGGACAATTGAGCCTTGAGGAGGCAATAATACATTTGAATTAAGTGGGCTATGATTTTGAACACATAAGGCAGGTTAAGGATTTGGGCTTCATCCTGGGAACTGTTAGATGTGCATTGAATGAGTTTGAGCATTGGAAGTAAAATAATAGAACTGATGCTTGAGGTCTTAGAAAGAGTATAAAACTAGAAAAAATTTAACAAGAGTGCTGGATAGCAGTAAGGTGATGCTGTGAGCCAGGTAAGACCCTGAATATGAGGCTTGGCTTAGAGAAGTAATGTCAAAAGTGGCTTGGAGGGAACATATATTTAAATAGAATAAAACTTACATTCTGGCTCTGTCATCTTTGGCTCTGAGCACTTTGAAGAAATGATTTAACCTCTTGGAACACCAAAGTCTTCATCTGTAGTAAGACTCCAGTCATAGGGCTCTTATGAGGATTTATTAAAATCTTGTATAAAATATAATAGCACTGATTGTGGAATATTGTGTTAGTTTTATCTTAGACAGGTCAGGCTGCCACAACAGACAACATAGACTGGGGGTCTTAAGCAACAGGCATCATTTCTTGTAGTTCTGAAAACTTGGAAGCCCAGGATCAAGGACTGGCAGTTTTCTGTTTCTGGTGAGGGTGCTTCTCCTGGCTTGGAGATGGCTGATTTCCCACTGTGTCCCAATGACCTTTTCTCAGGGTTTTCAGCATGGACTAAGAAGGAAGAATCCAATATCTCTATTTTATTTAATACTGGGGATTGAACCTAGAGACATTCTACTTCCAATTTACCACCCCCCCAGCCTGAGCTATATTTCCATTTGTTTTTTTATTTGAAACTAAGTCTTCCTATGATAGCTGAGAGTCTTGTTAAATTTCTGAGGCTTTCCTTGAGCCTGTGATCTCCCTGTCTCAGTCTCCCAAACACCGGGATTACAAGTGTGTGTCCACCACCACATCCAGCTCAATTCTCTTCTTATAAAGATACAAATCCTATTATAATTGAATTCTATCCTAGTGGCTTGTTTAACATTAATTACTTCCATAATGGCCTTATCTCCAAATTCAGTTCCACTGGGAGTTAGGCCTTCAAAATATGAACTGGGGGTTTTTATCAGTCTAAATGCATTAACACCTGTGTCACTTAAAAATATTAAGAGTAGAAATTGGCAGGTTGTAGCTACTGACTAGAGAAGAAAAATGTGGGAAGGTAACAAATTGAATGGAATGTCATAGTCTGAACCTTGCACAACTAAGAGGCACTGAAGACTGTTGGACCTCCTCCCACCTCTATCGGTTAAGCCTTCCCTTGTAGCCTGGATTTCCAAAAACTAGTCAGCTATTCTCCAACCAAGTAAGGCCCTCTCAAAAGTGCACCAACATGTAGCTGCCTCTTCATCTCCATGAAATATAAAAAGCTCAGTTTGGGCTTCTATTTCAAGGAAAATTCTCAGAGGGCCTCATCACAGTAATAATTTGTCAAAAACCAGGGTTTTCCATGGAAGAAATTTAGTAGATTTTTTAGTCAATGTTGCCTCATATACAGAACGTCCAGCAGAGATTTTTAATGAACGTGTGAGTCTTTCTTTTTCTTTGATGAGGTTTCTTTATATTCTGTCCAAGTGATTTTGCCTCTCTTCCAAATGATAAAGAATGTACTGAAGGAAGACATGCAATATTCAATCACATTTCTACAATGAAGTAAGTTTAGAACTTAGAAGGGATGTGTGTATGGAGGGGTGAGAGGTTCTCCTCTTTTCACAGCTGATAAAAAATACAAAAGAAGAGCAGAGTTATGTGTTGTTATGGGAATATATTCTTTCCTCTTTGTGTCACTAGGTAATAATACCTCCAGCAATACTTCCAACTGAATGTGGGAATGATTTCTATGACAATACTGAGAATAAACAATTGTACATCTGGATATGTTTTTATTTGCATTCCTCAATTCATTGGTGGGGGCAGATCTTCCATCCCTGTTACGGCACCGTGCATATATATCCTACGAGTAGCAAGACAGAAGAGCTATGGAAAGGAAAGATATCCCCATATGTTGGGTACATACTGTGAGGAGTTCTCCAACAGGCACTAACATTTAGTCTTAGTGTATTATCATCACCATAGCAAGCAAATTCATCTCACGATATCCATTCATTTATCCCATTGATGGCATTTTCCACTCAACCCCTTTTCCCCTCTTCATAAGAAAAATGGGTTATTTTATAGATTAAGTAACAGGTTCAGAAGAGTCCGGTAAGATAAGTAGGTGTTTCTAACGTCTCACAACAAATTAATGCAATACCTAGACTGGCATTAGAACTAGGTGAAATGCCCATGCCATTGGACATACTTATTCTGTGAAATCCTAAAAAGCAGATTACAGTAAAATATACTTGAAAAATAACTGGAGCAAACAAGAGATGGCATGTGTTTCACGGGAAAACAAGTCTGATGTTGGGATGACAGGTCGAAAGTGGCCAGCATGATAAACATTAAACAACCATGTGGCCTACATGTTAAAATTTTAAGATCCTTTATTGTGGAATAAATTATTAGTCTTGGGGAACTCTGTCCAGCAGCATAGTTTGGCAAGTTTTTTTTTTTTTTTTTTTAAGAAAACCGAAGGCTTCTGTGAAGAGGATGTTCTTTAATTAAACTTCTTTTTGTGTGGGGGGTACTAGGGTTGTAACCCAGGAGCTTTTCTACCTCCGGGCTATACTCCTAGACCTATTTTATATTTTTATTTGGAAACAGGGTCTCACTAAGTTGCTGAGAGCCTCACTAAGAGTAGCTGAGGCTGGCTTCGAACCTGTGTGAGCCTCCTGTCTCAGCCTCCTCCCAAGCGCTGGAATTACAAGCATTAATTCCACCCCTGGCTTTTGAAGAGGATGTTCTTTAGAAAGTTAATACTACATAGCTGGAGGTGACACTAAGCAATGATTGCCAGAATTAAGTTCCATATTCAGAATCAAAAGCCATACATCCTAAATTTTTCCTGAAGAATCTGAATTCTGATTTTAGATTTTTGGTTAAAAGGGCTTCTTTTCACGGGCTATCTTTCTACAAACTCATTTTATAGTCATACACAATTTTAAAATTATGACTTAAGAGTATTCAAAACATTTTGTAAATTGTTACTATGAAAATAAAAAGTATATTATGGTAAAAAATTATCTTTGACCAGTAAAATATGACACATTATAATACAAAGTGAATTTATGATTACCTTTAGTCTTATTCATAATTTATATATCAAATAGATACAATGTATATATTCATAACCTATTCATAAATATATTAATAATATGTTTAATATATTCATAATCCACAAAGACAAGTTTTACTATATTTCATTTAATAATTGGCACAGTTATGTAACATTTGATTTCAGTTTGAACCATAAAATTAAGCCTGGCACTTTAGAACTATTATGTGGAGTTATTCCATTTGGTACTTTTAAAGTAATTTATTTATTTATTTCTTAATTTCTTTCTGAAAGGTGAGATAAGAGAAACGGTTTCAATATTTCATTTGCAAGTAATTCCTCACATCTAACACCATGTTGCTCTGGAGACTCATGTATTTATTCCTCCAAAATGAAAATCAAATGGAATGCTACCGTCACTGAATTTTCTCTTTTAACATTGGTTTTCAAAACACTAGAGACATCTTGATGTGCTTGATAAGAACTTTGATCAGATGAATACATCTTAAAGATCCGGTGAAAACGCAAGCGCATGATTGTTCCTTATGCTCTCTGTCATCAACAAAAAGCACATTATGGGTATAAATTAAATATATGACTTCGAATGAAGAAGCTTAAGGTTGTGTAATGCTTGCATCCCCGTAGTTGCTACCAATGCCCTGTCGAGGGATAAACTACGTGGCTGGTGCATTTAATTCCAATACCAAATAATAAACAGACTCTGCAGTAATTCAGCCAACATGAGTGGCGGAAGAGGGCGGAGCTTTTCATGCATGAAGCACTTGGCATTGATAATCTAGTTTGATTTTCACAATAACTCTATGAGTTTGGAACTACTTGTTATGCCCACTCAACTAAGGAAGCACAAGGCCACAGAACAATAGTCACTGAGTGCTGACTGAGTCCCCGAGTAGCACTGTTCTAAGCTCTCTAAATATATATATTCATATATGTATACTCAAATTTAATCCATTGAGCATCTTTATGACGAGGTACTTTTATTATTCTGATCTTATGTATTGGAAAACACAAGCATGCACACAATTCATCTAAAGTCATGCCGTCTTCTGGTAAAAGAGCTAGTCTTAATGTCGAGTCAGATGGCTGAAGAGGTCAAGCCCTTACCACCATGCTATGCTCTGGAGAGACGGAACTATATTCAAAACCCACCTTATGCGACCTGCTTATTTAATACCTATCTACTGATCTATGCATTTAAAACAATACATTTGTCATCAATTCTCTTAGATTTATCAAGTATGTTATTAACACTTGTAAGAGTATGAGTTTGCCAGAATACCACATTCATGGTTGGAAACACTGATTCACTCCACCTCGCTCATCAGAGCTTTTCAATGCCATTCCTAGAAACACTTTCCTCTTTGAGCTTCTGAGACACTATGAGTACCTGATTTTACTCTAACACCTCTGCCACACATCCCCAATCTTCCCCGCAATTAGCTTTCATCTCCTACTTCTTTAAAAGTCAGAGCACCCCAGAGCTATTTCTTGGGATACCATTTATTCTCCATCTACACTTACTTCCTTGAAAGATATATTTTTAAGCACAGACATCACAGTACAAGTCATAGAACCTGATCTGATTAGCCAAAAGAATGGGCAGAGAGGAAAAAATTTTAAAAAAAAGCAGCTAAGAAACTCATGGAAAAAGCAGCAGATAAAGACAATTAAGTTAATAGCACTGAGTGCCAAGACAGCTGAGAGCAGATGCAGAGAAGTTGTAAGAAAAATAAGGTATGGGAGGAAAAAAAGGGAGAGAAAGATTTATTTATTTTTGTTGTGCTGGGGATGGAACTCAGGGTCTTTCTACCCCCGGGCTACATTCCCAGACCTATTTTATATTTTATTTGGAAACAGGGTCTCACTAAGTTGCTGAGAGCCTAAGTAGCTGAGGCTGGCTTTGAACCTACGCGATCCTCCTGTCTCAGCCTCCCAAGTGCTGGGATTGGAAGCGTGCGTCACCACGCCCGGCTGAGAAAGATTTAGTGGTACAGAAAATGACGTGCCAATTGATACAAGGAGAAAAGAGTAGTGAGGGCTTAAACAAGAAAGTAAAGGTGGAAGGGGTGCCATGTCTTTGTAGAAAGTAGTTCCCATAGAGGCAGCGGTGAGGTGGGAGTGCATGGGAACGGAGGAAGCGGGCCAACGAGAATTCTGCAAAGCACAGGAGAGGGAAACAAATGAACAAGAAAGATGATAATGCTTTGCTCATTTATCCTACTACCTGTCTAGAAGGATACAAAGATTTGGATGCAAAACACAGAACAAAACAAAAAGATAACCCCTGCCCCCTACCACTTCATCCTCATAGATTTGGTGAAAGTAAATACTTTGTTAGTCTATGGGGGATGGTTATTTGTATAATATTTACATTGTTCATCAGTTCTTTTACTATACTATTTTTTTTTTTTTGCGGGTTTGGGGATGAAACCCAGGGGCATTTGACCTCCGAGCTACAACCCCTGCCCAATTTTTTAATTCTTTATTTTGTAACAGGGTCTCACTGATTTGCAGAGGGCCTCACTAAGTAGCTGAGGCTGTCCGCGAACCGCGATCCTCCGGTCTCAGCCTCCCGAATGCTGGGATTACAAGCATGCGCCTCCACGCCCAGTTTACTATACTAATTTTATGTTTGCTATAGCTTACTTACTGGACTTATATTTTCAGAATGAATTGCTTTACTCAATCTATATTTTGTTTCAATATCATTTGATATCTGAATCTGTTTAGAATGAGCTATGAGTTGAAAAAAACAATGATAGGATTTGGGGATAATTTACCATTGTGTATCAAAACAAGAGAAGGGAAGACAGAGAGGGAAGGAAAAGAGGAGAGACTTGAATTTTATTATTTGGTTCCCTTCACCTGTCTTATTCTCCCGATCTCTCCTTAAGACTGTTCAAGGAACAGAGTGAATCTCAGCCCTTGAGTGTAAGTTTTGATGTGTGTGTGTGTGTGTGTGTGTGTGTGTGTGTGTGTGTGTGTGTGTGGTCCTGGGGTTGCTGGAAGCCCTTCTACCTCCGGGCTACACTCCCAGACCTATTCTTATATTTTTATTTGGAAACGGGGTCTCTTAAGCCAGCGCACACGGCTGGCTTCGAACCTGCGCGATCCTCCTGTCATAATCTGGTATTGGTTTACTTAAATATTTGGGGCCGGGTGTGGTGGTGCACGCTTGTAATCCCGGTGCTTGGGAGGCAGAGACAGGAGGACCACGCAGGTTCGAAGTCAGCCTCGCTGGTTTAAGAGACCCCGTTTCCAAATAAAAATATAAAAATAGGTCTGGGAGTGTAGCCCGGAGGTAGAAGGGTTTCCAGGAACCACAGTACCACCTAAATAAATAAATAAATAAATAAATAAATAAATAAATATTTGGAGATGCATGTCTTAGCGTAAAGTACAACTCTGCTTGGACATTTTTTGTTTTGTTTTGTTTTGTTCTGAATAGGGTTACACCAGGTTGCTGAGAGTCCCACTAAGTTGCTGAGGCTGGTATTAAACCCGTGATCCTTCTGGCTCAGCTTCTCAATTACTGGCATTACAGTTGTGCGCCACCATGCCTGGCTCTGCTCAGACATTTTTAACACCAGTGTGGATTTTTTCATGTATTTATGAAGTATTTTCAGAATTATTCACAGTTGCAGGTTCAGAACTATGAACATACAAATTCATCATTTCCTTTTCCACCTTGTACCTCCTCTTGTTTCTCTCTCTCTCTCTCTCTAAAAGCACAAAATGTGAAAACTATCTTCTCTTTCCTCCTCTCAGTGATAATTGTTCCACTTCTTTATAAAGCACATGTGGCTGAAATCCTCCTAGCAGAATGTCATCATTTGCTTTTCGAAGCATGCACAAAATTAAAAAGCATTGTGGGTAATGGGATGCAAATGAGGTGAGGCTGACACTTTCTTAACAAAGTTAAGCTGTTAGTCTGCACCTGGAATTCTTCTGGGGAGTGAGCAGAGAACTGAGCATGAAGCAGTTCCTCCACCATTTATTCCCTTAGTGGGGTCAGAAAGCACACTCAGATCACAGCTTCTGCATGACTACTGAGCCTGCGGACCCTGACTGTCTCCTGAAACTGTGTATGGAGGTCAAATGAACACCATCGGAAACACCAACATGTGCACTTAGATATGTTGCTTTAGTCTGTACCTGAATCCAAGTTTTGAGAATATCAAGTTTTTCTTGGTGATAAATTATATCTCAAGTAGGAATTTCCTTGAAAACAATGAAACAGGAGAGAAAGAAAGTTTGGAGTAGTCAGGGCAAGGCAGCAAACATCCTTGCCTAACCCTTGGGCTGCCATCTATGCTTTCTTAGTTCTAATTTCTCCAGATAAAAATGAAAGTTTATTTTTTTTGAAGTACTGGATATGGAATCCAGGGGCATTCTACCTCTGAGCTACACCCTCAGTCCTATTTTTAGCCTTTTTTTTAACAGGGTCTTAGTTGTAAAGGGCCTTGCTAAGTAGCTGAGGCTGTCTATGAACCACGATAACTCCGGTCTCAGCCTCCCAAATGCTGGGATTATAAACATGTACCACCACTTCCAGCCAAAAATGAAACGTTTTGATGATGACTTAAATAGTGGTAATAATAAGCTGTACATGGTGGTACATGCCTATAATTCCAGTGCTTGGGAGGCTGAGACAGGAGGATTACTGACTTGAGGACAACCTCATTAGTGTAGCAAGGCCGTCAGCAACTTAGGGAAAACCTATTTCAAACTAAAAGATAAAATAGGGCTGAGGGTATAGCCTAAAGGTAAAGAACCTCTGTGTTCAGTCCCCAGTAAAGAAAGAAAGAAAGAGAGAAAGAAAGAAAGAAAGAAAGAAAGAAAGAAAGAAAGAAAGGTAAATGTGTATAACTTTTCAAGCAGAAAAGCAAGACATTGTTTAAACCATTCATTGTGAACAGAAAGACCACTTGAAGGATGTGGATATGTGTATTAGTCCAGTCCGCTGAAAAAGTAACATGCACAGATAACACATACATCTTGGCTTCTAAATGTCATCTCCACAAAAAAGACCATTGCTCTTTTGAAAAGACTGATCCAAGAGATGTATCAGAGAAAGTTTAAGATGATTCTAGAACATACTGCTATGCCAGAAAATAGAAACATGCTCAAAGAAAGATGGGGAGTGTCAAAAGGCTTTAGGAGAATACACTCAAAACTGAGCAATTCCCTGGCATGTAGAGATAAATCTTGTCCTTTCTTCCATAAAAAAAATAGAGCAGTCATATGAAGGAATCCTACTACTCAAGTTTATAACGATTAGAGTATAAAAATAATGATATTAACAGATTTATCTCATTGGAGAAAACAGTAATTCACAAAAACAGAGGGATCTAAATTGATGCATAATAACACGGGGAGGGGAGAGACTCCCTCTTTCTTACAAGGAAATTAAACTAATAAATGTGGAGGGAGTAAGGGAACTTAAAAATAACCATTTGGCCTTTACTATAATAATAATTGTTTCAGACAACAAAAACATTGGGTGGATGTTAAAAACTGGTAGGTGAATGCATGATGAAAAGTGAAACACTTGTACAGTCCCACAAGACACTTATTTCTTACAAAAAGAAAATAGAAATTTTGTAGTGGCGAAATTTGAATATATTTCCCTTAATATATTCAGGCACTCCCTTAAAGAGTGGACCAAAGTTCACATCATCTGTAATGAGATGAACTATACATTATGTGCCTCTTGATGTAAATCAGATAATGTGTCTTTTGATATAATGTGCCCAGGGAGGCAAACACCATTCCTGCAATGTATATAACCTAAATGTAAGCAGGAGAAAACATCAAGAAAACTGAAAAGTAAGAATTATTCTCCAAACCAGTGGCCTGAAATCTTTAAAAAAAAAAAAAGGTCATGAAAAACCAAGTAAGATCAGAGAACTGATTTAGATTAAAGGACACAAGGTATTTGACAACTAAATGAGCTTTATTATTCGGATTGGATCATATACTTAAGATTTTTCCTCTTTTGCTATAAAGCACATTATTGGAATCACTGAATTTTAAATAAGGTTTGTACATTATTTTCATACTATCAGTTACCATTGATTTTTATAATTATGCTGTGCTTAAGTACAAGGATACCCATGTTCTTAAAAAGCAGATAGTGAGTTACTAAGGATCAAAAATAAATCACATCTGCCACATATTCTCAAATGGCTCAACAATTGTGTGTGCATGTAAGTTTGAGAAAGCATAAATATAAGAAGTTATTCATATTTAAGTAGTCTTAATGAAGGTATATAACTTTTATAAGGGCTAAAAATATAAAAATAATAAAAAGATTAAGAAAATAAAAGTTAAAACATATATGAAAGATATGTCCGTTGAGGTTAACCACACTTTATCTTCTTGATTTCTACGATTCAAGTATTTGACCTCCTCAATTATACCATTCTTTTTTTTTTTTTTTTGGTGGTACTGGGGTGCCTGGAAACCCTTCTACCTCTGGGCTACACCCCCAGACCTATTTATATATATTTTTGGAAATAGGGTCTCTTAAGCCAGAAAGGCTGGCTCGAACCAGCGTGAATCTCCTGTCTCCGCCTCCCAAGCGCGGGGATTACAAGCGTGTGCCACTACACCCGGCTCAATTATACCATTTTAAAAGAAGGTTGTCATCTGGTGAGTCCTTAAAAACTGAGATTTTTTTGTCTCATGTTACTTCAGGGTATTTGCAAGGAGTCTAATATATATATTCAAATAAACACATTAAATCCACATTTTCAGCAGTGATTTAACCATCTATAACCTTCGCAATGTACCTTTAAAATATATTTTACTAATGGCAGCAGGTTTCTAGAGTGACACTTTAGGGCTTTCTCAAAACTTTGGCTCAAATTTCCAGTACCTGTTTTGGGCATCTACTATAGCAACAGATAACGGGCTGCGCAGGAGAACAGTGCTCCTGTCTCAGCAGTTCTGATTTGTTCCTTCTGTTGATTGCCCATGACTCTGTTTGGAATGCAGAGTTCGCCACTACATACCAAGTAAAACTCCAGTAAAGAGGAGAATTGATACAACAATACATTTTCATTTTCCCTGAGTTATCCTCTCCTAAAGATCATCACTAAAAATACTATGGGGGGGGGGAGAGAAAGAAGTGGCAGCCTGTATTTCATGTGGCCCTCGGGTGAAAGTAGTGGGCAGAGGATTTGAGTTTGAAGTCAGATGGAACCTTACTTAAATCGGGGAAAACTGTTTTACTCAATATTAGTATCTATAAAATAAGAAATAGATAATTTTAGGGTTATTTCAAATAACATCTGGGCTAACATGTAGGATGTGCTGTGCATTGTCCATTTTTCTCTACACGCCTGAATCTCCTTTTCATCATCTTTCTGAATCCCACACTGTATCTTGGACAACTGACTTCAAGGGTTACTTCAACCAATCCGCCTTGCCTTGGGGCTATTGGCTGGGTGCAGGTAGAGTGTGACATGTTTGAAATTGCAGAAGTTAGCAAGAGGAGGTGTGTGTGTGTGTGTGTGTGTGTGTGTGTGTGTGTGTGTGTGTGTGCACGCATTTATTTCCTAGTATCCTCCTGGTGAAACCCTTGTTTGGCAGTGGCTAATTACTATGCCAAGAAAGACAGTTGCAGGCAGACAACCCTTCTTCTACAGCTGTGGCTAGGGCAGGTTAGGAACTCTCTTCCTGTCTGCCCCCTGTGCCTCACCAAGCGTGGTAATGTCTTTCCACTGTTGCTACCTCCAGTGTAGTTAGACATCTGCTATCACTTCCTTAACTTTACCTTTGTATATGTCCTTACACTGACATCTTAACTGCCCCTTTTCCATGTGAATATATTTGATGCTAGATTGTGGACTGATTCTGGAATAATCTTGAAACTCAGAGAAGGCCAGTGAGACAATGCTGATCTCATTTGGCTTATTGTCATCATCTTTTTAAATTTTGTTCTCAGTACTCAAGAATGAACCCAGGGCTCTTCTACCTCTGAGCTACACCTCCAACACTATTTTATTTTTATTTTGAAACATTTTTTACTAATTTATTATGATCCTTTATCTCTTTAAGTTGTCATCTTTGACCCTGAGGCTACAATATTCCATCCCAGCCAATCAAGTACTGGGATCAGATGCTTCAATATTGGTATGACAACATTCACATTGAGAGGTGCCTTAAAAAGTTATGAAGGGATATGAAGTTAAGTCCCTGAAAAAGAAACCCAATCTATATTTTGTCCACATAAAATTCTCTGGCCCTTTTGGGGAAAAGACTGGTTAGTCCATAGTTTGTGTGCCATTTATTATAGATTAGTAATAATGTTCCTTAATCTTCTCTACAATAGCCTCAGGCAGAAGGGGGGAAAGAAAGGAGAAAATTTACTTAATATAATAAAACTCTCTTTTTACCACTGACCTTCCAGGGGGATTTCGTGTTTCTGATCTTATTTGTTTTCTTGCTGTTAACATTCATAGGTTTTATCATGTATGAAACCCACCTCAATTTGCTCCTCATTTCTGGCATTTTCTCTCTCTTGCATCAAACATCTGGGAGCACTTTACAAGGCTTTCCTGTAATCTGCCAAACTATGCACACATGTGTCTTTCAGGAGTCCAATTTTCTCCACCCAGTAATTGGCCAATGCGGAGAAACAAAGTATCATTTTATTTTACATAATGGCACTATATAAAATGATTCACTAATTCAGTGCTGAAAAATAATAATCACAAGTTGGAAGATTTAAAAACACATGAGAGAGGCAAGCATCTAGGCTCCTCATGCTTACACAAGCTCTCTCTTGCCCCCTGCAGTTTGCTGAGGGACGAAAGTTATATTTTGTAATTAGCTTTGTGTTTTGCTTGCAAACTTTAGCTGAAATGTTTATTTTCCGTATAAGGAGTCATCAGTACCTCCAGGAATATGCCACACAAGACTATTATTTAGAAAGTGTTTTGCTTCCCTGTCACGTAAAAAGTATGTCCTTGTTCTTCCTTTGTTTCTCTTCTTGTTAATAGAATAAATTGTCCAGAAAAGAAATGCAACCTACTACTTAATATGTATTATTGTGCTTTCTACCTCTTATAATTTGAAAATAAATGTCTATATAAAAGATAGTCATATCTAATGCTTTCCCCCTTGGCAATATTGTTAAAAAATAGAACTCTAAAGTAAATAAATTGAGCAAGCTTATCTTATCACCTGCAGTTTCATTGCACTAATGAGATGGCTGAGAAAACTTCCCTTCCAGAGCCTTACCGTTCAGCACCCAGGCTGATGGACAGCGCCCGCCCAGCAGGCACCCTGGAAATTGAGAAGAAGGAATACTGTTTTGTGGTTACTAAGATCTCAGTAAACCAGTGGCTTGAATATACGCTCCCAACACCCGGTCACAAACTATACTTCTCTGGCTTAAAAAAAAATGATCCATTCTCTCCTCTCACTCTATTGTTGTAATATAAATTTTCAAATAAATCTCACATCTTTACCACTCTTCAAAAGTATCTCTGCAGTGGGTTACTCATATCTATATAAAATTTAAGAAATAATTTAGTGTTACAGTTATTTGAGAGGGCAGATAGGCTATATATCACCCCAAGTAAATTAAGTAAAAATGAATGTCTTTCTTTATTAAATATATAATTTATAATTTATGCTGTTTTAATTTGTATTTCAGAGTGGGTATAGATACTAAATATGCTATCATGCAAGTAGAAATTCACATTTTTTTTTCTAAACTAGAAACTGTACCCAGGGGCATTCTACCTCCAGGTTACACCCCAACCTCTTTTTATTTTAATTTTGAAACAGGGTCTATCGTGGTTTCTAAGATCATTGCTAAATTGCTGAGTCTGGCCTGGAACCTGCGACCCTCCCATCTCAGCCTCCCAAGTATGAGAATTACAGGCAGAAACCACCATGCCAGGCAGCAATTCACATTTTTAAATTGGTTCTGCAAAGCCTTTTCTAAATAGTGTATGTGCAGAAGTCAGTAAGAGCTCCCTCTGTGTTGAGAAATATAGGACCACCACAAAGTTTTTTTCTGAGCAAACAAGATCATATCAGAGATTAATAAATATTAGTTCTTTGCTAATAACCACAACTAGCTTTGGTTTCTTTCCATTATGGGACTCTTTGAAGACAGCTAATAGAATTAACACTGCCCATTCCTTCTGCTGTTCCTTCTATACACTGCTCTTTATTCTTCTCACCACTAAACATTCAATCCACTCAACCTATTTCTCTTTTTGTGACTCGGAAATGGACTATAATATTCTAGGTTTTATGTTGATCAAAAGCAAAACGGAAGGAAATCAGTGGCTCTGGTAGAAACATAAAGTCCATAATTAGATTTAAATCTGGCCTTTAGAACTTTGGGAGCATTAGCACACTGAGCCTTGCTGAGCCCAGTGCCAATTATAATTCCCACATACAGCAGTGGATTTTTCTAAGGCGACAGACTCTTGGCTTTTGGCTCTATAAACAGAATTCACCCTTTCTCAGTTTTTTCTTTTCTTTTTAATGTTATCCATCATTTCAATATATCTATCTATATTTAAAATACCAATGACATCATTGTTATGTGTTGTAGTGTCATCTGATACTAAAAGGGATAATCAGTCGTTGTTTCTATAGTTATAGCTAAGCATTGTATGTATTTATGTATGTGTATATGTATCTACTTATATATTTATTTATTTTTAATTTTTTTATTGGTGCATTATATTCATACATCATATTGGGGTAAAAAACTTGTGTGTACATACATGTACACATCACTGATTTAACCCCTACCCAATTCCCACCCCACTACCTCCCCATCCCTCCCTCCCTTGCTTGGCTTAGTGGTTGACTTCGATATGTTTAAGTACATTATGTGTTTTAGAGATTTTCCTTCTTACCCCCTCCTTTCTCCTCCTTCAGGTTGTCTTGTTTGCTCCTCTACAAGATTTCCTTTTTCATCTAGAGTTCCTCCTATAACCCATTTCTCCTTAGCTTTCACATATTAGGGAAAGCATCTGATTTCTTATTTTTTGTGACTGACTAATCTCACTTAGCTCAATGTCCTCCAGTTCCATCCATTTCCCTGAAAATGATGTAATTGAGTTTTTTTAAATGGTTGAGTAAAATCCCATTATGTACATATCCCACAGTTTTGTAATCCATTCATCTGTTGATGGACATCTTGGCTGGTTCCATAGTTTGGCTATGGTGAATTGTGCAGCTATGAACATAGATACACATGCATTAGTTTGGTAGTTTGGTTTACTTTCTTTTGGGTAGAGACCCAGAAGTGGTATTGCTGGATTGAATGGTAAATTTTTTTCTGTGTGTGGTACTGGGGACTGAACTCAGAGACTTTTTACCTCCAAGGTACACCTCCAGCCATTTAAAATTTTTATTTTAAGCAGAATCTCACTAAGTTCTGAAGGTCTTGCTAAACCAGCCTCAAACCTTGGATCTTCCTGTCTCATCCTTCTGATGACTGGTATTACGGGTATGTGCCACAACACCTGGCTCATTTCATTTTTTTAATATCGCATATAACTGAATTGAACTATAAGATAAAGGTGTGGCTATAAATCACCATGCATACTTATAAATATATACTAACTGGCCTATTTTGGAAATATAATTTCATAATAACAATTGCACTGGCTTATACTATTTATCAGCATACAAGTCTCCATATATTAACTGATTACCTCCCGTGCATTAGGCATTTTCTCAGTGCCAGAGATTTTGTTTAATAAGGTAGATAAGATTCTTTCTTTCATGGTCTGTACATTCTAGCTGAGAAAGATAAAACTGAACTAGAGGTGTTACAGTAGTAGCAACTAGGAATGCTGCTTTAGGCAATGTGATCATAAAAAGTGTTGCTGAGATGGTGAAACCTAAGCTGAGATTATGACATTTAAGCTGAGACTTGAATGTCAAAGAGGAGCCAGTTATACGACCATCTGTAGAAAATGCAAACCAGGCAGAGAGAACAACTGGTGGAAAAAAATTTAAGTTAGAACTGATCCATCTCAGGTTTCTGCAGAAACAAAATTTTAGTCAAAGTCCAGGAAAGCAATTTCTTTTGTATTCTCTCAACCTACTGGTTAGTAAGGTAAGAAAAATAAAACCACACTAGAGCATGATTTCATATTTATATTATCATACTCAATGAAAAAAGACTGACAAATTGAAAAGCATGTACTGTATGATTTCATTTATGTAAAACTTTGAAAGCACAGGCTAGTATTGAAGAACAGACAGAAAATTTGTGGTTTGTCTTGGGATTCTGGAGCTGAGCAAGAAACGAAGCACAAGGAAACTTAAGGATATTTTGAGTCGGATGAGAAGGGTCATAATTTTGACTGTGGGAATGATTTCATGGGTTCATGCACATATGTCAAAATTCATCAAATTAATATCTTAAGTCTGTTCAATTTACTGTGTATCAATCTCACCTTACTAGAGCTTGAATAAAATTAGGTTTGTTTGAGGATTTTCTTTCATAGGGAATACTTAGTAGCTTTGTGCAGTAACCCATTAAAAACACTTAATCAACCTCACTTGAAAATATATTTTAGGCCTTCTTGATATCCTTATAATACTAACTTACATTTGGGAGACTCATATTTAGATAGTAAAAGAATATGTGCTCAATCTCAGTTTACAAACATATTTTTTTCAAAGGCCTTGGATGAGAGTTTGGGAAAAGTGATTAGCATATTACTTTAGAATTGTATTGAATTCAGACATTTTTGAAACCTTGAACTTAATTAGCTGAATTTGATTTTTTCTTTGAACTCAGTAGGGCAGGATTTTTCTTCTCTTCTTTTCTTCATTCCTAATCTTCCTCCCCCTATTGCTCCTTCTCCTTGTACTTTTTTCTCTCTCTTCCCCCTCCGTCTGAACACCATTCTTTATGCAATAAAGAAAGGAGCATGCAGGGAGTCAGAGAAGATTTCCCTCCTGGTACATCAACTGCCTGCAACATCAAGTGTGCCTCCCCCTAAACTGAATATATGCATCAGATATAACAATTTGTACTCATTTCTGCTAGAATTTATTTCATATATCCCAGCTTCTTTAGAAAAGTTAGTACTCCTAACCCTATTCTCATTTCTGCTCTACAAAAATTTAAAACTTGGAGAAGACACAAACTCTAAACAGCCACCCTATTGATTGTAGGGGGAACTCTGCCTGTGACACATTCAAACTCAAGAGGGGATTTTGCAGGCCTCACCGCCTACCTGTATGTGTGTGTCACTCTCTCTTCAATTTCCACCAAAGGTACCTCAGAAAGTTGCCATGAATAGAAACAAAAATAAAGTAGTGAAAATCATCAACATTAGGAGCATTATAATCATTGTCTATACATTGGCAACTCAAAGCAACATGAAAATTTAAGAATTACCATGTCTATTTTCAGACCATGAGTTTCCAAAATCACTAATAACCATATTAAAATATCACAGTCTTATGTGACTAGGGCATATAAGAATTTCATTATTACTCTTGGTTCTCGAAGATCCCAGGTTAGATTATGTCAATGTGGGAGATTTGGAAGATAAACAGAGGCAATTATTCCTGGGGTCACTTATGGAAAACGGATGGGCAAATGACACAGTTGAATATTAGGATACTTTTTGGTATATTTTAAGCAATCAATAAACACTAGTTATTGTCAGTGAAACGAACTTCTGCTTAATGAGAGTACCGAATTCTGAGAGGTCTGTTTCACCAACACACTAGTATCTGAGTGGCGAAGACCTAGACTAGAACACAAATCATCTCTAGGTCTTCAGTGCATTATTAATAGATGCTTCAATTTTCCAAAATTAGATCACTTTTTTAAAGCAACTCTTCAATAGCAGATAATAGACCTAAATAGTAGACCTAAAAGGCTATTGGCTATCCTTTGTAAGGCAGCTAGTTAGTGAAGTATATCTGGATTATCTCCAAGCAATTAAATAAGAACAAGAATAAAGTTCAGTCATCAAATATTCAAGACTTTAAGGCCTTGAGTATTTAGTGAGTGAAAGGTTTAGAATGTTGGGATCTATTGATGTTTTTGATTCCCTACCACCGAGGATGGTGGACTGAATTTGATCTTTGCACTAAACTTTGACAAGCTAGGTCTGCAGTGAAGAACATCAAGGTATGAACATTTTTTTCCCAAGGCCTAATTTTATACTTCATATTAGAAGGATGTGTGTGTGTGTGTGTGTGTGTGTGTGTGTGTGTGTGTTACTAGAGACTGAACCCAGATGTTCTACCATAGGTTATTTCTAGACTTACTTTTATTTTTATACAGATTCTTATAAGTTGCTAATGGCCTCACTAAGTTGCTGAGGCTGACCTTAAACTTGGATTTTCTTGTCTCAGCCTCACAAGTATTGATATTCCAGGCATATGCCACATCTGATTTTATGGATACTTCTATGAATAATTTGTAACATGATTCAGGAAAAAATGAGAAAAAAATTGGGATAATTGACATGATAAGTCATAGAGTAGCAATGCAGCTTTTATTCAACATTTAACATAATAGGTCCTCCTTTTATTTCCCTATATAGTATAGATTAATAAAAACAGGCATGGTGGTGCTTATAATTCCAATACTTGGGGGGCTGAGACTAAAGTCACAGGTTTAAGGGCAGTCTCAGCAAGTAGTGAAACTCTCATAAATCTAGCAAGATTCTCTTTCAAATATAAAAACAAAATAGGGCTGGTAGTGTATGTAGCTCAAAGGTAGAATGTTCCTGGATTCAATCCCTAGTATCATAAACAAACAAACAGAAAACCAGGAATTGTAACAATGGCGTCCTAAGGTTTACTTTAAGGTGATGCATATCAAATAATTGTTATGCTTTCAGATGCTTGGTTCTGTTATCATTATTCCACTTCTTCATTGCATGCATTTTGTTGCCTACTGGCAAAGCACTGTAAAATAGCTTTCATGAACCAAAGCCACATAACAAAATGATGAATGCCAAGGCCTCAAAAATATATTGGCCCTAATTTAGTTTTCATTTCCACTGTACTGAAACAATATTGGCTGATGCTAAATTGTCTCTATTTTCTAATAGGCCAATCTCTCCATACAAGTAGAATCAGTAAGTCTCTGATGAGCTACGAGCTACCACGTGACCAAAAATACTTGAGGCCTGAGTTGAACAAACGTGTATATAGAAAAATGAAAGTGATCAAGAAAAAAATAAATCACAATTCCTATCTCCTGAAGCCTCCCCGTGAAACATCTCCTGAAAATTTTAAAAAACAAAAGGGAATATTTAAATCCCTTATTAGCCGGGCATGATGGAGCACGCTTGTAATCCCCGCACTTGGGAGGTGGAGACAGGAGGATTGAGCAGGTTTGAAGTCAGCTGTGCTGGCTTAAGAGACCCTGTTTCCAAATAAAAATATAAAAATAGGTCTGGGAGTGTAGCCTGGAGGTAGAAAGGCTTCCAGAAAACCCAGTACCACACACACACACACACACACACACACACACACACACACACACACAAATAAATCTCTTGTAAAGGTCAGCTTGTACTAGATTCTACTTTTGATGCCAGACATAGTTTTGATGCATCCTTCCCCCAAAGCCTGAGACATCCAGTTCTAAACTCACCTCTTCATTTCCCTTCCTCTTTTTCCTATCACTATTTTTATAAGTCCTTTCTGTTATCTATGTGCTTTTAAGCTTTCTTCCCTTTATCATATTCCCATTAGGATCAAGGCAAATTTTAATTTTTGTGAAATGAAAGATGAGATCTGTGCCACTTAGTGTAATTCACCTTCCTTGCTTTTTGTCTTGGATTCAGGGTTGCAACCATACTCTCCATGCTGGAATGTAAGGATTTCAGCTGCTGTAGCTTTGAGAACAGAGATAGGATATTAGACCTGACAGGAGTTATAGATGCTTAATTTTGAAGCTATGCAATATGAGAATAAACATGAAAAACTACCTCCCAAAATCACAGAGCCTCCTGTCATCAGGAATACCATGGACCGAAATCAGACCTGCCCAAAATAAGCCATATGCTAGTGATTGAAACCCTAGTGAGGACTAGAGTGAGGACCAAAATTTGTGGGATGGCAAAATCTATGATAGAATCATTTATGTCTAGGCTTCATTACTTGCTATACCCCTAAAAAGGAAAATTGGCAACTGGCTAGGCTAAAGAAATCAGACAAAAACCAAGGTTTGTAATCATTTAAAAGCTACCCTCCTCCTTCTACAAAAGACGCATACAAGTTCAAGATCATATAAATCACAAATATAAGCTTTCTGTGATTCTTTTTATCTCTATAAAATTCTATTAGTTTCAATATCACAACCGCGTCTATCTGTCTGTCTTTCCTTCCTTCTTTTCTTCCTTCCTTCCTTTCTTTCTTTTTGGTGGTAGAGATTGAACCCTGGGGTGTTCTACCTCTGAGCTATACCCTCAGCTTTATTTCATTTTATTTTTTTAGTTTGAAACAGCTTCTCACTAAATTGCAGAGGACCTAAATTGCTGAGGTTGGCCACAAAACTGTGATCCTCTAGTCTCAAGGAACCCCAACCCCAGTACCACACACAGGAAGATCCTCTAGTCTCCCAAGTACTGGGATCACAGGTGTGTGCCACCACACCTGGCTAAAATTGCGACCTTGATTTCTCCTGTGCAGTATCTTCCTTCCCTCACTCCTTTTTTTTCTCCTTCCTCTGCCTTTGCATAGTGTTGTTTTTTGTGTTATACATAGTTTTGTTTTTCTCTACCCCATCCAGTAAATTAAATCTCATGGGTGAAGCAGCTTTGAACCCTAATACTGAAAGGCTAGCTCTTTGGTAAGAGACCCAGGGGCCAAAGGGTACTGAATAAACAAAAGGAAAACATAATTAGATGAGAATAAAGATAAAGGGTGAGATGCTCTGATGTATGAAAACTCATAGAAGTAACTTAGACCACCCTTTCTAGGCTATTCGAAGCTTTTTATAAAAAATAAAAATAATCTCCCCTGTTGGGCAAACCATGAAGATTTTGTGTACCCTCCATTTTTAGAATCAACAGCAACAAAAGATGAGGGCTACAAAAGGCTGCAGTTTTTAGGGAAAGCGAGAAGAGCAGTTCCTTGATAGAAATGCTCTTTTAGGGGCTGGCAGCCTATTCTATTTCCAGGTATTTATAGTTTCATAGGCAAGAGACCAGCTAGCTGTTCGTCTGGCTGAGCCTGAGGCAGAGGCGAATGAGATCTCAGGGCTGACTGGCAATGAGTAAATCACTTAAGTACACCTAGAGAGTCACTTAGATTCCCTGGGCTCCCATGGAGTCGCTTGTAAAACAGGAACCCTTTTAGATTAACTTTCATGGTGGTTATTAGGTGAAAACATTTTGCAAATAGCAAGTGCAATATGAAGAAAACAGGCTTTCACTTTTCTTTGTCTGTTAATCCGTTTCTCTTTGGAATTGTCTCCACGCTTTGTGATGAATTCAACCCATGAGGGTATCCATTGATCTTCTCTGAATGGTATTGAACAAACAAGGGATGCTTCTGGGCTAGAATGAGCCCAAGTCATTCCAATTTTAAAACTTATCACAAACACCTGCACATATACCTGAACCCAACACATATTTTTAGGAACTGTATAGACAGAAGCAAATAGTAAGATTAAGTTCGTCCATGCATTTGCTCTCTCCCTTTGTTGGTGTTTCTGCGTGTTATTAATGCCACAATCAGCATGTGTATACAATTAATTATCTTTCTTTTCTTTTCAAAAAAGACTGAATATAATAGAAGATAAAAGCTGAGCACTAGAGTTAGACATGGATTCAAAAGCCAGCACAGTCTGTTGCTACATTCCTGACATTTGACAAATTTCTTAACCTCCATAAAACTTAATTTTCTTGTTTGTAAAAGAGAATGCTAATAATAGCAGTTACCATGTAGATTTATATAATTAAGTGATATAACACTTATAAAATGCTTAGCACAACATCTAGTTTATGGTAATATATGTGTGATATTATTATGACTTGATCTATGCATTCACATACTCAGTATTTTCATGGTCTTATAGTATTATAGAAAATTAATAAGCAATGTTCCTTCCCTTTTTTCCTTTTTTGACTGCTAGAAATTTGGCTTATTTAAAATGATTTGGGGAAATAAGTATTTCTGTAAACATCTACACATTAAATGTTGTTTTTAGTTATGTTTATTTTCTGGAGAGAGATTCTGCAAGCTGGAAGTATAGGATCAAATGAGAGGTTTTTATGGACCTTCTTGCAAATTGCCAAATTGCTCTCCAGAGGAAAGTAAACCAATTTACAGATAGCTGTATGGTGTTATTAAACCTCTTTCCTCATAGACGCATTAACATTGGGTTTTCATTATTTTTATTTATTTATTTTAGGAGAATCAGCACAAAATTATACCAGAGATACTTGATTTTGTCTATCTTTAGCTAATAATATAACTGGGGTTTTGTTGTTTTTGCTGTTGTTTGTAACCTAAGATTAGCAAGTCTTCCTGGCTAATTGGTTCATCTTTCTTGAACAATTAGGGGGCCATTTGGTGTTTTAAGGCATCACATAACACTTGCCACCTCTGAATCACTGCAGGCCAAGTTACACCCAAATATTTACCTCCATGTAGCCTGCAACTACAAAATGAAACTAATGATATGCTGAGATATCGCTCATTAAATCATTTTGAAAATTCGAATAGAATTAGTGTGCCAGAAAGCAATCAAAGTGAGATATCAACAGGAGTGTCATGTAATTTAGATTAAATTGGCATTGGTGGCAGTAATGTTCATTAAAAAACACACAAAGATTTCACCGAGCCTTCATCCTTCTCTTGTAATATAATGGTACTTTTTTTCAGGGAGCCATACTTCCTAATTCTAGATTCCTCATTTTGGCCCAAAGATATAAATACATCGTTTTTCATCCTCGTTCATTTCTACATGATCTTTCACATTGACCTTTCCAGTACAATCACCCCAAGTTAGTTCTCTTAGGTAAAGTTAAAATATCATGAATTCTTGAAGAAAAACCACATAAATCAGGTTCCTTCCTATTAAAACAAAATAACTAATCGATTTCAGCTAGATGGCAAAAGGGTTCAAAGAAGATCTAAACTCTTGATTACTAAGCAATGACAAAGTTTGAGAATGCTCTTCTAATTCAAAGATGAATAGACAAAAAATGATGGAAGAAAGTTGGAAAGAAGAAGAGGAAGAATTTAAAACAACTCAGAGCTTATAAAACATTCTGGACTGTAAAAGGGGTCGAATGACCTACTTGACAGCAGCAGTGCATTCTGGAATGGCTAGCCACAGGAGACAGAGTGAGTGGTAACATGCATTAAAGGTAGGCAGAAAAGTCAAGAAAAATGGGATCTATTGAGCAATAAATATAAATATAATAGATGCAAGAGAGAAGAGAACTGGATATACTGCAAACACGGGTGAACAGGAAAATAGTAAGAGGCGAGGAAACAGATGCAGCAAAACCTATAGGTAAAGTCACTGAAATTAAAATGTATTGGCAGCAAAGAGGAGAATCCATAATGCCCCTGATTGAATGTGTGAAGGCAAGCTCTAGACGAACTCAATGAATTGTATGAATTCAGAAAAAAGAATTCAGATTCAAAGCAAATAGCAGACACTCCAGGGGAAGAAAAACAAATACTTTGAATAAATCAGTATTATTTATAATGGAGATACATATCAAAGGATGGGGTATTCAAATATAAAATCAAAATGGAGTAAAATAAAAAAATACAAAAGTTCAAAACTGCGTCAGAAATGACTGATCAAAAGTTCCGTAATAAACTGAACTTTTTGGAATAAAATCATGATTTATTCTAATAATTTAGAATGCTATAATGTCAAAAAATAACATGCTAATAAAAAACTAGACTAAGCACCTGGTGAGGGAGGGAAGAAAAAAAAGCACCTGAACAAAGAAAAAAGGGGAAAAAGCTAACAGAAAAGAAAGAATAGAAAGAATTAAGAGAGAATGAAAGAACGGAAGGAAGAAGGATGGCAGGAAGGGAGGAAGGAAAGAAAAGAGGAAGGAAGAAAGAAAGGAAAGAGAATATTCTTCATGTAGAAAGAAAATGTGTCAAGAACAAAGAGAATCTATTACAAGCATTAAGAGGGAAAAAATCAGGTTATATACAGAGAAGAAAATTTAGGCTATTACAAGATTAAGTATCAGAGTAAGTAGTCATGTCTATGCACCACTTTTAATGTGTTACCCATTCAATCTTAGATGGAAAAACTAAAATGTCTATGGAATAAAAATAAGAGTTATTAAAATGATATTTTTGTTTCAAGTAAATGGAATACATATGGTATTATAGACAATATTATAGATAATGTATACACATTCAAAGCACAGGTAAGTCTTAGCAAAATTAAAGTGTTCCAGATTACAGGATAAAGACCAGTGTAGATTTTACTCGCTTGCAAATATAAGCACAGAACTCCTTAATTCACATTTAATTGTGTCAGTCTCTACGTTCAAATAGTATTTTATATCACAGCCAAACACCTCTCCCTTGTGAATTCAAGGATAGCTGAATATCAGAAAATCTTTTAACATAATATAAGCCTTTATTAATTAAAAATAATAATTTTCTAGATGCCAAAATTTGATAAAATTCATCATCCAATTCTGATCGTGTTAAATTAATAAGCTAAGTAAATAATAATGAACAAAGAGGATATTAAATATGAATATCAAACCAATTGACATATTTAATCCTTAACTGCTTAAAGTCCTTCTTAGTTTTAAGGGAGACTGTTGAAGATGGTCAGAGAATCATCACCCATTCATTCTGCACCCATAACGCACATGGTTGAATTTGTTGACTTAAGTCCAGTAAAGGTTGAAAAGGTCACAAGATATAAAAAATAAGAAAAACTAATTGTTAAAATTTACAATACTACTGTCTATCTAAAATAAATAAACATAAGCTGGTCATGGTCCACACCTATAATCTCAGTACTTGGGAGGCTGAGACAGGAGGATCATAGGTTGGAGAACAGACTCAGCAATTTAGTGAGACTCTGTTTCAAAATAATAAAATTAAATAGGGCCAATGGTATATATCATAGATAGAATGCCTCTAAATTCAACCTCCAGGATCAAAAAATGAATAAATAGTAAGTAATAATAATAATAAACAAATAACAAATAAAAATAATAAAATAAAATAATAAACAAAATAAACAGAAAAAGCCATGAAACAACTGTAGGTATAACTACAGAGTGAAATTACAAATAAATATAAAAACTGTCCCATATTTTCCCATGTATCTAAGGCAACAACTTAGAAAAATATAGTGAAAAAGATACTTTTCTGAGGAACAAGAAAATTTAAAGTATTAAGGTTAAAATCTTATGATGATGCATTATGGAACTGCATAAAAATACAAAAACAACCCCTACAATACTTTATTCATGAACATTAAATACCTGAATATGTGGAGAAAATATCTCATTTGTAAATAACTTGGGTAAACAGTCAAGAGATTAAAGAAATCTATCAGTTACTATAATTCTAGTTGAAATCCCGATGCATTAGGTTTGGGCAGTTAACAACTTATTGTATAATTTGTGAGTGAAAATTAAAAAGGGAACATAGCAAGTCACATTCCTAAAGAAATACTAATATGTATGACCTTTTAAAAACCATGTTTAAGTTGCAACACTTCATCTGCGTGGTGGCGCACACTTGTAATCCTAGCATTTGGGAGGCTGAGACTGGAGGATCGCGGTTCGCAGATGGCCTCAGCTACTTAGTGAGACCGTCTGCAACTTAGTGAGACCCTGTCTCAAAATAAAGAATAAAAAAATAGGGCAGGGGATGTAACTTGGAGGTCAAATACCCCGGGGTTCCATCCTTAGACCCACAATAAATAAATAAATAAATAAATAAATAAATAAATAAATTGCAAAACTTCGATATTAAAAACAATACGCTCCTAGCAGGCAGATTAATGAAACAGAATATAAAGCCAAAAATATACTCAGGTACATACACATGTATAAACTCTACAATAAACTGACATCACTAAACAATGATAAAGGGCTGGGTGTCTTAAAAGACAAAATATTTCAACAGCAAAAATATGCAAACCCCAGTATACTATGTAAATATATTCATCAGAAATCTTAACACTGCTTATTTGGATAAGTAAAGGCAGGCCTAGGGGTATTTTTACCTGTGTGTTCTCCAAATTATATTTTCTCATTTAGAAGAATAAAACGGTATTTTTAAATAAAATTAAGAATTTTTTTAATTATTAAAAGTACAATTATTTTTCTTATGGCCTATGTAGGTTTTTTGTTTGTTTGTTTTTATTTGTCCCTGTCCCATCAAACTAAGAACCAACCCAAACCTATATTCTATGGGAATTCAGCTAAAGCGTCCTATCTGTAATTTAGGAGACTTCACGAGATATCGAGCTACAAGTACCTTGCTGAAACTCTGAGCTTTCTCTTGTTATTAATGGAGGGACACATAGAGATTGGGCTGCTCCGCTGTGAAGAGCAGGAAGCAGCGGAGGGGTAAAAATCAAGATGAACAGTGGCTGACTCAGCAAAACACTTAAATGACTTTGCAAAAGACCTGTCAGGATGGATAAACGGCATCTCCAGGGGAAGCAGCTTAGCATTCCCTCAATGCACGCACCATTATTTCCAGGGATAAGATTGAGAGGAAGGAGGAGGGACAAGGAAATAAAAGAAGATCAAAAGCCGCCTTAACCAGCCCACTGATGTTTCTTCGATGAGCAAGAAGGAAGAAGGAGACAGTCACAGAATATTCAAAGCAAAGGATGCCGGAGCGCCATTTCACTGGGCAAACGTCCGCCGCTTCTGCTTTTCCTCTGCTCCTGAAAAATGGTAGTTGCTCTGTGGATGTGGATGACACTCTAATTGTTTTTATGCTCAATGAGGCATGAAACCCATTGTCAGAAAACATGACGCCCTGGGTGTTCGGCCACATTTTGTCTTCCCAGCAGGACACTGCTGGGTCAACGATGTCTGTGGAGCCTAAGTGACTCAGATACCACATCCTTGAATTTCTTTAAAGGACACCTTTGATAAAGAGCCCTTCCCTCTGTAATCCCTCAGTCCAACAGAAAAGAATATGTCTGAAGAAAGTAGAAACCCTATTAGGCCCAAGAAAAGGCAAGATTTAAAAAGAGTAGCAAAGATCTCTTAAAAACACATGAAGAAGCTGGGCATGGTGGTACATGCCTAAAATCATAGTAGTTGGAAGATTGAGACAGGGGGATCTCAGTTTCAAAATGAGCCCATCAACTCATTGAGGATTACAACAATTTACTAAAATCATATTTCCAAATAAAAGTAATAATAAAATAGGACTAGGGGTGTAGCTCAGAGGTAGAAAGCCTCTGGGTTCAATACACAGCACCACATACACACACAGAATGAAGTTTAGTATTGACAGACATTAGTTATGCTCTTTAAACTAGAATAAGAACCCTGGTGCTGAATAGGCTCCTGGCATTTAACTTGATCATATATATATATATATATATATATATTTTTTTTTTTTTTTTTTTTTTGGTGGTACTGGGGTTCCTGGAAGCCCTTCTTCCTCTGGGCTACACTCCTAGACCTATTTTATATTTTTGAAACAGGGTCTCTTACGCCAGCACGGCTGGCTTCGAACCTGCGCGATCCTCCTGTCTCCGCCTCCCAAGGGCGGGGATTACAAGCGTGCGCCACCACCACGCCCGGCTTTAACTTGATCATATTTTTTACTTAATCCTAATTTTTGGAAACTAAGCAAATAGTGTTCAAGTAGCATGTTGCTGGTTTCAAGCACACAGATTTTTATTTTACTCATTTTCCCTGCCATTCTTTTATGAACATAAATTTATCAGCTGAAATATTCTGGGGTCAAAAATTTCAGGGTGATTTTCTTCCCAATCATGTGATCTTCAGTCCTTTGAACCCAAATCTGTTTTGACCAACTGCTTCATAAAGAATAAGAATACAAGTAAAATCTGGGTGGAACAGTTTCTCTCTTGCTACCCTTCACCAAGTTCCAGGACTCATAAATTTAAATTTATTTAAAATAGGCCAATATATATATAAATAGGGCTGTGTGTATGTGTGTGTATGTACTATATATATAAGTATATATATATATATATGTAATATATAAGTATATATATAATATATATAAGTATATATATACTACATATATAGGTTGGTACTGGTCACTGAAACCAGAGGCATTCTACCTTTAAGGTAAACCTCTGTTTATTTATTTTTATTTTTTTATTTTGAAACATGATTATGCCAAATTACTGAGGGCTGATTCTGACCTCAACCCTGCAATCCTCCTGTCTCAGACTCCCACGTAGTGGGATTATAAGCATGTACCACCAAGCCTGGTTAATACAAAACAGACATTTTAATCCTCTTCTGTGGTCAAGTACCCTACCCTTATTTTGCCAAATCTGCTTAGGAAGAGTCAGAAGTTAAAGGAGAGCTCCAGCCTCAGTATCCTTGGACTGGTCCCACCTGAAACACTGGTAATTGTGTGGGATGTTCACAGGTGGGCCACAGGGAGACAGGTAAAGCTCTCACGTTATGAAAACCCACATAGCAGCCAGTGTATTTGAAGCCTGGCACTGAATTCTTGAGCCCCGAATTAGAAAAGGCATTTCTTTGATACATTTCTTCTTGTTCCAGTTTATAGGTATCTAATCCCTGCTGCATTGAATCCAACCAACAGCATGATTGATCCAGGGAAAGTCAGCCATGCCAGTTCTGCTCAATCTTCCCTCAGTGAGCAGCAGAGGAAAGAAGGGGAAAATGGAAAGAAAATCCAGAGATTGAAAGACAACCTGGAATGCACATCCTGGCAGGTGCAAGTAGTGACCATCAAAAGGAGGCTCTAAAAGCATCAGGAGTGCCAAACGTACCAGACCTGCAGTGCTGAGGAGAGCTGAGGGGAGCCAGGGTGGGCAGACACGGACATCAAAACAAGAAACCAAAGACTGCATTCCTTGGGAGGAAGTAGAGAGGGGGCTTGGGTTTCCTTGAGCCTCCATAGTCTAGGATCTATCACTCAGTATGATGAGCTAGTTATTTCCTGCACTTAAGTAGTTAAGTCTTAGGGAAACTGAGATTAATATTAGCTTAATTTCTTTTTCTCTCTTCCTCATGAGTATATTAAAAAGACAGAATTCAGTAGAGTTCTGGTTTTTTTTTTTCACATTTAGATTCACTGCTAAATCTTTCTAAGCCTGGCTGGCCATTGGGTGAGAAGTCATACAGGAATGGCAGCCTAAAGGCATTAGAATAATAACAAAATGGAAATGAGCTCAAAATAAGATGGCCCTAGTATTAATGGTTTCCTCTCTGTCTCTGGACATCACAGGCAAAGTGAGCTTTGTTCGCACTTACCAGCCAATACAGAAATCCCCATTCATCGTGTTCTAGAAGTACAGATCAGGACTTCTTTTCTTTGAATTCTTTAGGGCCTTTTGGTCCTGTGTCCCCTCACACAGCCAGTAGTTCTTCCCTTTTTGCCCCCTGAATCTGTTTTGGCCAAGTCTAAAATAGCCATCTCTGGGAAATAGCATCTAAAGGGCTCATGTCAATAATAATCCTTCATCCCTTGGCTCACTAATGACCCTCACAGTTCTCAGGTCCAGCCTTGCCCTGGGCCACACGAGTCAGGTTCTCTGAGCCAGTGGCTGACCATCTGCAGGCGACCCTCCCCATCACCCGGGAAGGTGGACATTGTCGATTGAGAATGGGATGATTCAAACGCTTATTGTCCTTGTCCCCACGTGTCCAGATGTTAGTGCAGTCACCATTTTGTTTTGTTTTGTTTAAACTGAGAAATGGCTCAAAAATATACTCTGTATACATACGAACACAGAACTATCTTCCATATCATGAACAATATATAATTTGTAATCATAATATGCATTTATAAGCACATAGAGGTTTATATTTGCATGCATGCAGATAAGTAGGTTGCATTATCAAGATATGCATTGCAAATCCAAAGCCCCAAAAGTCGCTCACACCCCTGGGAGCATCTTACCTCTGGAGATGGTGGTCCAGAGCGCCGTCCTCAGCATTCAGCAGAGTCCCAGCTCGAGTTAGGAGCTGACGGCTGCAACTCACAGATTTGAGCTCCAAAATGAGAAGGCCCAGGCAGAACATGGCTCCCATCTCCTCTAGCTCACTGGTACCAAACTGGAGACCCTGCCAGTGAAGCCAAGCAGTCAGCAATGTGTGATTTTTCTAAATTAGTTGAGAATTAGTTTGAATTCTGATTTCAATGTTTTCTAATTGTGTGATCCTGTACTTATTTAACTTTATTAGCCTTGATTTCCTCATCTTTAAAATAGGATTGCAATTCTCCCTCTAGATACCTAAGCATTGGATGATAAGGGGGATTTAAAAGTCTCCCAGATATTGATTAATGTTAGGTTAATTTCCCTTTCCTCCTCATATAAATGTTAAATGGACAGTTTTCAATACATTCCTGAGATTTTCACATTTATAAATTACATTTTTTTCTAAATAAAAAATAGTGGATTATTTAAATAATGCATTAATATATTGCATATTATGTAAAATATTTATTTTAAGCCAGGCGTGATGGCGCACGCTTGTAATCCCCACACTTGGGAGGCAGAGACCGGAGGATTGCACTGGTTCAAAGCCAGACTCGCTGGCTTAAGAGACCCTGTTTCCAAAGAAAAATATAAAAAAATGGGTCTGGAAGTGTAGCCCAGAGGTAGAAGGGTTTTCAGGAACCCCAGTATCACCAAAAACAATATTTATTTTAAAAACATAGTTAACAATAATGTGTTATGTATTTCAAGCAGTCAAAAGAAAGGATTGTGAATCTTTGTAGCACAAAGAAATGATAAATGGTTGATTTAATGGATATAATCACACAGTGTGTACAGGTATCAAAATACCACATTTTTTCCGGGCGTGGTGGCACACGCTTGTAATCCCTGCACTTGGGAGGCGGAGACAGGAGGATTGCGCAGCTTCGAAGCCAGCCGCGCTGGCTTAGGAGACCCTGTTTCTAAATAAAAAAATATCAAAATAGGTCTGGGTGTATAGCCCGGAGAAGGGTTTCCAGGAACCCTAGTACAACACACACACACACAAAAAAACCACATTGTACCCCATAAATATCTGTGCTTATTATGCATCAACTAAAAATAAAAATAGATTGTCACATGTTGATATTAGTGATATAGAGAATGGGATAGATGCTAAGTGTCTTTAAAAAATCAATCATGCAATCCACAAAGTCATAAAATTCTGAATTTGGAAATCATCAGATCCAGAAAAGAATTTCTAGGTAAATGCATGAAGGAAGTGGGAACTGCCCCACCTCAGCCTCAGCCACTTGGAGATTTGATTTGCTGCATGGTCTGACACCTGTTTCCTGAAGAAAGAGAATATTATTTCAGAGTTAAAGGAGAGCTGTTCCCCCTAAACGGCAACCACATGACCGGAAAGACAGATGTTGAACAAATTGGTTTTCCCCCCTTAATTCAGTTGGAAAGATCACAGTGTGTGTGTGTGTGTGTGTGTGTGTGTGTGTGTGTGTGTGTGTGTGTGTTTACTAGGGATTAAACCAAGGAACATTCTACCTCTGATCTATACCTGCATTCCTATTATTTTTTAACCAGTGTCTCTTTGAGGAAATGTTGTTTACTTTTTAAACAGAGTCATTGGTGCACTGTAATCTCACTATGAGCTCACATCATAGCTCATAGTGATGGCGGCGTACATGCACACCACAGTTGGTGGACATTATCCTTGGCTCCTCCCCATCTCACTTCCACCCCCACTTCCCAATACAAGATATTGAAGTAGCCGTGGAATCAATTGTTTCCTTCATGAATTCTCCCTCTCCTCCCACCTTAGACCATGTCCCTTACTCCACGGGGCTTTCTCAGCCATTATCTGGAGTCCTTCTCGAATTACTCCTTAGCTCCCACAAATGAAAGAAAACATATGAGCCCTCACTTTCTGAGATTGGCTTTACTCTTTTTTTTTTTTTTTTTTTTGGTGGTACTGGGGTTCCTGGAAGCCCTTCTACCTCCGGGCTACACTCCCAGACCTATTTTATATTTTTTTTATTTGGAAACATGGTCTCTTAAACCAGAGAGGCTGGCTCCTAAACAATGCGATCCTCCTGTCTCCGCCGCCCAAGCGCAGGGATTACAAGCGTGCGCCACCACGCCCAGCGGCTTTACTCATTATCATATTCACTGAATCCATTCATTTTCCCACAAATGACATAATATAGTCCCTCTTTATGGCTGAGTTGAACTCCACTGTGTATATCCCATAATTTTGTAATCCATCTTTTGATAGATATCTAGTTTGGTTCCATAATTTATCTATTGTGAATTGTGCTGCTGTAAACATGGAGATGCATGTATTATGATAATATTCTGATTTTAGTCCCTTTGGAAAGATACACAGGAGCAGGAGAGCTGGATCAGATGGTGGATCCATTCCCAGTCTGCTGAGGAATCTCCATACTGATCTGCATTGCAGCTGTACTAATTTGCCTTCCCACTAACACTGTATAAAAGTTTCTATTTTCCCACATCCTTACCAGCATTTATTGTTGTTTATATTCCTAATGACTGCCATTATAATTGGCCCACCCTCATTGTTATTTTATTTTTTTATTACTTTGAAACAGTCTCGCTAAGGTGAAAAAGGCTTCACTAAGCTTCTGAGATGCACCTCAAACCTGCAATCCTCCTATCTCAAGTACTAGGAATGAAGACATGTACCTCCACACCCTAGATAAAATCACATATATGTACCTCCACACCCTAGATAAAATCATATATATATATATATATATATATATATATATATATATATATATATATATATATGTGTGTGTGTGTGTGTTTATATATTTGTTTGTGTGGGCATGTAGTACTGAAGATTGAACTTTGAACTAAGAAACATTCTACCTTTGAGCAACACCTCCAGCCCTATTTTCTTTTCTTTTTTTCAGGTCTGGGGATGAAACCCAGGGGCATTCTACCTCTGAGCTACACCCCGTGCCCTATTTAATTTTTATTCTTTATTTTGAAACCAGGTCTCACTGAGTTGCAGAAGGCCTCACTAAGTAGCTAAGGCTGTCCGCGAACCATGGTCCTCTGGTCTCAGCCTCCCGAATGCTGGGATTACAAGGCTGTGCTACCACACCTGACTTCCTATTTTCTTTAATTGTTTTATTTTGAAACAAAGTCTCATTAAGTTATGGAGGGTAACTAAATTTCTGAGGCTGGCTATGAACCTGCGATCCTCCAGTCTTAGTTCCCAGATTACTGGGATTACAGGAATGCACCACCGTGCCCAGCTCTAAAATAACATTTTAAAACCCAGAGTCTCTTCCCCTGTGCTAAGGTCTGATTCTTGCCCCACTCTGTTCTCTGGCAACTCTTTTTGGTTGGAGGATTGCCTTGATCAGGAGGAAGGAAGTTAAGGCCATTCTCTCTTGATCATTCTGCTTCTTCATGGCTGGCTAAGGTGGTCTACAGGGACAATGTAGCAGCCCTTCGGTGTACATCCCCCATATGCACAGGGGAAAACCCATTGTCTAACCGGGTACATAACAGGGTGTAGAAGTCAAAAGAAGGACAGATACCGGGAGGAAATAAATCCCATAATGTGTGCCATATTGTAGATTAGGGACAATTGCTTCATTCCATTTTACTCCTACACAAAAGCTCAAGTGACAGCATTTTAATACTGCAAAGTTATCTTCAGATTCCAGATGTTGGCCCACTTATTTCAAGGAGTGGCTGGTATCACAAAAAGACCAGCCCAACAAACTTTTTATAAAAGGTTTTCACACTTTGTTGGTTGTTGGGGCTACGGAAAGTCCTTGTTTTTATTTCGCTAATAATTAATGTCTTTTTAAAACTCCATTCTTTTTATTTTTACACAGTAGAATTTTTTTTTCTTTTTAGCCAAGAATAGTGATGCATGATTGTAATCCCAGTACTTTAGAGGTTGCGACAGGAGATTCACAGGTTCAGTCTCAGCAACTAAGCAACATTCTCAGCATACTACTGAGACCCTGTTTCAAAATAAAAAAATTAACAAAAAGGGATGGGGTATAGCTAGGAAGTAGAATGTCCTTGGTGTCATCCCTACTACTACTACTACTACTACTACTACTACTACTAACACACACACATACACACACACACACACACACACACACACACACACACACAATTTGTTTATATGAAAGACCTCCGCTCATCACAAACCCTCGTATGAAAGTAAAATCCTCAAAGGCAAGAACTGAGCAGAATCTGTTTTTTATTCATATTTACATCTCTGGCAGGAAGCACACTCTTGTCATATGACATAGACTTCACATAGATAAACAATGGCTGTTCATAGGTGAATATGAACAGGCATGAGTGGTTGACTCTGAGATGTCTACTGTATTTTTCCAGTAGAATTCGACCTCTCTGGATTAAAAAAAAATGTATAAGTACCTTCAAAGTATATTCTCTCACTATCAAGTATTGTGAGCATTTAAAACTGTTTTATTTTATTTTGCTCTAAGAAACTCAATCCCAAAACCTGATTTTGAGCTGGGAAATAGGTAAATAACATGTGGCACTATAATACACTAATAAAAGCATATAAAAATAGGTGAATAACATTCAGAAATTCTGACCTATATAATAGTCAGATATCATAGGCTCACTAGAGAAAGTTTATAAATAAAGTTGGCTTTAGGTTAGTGTAAATGTGCATTTATAAAACAGAGATCTGAATCTCTTTGGAGACAGCTCAGATGTGGAAAAGCTCCAAATATAGTGACTTAAATAAATAGGGTTTTATTCTGCACACATAATTAATTTTGGGGAAGGCAAAAGATTTATGGAATTATTTTAGCAACTAAAAAACAAGGGCAGGCTCTCTTCCATTCTCCTGGTTTTCTTATCATGATTGAAATGTGCCTGCTATCGCTCCAGCCAGTACATCCTCATTCAGAAAAGAAGAATGAGAAAACAAGAGAAGGAAGGCACCAGCAAACTTTTGCTTACATTTTTCCAGCCATAAAGATATACCAGAGCCACCTCCAGGTTTATGATAGTCTGGTAACTGAACATTTTAACTTATTAATCCTCAAAAAAAGAGCTACTTAACTAAAAAGAGGTTAGAAATGAGTGTTGAATGAGCCAACAGTTTCTTCCACCACAGTATTCTGATATTAATGCTGCTAGAAAATATAGGTTTTTATATGAATGGTAGTAATGAACAAAATCCACTGGCACAAATGTTTCTATGGTTCTTGTTAAGGTTTATTGATAACCCCCTGATAAAGAATATTTGTAGCCAGGTGTGGTGGCAAACCAGTACTTGGAAGACTGAGACAGGAGAATTGCACATTTAAAGACGGTCTTAGCAACCTAGTGAGGATCTGTGCAACCTAGCGACACCAAGTTTTCATATAAAATAATAAAATAGATCTGGGGGTATATCCCAGAGGTGGAAGGCTCCTGGGTTCCATCCATACTGCCACATAACACATAAGAAATAATATTTGTTACCTATTGGCAAGACAAACTTAGAGACTGCAAAACATAAGCTTAAATAGCCTAAGTACTGATTATGGGTTAGCTAGAGGAAAGTCAATTAGTAGAATAAACAAATGTACAAGAATATTCAATTATGTTATTTGCACAAAAATGCCTTATACACCCAGCAAATTGGTAAACATATATTCAAGTTCATACTACTTAGTGCTGACCTCCTATTATGCCAAAAGCTGGCAGATATCCAAATGCCTGGTAGAGTTGTAAATTGATTCATACCATTTGGGAAATTCTTCAATAACATTTGACATGGTAATGTCACTCCAGGGAGCAATTCCTAATCAACTGATTGAAAATAAAAGTGAAGTTTTATGCATAAAATGTAAATTATGTCAGTGTTATATATAATAATCAAGATTTGAGGGAAATAAAATTCTAAATGTCTAACCCAGGAGGAATGACCAAGGAAATAATAATGGAATAAATGAGATAGAATATAACGAAGCCATTAAAACAGTAATTATAGCAGCCATTTAGCAATATGGAAAAATGCTCATGGTTTAATAATAGCTAAAGTAATCTATAAATCATGTAACAGATGATTTTTGGTGAAGAGTTAAAGGAGTGAAAGAGGGGGTATCTACACCAACACCCTAGCACTTACAGATTTTATTGCCATAGTTTGCCAGTAAAATATACATATTTGGAGGAGAGAAATGGGTGACATTCATGTGCCACAAATGGTAAGACATATTCCTGCATGGAAAAAATATTAAACAGCTACAGTATGCTAATAAATAAAGGGTAAAAGAAATTTAAGCTATTTGTAAGATCTCTGTATCGTTGATATTCTGAAGAGAAAATTTAGACTTATTTTTATTTCCTTCACTTGAAATTTGTTGTTACTCTTATTAGAGTCTTCCAACAATTCTAGGGAAGCATCATTCATTATTCTTTGGAATCTTGCCTCTTCCCTTCTTTCTAAGAAATCAAAGATAAGCTCCTAATACATGTATATTATTTATTTATATTCTGACCCGTATCTCTCAACCTTACTTACATATTTTCTATTTCTTCCATGTCCTATAATAATTTTGAATAGTTTTTCATATTAGTGTTGCTCTTTTTAATGATTCTCTCTCCAACTGTATTGAATCTGCTCACTAACTCACCCGTCTCAGACTGCTTCTGAAACACTTATAAACAATTATTTTATATTACTCTACCTGACTATTCCTTCATATGAATGTTTCTGGACATATTAGTTAGCTTCATTTATCTGTCAGGTATCAATAATGCAGGCTCAGTTGCCTAATAACTTTATTAATTTTAAAATCCCCAGTTCAGTTTTTTGAACTTCAATGAAAGCCTTTGTGGACCGGTTGGTTTTAATGCTCTTTTCTTCAGTCCAAACCTGTGTTTTTCTTTCTTATGTATGGTGGGTCATTATAATGAGAGAGTACTACAGGAAAAACTTTTGACTTGAGATCTTTTGAGCTACTCTGTTCTTTTGAACTGTGATTGCAAGCTAGCTTGAAGAAGGGCTGTGTCTAGGAATTAGGAATGAAGACGTTTGCCTTCTTTTTCTGCTAATCAATTATCCTTACTCTGCCCCTTCATAGATGGTGGCCTCCAATTCATCCCCAATATCCTACATGGTTCTCTTTTTTGCCACAAAACAGGATCTATAAGGAGACAAAGATTGGTATCTGCCCCCAACACCTGTAGAAACCTTTGACAGAATCTTACCCTTTTTATAAAACTTGAAACATGGCCTATACGTGGTAAAAATATTTAGAAGGAAGATGTTAAACTTACAGAGAAAATAGTACAGTTAAAAAGGAGACACTTTGAAGATACCAGATCAATGTCTTTTTATGAAATAGATTTACTGCCAGAAATGGGGGAAATTTCTTGTTTATATTCTCAGAAAGAAATAAGTATATTGCACTGATGAAAGTATAGCAGAAAGCGTGAAAAGGAAATAATAAGAGATTAGAAGAGATCGCACTATTGAGATGGAAAATGCAATTTCTAAATTAAAAGCCAAAATGCAGAGCATTAACAGACTGTTTGATGCAGAAAATAAAATCCATTACACAGAAGACAACTTTAGGACATTTTCCAATATCTCAAGGGAAAAATAGATTAAAATGATGGGCTAAATATATACATAAGAATTTTAGGACAGATTAAGAAAAAATGATATTTCCACATTTTGAACTTCAGACTCAGATGGTATGGCTGTCACAACAAAGCCAAGAAAGAAAAGAAATGAGAAGAGTGAAGATGAGGAAGAAACTATTTACCTAACTTCCAAAAAATAGCTGAGTTTATAGATCACACGACTCACCAAATACATGAGGCTTAATTAATGAAAAGACGTGAAAATAAGATACCTACAAACAACATAGTTAAGTAGCTTAATATTTGATCACACCAATAACTACTAAATACAGTAAAGTAAAATGTACACATTTTTTAAAAATATATATATATGTATTTTTTTTCACCAAATGCTATTTAGGAATAAAAACTACAGGAATACAAACCCAGAGAAGAAGAAGTATTGAATGCAAACTATATAGATAAAGTGATTTTTTTACAATTTCTTTAAAAATATTAATATAATGCTAAAAACAAAAACTGATCAATATACCACAGAATAAAACATCTATCTATCCATCTCAATAGATAGATAAAATGATAGATTAAAAAATCTAGATAGATAGATGACAGAGAGAAAGAAGTATAGATATATATCCTAACTAAAGAAAAAAGGTGTTTGTGTTTAGAGATAGAAATATATAAAATATGCAACATCATTTAAATATTCAATATAATAAATGCAATTTATTTTCTTAGATACATTATGGAGACAGTTACTAAGAACTACACTAATATAGGTGTTAATGCAGCAAGAAGTCAAAAGACAGAGTTAAGAAAAGAAAATCTGGATGGACACTTGCATATATTTCTGAGACAAGTAGCCCGTAGTCTATAATCTCACAGGGACACTCAGTGAATCAGTGGGTGGTGTGTATGATGGGTATAAACACAAGCCCTGGGACCAAGTCACTGGGGTTCAGCATAGTGTGCCACTTTTAGTTCCTTGGTCTTAGGAAGGTCATTTAATTTTCATGTAGATACAATGGAAATAACACAATATTATATAGCTCATGGGGTCACTGAGATGCTACAGTGAGCTACAATATACACAAAATTAGATGAGTACTAAACACATGGCATGTTATAAAGCATTTATTATTATCAATAATAATGGCAAAGGCTTACATAAAACGGATGGTTGTAATCATAGTTGACTATAGCAAAATTCCTATAAAATCTATGGTCCAAACTCTGACCTCTCACAATGCTAAATTACCATCATTTGAAAAGTTCAAGACAGTTCAATAAGAAAAATGAGCCATACATTTTAGAAAAGAAGAAATCATATTATCATTATTTGAGGACTGATTAAATACTAAAACAAACCAAAAAAAAACAACTAAAGCAAAAAATTCTAATAGATATAAGGCAAGAATTGAGTAAGGAGATAGGTTACAAATTAAAAATATAAACATCAATTTTCTTTCTATAAACCAGTGAAATAAATTATTAAGTATAATAAGAATTCTATTCACAAAAGAAAACTAACTATAAAATATCTGAGAATGGAATTGTAAACAAATATACAAAGGTCATATGATAAATTCTAGGAAAATTTAAACAAATGAAGCAAGATACTTAATTCTTGGAAAGCATAGCCTACTACCATACAATTCTGATTCTTCATATTAGTATATAAAATTATAGGGAATCAAAGCACCACTGAAGATTTTTAGACTCAGCAAGCTATTCTACCTGAGAAGAACACATTGCAAGAATATCCCATAAGAACTTTGAAATGAAATGAGAAAAATAATAATGGTATTTTTTCCTCCAAATAGAAAAATCCTGCTATAAGCTTCACTACAGGTAGAACTCTTTTTATTGTACTTCTCTCTAACATGCTTCACAGATTTGTTTTTTGTTGTTGTTTTGATATTGTTTTGTTTTGATTACAAATTTAAGGGCCATGGCAAGCCCACATCCAGCAAGTCTATTGGCACCATTTCCCCATAGCTCAGATAACCATGAGCATTTTTTAGCAATAAAGTACTTTTAATTAAGTTACGTGCTTTTGCAGACATAATGCTACTGCACACTTAACAGACTATAATATAGTATCAACATAATTTTAATGTGCACTGGAAAATAAAAGAAAGTTGGGTGACTAACTCTATTGGAATAATTGCCTTATTGCAGTGGTCTGGAACCAGAACCACAATATGCCTAAAAGTATGCTTGTAAGTAAATGTTATGGTATTGATGCAAACATGGCAGGGAGATCTAGGGACTAATACAAAAAGCATGGAATACCTAGGAAAATATAAAGTTTTGCATGTGATAAAGGAGCCTCTCAAGAGACGAGGAAATGTCCTATGATAAAGAGAAATCAAAAGCAACTGCTTAGTAGTTAAGGGGGAAAAAACTTACCCCAGCTATAAAAAAAAAAAACCTCTTTTTGATCAAATGGTTAAATGTCCAAAAATTAAATTTTAAAAGTATCAAATATGCGTTCATATGTTTTATCATTTCCAAGTAGAAGGTCTCTCAATGTATATTCTCAAAGAAAAAAAAAAAAAACACAAAGAGAAGTAATAGTGTTCAAAGGAATAAATTTAAATATGTCTGAATAGCCTGAAATATCGCAAACCAAAATGGAAACAACAAAATTAATATAATAGTAGTGAAGGAAAAAATTAACCTCTGCTAATATAAAATGCAAATTAATACTACAATATACTAGCAGGACTTGATTCTCAATTCCAGCTCACCATCACCTTCCAAATCATAACAGCCTGTTGGCAAAGGGCCAAAGTCAGACACTCTTATATTTTGTCATCATCGGTGCAAATACATGCCATTGCAGTATTTCCCAAGGACAGTTTCAAGACAAGCAGTAGAGAAAATCCTAAATATACCCCAGCATATTACTAGTCAAATAAATTTGAGTGTTCAAATGATAGACTACTGACATCACGACCTGTTCTGAATAGGTGGAAATAAAGTTATGACATAGTATTAAAACACATTAGATTTGTTGCAGTACAGTATATCCATTATGGTTCCCATTTTATTTAAAACTTCTAAATAATGAATATCCACTGACGTTTCAACAGTGGTTAGAAATGCATGGTGCAATCCTGTGACTGAAATATTCCCTTTGCATCTTTTCCTTATTGTTTTTTTTAATCATGAAAAATCAGCATCTGCATCTGAGGCTCATACTTGCTTAAGCAATGCATGTAAGCCTAAAAAAAGCAGTACATCTGAATTAATGTTGTAATATATAATGCGTGATTTCTAGTGTGTGCATAAAATTAAATTTAAAAGTAGCTTTCATAAATTGTTACATTTATTTTTTTTTAATTTTTTGGTGGTACTGGGGGTGGAACCCTGAGGCTTTCTACCTCTGGGCTATACTCCCAGACCTATTTTATACTTTGGAAAACAGGTTCTCACTAACTTGCTGAGAGCCTCACTAAGTATCTGAGGCTGACTTTGAACCTGTGCAATCCTCCTGTCTCAGCCTTCCAAGCACGGGGATTACAAGCGTGTACCACCACGCCCGGCTCTATAAATTGTTAAATTTAAATTAAGTTTTTTAATTTAAATATTTGATAATGACAAAAGACCAGGGGAAAATCTGGCGAGGCATATCCAGCTTCTACGTCTCTGCCTTTTCTTTCATGTGTGTGACCTAGTGTCCCTTATTTTCCCCTTAACTTTTTGGATCATTGGATCTGTGGGGGGGTTCTTGGGGGGAGAGTGTAAACATTTCTTTTCAGTGTTGCATATTTTATTTTATTTTTAGATGGACTTTTATTAGTGGTGTAATTAAACATCATAATGTGGTGTAGTATGATAAGAATACAAGTGTATATAACACTTGATGTGTTTCCTTCTGGATCTTGCAGCTTAAGATCTAGAAAAGATACAAAATGAGATGTCTATCCCCTAAGCACTGCCCATACAAACATCCTCAGAATCTTTACAGAGTGCATGTGTTAGCTGAGAGGCGGCCACTTTGAAGTTCTGAACAGGTTTGGAGAGGCTCTGAACTTGAATTAAGTGTACACATCCCCCACCTTGACATTCACTCAAGTAGTTAAAACTGGACCCAGTTTAGTCATGCAGATCTGAGAACTCTAACAGAAGGCTAGAGAGAGATGATGGGTAGTGGGCTCTGTGGCTTCCCCCCTTATCGACCCCATCAAATGGACTCTAATGCTTTCATGCTGGGGACTGAATCAATCACCAAGCGTGTTGGTGTGTCTGCCGGACTCCATCAGATGGCTTCTCTGAGCAAAGCCCCCTCTGCGTCCATCCTTTCAGCCCAAGCTTGCTCTTCCATTACTGACAATTGTTTCCTTAGTAACTGCAAAAAGGCCATAGATTCACCAGAGCAGCAGGGATGAAGGTGTGAGCTGGATTTTAAATGTTCCCTAGATTTCCGTGCTGGACCCCTGGTTCTTTTATTGGTAAATCTTTCCCAAAATCATGAATGACCACAGAGCCCACGTTGAAGGTTTTTTTTTTTTTTTTTGTAATTTTCTTTCCATGTCTTCCTGTAGCATGTAAATGAGGGTAAATATGAACCAGAGACTACAGATAGACAGCCTAGAGATTGAGCAAGCTTCACTGTTTCATAGGTAAATAAACTGACAATGAGATGTACCAGTTATATATAACTACAGGCTATACAGTTAAGCCACAGTATAACCAGGGTGACAAAAATTGTCCCCTATCTCTAGGCAAATGTTTATTTCAGTACACAATGTTTTAAACCTTGAGCATTTATTTTTAAACACTCTGTGGAGATTTGGAAGTCACCCTTTCTTTTAGGTTATGTGTCTCTAAAGTTCTACTGTCCAGAGACCCCATTCCATTCCTGACATATACACCAAAAGTCTACAAGGCTCTCTTGATATGGCACAGGGACATGTATGAACCCAGTCTTGGGTAAAAGTAGAGGGCCTCCCTCCTCCACTTTTCTACCCACTGGCCTTTGTGTCACTGCCTCTGCCTCTTTGATTCCATAGCTCTGTCCCTGGCTTCTGAAACATGCTCGAGGTCACTCTGTGTGATGACAGAGGAGTGATATCTCTAGCTCTGCTCTCTATGGGTTCTTTGACATCAAATTTTTAACTTTCCTTCGATTACCACAAATTGGAAGGAAAGGAAGGGTGCAGCTGTCATCAGTGTGCCCAAGGAGGACAGACATCATTGTGAGAAACTCGTATGAAAGAACAATGATGCATTAGAACCAAGTTTAGCGTTGCCAGGTGTAATGATTGGGTTCTGGACTGTCCCCCCAAAGCTCATGTGTTAAGCAGTGCAGCAACGCTCAGATGTAAAAAGGTGGGGCCATTAAGAGGTCAGTGGGTTAATACACTTGGTGGATTAGTGATTTGAATGGCGTACTGGAGGTGATGAAAACCATAGGCAGGTGGGACCTGGTTGAAGGAAGCAGGCCATGGGGGCATACCCTGGAGGGTTTTCACTTTACCGCAGCCCTTCTCTCCCCTCTGATTCCTGGCTGCCCTGAAATGAACAGCTTTTCTCTACCATGCCCTTCCCCATGGTGTTTCTGCCTCGGAGTCTACCAGTCATGGAATGAGCCTCTCAAATCATAGACCAAAATAAATCTCTGCTCCTCTAAGTTGTTCTTGTCAAATATTTCAGTCATAAGGATGAAAAGGTGACGAGCACATCAGGCTTCAACTCCTTAGTTTCGGAAACTCAAGAACATTCTGGAAGTCAGGGGAAAAGGAGTGGGGGAAATACCATAGTGAAGAAGTGGGAAAAGGCTTTACTTGATGGGCGTGAACAGTGACTGCTGCTCCATAGGTGTTAAAGGCGTTTTATTTAACCCATTAGCAATCAGCCTGGCCTTACCAATGCAAACCAGTGGGTTAAGAGTCCCAGTCACTAGTTACTTAGGCCTCATCTCAGCCTCTCTGTGGAGCTGGATCTCATTGGCAGATAACTAGGATGAGATAACAGTCAAAACTATTTTCCAAAAAATGGAGTAACTTTAGCAAAAAGCGGCCGCACCCAATTTCCCATGCATATGGGGTCTACCAAGAAAGTGGTCCTCTAAAATCAGGCTTTTAACATTCATGCTGGAGGGTTAGTGGATTTTTTTGGGGGGAGGTAAAAATGCAATCTAAGTTCAATGTTTCTCAAAGTGTGGTCTGTAGATTAGTGCTTGCCTGTGAAATGTTTATGAACTTTGTATCTGTGATGAAATAAGGGGCCTGAGCCAGAAGGTAAAGCAACCAAGTAACTTAGCATATATTTTTAGTCAAGTTGATGTTAGCAATGAAGGAGGCATTGTGATTGTAGTCATCTATGTTCTGCTCCAAACACCTCATCTATTCTCAGCAACCAAGGAGATGCCCAATGGGTCAACAGATACTTTGAGTAAGATGGCTCCTGAGTACGCTCCCTCAAGCAGTGCAAAGAGAATGTGTTGATAATCAGCTCTCTGAGATCAGCCTCTTCTTAATCAAATGATCACATTCAACTTACATAACCCCTTTAAGTTCAATGTCCTTGCTTTAAAAATGGAAAAATGTTGCCGGGCATGGTGGCACATGCTTGTAATCCCTGTGCTTGGGAGGCTGAGACAGGAGGATCAGGCGG